>NC_092131.1:89599546-90230796 GCF_043159975.1 Macaca nemestrina | reverse complement strand
GGGTTCACCTCAAATCCTCACATGGTATACACTAGCCTAAATTTTATGGGCTACGGAGGACTCCTGATCTTGGCTTTTTTGCTTCTATTTTGTGTGCTTGCTTTTGTGTTTGGAAAGCAGATGGCAGTCCCAGAATTGAGACAACTCAGCTGGAGTCAATTTCTGTTGTTTGAACTTGAGGGTGTATATCTCAGCCTGGAAGACACGCAGAGGAAAAGGAAGAAAACATGACCTCATGTTTTTTCCCTTGCCAATATGTTAAAACTTTAGTTGTCTGAAAATGTCAGACGGTCATATGGTTCAAAAATCATAAGTATCGATCTACAATTCTGAGATTCTTACATCCTTCCAGAGATTTTTTATATGTAAAGAAGCAAAACAAAGATAGAGTCTGACTTTTCCCCTCTTTTACACAAAATGTAGCTGATCACAGATGCTGTTCTTTACCTTGCCTGTTTCTTTCACACATTAAGGGCGTCATTGGCCTTCTTTTAGTCAACTGCATAGTATTCTATGACATGGATGCAACTCAGTTATACAGGCAGTCTCCTCTTCATGGGCATTCGGGTGATTCCTAATATGTGCTGTAACAAATAATGCTAGATGTCTATTTCCATGTATAGAAGCGTATCTATACAATACGTTCCCAAAGTAATGGGTCAAATGGCATATGCTTCTAAAAATCTGACAGATGTTGCTAAGTAACCCTTCAGGAGAGTTTTTACTGTTTATGCCCCTATCCCTGAAAACGTGTGTGCTTGTCTGTTTCCCAGAGGCTGACAAGTATTTACTACCAAATGTTTGCTTTTTCCTAATCTGATATGTGAAAAACGGTGTCCCAGCCTAGTTTGAATATGCACTTCTCTTACGATGAGTGTGGTCAAGCATGTTTTAGCACGTGTAAGAGGTAGTTATATTTACTTTTTAAAAAACTATCTCTTCATATTTTTATTTTATTTTATTTTTTTAGACAGTCTTGCTCTGTCACTCAGGCCAGAGTGCAATGGCACAATCTCAGCTCACTCCAACCTCCGCCTCCTGGGTTCAAACAATTATCCTGCCTTAGCCTCCTGAGTAGCTTGGATTAGACACCCACCACCATGCCCGGCTAATTTTTGTATTTTTAGAAGAGAAGGGGTTTCACCATGTTGGCCAGGCTGGTCTCGAACTCCTGATCTCAGGTGATCCACCTGCCTCAGCTTCCCAAAGTGCTGGGATTATAGGCATGAGCCACTGCACCCAGCCTTCATATTCTTTATTAATCAATTTTTGAGAAACTCTGATTTTCCTTATCAATTTCTAGGTGCTGTTAGTGTCGGCATAGTATCTGGTCGTTGTTAACCCATAATTAGATGCCCTATCAAGATCTATCTAAGAACACAGAAAACTGAAATGAAACTTTGAATATTCAAAGAGGCTATAAAGGAAGTGCTCTGCTTTTTTCTCTTAATTATTAAATGAATATGTTAAATATAAAGTACCTAGAGGAAATAGTGATAAATATATCAGGCCTACCTGAAGAGAACCTTAAACTCTTGACATACAGGATATTTGAGTAAGAAAAATAACATAACATATCATCTTCTTGTGCAGGAACACTTAATATTGTAAATATATGAATTCTCACAAATTGAGCCTATCATTTAATGCATTCTCAATTAGAATACAAACAGGATTTCTTTTTGGAAGATGAAAAAAGTATAATAAATTTTACCTAGAGAAATAAACCTATGAAAATAGCCAGGAAAGTTCGGGTCGGGGAGGGGATGGGATGAGAGGAGGGGAGGAGATAGTTGCAGCACATGCTAAAATTTATTCCAATGCCACAGTAATGACTGGGATTGGAGACTAGCGAGGGAATGCACAGAGAAAGCAATGGAACAGGAGTGGCAATGTGAAAATAGGCCAAAATGCACATTGATTTTGCCTTGCTAGTTAGAATTAAAATTAGTCCAGGAAAGGTTTATTTGGGAATAGCATAGGGGTAACATATTGCTTTCTCATTCCCACTCCAAAATCAATTTCAGATGGATCAAATCTAGGGCATGGATGCAACTCAATTATATAGCCAGTCTCCTTTTCGTGGGCATTTGGGGGATTCCTAATATGTGCTGTAACAAATAACCCTAGATGTCTTAAGCATAAAAATGAATACCACTAAAAGTCTAGGAAAATGATGAAACTAAACAGTTTTGGAGTAAAGGACATTTTTCTAGGCACAGCACAAAACCTAGACATTGTAAATTTAGGAGAAGTTGAATGAATGTTGAACAACATACTAATTAGAACTATTCAGTAGCAAAGTCCTTCTTAAGTGTCAGTCAACAAATAGGTAGAAATTATTTCCATCATAGATTCCAAAGAGCTGTTTTCCTTCATTTGCAAAGAGCATTAACAAATCAATGAGAAAAATAACATTCCAATTATCTTTCTTTCTTTCTTTCTTTTTTTTTTTTTTTTAGATGGAGTCTTGCTCTGTCACCAGGCTGGAGTGCAGTGGCATGATCTCAGCTCACTGCAACCTCCGCCTCCCAGCTTCAAGTGATTCCCCTGCCTCAGCCTCCCAAGTAGCTGGGATTACAGGCCCGCACCACCATGCCTGGCTAATTTTTTGTATTTTAGTAGAGATGGGGTTTCACCAAGTTGGCCAAGATGGTCTCCATCTCCTGACCTTGTGATCCGCCCACCTCAGCCTCCCAAAGTGCTGGGATTAAAGGTACGAGCCACCATACCCAGCCTCCAATTTTCAAATCAAACAAAACGCAGGATTAGGCAGTTTAATTTAGTTAATAGAAAAAAAAAGAAACAATTGATAAACATAGAAAACACACTGTACCCATTCCTATGGAAAGAAATGCAAATGAAAACCAATTATGAGATATGTTATTCTGTTTTATAGATTGGAAAAATCAGAAAGTTTGGTATTATTTAATGTAGTAAGACTATCGTTTTTGTTCTACTTTATATATATATATTTTATTCTCAATATTCTAACTCAATATTGAAAGAGTTAATAATTGAGGCTATCTTGAAAAGAACTTATTGAACATAAACTGGCAATATTTATAAAAATTAGGACTGAATATATCCTCTGCTCCTTCCACTGCTGGAGATTTTATAGTTGCTATGTGGGCAGAAATGCATATGCATTTCCCAGGATGTTTATGTCAGCATTGCAGAGACTAAGAAAAAACTGGAAATGCCCTAAATGTTCATCCATGAAGACAGGAAGCTATCATGAAGAAGAATGTGCTAGATCTCCATGTACCTATGCAGAAGAACTTTCAAGCAGGAAAAGCGAGAAAAGCGAGATGCAGAACATGATTATCGTATAATCCATTTGTTAAAAAACAAGAGGAGGAGAAGTGAATATTTACGTGAGATCCAGGGAAACGTGAGCTGCTCCATGACCTTTGTCTGCACAGTGATGTATTCAAAGGAAATTCCAGCCTGGAATCTTAAAATCAACAAGCAGCAGAAGTCTTTAAGACAGTTGCTTGACAAGGCATCCACGGGGAATTCCACTGAAAGCCCACAGACACGCTGCTGAACTCCTTTGCCCAGCTCTTCCCCAAAAGCTCACAAAATACAGTCTCTGTCATCAATCTTTAATCTGATTATCTCAAGAAAGGCCCCAGGTGCTACCCCCAAAGCCAGCTTGTCTTGTTATGTATGTATGTTTCTGTCTGTGAGTCTGTCTTCCTCCACGTCTGCCCTTTCCAATGCAGACATCTCAGCCCCTCGGCACCCATTCCCTGCCTGCCCAGCACCAGGAAGGTGCACTTGCACTTGCCTTAGGATACAAGGAGGAGGCAGAGGTGGGGAGATGGGACACCTCCTCATGGGTTTCATCTCCGCCGTTGGAATGTGACTTACGAATGCAGGGAGGTCATGAAAGGGATGTAATTTTGCCAAGTATTGGTAAATTCCCCTCCCTATGGGTTGTACCATTTCGCATTCTCTCCAGCAATTAAAGAGCATGTCTGTTTCATCACATTAACCCTTTGTCTATAAGTTGCAAATATTTTTTTCCAAGTCGCCATTTGTCTTTTTACCTTGTTTCTGTGTTTTGAGATGTAGAGTTGGGGTTTTTATCCTTATATGTTTAAATTTTATGTTTGGCCATAAAATAAGCCTCCATAAATGTAAAATAATGAAAATCATACAAAATATGTTCAGTGACCACAATAGAAAGAAGTTAGAAATCAATAACAGAAAGAAATTTGGGGAATTCACAAATATGTAGAAATTAACACATTATTAAATAACAAACGTGTTAAAGAAGAAATCACAAAAAATTATAAAATACTTTGATATGAATTAAAACAAAAATACATCATGCTAAAACTTAAGGGATACAGCTAAAGCAGTGCTTAGAGTAAAATTTACAGTGGCAGCTACTTATATATAAAAAAGAAGAAAGATCTCAAATCAATAACCTAAACTTACACCTTAAGAAACTAGAAAAAGAATAGACTAAGCCAAAAGCAAGTAGAAAGAAGGAAATAACAAAAATTAGAGTAGAAATAAATAAAATAGAGAATATAAAAGCAGTAGGGAAAATCAGTGAAATCAAAAGTTAGTTCTTTGAAAAAACCAATGATTTTTGTTGACAAACCTTCGGTTATAATGACCTTAAAAATAAAAAGGAGTAGGCTCAAATTACCAAGATCAGGAATGAAAGAGGAACATCGCTGGCAACCTAACAGAAATAAAAAAGATTATAGGAGAATACTGTGAACAATTTTCACCAACAAATTCAATAACCTAGATGAAATGGATAAAATCCTAGAAAGACATAAACTACCTAAACTGATTCAAGAAGAAATAGAAAATCTGAATACACTTAAAACAAGTAGAGAGACTGAATTAGTAATAAATAAACAAATAAATAATTCCCCACAAAGAAAAGCCGAGCCCAGATAGTTTCACTGGTAAAATCTACCAAACATTTAAAGAAGAGTTAACATCAACTTCACAAACTCTTCCAAACAATAAAATATGGAAGAATACTTCCCAATTCAGTCTATGAAACCAGTATTACCCTGAAGCCGAAACCAGAAAAAGATGTCACAGGAAAACTACAGACCACTATCTCTTTCAAATATAGATGCAAAATCTCAATAAGACACTAGCAAACCAAATTTAGTAACACATAAAAAAGATTATACACCATGACCAAGTGGAATTTTTCTTAGGATTCCAAGCTTGGTTTAACATCAATCAATATAAAAATCCATATTAATAGAATAAAGGAGAAAAAGCATATGATCATCTCAACAGACACAGAAAAACATTTGACAGTATTCACCAACCTTTGATGAAAAACACTCAATAAACTAGTAATAGAAGGAAACTTCCTCAATCTGATAAACTGCATCTGTTAACAACAAAACAAAGCAAAACAAAACAAAAACCATAATTAACATCATACTTAATAGTGAAAGACTGACTGCTTTCTCCTTAACATCAGGAACAAAACAAGGATGTCCACTCTCACTACTTCTATTCAACACTACACTGGAGGTTCTAGCCAGGGCAAAGGCAAGAAAAAGAAATGAAAGGCATTCAGATTGGAAAGATAAAACTATATTTTCAGATGACATCATACTGTATGTAGAATATTCTAAGCAATACACAAAAGACAATTAGAACTAATAGTTCAGCAAATTTGTAGGATGCAAGATCAAAATGTAAAAATCAATTGTGGTTATATGAATTATCACTTAATCTGAAAATTTAATTAAGAAAACAATTACATTTACAATAGCGTCAAAAAGAATAAAACATTTGGGAGTAAATGTAAGAAAAGAAGTGTAAGATTTATACACCAAAAACTGCAAAACATTGTTGAAAGAAGTTAAAGAGAACCTAAATAAATGAAAAAACATTCTGTATTCATGAATTGGAAGACTTAATAATGGTAAGATGGCAATACTCCCCAAATTGACTTATGTATTCAATGCAGTCTCTATCAAAATCCTAGCTGAAATTCTACAAAAATGGCAAGATGATTCTAATATTCAAATAAAATGCGAGAGCATGGCTAAACCTATAAAACTCTTAAAAGAGGATTAAATCGTTATGATCTTGGATTAGACAATAGTTTCTCAGATACTACACCAAAAACACAAGCGACAAAAGGAAAAATAGGTAAGTTGGACTTCATCAGTTAAAAATTTTTGTTCTTCAATAGACATAATCAAGAAAGTGAAAAGAACCTGTGAAATGGGAGAAAATATTTCCAAATTATTTATCTGATAAAGGACTTGTATCTGATTATATAAAGAACTCTCACAATTCAGCAACAAAAAAACAACCCAATTTTAAAAAGAGCAGACCGGGCACGGTGGCTCATGCCTGTAATCCCAGCACTTTGGGAGGCCGAGGCAGGTGGATCACGAGGTCAGGAGATCGAGACCATCCTGGCTAACACGGTGAAATCCCGTCTCTACTAAAAATACAAAAAATTAGCAGGCGTGGTGGCAGGCACCTGTAGTCCCAGTTACTCGGAGGTTGAGGTAGGAGAATGGCATGAACCCGGGAGGCAGAGGCTGCAGTGAGCCAAGATCGCGCCACTGCACTCCAGCCTGGGCGACAGATCGAGACTCCGTCTCAAAAAAAAAAAAAAAAAAAAAAAAAAAGAGCAAAGGGTCTAAATAGACATTTATCCAAAGAAGATGTGAAAATGGCCAATCAACACATGAAAAGATGCTCAACTTCACTAATCATTATGGAAATACAAAGCAAAACCACAATCAGATACCACTTCACACCCAACAGAACGGATAACAGAAAGACAGACCGAAAATGGCAAGTGGCAGTAAGGATATGGAGAAATTGGAGCCCTCATTCATTGAAGGTGGGACTGGAACATGCTGCAGGCAGTTTGGAAAATGGTTTGGCAGTTTCTCAACATTTTACACATGCAATTACCATATGATCCAGCAATTCTACTCCTAAGTATATACACAAGAGAACTGAGGGCAGATATTCACAGAAAAACTTGCATATAAATGATCACAGTAGCATTATTCCTAATAACCAAAAAGTGAAAAATCCCAAGCACCCATCAGCTGATGAATAAATAAACAAATGTGGTCTATTCGTACAGTGGAATATTACGCAGCAATAGCAAGGAAATAATAGCGTTACTAGCAAGTATGAATTAATATTTAATAATTAAATAATAAGGTCGGGCACAGTGGCTCATACCTGTAATCCCAGCACTTTGAGCAGCCGAGGAGGGTGGATCATCTGAGGTCAGGAGTTTGAGACCAGCCTGGCCAACATGATGAAATCCCGTTTCCACTAAAAATACAAATATTAACCAGGTGTGGTGGCACACGTCTGTAATCCCAGCTACTTGGGAGTCTGACACAGGAGAATGGTTTGAACCCGGGAGGTGGAGGTTGCAGTGAGCTGAGATCGCACCTTTGCACTCCTGCTTGGGCAACAAGAGTGAAACTCTGTCTCAAAAAATAATAATCATAATCATAATCATAATTAAATAGTAGTATTATTAAGAGTAAGTACTATAATATGCTACAACATGAATAAATCTTGAAAACATACTGAGTGAAAGAACTAAGTCACAAAAACCGTATTGTATTATTCCACGTATGTGACATGTTCAGAAGAGGCAAACTGTAGAGACGAAAAGTAGATTAGTGGTTGGCAGGGACCCGGGAGGAGGAAGTGGGAACTGACTGGTATAGCGTATCTTTCCAGGGTGGTACAAATGTTTTAAAATCAGAAAGTGGTGATAGTTACACAACTCTGTGAATATATTCAAACCCACTGAATTGTACACTTTTAAATGGTGAATTTTATGATATGTGAATTATCTCTCAATAAAGCTGTTATCTTTTAAATGTGGCTGATGTATCCATCTTTCATTACTTCTGGGTTGTGAGCCACAGTTAAAGGGGTTATACACTCCCAGGCTAAAAAGAAATTTACCTGTGTTTTCTTTTAATGCTTATATCATTTTATTTTTTTACATTATATCTCTAATTCATTTGGAATTATCTTGGTGTTTCACGGGAGGAATGGATCTGATCATACATTTTTCTATGTGGCTATCCAGTTGTGCAAACACCATTGATTAGCACACTATTCTTTGTGGGGCCCTTCTCACAGGACCTGACTCCTGCCCTGGTTCACTCTTTCCTCTGATGGAGACAGCATTCAATTCTAGCGTACCTTTCCCTGGAAATGCTATCAAATTGCTTGTCAGACTTTCAGTGACATCCACGTTTTATCACAGTAATCATTCCCATCAATGATTTTTATGGTGATTAACCAGACAATTAGCTGCCTCCAGGTTTTAAGTCTGCATCATAAAGCTTATATCTTACTTGGGAATATTATTGGGCATTCCTTATGCTTTTAAGCAAGATCTTTTAACAAAATCTATTAGCCAAAATTAACTCCAAAGCCACTCATTTGAATGTCGGCTAATCTCATTAAGCAGAATTTTAATTTACTTATTTTATAGCTTTATTGAGGTATAATTGATGAATAAAAATTTTATATATATAATGTATACCCTGTGATGATTTGATATACATAAATGTTGCAAAATGATTAGCGTAATCAGCTTAATGAACACATCTACCACTTCACATAATTACCTTTGTGTGCCTGTGTGTATTAACAACACGTAAGATCTACTCTTTTAGTAAATTTCAAGTGTACAATTCAGTATTATTAACTACATAGTCAAGAGGCTGTACATTAGATCCCCAGAACTTACTCATCTTATAACTAAAAGTTTGTACCCTTTGACCAACACCTCCCTATTTCTCCTGTGCCCCAGCTCTTGGCAACCACCGTTCACTCTCGGCTTCTTTAATTTGAACTTTTTAAGATTCCACATATAAGTAAGATCATAGAGTATTTGTCTTCTGTGTCTGGCTTATTAATCACTTAGCATAATGTTCTCCAGGTTCACCCATGTTGCAAATGACAGGATTTACTTCCTTTTAAATGATGAATAGTATTCCATTTTTGTGTGTGTGTGTGTTTGTATATATGTATGTGTGTGTGTGTGTGTATATATATATATATATATATATATATATATGTATATAAGCCACATTTTCTGTGTCCATTCATCTGTCAAAGGACACAGGTTGTTTCCATATCTTGGCCATTGTGAATAATGCTACATACAGTTAATATGAGATTACAGATATCTCTTCAAGATACTGATTTCCTTTCCTGTGGGTAAATACCCAGTAATGGGATTTCTGGATCATATGGTAGCTCTATTTTTAATTTTTTGAGGAGCCTTCATACTTTTTCCCATAATGGCTGCTACCTTACATTCCCATCAACAGTGTATGAGTGGCCCCTTCTCCTCGTCAACATGTATTATCCTTGTCTTTTTCATAATAGTCACCCTAACAGGTGTGAGGTAATAACGCATGGGTTTTTTTGTTTGTTTGTTTTGTTGCTGTTGTTGTTGTTTGAGACACAGTCTCGCTCTCTCCTCCAGGCTGGAGTGCAGTGGTGCAATCTCGGCTCACTGCAACCTCCGCGTCCCAGGTTCAAGCAATTTTCTGCCTCAGCCTCCCCAGTACCTGGGTCTACAGGCACATATCACCACACCCAGGTAATTTTTTGTATTTTTAGTAGAGATGGGGTTTCACCATATTGGCCAGGCTGGTCTCAAACTCTTGAGCTCGTGATCTGCCTGCCTCGGCCTCCCAAAGTGCTAGGATTACTGGCGTGAGCCACAGCACCCAGCCTAATCCATGTTTTTAATTTGCATTTCCCTGATGATCAGAGATGCCGACAACCTTTTTCTGTACCTTTGGTTATTTGTATGTCTTCTTTGGAATAATGTTTATTCAGGTCCTTTGCCCATTTTAAAAATCAAGTTACTTAGCTTTTTTGCTATTAAGTCATATGGGTTATTTACATGTTTTGAATATTAACCCCTTATCAGATATATGGTTTGCAAATATTTTCTCTCATTCCATAGGTTGCCTTTTCATTTTGTTGATTGTTTCCTTTGCTGTGGTTTTAGTTTGATGTAATCCCACTTGTTTATTTGCACTTTGGTTGCCTGTACTTTCTGTGTCATATCAGAAAAATCATTGTCAAGACTAATTAATGTCAAGGAGAATTTTTCGTATGTTTTCTCCTAGGAGTTTTATCATTTCTTATGTTTTAAGTCTTTAATTTATTTCTAGTTAATTTCTGTGCATGGTATAAGATATGGGTCCAATTTCATTACCTTGCATGTAGATGTCCAGTTTTTTTCAACACTATTTATTGAAAAGACCATTATTTCTCCATTGTGTATTTTAGGTACCATTCTCAAAGATTAGTTATTTGTATATTCATAAATTTATTTCTGGACTCTCCATTCTGTTTCATTGGCCTATGTCTCTATTTTTACACATAGACCAATGCATAAAATTAGAACCATACGGTTTTGATTATAATTTGTGATATAGTTTGAAATCAGGAAGCGTGATGCTTCTAGCTGTGTTCTTTCTCAAGATTGCTTGGGCTTATTGGGGGTCTTCTGTGGTTCCATATAAATTGTAGAATTTTTTTTCTATTTTTGTGAAAAATGCCATTGGAATTTTGATAGGAATTGCATTGAGTCTATGGATCACTTTGAGTAGTATGGACATTTTAACAGTATTAATGCTTCCAATCCATGGAGATGGGATATCTTCCCATTTATTTGTGTCTTTTTCAATTTCTTTCATCAATGTCTTATAGTTTTTAGCATATAGATCTTTCTGCTCCTTGGTTAAATTTGCTCCTAAGTATTTTCTGTAGCTATTGTAAATGGGATTGTTTTCTTAATTTCTTTTTCTAAAAGCTTATTGTTGGTGCACAGAACTACGATCAATGTTTTGTATGCTGATTTTGTGTCCTGCAACTTTACTGAATTTATTAGTTCTACTCGTTTTCTGGTGGAGTCTTTAGGTTTTCTGCATATAAGATCATGTCATCTGCAAACACAGACCATTTGACTTCTTTTCTTATTTGGATGCCTTTTATTTCTTTTTCTTGCCTAATTTATCTGGCTAGGAGTTCCAGTAGAAGTGGCAAGAGCAGGCATGCTTATCTTGTTCCTGATCTTGGAGAAAATGCTTTCAGGTTTTCACCATTAAATATGATCATAGCTGTAGGCTTGTGATATATGGTTTTTATGATGTTAAAGTACATTCCTTCTATACCTAACTTGTTGAGAATTTTTATTTTGAAAGGATGTTGAATTTTGTCTATGCTTTTTCTGCATTTATTGAGTTCGTTATATGATTTTTATCATTTATTCTGCTAATGTGGTGTATCATGTCTGTTGATTTGCATATGCTGAACCATCTTTGTTTCCCAGGGATAAACTGAACTTAATAACAGTGTATGATCCTTTTAATGTGTTGTTGAAATCAGTTTGCCAGTATTCTCTTGAGGATTTTTGCACCTAAGTTCAGCAGGGATATTGGTCTGTAATTTTCTTTTCTTATGGTGCTTTTATCTGGTTGTGGTAGGAGGTATTGCGAGTCTTGTAAAACAAGTTTGAAAGTCTTTATTCTCTTCAATATTTGGAAGAGTTTAGGAAGGACTGGCATTTATTCTTCTTTAAATGTTTGGTAGAATTCACCTGTGAAGCCATCTATCTGGTTCTGGACTTTTTATTTTTAGGTTTTTGATTACTTCCTCAGTCTCCTTACTAATTATTGGCCTGTTCAGATTTTCTATTTCTGTATGACTTATTTTTGATAGGTAGTATGTTTCTAGGAATTTATTCATTTCTTCTAGGTTATCTAATTTGTTAGTGTATAATTGCTATAATAGTCTCATAATACTTTATAGTTCTATTATATCAATTGTAATGCTACCTCTTTCATTTATAATTTTATTTGTTTGAGTTCTCTTTCTTTTTTTTCTTAGTCTAGCTAACGATTTGTCAATATTTTTTTTCGGAAAAAAAAACTCTTTCACTTTTCTTTTTTTTTTTTTTCTTTTTTTTTCTTTTTGCTTTTGTTTGAGACAGAGTCTCGCTCTGTCACCCCCAGGCTGGAGCGCAGTGGCACAGTCTCAGCTCACTGCAACCTCCACCTCCCGGGTTCAAGCAATTCTCTGCCTCAGCCTCCTGAGTAGCTGGGATTACAGGCGCCCACCTGTAATCCCTGTAATACAAAAAAGCCTGGCTAATTTTTGTATTTTTAGTAGAGACGGGGTTTCACCATCTTGACCAGGCTGGTGCTGACCTCCTGACCTCGTGATCTACCCACCTCAGCCTCCCAAAGTGCTGGGATTGCAGGTGTGAGCCGCCGTGACCAGCCTGATCTTTTCTATTACCTATTTAGTCTCTATTTCGTTTATTTCTGTTCTAATATTTATTTTCTTTCTTCTACCTTTGGGCTTAGTTTGCTCTTTTTCTAGTTCCTTATAGTGTAAAGTTAGTTTGTCTAATTGAGATATTTTTTTTGCTTAATGTAGGCATTTCTGGCTATCAGCTTTCATCTTAGAACTGCTTTTGCTGTATCCATAAATTTTGGTATGTTGTGTTTCCTTTTCCACTTGTCTCAAGATACTTTCTGATTTCCTTTTTGATTTCTTCTATGACCCATTGGTTGTTCAGGAGTATGTGGTTTAATTCCACATATGTGTGGATTTTTCAATTTTCTTCTTGTTGTAGATTTCTTGTTTTACACCATTATGATCAGAAAAGAAACTTGATACTATTTCCATCATCTTAAATATGTTAAGACTTGTTTTATGGCCCAATATATGACATTTCTTGGGGAATGTTTCACGTGTGCTTGAGAAAAAATTATATTCTCTTGCTGTTGAAGGCATTGTTCTGCAAAAGTCTGTTAGGTCTATTTGGTCTATAGTGCTATTCAAATTCACTCTTTTCTTATGAATTTTCTGTCTGGATGATCTGTCTATTATTGAAAGTGGGGTTTTGAAGTCCCCTACTATTATTATATTGCTATATATTTCTCCTTTCAGTTCTGTTAATATTTGCTTTACATATTTATGTGCTCCAATGTTAGGTACATACATACTTAAAATTAGTACACTCTTTTAATGAATTGACCCCTTTATCATTATATAGTGACCTTCTTTGTCACTTCTGACAGATTTTGACTGAAAGTCTATTTAGTCTGGTATAAGTATAGTCATTCTTTAGCTCTTTTGGTTACCATTTGCATGAAGTATCTTTTTTTATTCCTTCACTTTCCGTCTATGTGTACCTTTAAAGCAAAAGTGAATCTCTTATAGGTAGCATGTTGTTGGTTCTTGGATTTTTAAAATCTATTCAGCTACTGTGTCTTTTGATTGGAAAATTCAATCCATTTATATTTAAAGTAGTTACTGATAAGTAAGGATACACTTTTGCCAATTTGTTAATTCTTTTCTGATTGTTCTGTAGTTGGTTGTTGTTGTTGTTGTTGTTGCTGCTGCTGTTGTTGTTGTTATTGTTGTTGTTGTTGTTGTTGTTGTTGAGATGGATTCTTACTCCGTTGCACAGGCTGGAGTAGAGTGGCGTGATCTCTGCTCACTGCAACCTCCACCTCCTGGGTTCAAGTGATTCTCCTGCCTGAGCCTCCCGAGTAGCTGGGATTACAAGCATGCACCACCACTCCCGGCTAATTTTTGTGTGACAGGGTTTCACCATGTTGGCCAGGCTGGTCTCAAACTCCTGACCTCAAGCGATCTGCCCGCCTCAGCCTCCCAAAGATCTGGGATTACAGACATGAACCCCCACACCCAGCCTGTTCTGTAGTTCTTTTGTTCTTTCTCTCTTCGTATCTTCCTTTTTAATTTGTTGTTTTTCTGTCGTGTATTAAGCAGCATTTTTAAATAAGGGAATTATCGGAGTAAACAACTGGGGCCTTTCATTTTGGCACGAACATGTATACTGAATATTTACTGAGCTTCAGCTGTATGCTGGGCAGCATGCAGGGATCTGGCTGTGTCCACTGGCATATACTGTCCTGTCTGGAGTTGATGTTCAGGTGTTTTGGGTACGTCTGTACCTCTGCTCCCCAGCGAGCCCAGCAAGGGTGCTAAAGCAAGGCTTTTGTCTTCCACTTTTTGGCCTCACTAACATTTGACACATAGCTAAGTAAATAAGATTCCAATACCCGCTAACTTATTCATTTGAATACGCATGATTCATCTCAGATGGCTAAGGAATAAGATAGAAACCCCAGACTTCACAGTTTTGAGACAGGGGCCAAATTTCTAACTTAACTTCAAGTAACAATAATAGTAGCTAGCATTTATCTAGAGCCTCTCAGGGTCAGGCAGTGTTCTAAGCACTCCTCGTGTTTTCATCCACTTGATCCTCACAATAACCCCTCTGAAGCAGGTGCCACCATCCTCTCCACTTCTGCAGCAGAGAAGAGGCAGTGGAGAGGACGGAAATGAGCCGGGGCCTGGAGGTGGGCCCAGCAAGCAGCGCGGGGTCAGCATGGCGGTCACACTTCTCCGTTTCTCTCCCGGGCTCTCTGTGCTCTGGGACTTCCTTCGCTGCCAACGTTTTAGGGTCATGTATTTCTGGGCAGTGTGGATGACTAAGGTCTCAGATGCTTTTATGACTTGGAAAGCCCCCAAATATTATCTTGAAAGAGTTTACATTTTGACCTGATATGAACCCTACAACTGTTGTGCTGAAGTGACCAGACTTTAGGGCAGGGTTGGAGGGGGATGTGGGGCTGAGGGGCCAAAAGAAAATCATTTTTGGAAAGGAAAATGTAGAAGTGCCTGAAGGCATCATTCTCCTCCTCTTTTACTGGGAGAATTCTGTGACCCTGTGGCCATGCCGTAACTGTAGACGGGCAAAATCATAGACGACCCCCTTATTAATATGCAGAGAGCTCTGGACGGTCAACAAATTGAAGTGGAGAGGCTTTCAATGACACAGCCTAGATAGGCACCCATGGCAGTGAGTAAGCAGAACCCAGCCTGCGGGCAGCACTGGGCAGAGCAGGAGGCTGGCAGACCTACTCTGCGGAGGACAGTCCAGGACCCGGGTCAGACCACATGCAGGCAGAGAAAGGAGAGGCAGCCTGGTGGGAAATTCTCAAGTCCTTTCTGGGGTGTACCCCTGTGGTTTGAGAAGCATGGAAGACGTAAGGGCTGCTTCCAGATAAGGCAGACACAGGAACAAAAGCTAAGGGAACCTTGGTCCGTAGAGGAAATGAGAGTACAGTCTGGCAGCCTCATGGGCACCTGGAGTAGGGAGGAAGGGGCCAGGCCTCCTGGAAATCACCCCATTTGTGTACTTGCCGCTTCTATTTGTGTATGTATTTTTTTATTTCTATGCATTGTGCAATATCTTTTGTATGTGCCATTTTCTTTTACAAGAAGACGATAATATTCAGACATCTTAAATACTTGTCAAACACCATGCTACGTCAAATAGCACAGCTGGGACTTGAAACCAAGTCTTCCCACGTACAGAGTACAGTTCTTTCTGTAACTGCGCGTTTTAACACAGTTCTCAGTAGATGACATGATTGGAAAATTTTTGGTGCCTCATCCTAAATGTTCCTTCCAGATTGAGACATCTTCTTCCTTTCTTTCCACCCATTCTTGTTAGGAGGAAGTTAAATTCAGTTAGGAAATATACTTTGTTAACCTGAAAAGCATTGTTTCTTAATATAACAATGTTCTTGTTATAGTAGTAATAGAGAAATAACTGGAAAATAGAGAAAAGTGTTTCGACAAGTTCACCTTGAATTCCACCATGTTAAGAAAAACCGATGTTATCATTTTAGGGGCTTCCTTCTTGTCAGTTTTCCTGTTTGTGTAGTTCTAGTGTCTGTGAATGTTATAATTGTCATAATCACCATTCTTTGCTATACTAAAAACAGTGCTGCAATCAGCATCTTTTTTTTTTTTTTTTTTGCATAGTGCTTTTTAAATGTGTAGAACTATTCTTTTGGAATCAGTTTCCCAGAAGCACATGGCAATGTCAAAGGGTGTCCTGATCCTCCAGTATTTATAATCACAATCATCTTCCCCAAAATCGGACTAGGACTGACTCTATGTGTGTGAGTGTGTGTCTGTGTGTGTGTGTGTGTGTTTATCTTTAAATTGTACCATTTTCTATAGTATTACTGAGTGATTTTTAATTTTCCAGAAAGATGGTTCTTCTTTTTTTATCAGGTCGGTTTTTGTCTGTTGGCTCTCCCAAGTCCCTCAAGCATCCCCTTTTGGGTAAAGGGCATGGTTTCTGCTGCGGATGTTTGAAAGTAAACTCTGGAAATACTATAGCAGCGTACTTGAGCTCTTCCTGTGTGTCTCAGCAAGCTGTGTCCCCAGGGTCTAGCTCAGCACATAGGAGGTACTAAATATTTGTAGAACGAATGAGCAATAAATAAATGAATTTTTGGAAGAGGAACAAAATCTAGGAAAGAATTCATCTTCAGAGCTTTGTATTTCTGTGTTTCTCTTCTTCTGCAGCAGAAAATTCATGGAGGGATTGGTTTCCATTTCCTCTCTGTTTTTTCCATCTAATGAGACAGGGTCATCTCATGTTTTAGTTTCCATGTTTCTGCCATGCATGTTAAGTGCTGAATAAGGGTCTCATGTTCGGCTGTTGTCTTAGTTTGTTTTCTGTTGCTATAAGTGGATGCTAGAGACTGGGTAATTTGTAAAGCAAATGAATTTGTTTCTTACAGTTCTGGAGGCTGGGAAGTCTATGGGTGAGGGGCTGCATCTGGTGAGGGCTTCTTGCTGGTGGGGACTCACCGTAGAGTCCTGAGGTGACGTCAGGCATCACATGGCAAGGGGCCTGAGTGTGCTGGCTCAGGTCTGTCTTCCTATTCTTATAAAGCCACCAGTCTCATTACAGGGTCCCCACCCTGATGACCTTATCTAATCTTGATTATGCCCCAAAGGCCTCAACTCCTAATACCATTACAATGGGGATTAAGTTTCAACATGAATTTTGGAGGGGACATTAAAACCGTAGCAGTTGGGGGCTGGGTGTGGTGGCTTACACCTGTAATCCCAGCACTTTGGGAGGTCGAGGTGGGCAGATCATGAGGTCAAGAGATGGAGACCATACTGGCCAACATGGTGAAACCCCATCTCTACTAAAAATACAAAAATTAGCTGGGCGTGGTGATGCGTGCCTGTAATCCCAGCTACTCGGGAGGCTGAGGCAGGAGAATCACTTGAATCTGGGAGGCAGAGGTTGCAGTAAGCCAAGATTGCACCACTGCCCTCCAGCCTGACAACAGAACATGACTCCGTTAAAAAAAAAAAAAAAGCAGTTGGGAACACACAGGCTAGGAAGCAGAGGTTGAGCTTTGATGGCAGTTGTTAGGGGTCCACATCTCAGCTCTGCTGTTGGGAGCTGTGTAGGGGCAGTTTCTCTAACCACCCAGGGCACTGGTTACCTTGTGGTGAGTGATAATGAGAAGCCCAACCTTGTATAGGTGTTGGGAGGAAGTCAAATGCACGCAGGACACTTTCTACAGCATCCGGCAGGACTCAATAAATGGCACCAATGATCAATACATTTGAAATATTATTATAAACCATTTTATTTTATCTTTTAACATCTGGGGACACCTGTGCCAATTATTGTTCAATGAGACTTTCTTACTCTCCATTCTTTTTTCTAGAGCAACTAAGTCAAGATTTGGTAGATTGAGAGCAAAGAGTTGCTTCAGTATAAATAATACCACTGAAGAACGAGTTCACTAAGCCAGGGTGAAACATAGTTAACATTTCGCTGTACATGCTTCATCTTTTAATATTTTTTTTCTTAACTTCAACAGCAATACAAGATCAGTGCAAAAAAAAAAAAAGATATTGAAAAACACAGAAAAATAAAAATATTTTTAGAACTCCAGGCTGGGCATGGTGGTTCATGCCTGTAATCCCAGCACTTTGGGAGGCCAAGGTGGGTGGATCACTTGAGGTCAGGAGTTTGAGACCAGCCTGGCCAATGTGGTGAAACCCTGTCTCTATTAAAAATACAAAAATCAGCTGGGCGTGGTGGCGGACACCTATAATCCCAGTTACTTGGGAGGCTAAAGCACAAGAATTTATTGAACCTGGGAGGTAGAGGTTGCAGTGAGCCGAGATCACACCACTGCACTCCAGCCTGAGTGACAGGGTGAGACCTTGTCATAAATAAATAAATAAATAAATAAATAAATAAATAAAATTTTTAAACTCCAGTCATTTCATCTGCTGAAGGGGACAGCTGCTGTAATTTTTGTGTGTCCTTCAGATCTGCTTTCTAAACAGAGACAGGGAGAGGGAGGAGAAAAGAGCGTCAGGTTCAGGTTTTACAAACAAAAATAATAGACTCTATGTATTATCTATACTCATAGACTCATTAGGAACCTTTTTTCAAAGAATATTAATCACAAATAATTGGAGAACCTAGAATAAATTCTTTCATTTTGCTATATATATACACACACACACACACATATATATACACACACACACACGTATATATATACACACACACACATATATATATATATATATATTTTTTTTTTTTTTTGAGACAGAGTTTCGCTCTTATTGCCCAGGCTGGGGTGCAATGGCGTGATCTTAGCTCACTGCAACCTCTACCTCCCAGATTCAAGCAATTATCCTGCCTCAGCCTCCCGAGTAACTGGGATTACAGGCAAGCACCATCACATCTGCCTAATTTTGTATTTTCAGTAGAGACAGGGTTTCCCCATGTTGGCCAGGGTGGTCTCAAACTCCCGACCTCAGGTAATCTGCCAGCCTCAGCCTCCCAAAGTGCTGGGATTACAGGCATGAGCCACCACGCCCAGCCCATTTTGCATATTTTTAAATGGTGTCCATCTGTGTTCTGTGTTTTTCCTGTGATTTGTCACGGCCTCTATCCTACGTTCTACTTTTAGCTTGATATCTGGTAAGCATTTTTTCACACTTCTCCTTAGTCTTCATTGTCATAGGTTCTAATGGCTGCATCCTAGCCCCTTATTCTGAAGTACCAGCAGGTACTAACTTAGAAAGCTGAGTAGCAGTGACTCTGTAGGTCCCAGGGTCAGGACTCACTGCTTCCACTCCAGCTGCTCATTGCCAGCGCTGTTGTTTTGTGAACCTGTGTCGCTGTCTTTGCTTTGTTCCTCTGTAAAATGGCAGCAGAGTCACCTCCTTCCTAGCACTGCTATGAACGTTCAGTTAAGTGATGTGAGTTCAGTCCCCAGGCCTGTGCTGGCCCTTGGGCACCACCCTGCTCTACACCACACCCTAATTCTTGGCCTGGGCCGATTGTCTGGAGAGCTGCTCTTACCTCGGTTATGGCAGGGACCCCTGTTGAAATCCTGACTCAGGAGTGGTCTTTTAGTGTGTGCCATGTCATTTTTGCAGGGAAATGCCTAGAAGAGAAAATCGTGGGAGAACAGGCTGACCTCCCTCTTTTGTTATGTAATACTGTCCCCTTGCTTTCTGAAATGACCATCCGGTTGGCAAGGCCTCCTACGATGGCAAATGGACGAGAGGATGCACCCATTTCCCCACATTCACACCAGCAAGGAATGTTATAAGCCTGTCAGTGTTTTACTGTGTCAGGTGGACATTACATAGCATCTTGTGATTAATTGTATTTTTATTACTAAAGCAAATAGCACTTTTCCATGCAATTTTCCCCCATAGGACCAACCTGTCTATATGTAAAACCATCCATCTCCCTTTTGTTAACAAAAATTCCTAGTGATTTGGTGAGGATATCCAGAAAAGAGTAATCTATGCCATGAAGCATTTCTGCAATGAGAAATGCTGGCCTGTGAGCCAGAGTTGTTAGTGAGAGCCTGCAGAGCCCGGCCCTGGCTTTTGCTTTCCTGTCTGATGCAGGTGGAGGGCCTGGGTGATGGGTGCAATGGCCCTGAGCACCCGCCATCTGGAGAGGAATTACCACTGCGGATCACCCTGGGGCTGGGTGACCCTCCCTCCTCTGCACACCCCCAACCTCCACATCTTTCCTGAAGACACCAAGGGTTGGATTTCACCGTAATGTGACCCAGAGATGTAAACGGCTGCTGATGCTAAAACACTAGAGTGATATCTGGCAAAGAAAGAAGCATCCTTCCAGTGGAAGGCTGGCAAAACTAGGGCAACAGAGGGCGAGCCCCCAAAGTGCCAGGAGGATGTCACCTCCCAGGAAGGCCAGCCCTCTTTCCCTGGTGCTTTGGCCACAAGGGGACTCAGTGGCACAAGAAGGTCGTTAAACAACTATGACCAGGTCAGTAGCATCCTAAGCTTCGTTTTGTTTGTTCTGCATTGAGCTGTGGGCTGGTAGATCATTTTCACTTTTTGCTGCTCTACTGACGGAGGCAAATGCAATAAAAAATGTCATGGATGTGCAAATAAAATGGCAGTGTCTTTTCTAAGATTAACAGAGGATGTCACACACTTTGAATGGACTGAAAGCATTTGCCTTTTATTCTAAGTGTTTTCCTTGGCGGACAGGAGAGAAATACACACACACACACACACACACACACACACACACACACACGGCCAACATTTAGAACTTACAGAATTAAAGCCATTTTTTTTTTCATTTCATTTTCTCTATTGTCCTAGATTTGTGGGGAAAAAAGACAGTAGAGAGAGAATTTTATTCTAATTATTGGGACAGGAGAGATGGCTTAACAATTATTGTTCTGGAACAAAAGGTAAGACTGTCTCCTTGGAACATAAGGACAGACAGAAGCAGGGATGGACGGACGGGGGCAGTCTCTTTCGAGGTGTGCCTGCAGAACAGTGAGCTGCCGGCCATCAGGGACACGGTTTCCACGGCCAGCATTACTCTGTCATATTCACGGAATTCTGTTTTATTATTCTTTCAGAATACTGAAAAAGAAAAATAATTTCTGTTAGATTTTATAATTAAAATAATTCGTTTTTTCTGAAACATGAATTATGAAAATGATGTTTAAAGACTGAATTATTGGCAGCTAAAATCATTTCTCCTTGAAAGGCTGACTGTGAAACACACAGTATCACTGAAGGTATTTATTTAAAAATAGTATATTAAATTGAAAGCAATTATCAAGAACTAAATGGTTTTCAGGTCCTACAGGTTTTTAAACATTTTATGTTTTTTCTAACCAAATGCTTCTTTACATAGAAACTTTAACTTACCCTCCGTGGCCAGCACATTGAAATGCCAGTGCACAGTGAAGACTAACACTTACCAGCAACCAGAAATATGTTCACTTACAAGCTGAGAGCTCATTGTAAATGTTTCTTGTCATCTTGAATGGCACCATATGTGCTGATTCCATAACCCTAGCTATTCACTGCATTTATAATTTCGTCTTCCCTTACCAGTTCCTACTTCTAACCACTGCCTTTAAAAATCAAACTAGTAACACCAACCAAACCTGAAAAAACAAATTTCCCTGGTGCTATTCATTTATCCTTCTCCTCCTTTACTTCATTAAATACTTAATTGGAATGTATTAGCTTTGCATTAAAGGCAAGTTAGATGCCTAGAAATTTGGAAATTATCATCACTGTATGTGAAAGTAATGACATAAATTATAATTTAGAGAACAAAAAGGATTTTCTAAAATGTGAAACTGCATTATAGCAATGTTCTACTATTATTTCCCTTTTTGCTCTAGCTACTTTCTTGGGACATTAATGTGTTATTGAAATAGAATGTTTGCCCCATTTTATTTTCTAATATGAATTTGAAATCTTTATGAGGAAAATATTTAGAACTGAGATATTTTCCTGTATAAAAGAATATAATTATGGACAATAGTTGATGAATAAGCACAAGTAACTGAATAATCTCAAATGGTATAAATGCATTTCCTACATTTTAAGTTTAAATCAAAAGTTGCCAGTTCTCAAATACAAAACAATAGTATTTTGGAGAAAAAAAAATGACTAAATAAATATTATCTCTAGGAAAAGGTGCAGAAGTTCTAAATTTTGATGAAGCCTAATTTAGCAATTTTTCCTTTCCTGGTTATTGTTTTCTGTGACGGTGAGGAGGGGCTTTTGCCTTTATATTTATATCTGAACTATTTAATTTTTTTCAGTGAGAATATGTTCTTTTATTACTTTTGTAGTTTCTTTAAAGTTTTGAATGAAGCGGTCATATATTCCCATTATGCAGGTCTTGGGAAATAAAGAAGAAAAATCTTTTCTAGTTCTGTCATGAATTCCCCTGTGGCCAATGCATAATACTCATATAAGGTCAAAGCATTTTGGTCCTTTTTCTTTCCATTTAAATAAATGTTAACCATTCTCTGTATAATTTCAGGAAATTAAATGAGATTGGCAGATTAAATTAAATGCATATATATTAACTGGTATCTTTTCCTAATGTCCTTCCAACAACTTGATTGGTTGGACCAGACCCTCAGCCCACAGGGTCAGTGAGAGTGGATATGGTGTCACCCCTGCAACTTAAGAAAGTCAGAGTCAAAACAGATAAACACCACATTTTAATAATGTAAAGAGAACTGAGCAGGTTCCAGATTCGTATTACATCGTTTACTCCACACACAAGGCATGATTGAAAAATCAAGTTAAATCACCCTGTAATCTCACGGGCACCTTATGGCCTACGTACGCCCTAAGTTCCACCTTCACAATGTCCGTTAAAAGTTCCACCTTCACAATGTCCCTTAACTTGGGCTTAAAGGTTTAGCTGTTTGTATGTATGTTCCTAACATGGACAGAAGAGGCTACTTCGTACCTGCTTGTGCATTCACACATACACATGCCTGTACATGTCTTTTACTGGATAAGCGGGTATTTGTTTAATTCTGAAAGACAAGCAATGACATAATTAAGTGCTCCCATCTGAGGGATGACTGCAGTTGATTCTACTCCTTCTGGGCCCTGCTAATGGCCTTTCTCCCTCTGGCCTGCTCTCAGATATCTCAGGGGCTCTGCCTGTAAATAATTAATGGTGACTCTTAATGTGTGTTGGGAAGTGAAGCTGCCTTATTCACATGTATAACCGCTTACACACCAAGCCTTTTCCCGATTCCTCTTTTCAAAAGCACACAGCCAAGACACAATAATCTCCACTCAGACACAGCAATTCTGTGTTGGCATCTCAGGGATGATACAGATTGTGTGTGATGGTCATCCATTTAATTGGATTTTCAGAATGATTGCCTTTGAAATGGAGCAAGTCATGGCTTAGCGTGAGTTGTAAAGACCCTGGATTGGTATTAGGGCCTTTGCTCTGTAAGCAGCTTGCCTTTGCCTTTCTACAGAGCAGGATTTTTCAGCTTTGGTGGCAAGACTTTATACCTTGTGTCATATGGTAAGCCTTGCATTTAGAGTATAGACATTAGGACTCACCTTTTCTCTCAACATTTTGTTATGAAAAATTTCAAACATACACTAAAGTTGAAAGAATTGAACCATCTATAGTCATATGCATACCACTCAGGTCGCACCATTAACACTTCCAAAATTTCTCTCTTACCTTTCTATCCAACTGTTCACTCATTTTTAATGCATTTCAAAGCATATTGCAAACATCAGTACACTTCACTCTTAAATACTGTAGCACGCATAGTATGGACTAAGGTTCAGTATTGTTTGTAGTTTTTTTAGGTAAAATATATATAAAGTAAGATACACATATCTTAAATGGACTGCTTGATAAGTTTTGACAAATACAGCAACTGTGTAATGAAAACTCCAGTGAGATATAGAACCACCAAACTAATGTCCTTATGCCCCATCCACGGTAAAACTCGCTGTCTACCCTGTGCCCACGATCCACTCTTCTGACTTTTTATTCGCTGTACCTTAGAACAGCATATAAATGGAATCATTTTGTACAAAGTTTCTTTCACTCAGCATCTTTTTTGAGATTGCTATCAGTCTTTTCACACATCAATCGGTCCTTCCTTTTTATTGTTGAGTAGTTACTGTACCACAGTTTGTTTATTCATTCTCCTGTGGATGGATACTTGGGCTATTTACAGTTTGGAAATATGAATAAGGCTGCTATGAACATTCTTGGATACCTTTTTTGACATATTTATCTTGGGTAGATAAGAATGGAATTTTGTGTCACAGGGTAGGTATACATTTAGTTTTATAAGAAACCACCAGACCTGTTTCCAAAGTGATTGGACCATTTTGCACTCTAACCAATAAGGTATGAACATTCTGGTTGCTCCATTTCCTCATCAAGTAGTGTTGGTCTTACAATTTTAGCTATTCTGGTGAGAGCATAGTGGTATCTCATCGTGGTTTTAATTCGCATATCCCTGATGACCAATGACATTGAGCTTTTTGAATATTTTTTGCTGTTCAAATCTTTACCCTCTCTCTTTCGTTCTCTCTTTCTCTCTTTCTTTCTCCCTTCCCTTCCCTTGCTCCTTCCTTCCTTCCTTCTGTTTTGTTTTTTTTTTTTTTTTTTTTTTTTGAGGCAGGGTCTTGCTCTGTCACCGAGGCCAGTGGAGTGCAGTGGTGCAATCACAGCTCATTGAAGCCTTGACCTCCTGGGCTTAAGCCATCCTCCCACCTCTCAGCTTCCTGAGTAACTGGGACTACAGGTGTGCACCACCATGCCCAGCTAATTTTTAAAAATTTTTCGGGGCCGGGCGCGGTGGCTCAAGCCTGTAATCCCAGCACTTTGGGAGGCCGAGGCGGGCGGATCACAAGGTCAGGAGATCGAGACCACAGTGAAACCCCGTCTCTACTAAAAATACAAAAAAATTAGCCGGGCGCGGTGGCGGGCGCCTGTAGTCCTAGCTACTCAGGAGGCTGAGGCAGGAGAATGGCGTGAACCCAGGAGGCGAAGCTTGCAGTGAGCCGAGATCGTGCCACTGCACTCCAGCCTGGGCAACAGCGTGAGACTCCTTCTCAAAAAAAAAAAAAAAAAAAAAAAAAAATTTTCGTTAGAGACAGGGTCTGTATGTTTCCCACACTGGTCTCAAACTCCTAGGCTCAATGGATCCACCACCTTGACCTTCCAAAATGCTGGGATTACTTTGGTGTGAGCCACCATGCCCAGCCTGCTCATTTTCAACTGGATTGTTTGTCTTTTTATTATGGAGTTATGTGAGTTTTTATATTGTAGATACCATTCATTTTCAGATATGTTTTGAAAATATGTTATTGTGGTCTATAATTTGCCTATTTAACTTTAAATGGTATCTTTTGAGGAGCAGAAGTTTTAAATTTTGATGAAGCCTAATTTAGCAATTTTTCCTTTCCTGGTAATTTTTTTCTGTGTCCCATGTAAGAAACCTTTGCTTACCCTCAAGTCATGAAGATAGTCTTCCATATGATTTCCTAGAAGCTTCATAGTTTTAGCCTTTATGTTTAGGTCCATGATTCATCTCAATTATTTTTTCTTTTTTTAAAACTTTTTTTCAAGTTCAGAGGTACACGAGCAGGATGTGCTGGTTTGTTGCATAGGTAAACATGTGCCATGGGGATTTACTGAACAGATCATCCCATCACCCAAGTATTAAGCCCAGCATCCATTAGCCGTTCTTCCTTATGCTCTTTCCCCACCCTCCCTCACCACAGGTGCCCAGTGTGTGTTGTTCCCCTCATGTGTCCATGTGTTCTCATCAATCAGCTCCCACTTATAAGTGAGAACATGTGGTATGTGGTTTTCTGTTCCTGTGTTAGTTTGCTGAGGATAATGGCTTCCAACTTCATCCATGTCCCTGCAAAGAGATAATCTTATTCCTTTTTATGACTGCATAGTATCCTATGCTGTATATGTACCACATTTTCTTTTTCTTTTTTTCTTTTTTTTTGAGACAGAGTTTTGCTCTTGTTGACTAGGCTGGATCACAGTGGTGCTACCTCGGCTCACTGCAACCTCTGCCTCCCAGGTTCAAGCAATTCTCCTGCCTCAGCCTTCGTAACAGCTGAGATTACAGGTGCCCACCATGACGCCGGGCTAATTTTTTGTATTTTTAGTAGAGACGGGGTTTCACCATGTTCGCCTGGCTGGTCTTGAACTCCTGGCCTCAGGTGATCCAACTGCCTTGGCCTCCCAAAGTGCTGGGATTATAGGTGTGAGCCATCACACCCAGCCACCACATTTTCTTTATCCGGTCTATCACTGATGGGCATTTGGGTTGATTCTATGACTTTGCTATTGTAAATAGTGCTGTAATGAACATGTGTATGCCATCTCAAGATAATATTTGTGTATGGTGAAAAGTAGGGGTCATTGCTTTTTATTAAATGAGGGTGTCCAGTTGCTCCAGCACTATTTACTGAAAAGACTTTGCTTTTCCCATTGTACTGCTTTGGCTCCCTTGTCAAAAATCAATTGGATGTACAAGCACAGGTCTATTTTTCAACCCTCTATTCTGTCCCTTGGAGCCATTTGTCTATACCCAGTACCATACTGTCTTGATTATTATAGCTTTGTAGTTTGTTTCTTGGAAGGATAATGGCTTCCAACTCCATCCTGCCAATGTCTTGAAATCAGGTAGTGTACATTCTCCAACTCTCTTCATTTTCAAGATTGCTTTGGCTATTCTAGGTCTTTCAAATTTCCATATAAACTTAAGAATCAGATTGTCAATTTATTTCCCCAAAAAATGACCCTATTGGAATCATAGTTGGGATTAAATTGAATCTATAGATAAAATCAAAGAGAACTGACATCTTAACAGTACTAAGTCTTCTAATACATGAAGATGGATGTCTTCCCACTTATTTAGGTCTTATTCAATTTCTCTCAGCAATGTTGTATGTTTTCAGCATACAGATCTTGCCAATCTTTTATTACATTTTTTTTCTAAGAATGTAATTTTATACTATCCTAAACTACTTTTTCAATTTTTCAAATGTTAGCTGCGATTATGTGATTCATTTTTGTGAGGTGTATGTCTGTGAGCCAACCGTGCTATGCATTTACATTTAAAAAGAAAAACAAGGCCAGGCACAGTGGCTCACGCCTGTAATCCCAGCACTTTGAGAGGTTGAGGTGGGTGGATCACTTGAGGTCGAGAGTTTGAGACTAGCCTGGCCAACATGGTGAAACCCTGTCTCTACTAAAAATACAAAAATTAGCCAGACTTGGTGGCTTGCACCTGTAATCCCAGCTACTCAGGACGTTGAGACGTGAGAATCACTTGAACCCAGGAGGTGGAGATTGCAGTGAGCCGATATCGTGCCACTGCACACCAGTCTGGGAGGCAGAGTGAAACTGTCTCAAAAAAAAAAAAAAAAAAAGAAAAAAGAAGAAGAAAATCAATCCAAAGCCTGTTTTATTCATCCCTTCAGAGAGGCAGCACAAAGATGGGGTGGGTTTAGCCTGAGAGCTGGGAGACCAAACTTCTGTCCCAGTTTGCCTCTACTGGCTGTGTGAACTTGGCCAAGAATGATTGTGTTGAAGTCAAAATAAAAATATACAGATAAATTTTTATTTTTATTTTTTATTTGTACAAATTTGTGGGGTGTAAGTGACATTTTGTTATGTGTATATAGTGCATAGTGATCCAGTCAGGGCATTTAGGGTGTCTATCACCTGAATACAGTACATTTTTGTTAACTATAGTTACCCTACTCTGCTGTCAAACATTGAATTTATTCCTTCTTACTGTATGCTTGTACCCTTTAACCCACTTTTGTTCATCCTCCCTGCTCCCACACTCACCCTTCCCAGTCTCTGTTATTTGTTTTTCCCATTTTTCCACTCTCTTCCTCCATGTGATCAAATTTTTAGCTCCCACAAATAAGTGAGAACATGCGATATTTGTCTTTTTGTGCCTGCTTATTACACTTAAGATAATGACCTCCGGTTCCATCCATGCTGTTGCAAATGAAAAGAGAATTTTTTTTTTTTTTTTTTTTAGACAGAGTTTCACTCTGTCACCCAGTCTGGAGTGCAGTGGTGTGATCTCAGCTCACTGCAACCTCAGGCTCCTGGGTTCAAGTGATCCTCGTGCCTCAGCCACCTAAGTAGCTGGGATTACAGATGCATGCCACCACGCCCAGCTAATTTTTGTGTTTTTAATAGAGACGGGGTTTCACCATGTTGGCCAGGCTGGTCTCGAACTCTTGACCTCAAGTAATCTGCCTGCCTCAGACTCCCAAAGTACTGGGATTACAGGCGTGAGCCACCATGCCCAGCCTGAAAAGAATTTTAAAATCTAATGTTTTATTGGGATATAAGAATTGTAATTTGTGATATATATATATATATATATAGAGAGAGAGAGAGAGAGAGAGAGAGAGAGAGAGAGTTGATATGTTTGAAGAATAAAGAGAAAGTTGGCAGTTTTGTAATAAAAAGGAGAAATGTTAGGGGTGTTTTACAAGAAAATCTATTAGTATTAGCAAGATTTTGGAGAGTTGGCAAGTTATGATGGGTGAGTGACAGTTGTGGGTAAAGCTAGTTTTAGAGTCGTTTTAGTAGTTATTAGATAAAACTGGTTTTAGTTGTAGTAGACATTTTTAGTAGTCGGACTTGTAGAGAATTATATTTTTGGAGTAATGTTACATGCCCGGAGTGCTTTTTCTTCTTGGCTTCTCAGCTCTGTTTTAGTAGGGTGTAAAAACAATAATCCAATTTGCATGATCACCTTTCACAACAGTATTCTTTACCTATTTCTGCTGTCACTCCACGCAATCAGAATTTAACTCCTCATCCATTGCGGTCTTTTCTGTAATATCTATGGAGAGAAAGCTTTTTACTGTTGTTCCCTAACCTCTTTGGAAATCTGGTAGAAGTTTTGAATTTTGTCCTTGGAAAAATGTACACACACACATCCAGTTTTGTGTACAATTTTAGGATGTTCAGGAAACTTTAGAAGCCTGTTAGCCTTTCGGGTTCCACAGACCCTCACTGTGAACCCCTTCTAGAGTGGAAGCTCAGGGAGGGCAAAAGGCCGCCGTCGTTTCCCTCTGCTCCTTCTGCACCCAGCGAGTGCTCGGCCCATCATGGCCGCTCAGTAAATGACTGTCGCTTTTGTTGAATGGCCCGGGTGCTGGATCGTGGCCTCCCGCAAGGCTGACCTCTCCTCCCGAGTGGCACCAGGTGCTCAGATGACCTGGAGCAGCCCAGTGCTCTGGTGAACCAGCGCGATCCGAGGCCCAGTGTTTCGGGGGTTGTCCCAGATTGTTACGCAGCGCGTTTGTGCAAGAGCAGGTCTGGAGTGAGGGCTGCTGATTCTAAATCCCACGCCCTTCGTGGGGTTTTCTAGGCTGGCAGGGAAAGCGTCCAGATCTACACACCCCCAGGAGTTGGCCTGTCTTTCTTCCATCACTAAATACTCTATCCCCTGTGGGCACAGCAGCGGGACAGTTTGGCTGAGACCTCCAGCTCTCTCGCCAAAGCCCCTGCTCCTCCGCTGCTGTCGGTGAGGTCAGCCCGGCTGCTCCCCCGCAGGCAGCTGTCCCCAGTGCCCTGGAAGGGCTCCAGGTGGCAGTCTCACTGCAGAATCCTCCTAGCTGTGCTCGCTGCCCGGTGCCTTCGCAGACAGCCCGCTTCTCTGAGGCAGGGTTGCAGGTCGCGGGGTGGCGAGTGCAGGGAGCATTGCAGGGCCATGCCTTTCTCTTCCTGAAGCCCCCACGATCGTGCAATGGACCGCACATCCCTCTGCTGTGTTCTACGATGATTCTCAAGAGCAGGCAGGCAGTTGACGGTGACGCTGTGTGTGCGCTTCCTCCCACGCAGGTGCTGGGGACATGGGCAGCAAACCGTCCACGCCAGGCGGTGACCCTACAGCGCAGTCCCCGAGGACGGAAGGCATTCGCGCCGCGTACAGGCAGGGAGACCGTGGCGGCGCCCGGGACCTGCTCAAGGAGGCCTGCGACCAGTGCACGTCCCAGCTGGAAAAGGTAGGGGGAGTGCCTGCCCCTGCGGCCACCAATGCAGTCCTGGGCTGGAGGAAGGTGACCGCTCAGATGATTTTCTCGTTCTTGTCATAACTGTAATGAGCATTCTTACTGTGTTCTGGAAATGCCTCATTTTGCATATAAACTTGTGGGCGCCTTTCCTTTCCAATTGACTTCTCAGTCTGCTATCACCTAAGCAGGCCCCTGCCACCTTTTCATGGGAGGGCTTTGAGGGACAGGGGTGGGGTCACTTAAATGTAAAGAACAAAATGCCACCCAGAGACTTAACCTACTGTATTCTTTTACGCTTTTTGTCATTATAAAAAGTAGCACATGCTGGAAAAATAAAATGTAGAAAATATATAAAAGTAGGAAAAATGGGACAAAAAAGTAACCAAATTTCTAATACACCCTAAAACCCACTTAACGGTTTTGCTGTATTTTCTTCCAGCCTGCCGATCTGAGCATACATTGTTGTTGTTGCTGTTGTTGTTTCTAATATAGATGCCACCAGATTGCATATATGGTTATGCAGCTGCTGCTTGTACTTTTATAATATTATTTTAATAATTTTTCAGATGATTAAAAATTCCTTATAGGTGTCTCGTTCAATGGATACATGACATTCCATCTACAGGGAATGTGTTCACCCGGCTATTTATCTTGGTTGGATATGTGGATTGCTTCTCATTTCTTACTAATATAAATGATGCTCTATTGAATGTTTTTGCCGAATTCTTTTCTTATTGTAATGTTATTTTCTTAGCATAGATGTATGGGGATTGAGAATGTGGATATGAGGACTTTTAAAGTTTTGGAGTACATGCCAAGCTGTTTTCCAAAAATCTTCTACAGATTAACCCTGCCAGCAACAATTGGAGTGGGCCCTTACCACGTTTTTTGCCCTTGTGGGAGATTCTTATTGGTTATTATCATGAAAATACCTTAAGGATGTTTTATTTGCATTACTTTGATTAGGACAGGTTTAATATGTTTCCATTTAATTGATAGTTAGAATTCATTCAATTCCTAAAACTCCAACCTGTTCTCAGAAGTGTAAGAGATTGGGAGAGGGGCAGTACTGCATGCTTGGGAATTGTTAAGCATAAGGAAGGCATTTGAAATCCCTCTGATTAGGAATTCATGGTGGATATAGCAAAGGACCATTCTTCTGTACAGGGAGAGCTGCGCTATGCACATGAGCAGGTCAGAGCTGTGGGCTCTTCGGGTGGACAGCAGTGGCCTCAAGCAGGGAAGAGCTGTGCAGCAAACACAGCCTGGCATCCCTGCCAAGTGGCCAAGCAGCCAGAGATAGTGGCTCATTTCAGAGCTGTGCAGATTCAGGGATGTGGCAGCAGCAGGAGATGCTGATGGGGGAAGATGATCACGGAGGGGCCCGAGAGCCAAAGGGGATGTGATTTCATCCTGAGGGTGGAAAAGCTGTTAAAGAGAGTGGCATCATAATTTGGGAAAGGGCACTCTTGCTGATATTTGAATAAAGGAAAACAGAGTCCTGGGTGTGGGTCTCTTCTCTGTAGCATCATGGACAGTGGCAACTCAAAATCAAAAAGGTTCCTAGAAAGCTGCCTCTCTGCTGAATACAACATTGATGAAATCCTAGCTGATTGGACTTTAAGAAGACAGTGAGGAAAAGGATGGATACATCTGTGTTTTCATAAAAATGTAAAATTATAGTTCCAAAAAATACCATAATTAAGAGTCAAGGATTGATGCAAAAGGAGAAGGTATATGGCTAATATCCTTCATTGACAAAGAGCTTTTATAAGTCAATATGAAATAATAATATAACTTTCAAAAGGGCAACAGGACATGGAAGCAGCAAAATAAAGGTAAAGAAAGTAGAAGGCATGAAATTGTAAAAATAATTTGAAAGTTTTGAAATAGAAAGCAAAGTAGAAAGAAGTAGAAATGACCACCAAATGAAAAATTGATTCTTTGAAGAGATTAATAAAATGGAAAATCTCTGGTGAGAGTAAAAGATGAAAAAGAAGAAATAGATAAATCAGGAATATAAAAGAGACCTTCACGACAGTTTATACAAGCATTAAAAACATAACAACAGAATGTATTATGAGCAAGTTTATGTTAAAACACTCAAAAATTTAGATGAAATGAACAAATAAAAATAAAAATTTAACTTTGAAAAGAAAGAGAAAGCATGAATAGTCTTTCAACCATGAAGGAAATAAATCAATCATGTAAAACCTTCTGACAAAACAAATTCTAGGTCTACATGGTTTTACTCGTGTGTTCTACCAAATAATAAAATCACTTGTCCAGAAAATAGAAAAAGAGGGTGCACTCCCCTCCCCCGTTCCTTTGATGAAGCTAACACAACCTCAATACCAAGAGTAGGTGAGAACAGTACCTGGAATGAAAATGACTAAGGATATGAATAGGCAAATAGACACACACACACCTGAACGATATTCAGATGGATGGTACACATATGTAAAGTTATTCAACTTTGTTAAAGCTTATAGAAAGGTAAATTAAACAAAAATGAAACAACATTTTTAAGTTAATCAGATTGACACCTTAAAGTTTGATAAAAATCAGAAGGAAGGCTATGGGAACTTACACACCTTTATTCAATGCTACTAGGAATATACTAGGAATGTGTGCAGCCTCTTTGGAAGGCCATCTGAAAATGCTTATCAAATTTTCAAATTTCATCATCTTTGACCCAGCAAAACTACTGCTAGGAACTTACCCCTACAGATTTACTTGAAAAAAAAATTACCAAGTTGTATGTGTAAGGATGTTCACTCAAGTTGTGTTTAAGATAGCACAACCTTGAAAACTGCCTAACTGTTCCATCCACAGGAGAAGGCTGCTACAGAAATGTCAGTCTGTCCAGGTCCTAGAATACCACACAGCACTCCAAAAGCACAAAATAATCTCTAGCAGCTGTTTTGGAAAGAACTCCAGTGTAACTTAATGTAATAAGCGCAGAACTTCTGCTTCCGGGAAGATGGAGGGAACATGGAGGTTGTTTACTTTGCCCTCTTCTCACTAAGTGCACTAAAGCTCTAGACGTTACATGTAAAACAAACGTAGGATTCTGAAAGGTGGAGAAAAGAAGGCAGACTAGCTGGTGGTCTCAGTACTTAAGGAAATCGCAGTAGTACGTTTTTGGGTTTTACTTTTATCTCATACGTCCCAAACCAGATACTGAGGAAGTTGGCAATCCAGAAACACAAACTGGCACAGAGGAGAAAAGAAAAAAATCCAAGGAAAGCCTGCTCTCTCTAACCAAAGCACCAGGAAAGGCACAGCAAAGCCAGGCAGGAAACTTATAGGCAATCACCAAACCCCCTTCGGCCAAACACTGCAGAAATATGCTTGCAGACCGGCCCTACCTCTCACCAGCAAAGGCCAGGTGGAGAGCCTAGAGTTCCACCCTTGCCAGGCTGTAACAGGCACCTCAATCATCCCCACCCCAGGGTGTCAGAGAAGGCTGTGAGGAGCTGGGGTGCTAATCCCCACCAGGTGGTGACAACATCCCCCCATCACCATCAGTGGACAGCATGTGGGGAGCCTGGACTTCTGTCCCCACCCAGCCTGTCAGTAATGAGACATGTGTTCCCCATATAACTAGGGTAGAATTGAAGCAGGCCTGGAGGAGAATCTCAAGTCCCAACTCTGCCCAGCAATAACAAGGAGCCCCTGCTTACTGGTGGTCAACTGATTATAAGTATAGCCCCCAGATTTCCACCCCACCAGGCAGCATTGAGGGGCCATCCCTGTTTACCCACCAGAGCGGCATCAGAGGAGGCCTGCCAAAACACAAGATTGAAGTAAGATCCAGAGTCTTAAAACATAATGCCCCAAATATCCAGGCCATTAAAAAAATTACTTATAATTACCAAGAACCAGAAAGATCACAAACTCACTGAGACAAGATGACCAAGAGAGGCCAGGAGCAGGATGACTCCAACGTTAGAATTATCTAACAAGGATTTTAAGGTAGTCATCATAAAAATGCTTCTGTGGGCAATTATAAATATACTTGAAACAAATGGAATAATAGAAAGTTTCAGCAAAGAAATAAAAGACACAAGGAGAACCAAATGAAGATTTTAGAACTTAAAAGTACAATACCTGAAATTAAAAAAAAAAAAAAAAAAACTCGATGAATGGGTTCAACTGTAGAATGGAGAAGAGAGGACAGGGGAAAGAATCAGGGAGAAGGCAGAACAGTAGAAATTACCCACTCTGGAAATAAAGCCAAAACAAAAGAAAATAGACTGAAAAAATGAACAGAGCCTCATGGACATGTGAGGATTTTAACAGAAGATCTAACATTCATGTCATCAGAATCCCAGGAGAGTAGACAGAAGGCAAGACTGAAGGAGAACTCAAAGAGACAATGGCTGAAAACTTCTCAAACTGGCAGAGGACATAAATGCTCAGATTGAAGAAGTTGAAAACAAACAGGACATACCCAGAGAAATCCATTCCAAGTGCATCATAGTCCAGCTTATTAAAACTAAAGACAAAACAAAATAAAACCTTGAAAGTAGTCAAAGAGAAACATTGCCTTTAGGGGAAAAACATCCAAAAGACAAAAATTACCAACATCAGAAGGGAAACACAGAACATCATTACAGATCCTGCAGATATCAAAAAGATAATAAGGGGACATTATGAATAGCTCTAAACACATACATTGGATAACTTAGATGAAACGGACAAATCCTTGAAAAGTAGAAATTACCACAACTTAATAGGAAATACATAATTTGAATAACCTTTTAACTATGCAGAAAATTCTATTCATAATTTTAAACTTCCCCCAAAAATAAATTTACAGATCCAGATGGCTTCACTGGATAATTCTACCTAACATTTAAAGAATTAATACCAATTCTACATAGTCTCTTCTAGAAAATAGAAGAGGGAACATTTTTTAACACTTTCATCAAGGCTGTATTACCCTAACACCAAAACCAAAGACAGTGTTAAAAAAAGTATGGACCAATGCCCATTATGAATGTGGGTGCAAAAATTCTTTACAAAATATTACCAAGTACAATTCTGCTATATGTAAAAGGAATTCTAAGCCATGACCAAGTGGAGTTTATTCCAGAGATGCAAAGTTGGTTCGGTTTCAATCATCAATCAATGTAATCCTCTTTACTAATAAACTAAAAAAGAAAAGTTACCTTATCATATCAATTGATACAGAAAAAAATTGACAAAATTCAATACCATGTTTCTCAAAAACTCTTAGAAAATTAAGAATAGGAGGGAACTTTCTCAATTGGATAAAGAATATTGACAAAAACCTACAACTAACATCATTCTTGATGTTGAAGACTGTTTTCCCCTAAGATCAGGAACGAGGCAAGAATGTCCACTCTCAATATAATGCTGCAAGTTCTACTCAAGAGCAACTATAATATCATTGTATTTAAAAAATACTATTCAATATATTTAATATATTGCTGGAAATTCTAGCCAATGCAAGAAGGCAAGGAAATGAAATAAAAGGCACACAGATATGAAAGAAATAAACTGTCTCTATTTGTAGATCACATGACAATCTATACAGAAAATCCATAAAAGAAATGATTTATGAAAGAAAAATTGGTAAACTGGACCTCACCAAGAGTAAAAACTTTTCTCTGAGAAATATCTAAGACAGTGATTCTAAAAAAAACAAGCTACAGACTGAGAGAAATATTTACAAATCACTTATCTGACAAAGGACTCCATAGCTAGAATATATAAAGAACTCTCAAAACTCAACATTAAAAAGCAAACAATCCAAATAGAAAAGTTATGAGATATGTGAAGAGATATTTCACTGAGGAAGATACACAGATGTCAAATAAGCACATGAAAAGATGTTTAACATCATTAGCCATTAGGAAAATAAAAATTAGAGCAATGATAAGATGTCATTACACAGCTTTATGAACAGCAAAAATAAAAAATAGTGACAGTATCAAATTCAGATTGGGATGCAGAGAAGGGGTATCTCTAATGTGTTACCACCAACAATGTAACATGGTACAATCATGCTGGAAAATAGTTTGTCAGTTTCTTTAAAAAACTAAAAATTCACTTATGAACCAGCAATTGAACTCCTGAATATTTAGTCTAGAGAGAGGAAACTTACATGCACACAAAAACTTGCTCACGATGTTTCATACAAACTTTATTTGTAATGACCCAAAACTGGATACAACCAAAGACTCTCAGTAAGTGAATACTTAAACATACATGGAGTACTACTAAGCTATACAAAGGCACTCTCCTGAAACATGCAACAACTCGGATGGATCTCAGGACATTATGCTGAGTTAAAAAAAAAAAAAAAGCCAATCTCAAAAGATCATCTCTATGATTCCATTTAAGTAACATTCTCAAAATGACAAAATTATAGAGGTGGAAAGAGATTAGTGTTTGTCAGGGGTTAGAGATGGTGAAGAGGAAGAGGATGAGTGAGACTACCATGGGTACGTGGCATGACAGAGACCTTTGTGGTGATGGAACAGGTTTGTATCTTGATTGTGGTGGTGGCTACTCAAGTCTACACCTGTGACAAAATGCAGAACATATACACACATTGTACTAACATCAAGTATCTTGCTACAATTATGTAAGATGTTGCCATTGGGGGAAACTGGATGAAGGATACTAGGGTCCTCTCAGTACTATCTTTGTAACTTCCCATGAATCTCTGATTATTTCAGAGCAAAAAGTTAAAAAATAACCGAAGTATAAGTCCACTTTTACAGCACTTAAAAACTGGTAATAGTTAATCTACGATGTCAGAAGTCAGTATAGTGGTTCCTCACCATAGGGCAGTGACTAGAAGGAACAAAGGGGGCTTCTGGGCACAGGTGATGTCCTGGTCTTTGGACTGAGGCCAGTTACATGGGTGTATTCAAATGCCTTGCATGAAACTGAACACTTAAAATATTTGCACTTTTCTGCAGGTGTGCAGGTGTGTTATATTGATGATTAAAAGGTCATAATGAATTAAGTGAAAAAAGCATTCAGTTGTATATGAGATTACCTGTGAGTACTATAAATAAATATGTTCTGGAAGGTGTCCTTTGCAGAGGGCAATTGGGAGGTAAAGACATAGAGAGATGCCTACTTCTTGCTTTATACTTTTCTGTGCTGTTGGAATTTTTTAAAATACTCACTATGGAGACTCCAGCCAGAAAGCCAGCTTTGACCTTTCCCACTGTCTGGGTCCTCTTGGCCTTGGGCTGGCTCCTATGACATCACTTACCACTGCTAGAGGATGGGGCTTTTAAGCCTCTAACCGACCGAGTCTAGACAGCTGTTAGTTGTGTGCAGTGAAGCATTTAATCAATCACTGTGGCTTTTCTCCATAATGCAAATGCTTTCCTGGAATGACAGGGCTACTGGGCCTCACCCTCGGCAGAGTGGCAGGTGGGTGGGCTTTTCTTTCTGATCGTATTGAATATATGAGTCTACTGTCCTTCACCTGATCCCAGCCCCTTAGACTGTTCCTCTCCTCACTTGCCAGACATAGATCCCACTGCCAGCCCATTCACTCCACTTACAGAACCTGAGCCTTCCTCCAAGTCCCATGTTTCCAGGAAGTCTTGAATGCAACAGAGACTCTTAGGCTTTAGAGCTAGACACCCCAGTTCAAACCCTGAGGAGTTCTGCTGATGATAAACTCCCTAACCATGGGCAAGCTTTTATTTTACTCTTCTGTAACATAGAAATACAGGCACATTCCTGGCATGACTGTTGGGAGGATTGAATGTAGCCATGTGAATAAAGTACTCAGTCCAGAATCTGTCACATGATGAGAGCTTTGATAAATGTCCATTCCCTTTCCTGGGGGCTCCATTTACCCATTCCTACCCAACGCATCTAAAATGATCTCCAAACACACTTGTGTTATAAACTATTCAGCAAGTCAAATGTGCTTGTTGGGGGCTGTTTATGCATACTCCCTCCTCAAATTAATTGTAAATCTGTGGAGACCAGAAATGGCCCCTGACATCCTCAGTGCACCGTCCCACCTCTCACACACAGTAGATCCTCAATAAGTGTTGATGGAGGCACTGGCCATCCCATTCCAATAGGGGCTCCCCATCTACCCGCTTGAACACACCGATGTTCAAGCCCATAGGAGACAACCAGATGCCAAAGGACTTGACATTTCAGAAATGCAATCAAACACTTAACATGCCAATCTAGCAGCCATCTGAGTATCCTTTTCTCAGACCCAGAGAGCTCTTGATAAGTCAAGACCACTTTTACACTGGTCTATGATAGCCACTTACTAGCTATGTGGTGTCGGGCAAGCTCTGAAACCTCTCTGAACCTCCACATTCTTGTTGATGTATTAATACATGGCCTGCCACATAGGACCTTTACATACCGGAAGGACTGGAAATGAGCAGGAACTCAGGTTTGGGTCCAGTTTCCACCATATCCTTTCCTTCCTCTGGGCCACCAAGTCAAGAGTCCCTCTGCATGCTGCTGGAGGATCTTTGTCCCTGGATTCAGATCTGTGAAGTCCCCTAGTCTGTCACATTCCATTTATGAATAAATTGCAGAATGGTTCCTCAGAGAGCCTGGTTGCCTTCCCTCTTCCCAGGACTGACTCAACATGTCCCAAGTGATTACTGAGCTCTGGCTCTATGCCAGAAGGGGCTATGCGCACCATCCCCTTCCTCATGAAGCAGGTAGTCGAGAGCAGCAAATGACAGCCACATGTATAATATCATATTTTCTAGTAGCCACATTAAAGCAGTAAACAAGCACACACCTATAATCTCAGGTACTCTGGTTGGAGGATCACTTGAGCCCAGAAGGTCGAGACCAGCCCTAGCAACATAGCAAGATCTGGTCTCTACAAAAAAAAAAAAAAAAAAAATTAGCCGGTGTGGTGGCACATGCCTGCAGTCCCAGCTACTCAGGAAGCTGAGGCAGGAGGATCACTTTAGTCTGGGAGGTCAAGGCTGCAGTGAACAAGCCTGGGTAACAGAGAGAGACGCTGGCAAAAAAAAAAAAAAAAAAGAGCAAACAGAAACAAACAAATAAAATGTTAATATTATTTTTATTTAACATGAATATATTAAAATAATTGTTTCAACATGTAATCAACATAAATTATTCATAAGCTAGCTTACCCTTTCTGTACTAGGTCTTTGAATTCACATGTGATTTTATACTCTCCACCTCTCACTTCTGAGGAGCCACATTTCAAGTGCTGCCCAGTCACACTTGGCAGGTGCTGCCGTTCTGGACAACACAACTCCAGCCCTGCCCCGGGACCTGGTGAAGCATTTAATGTCAGTTCTCTTGGCAGTTCCTAATAGAGCCAATCTCACTGGAGCCCTGTTCTGTTTTGGCCAGGGCCAGCTTCTGAGCATCCCAGCGGCCTATGGGGATCTGGAGATGGTCCGCTATCTACTCAGCGAGAGACTGGTGGAGCTGCCCACTGAGCCCATGGATGACAACCCAGCCGTGGTAGCAGCGTATTTTGGGCACACGGCCATTGTGCAGGAATTGCTTGAGTCCTTACCAGGTAAATCACAGGGCATGAGCTCTTAACCATGTCTCAGGGCACCTCTTCTTAGGCATCACCCCAAAATGTTTACTTCTTCATGCTTTCACCAATAATGAGATCAAGAAATCCAGGGCAGGCCACTGACACCCAAACAAAGTGAAGCTTGCCTGCTAGCCACATCCCACCTCTCACTCCCATGAACTCATAAGAGAAAGTCTCAAACACCATATTTCATAAAGAATGTAATTAACATTGCTTTTTAAAAAAATAATTAATAGACCTTGGTCTTTTTAGAGAAGTTTTAGATTTATGGAAAAAATTGATTGGAGTGTATAGAGTTCCAGAATTAATGATTTGAAGGTATGTTAACAGAAAACAGGTGATCCCTAATTCACTTACACAAGAATGTCTAGGTAAGAGAGACAGAGTAATCATACTAGTAACTTGTATTGAGATGGGGATGCAGCAGTCTTAGGAGGCAGGTGCTATATTTCAGGGCCATGGTTTTAAAATGAGGAAACCAAAGCTCAGAGAAGTGAGCTCCACCGTACTCCCTCCACACGGTTTTCCCTATGACTCTGTTTTGCATTAGCGTGATACATTTGCGACAATTGATCAACTAATATTGATACCTTCTTATTAACTAAAGTCCATCGCTTACATTGCAATTCATTCTTGCTGTTGTAGATCCCATTGGTTTTGACAAATGGATAATGACACGTATCCATCAGTACAGTATTACACAGAACAGTTTCACTGCCCTAAAAATCCTCTGTGCTCCACCCCTCCCCGGCCCCATCCCTCCCTCCCTCCCTCCCCTGGCCCCTGGCAACTACTGATCTTTTTTAGTATCTTTGCCTTTTCCAGAACATCGCTTTAGTTGGAATCCCACAGTATGCAGCCATTTCAAACTCACTTCTTTCCCATAGCAATATGCATTTAAGGTTTCTCCATGCCTGTTCGTGACTTGATAGCTGAATAATATTCCATTGTATTTGTGTACCACACTATGTTGCTTTTATGGGAACTATTTTTTTCTTTGGTGAACTCAAGATGTCCTGGTCTCCTGTAATTTCCCGTGGTGGTCTTAGCTCAGAAACACTGCACCAGTCTAGGCAGGCATCGCTACAGTTACAGGTTGAGGCATACCCTAGCAGTGGTCTTTGGGAGTTAGGATTTTGCTTGGGAGCCAGGGCCCACCTCTTGGGTGGGAGAACATGCAGTCGCCCAGGGCCCTGCACCTAGAAGGGCCCACGTTTTGTTTAATACTCTGTACTCACTATCTTAAAATGTTCCATGATTTTTAAACAAGAGGCCCCATTCTTTTCATTCTGCATTGGGCCTCACCCCTTATATAGCAGCCTGTTTGAGAGTTTCCAGCTGTGCGCTTTGGTAGATCTGTGCTCAGAGCTGGTTCCAAGCTGGTGTTCCCCTCATATGTCTGAAGGCAGAATGACATTATGGGCAGAAATCAGGGCAATTTTAGGGCCCATGAGAAGACTAAGACAAGACATAGGAGGGCAGAGAGGAGCTTGGGTGCCCCTAAGGAGCCAAAGGCTGACCTGCCTCTTTTCAGGGAGCCCCAAGATTAGCTCTGTTCTAGCCCTGAAGAGTCTACGCCAGCTGACTCAGTCACCTAATGTTAGCTAATATTTATTGAATACTGCCAAGTGCTGAGCACTTTGTAGAACTTGAGAGACACAGAGAATTTTTTTAAAGATTTTCCCAGCCTTTTAGTACCTCCTGGCCAAGCAGGGGAAATTAAGGCAGAAAGGAGTAATGTTGTGCAATGTAATTATGCTGAGGTTGAAGTATTTTTACACAGAGGTCTGGGAGCACACCAGGGGGCAGGTTTGTCTGGATGCAGGATGGGGTCTCCCAAGGGAGGCTGACATCTGACTTGGGCTTTGCAGAGTGAATAGGAGTTTACTTGGCAGACAAGTGAGGGAAGGACTTGGGCTGCCTGCTTTTGCAGAACAGGAAGCATGGCTGAACCTCATCATGGTTTTCAACTGCTCCCAGGAGCATCCTGTCTTCAGCTCAACTCTGAGCAGAGCTGCTGAGGACTGAAGGATTTCAGACCATTGTGGTGGACTTTGCAGAAAGTGCAGAGATGGGAAAAACAGTGTGTACCATCCCTGCACTTCCTGCAAAGGAGTTCCCAAGCTGCAAGGGAAGTCAGCCATGGTCAGGAGTAAGTTAAGACAAGAAGACAAACGAGTCAGGCCGGACATGGTGGCTCATGCCTGTAATCCCAACACATTGGGAGGCCAAGGCAAGAAGATCACTTGAGCCCAGGAGTTCATGACCAGCCTGAGTAACATAGTGAGACCCTGTCTCTACAAAAAAAAAAAAAATCTAAATTAACCAGGCATGGTGGCACATGCCTATATTCCCAGGTACTCGGGAGGCTGAAGTTGGAGAATGACTTGAGCCCAGGAGTCCGAGGCTGCAGTCAGCTATGATAACATTACTATACCCCAGGCTGAGATAGAAGGAGACCCTCTCTCAAACAAAAAGCAAAAACAAGCAGCTGCTAGAGAACAAAGGAGGGTTTGAGAAGAAGAGGGATGAGAGGTTGATGGGATTTATTCTTTGAAGCATGTTGTTAAGTGATTGCTGGTCTCTGAAGCTGAGCAGGGAGGAAGAGGGGCTCCTCTGAGTGTCATTGGCCTTAGGCTTTAGATAATACCTGTAGGGGTTTTGTGTGGTTAAGAGAGCACCCTTTGATTTTAGACAAAGCAAGGTTTAAGTCTTGACCTTGTTATTTACCAACTATGGGACCTTCAGGAAGTTTCCCTGCTGGGTATGTCCCGCAGACCCTGGCTGATGGATGAAATGAGTGCTCAGACACAGGTATACAGTGTAGAGCAGCTGCGTGACTGCCTGGCTCTAGTGGCCAGAGAGCAGCCTGGAGAAGCTAGAGCTGCTTGCTTTTATTCAATGCAGGCACAATGCCGAAAACCTGGAGTGAGCACAACCTGTACGTAATTAACATTTATTGTTCCCCTTTCAGGGAATGGCAAGTCAGCAGATGATCAAAGGTCAGTTCCTGGTCACCATAAGTAAATAAGCCTGTTTAAGCTACATTTCCCTACACTCCTTGCCCTCTGCCTTCAGCTATTTTCCCCCAGGGCTCTGCAGAACCTTCTGAACTTTCAGAAGGTTTGCGTCCTTTCACTGTAGTTTTTCCCACCACTCTGACCGATCTCCTACATTTCCAAACCTCCTCTCTGAGCTTTGGTTTCCTCATCTTAAAATCATGGTCCTGAAATACAATGCCTGCCTCCAAAGACTGACACATCCCCATCTCAACAGAAGTTACTAGCATGGTTACTGTGTTTCTCTTACCTAGATATTCTTGTGTAAGTGAATTAGGGGTCACTTATTTTCTGTTAACATACCTACAAATAATTAATTCTGGTTAACAGTAGAGGGAGAAGAAGGGATATTTATTTGGCACTGGCTCCAGCCTCAGTCCTATGCTACATGTTTTTTTTTGGTGAATAACAGGGCCGTCCTGACCCTGCTTTCATTCACGTCCTGTCATGAAGGAGAGGGTCACCCTCTCCTCACTTGGGAGCACTTTGATCCCTAAGACTATGTGCCTCTGGAAATGAGACAGTGTTATGATGCATTTGGGAAATGTCCATGCTGAAGATGAGGTCATTTTTCCATCGCAACTAGACCCAGAAGATATTGCACTATTTTGAACTTGAAGATATTGTAACATTTCAGCCCACACTGTCCCTGTTAACTCAATATGCTAAGTGTTATTTCATCCTGGAATTAAGTAGGCAGTTCTATTGGAGAGAAATTCTCAGTTTTAGGCCTGACAGATCCATTTCTTTCACCAAAGCTTTTATTATTATTATTCATGAAAGTAATATATGTATATTATAGATAATTTTAAAATGTGGGAAAGTGTTAGTACTCTAATAATACAATGACACAACATAATGAGTTAGGATTTATTGATCCAGGCACTTGACACACATTTTGTGATGTAGTCCTCACATTAAACTTGGGAGGATGAGTATTATTATTCCAATTTTACCAACAGCCAAACTAAGAGAGAGATTAAGAAATGTGTCCAAAATTGCATAGCTAAATTATTTTAACTCTAAAATGCCTGTCTCCAAAGTTCATACTCCTGCATGTAATGTTACTCTAGGGGAGGGGTGAGGGCAGGGGAGAGCCCAGAGATAATACCACAACACTGGGGTAGTTCTTTCTAGTCTTATTTCCACACATTCATTTTTTATTTGGCTAAGATCAAGCTGGATATGCCATTTTTAATCCTACATTTCATTGCTTGGCATTTTCTGACAAGCAGGTGGGGGAATGAAGTGTGGAAATGTCATATGCAATTCAGAGGGGCTATTCCAGAAAACACTATCAACTCAACAGAAGCAACTTTCAGCTGGAAACAGGACAGCTGGATTTTTTTTTTTTAACTTTTACTTTAGGTTCAGGGGTACGTGTGCAGGTTTGTTACATGGGTAAATTGCATGTTGCTGGGGTTTGGTATGCAGATTATTTTGTCACCTGGGTAATAAGCATAGTACCCAATAGGTAGTTTTTTAATCTTCACCCTTTTTCCTCCTTCTACCCTCAAGTAGTCCCCAGTGTCTGTTGTTCCCTTCTTTGTGTCCATGTTCATTCAATGTTTAGCTTCCCCTTTTAAGTGATAACATGCAGTATTTGGTTTTCTGTTCCTGTGTTAGTTCACTTAGGATAATCACCTCCAACTCCATCCATGTTGCTGCAAAGGACATGATCTCATTCTTTTTTATGGCTGTATAGTATTCCATGGTGCAAATGTACCACATTTTATTTGACCAGTCCATTGTTACTAATGATCTAAGAGAAGAGCAGAGTGGGAGCAAGTAGCACCCTTCAGTGGTACTTTCCCTTTATCCTGCCATCTCCTGCCAGGTCCCTGCAGTCCCCAGCGGCTGCTGAACTGGATGCTGGCCTTGGCTTGCCAACAAGGGCACCTGGGGGTTGTGAAGCTCCTGGTACTGACACACGGGGCTGACCCAGAGAGCTACGCTGTCAGGAAGAATGAGTTCCCAGTCATCGTGCGCTTGCCCCTGTATGCGGCCATCAAGTCAGGTAGGTTTCCCCACTACCCTGAGTCAACCCTGACCATGCAAACCATCTCAGCCTCCAGATGTGGGACTGTGTCTTTATTCTCACTCTTGGCTCTCAAATTACCTCTGTGAGGAGACTTTTGCAATTCCTGTTCTGTGTTTCTTTTTCAAAATATCTGCACCCTTCCTCATTTCCCCCTTACTTGCCCCCGCAAGGGAATTTCAGTGACAGAGACTGACTGTGTCTAATGGGACTGTTGTATGAGGCACTCCAAAGGGCAAAGCCCCACAGAAATTCTCCTACTAACGGGAACTTGATGCATCAAGAGAAGTAAATAGAGAAGTCCAACCAGCACAAGTACCTTTTCAGTTTCCATTCCACATATCAGAGTCTGCCCTTCCAACAACTATGACACTTTCTGTACCTGCATGCCTTTAGCTTTCTGGTTTTGTTCCTTTAGGGAATGAAGACATTGCAATATTCCTGCTTCGGCATGGGGCCTATTTCTGTTCCTACATCTTACTGGATAGTCCTGACCCCAGCAAACATCTGCTGAGAAAGTATTTCATTGAAGCCAGTGCCTTGCCCAGCAGTTATCCGGGAAAAACAGTGAGTAGTCACTGCCTGTGGAGTGTATTTAGTTCCTTTTGTATTGCTGTAACAGAATCCCACCAACTGGATAATTTATAATAAACAGAAATATATTTGGCTTACAGTTCTGGAGACTGAGAAGTCCAAGAGCATAGTGCTGGTGTCTGGTGAGGGCCTTCATGCTGTGGTATCCCATGGCAAAAGTGCTGGTATCTGGTGAGGGCCTTCATGCAGTCATATCCCATGACAGAAGGTGAAGAGCAAGAGACCAACAGACTGAGAGGGAAGAACTCACTTTTATACCAACCCACCCTCAAAATAACATAACAACATTAATCCATTTATGACGGTGGGGCCTTCTTGGCCTAATCACCTCTTAATGGTCCCACCCCTTAATATCTTCACAACAGCAATTACATTTCATCATGAGTTTTGAAGGGGACATCTGGGCTTCATTCCCTCCCAAAGTTTTTTTGTTTGTTTTTGTTTTTGTTTTCGTGATTTTTTCAAAAATTGATTAAAGATATCATATTTAACATATTTCTTTTTTTAAATTTTTAGGTGTTAAATTTTAAAATTACTAAAGTTATATATGATTGTTATAACAAGTGATCACAATTGAGAGTGGTAATAAAAATTATGAATCTTCTGCCCTTGAAGTAAATAATTTAACAACCTGGTAGGGATCGTTTCACATCCTTCTATATGCAGTGCTATACAAACATTTATAAACCTATATAGGTTTTAGTTTTAATTTCCCATTTTGATAACAAAAATAGTATTGCATTATTTACATTATCTTCAACTTGGCTTTTTAAATGTAGTACTCTATCATAAACTTCCTCTAGATCAGTTAGTGTAGCTACAACTCATTCTTTTAGGTACATTCTTTAAATACATAGAGCTAATGTAGCTTAGTTGACATAGCTCTCCTCCTATTGGTGAACATTTGAATATTTCTTTTTTTTTTTTCCTCTTGCGATATAGCCTTATTTGCTATAGTATGTTTGCCTATGTAGAGCACAGTCCTAAAAGTGGACTGCTTTGGAAACACTGCCCACAAACATTCTGGTGATTCACACTTTCACCAACAACATATGGGATTCTCTGTCTCCACACCTCAGCCAGCATTAGGCATCCTGGAGCCTATTAATTTTCATCAGTGTGATAGGCAAAAATAATATCACCTTATTTTAATTTCCATGTTATAGTATTAATCTGCATTCCCTTTATGTGAACTGCCTGTTAATGTTGGTTGATTATTTTTTCTAAAGGATTGTTTGTCTTTTTTTCTTTCTCACTTTGGAGGGTTTTTTTTTTTTTTTTTTTTTGAACATTAGAGATTTTTTTTTTTTTTTTCTTTTTTTTTTGAGACGGAGTCTCGCTCTGTCACCCAGGCTGGAGTGCAGTGGCCGGATCTCAGCTCACTGCAAGCTCCGCCTCCCGGGTCCACGCCATTCTCCTGCCTCAGCCTCCCGAGTAGCTGGGACTACAGGCGCCCGCCACCTCGCCCGGCTAGTTTTTTGTATTTTTTAGTAGAGACGGGGTTTCACTGGGTTAGCCAGGATGGTCTCGATCTGCTGACCTCGTGATCCACCCGTCTCGGCCTCCCAAAGTGCTGGGATTACAGGCTTGAGCCACCGCGCCGGGCCAACATTAGAGATTTTTAAGACTTTGTTTATCATAAATGTTGCCAATATTTTTCCCAATCCATTATTTTTCTTTTTTTGTTATCTTTTGTGATAGCAAAGATAAAATAATACATAATTCAATATGTTCATCTTTTCCTTTCTGGTATGTGGTTATGCAAGAAGGCCACTTTCTCTCTAATTTTATTTCAGTATTCTCCTGGAGTTCCTTGAAATGTTTTCATTCATTTAGTTTTTACATTTTAAGCTTTAACCTTTCTGGTATTTATTTGTGTGTATTGTATGAGGGAAGGGGCAGAGGGTGGAGGTGGCTAACTTTTATCTCTTCCAGATAACCAGTTACTCTAGCACAATTTTTAAAATAAAGTTTTCTTTTTCCTGTGAATTGAAATGTCACCACTGGCATTTTCCCCAGTACCTATATCTGTATACATTTTGGGATTCTCAGTACTGGTTCACTGGCCTATTAATCTGTTTCTGGCAAATGTCATATTGTTTTGATTATAGGCACTGCATTTAAGTCTTACAATCTGTTAATGCAAGTTTTCTGTTCATTTGTTTTTTCCAAAGATATCTTGACTGGACTATTATCAGACATTTTTTTTCTATTTCGCTCATTTCCCATAGTGACTCTATTTTGTAGCTTTTATGTTCTTTAGTGAGATTTTTTTCCTTTCTTCCTAAAAGTCCTGGACCTGTCTTGTCTATTTGTGACTTTTTTATTGTTTTTGCTACCATATTAATGAACTATCTATATATTTATATAACTCTTTTCCATTTCTATTCCAACCTGATATTACTGGTATGGAGAAAAGTTGTTTTGTTTATTTCTATTTTATCCAATTCCTTTTCCATATTCTCTTGTTCACTCTAATGTAGTTTTTAACTAGAATTCCTTAATACTTTTGGATATATGATCACATATTCTGCAATTTCAAAACAAGTTTATCTCTTCTAATATTTATACAACTTATTATTCCATGTCTTATTGTGTATCTTTAGCAATTTCAAAAGTTGAATAATCGTGATTCTAGCAGTTATATCTATCTTATTCCTGATTTTAAAGGTCTTGGTGTCACCAGTTTATGAGCATTTGCTCTAGACAGTTAGCAAATAGGTTCTTGTTATATTTAGGTAGTTTCCATGTATTCATTTTTGCTTTGAGTTTTTATTAGGAAACATTGCTGAATTTTTCAAATCCCTTTTTGCAGCAATTAGTGTATTCATATAGCTTTTCTACTTTAATTTATTAATTGAATAAATGATTATGATAGATGTTGACTCAACCTTGAACTCCTACTATAAATGCTAATTGTCTTTTTTTAACTGCTGGATTTGATCTGTTGATATTTTATTTACAGTTTCTGCATCTGTGTTTACAGGTGAATTGATCTATAATTTTCTATTTTTAATGTTTTTATGTGGTTTTATATAAGAAAATGCTAGCTTTACAAAATAACCTGGGGAACTTCCCATCTTATTATTGTCTGGAGAAGTCTCATAGGAATTATTTATTGTTAATGGTTAATTAGATAAAGTAGATCTTTATTTTCTGATTGCTTTTGAAGTCATTTGTCAATTCACACTGTCTGCTTTCCCTTATGTGCAAATCAGGAAATTATATTTTGGTAGAAAATTATCCATTTCCTTTAGGTTTTTTAGTTTGCCATCATAATGTTGCATTGACATTTTTCTTATTCTTTTCTTCTATATCTATACTTATATTACTCTTTTCATTTATGCTGTTGAACAATTTTACTTTTTCTCTTTCAAACTTAATCAAATCAGCCAGAGATTTATGTTAAAACACAAGGAACTGTCAAGGAACATGATAGATTTTTTTAATTACTTGCTTTATTTGTTATTTCATTAATTTTCACTTCTGTCTGTATTAAAACCTTCTTCATATGGTTGTTTTGGGGTTTTTTGTTTTTGTTTATTTTTGTTTTTGTTCTTTGAGATGGAGTTTCACTCTTGTCACCCAGGCTGGCGTGCAATGGATGGTCTCAGCTCACTGTAACCTCCGTCTCCCAGGTCCAAGCAATTCCCCTGCCCCATACCTGGCTTCTGGCTTTATGACTCATCGATACCTATTTTGGTTATATCAAATGGCCACCTTAAACCTGTTGATGTCTCTATCCTTGAAATTGAGTTTGTTTTCTCTTCACGTGGCCACTTTGCCCTCTTTTTCTTTGTGTCAGCCTTGCATAAGTTTTCCCAGATATTTATGTTCAGGTTTTTGTCTGTCTCTTTACCGTAGGTATACTTCTTGTAAACAGCATTTGGGTTTTAATCTCATCTGAGTGTGTTGCTTTTGAAAGAGGAATCCACCCACTTCATATCTGTGTAGAACCTGTCCTATTAGTATATATTTTTCCATCTATTTAATTTATTACTATTACCTTTTTGTCCTTCCCTTATTCCTGCTGGTTTCCTAGTTTCTAAAGAATACTGATATTGTACTTTCTGTATATTTCTACCTTTCATTCCTTGGTAGGTTTTCTCAGTTATAAAACAGGGTTAACAATAGTCCTCACCATGGAGGGCAGCTGTGCACTTAGCACAGGCCCTGGCATATAATAAGTGCTCAATAAATATTAGTTATATTGCTCTTAGCCTCACATCACCAAAGGAAATAATGATCATCTAACCCTTACATCTATGTAGCGCTTGTTATTTTTCCAAGCACTTTCTTATCTTATTAGGTCCTCATAAGACCTCAGTAAGAACTGCAGGGACTAGTGTCTGTTTTACAGATGAAATTATTGAGGTACAAAGACATTATGTTATTTGTCCAAGGATGAGTACTGATGCTTAGACTCCCGAACGCAGGGCTTTCCCCAGTTCTCAGCTCCTGAACTATACCGCCTAGGTTTCACATAGACTAATGATTCTCTGCACATCAGAATCCCTGGGAACTTTTAAAAATCTGGATGCTCAGACCACATCCTACACTGATTAAATCCGAATCTGTGGGGTGACACCTGGCATGAGGAGTTTTAAAAATTCTCCAGATGATTCCAATGTGCACCCAAAGTCAAGAGCCAGTGACTCTGATTTTCTTGGTGTAAGGGTAAAAGCAGAAATGGCTGTTGTCTTCTACCTGTGATCTTTTCTGTGACGTAACTCTTCTTACACATGCCAAGGTTGGCATAGAGCATGGAGGATGTGATTACTGCATTTTGTGAATGAAAAGACAAGGGAAAGGCAATGTTGCTTTTCCTCTCATTGGCTCTATTGCGTGGAATCAGAAGAGGAAATGAAATTTCAGCACAACCTGAGTCACAAGGACCCCTTGAGCTTCCCCAAAGCAGATGGTATTTTTAGCATTCAAGTGAATTTCAAAAGCAAGTACTTTGGAGTGGGTGTACCTGGCTGCCCCATCATCTCCAACCTGCAACAGCACATTCCTTCTGTGCTGCTGGCAGAAGAGAGGAGAGAGGGGTCCAGGCAGAGGGTTCCAGCAGTCAGGAAGGATGACTCAGGAGCCAGAGGTAAGTGCTCCTACCTTCCTAGGTATCCAGTGGGATTAAACTGAGAGTTTGGGTTGGTTCAGAATATTACACAAGGGTAGGCATTAAAAGGGTGCTTCACTGACATGATACATGGCCTGAAAACTCCTTTGGCACTGCTGGCACTTGTGGCTGTGACCTTGTTGAAGTAACAGTTCCGTCAGGGCACACGTGACGGAGGTTGTTGCTCCAGCCCTGGTACAACAAGCAGTCAAGCAGTCATGGGCCACACGATGATGTCTTAGGGAGATCATGCATGTGCCGTCGTGTTTTTTGTGTGGTTGAGCTCTGCTTAACCCACCAGCTGGTCAGTATTTTTTAATGTAATTTGCTACCTGCGTGGAAGCCACAGCCGGTTCAGGTACAGCAGCCCCTCTGCATGTTTCTGGGTCAAGCATAGCCCGAATCAACCTCTGCCAGCAAAGGGAGAAAGTGCACAGAAACCCACATTTGTTTTCCATTGGCGGTGGCTGGCTGCGTGGGTTTTGTTGGTGTTTGGTTGAAGAAGGTTCCAGAGGCCACACTGTATGGTCTGGACTGCTGGAACACACTCTTTAAGGAACAAAAGTGAAGTAAAGTCAGATCTGGCCACGCTGTTTGCCTGGCTGGGCAGTGCTCCTTTTAAAGCTGCTGAAGTTTTGCCTGAACGTCTAATAAGATGGCCTGAGTTCGTGGTGAACATCGTGTCAATGTTTAGCTGTGTTGCCATAAGAAATAGCTTAATGCTTTGATGTTGTCACACCCAGAAAGGAAAAAGAAAACTCAGAAATGCCAGGAAAAGCCTAATCAGATCCCAGAATAACCACGATGTTCATTCCTGTTCAGCAGTTAGAGAGCCAGGCTGAGGGCTCACTGGGGCTGTTTTAAATGTGGGAAGTAGACCAGACCTGAAATTAACTTTCAAACAACACAACGGGGAAATTATTAATTTCCTTTTAAAAGTCTCTAATGATTTCAAATCTGGCAGCTAACCTAAAGAGAGAGGGACATTTATTATTACTTTTTGGATCAGTTCCGCCTTATGTAGCTTACAAGTTCCTGGTGCCCCACCCTTCATGTCTGCGTGTCAGTGCCTGAGCGCAAGCGGCCCAGCTGTACATCCTCAGAGTTAAGGCAGGCGCTTTACTGGGGCCATGCAAGCTGCTGATGGAGGCAGCTGAGCTACGGCTGCGTGCTCATGAGAGTGCCTGATGGCCGGGGGCTGGTGGCCTTTCCTGAAGCCTCTGGGGAACATCCCTGTCTTAAGTAGGACCTCACATTTGGTGCAGAGGGTGTTATTCCAGAGTTTTGTGCATTGCAGAGCACTTCCACACACATCACCACTTCCCCGGTGCCACATACCCTCTTCTCAGCAGGCGGTGCTGCTATGGGACCAGATGTGGGCACTGGCATTCCCAGAATTCAGCCTGGCCCAGCAAGGCCCCCATGGTAAGAGCCAGTGCTGGGGCATAGACCCTGACTCCTCTTGGCCTGGCCTTTTCAACAATTGCTTGTGTGAACAGAAGAGGGTGCCCTTTCCCTACCCTCTGAGAATCACGAAAGCAAACCCTGGACTGTTCCCAGCATCCTTCCACCAGTTCCACTTTTCTTGTGCCCTGGTGAGCAGTTCAGTCCATTGTCCCACACATGCCCATTTTCTCTAGGTTCCAAATACTGAAGCTTCCCCTGTCCTCTTCCTCGTCCATATGCTTTCCCTGTGGAACAGGAGACAAATGTAATGCTATCCTTGTGTATGTTAGTGCTTCGTAGAACTCGAAAATGGGTAGCCAGGGGTCACATGGCAGAATAGTGAATGGGAACAGCACATGGCTTTTCAGTCCGGTGTTCATGCTGTCCTGCTGGATTTTAAGACATCCTACAAAGCAGCCAGCATATCAATCACTTGTATTTAGATAACAACAGAGAAAAATGATTAAGCTAGACAGGCAGAAACAGAAAAACTATTATTTGAACTTAAGTGACAAACTAGAGGACGTAATGAGAAAAGAATAAGAAAGAGAATAAGAGTAAGAAACATTATCCAAGGCTGTGAGAACTGTTGGATATCAGTACAGAGATTTAGGTTCATTACGATGCAAATGGATTCTAGACAAGTTAACATTAAGCTTTGAAAACTCATCAGAATATGCATATCTATAGATATGATTATTAATATAATATCTATAGATCTTATATCTATAGATACATATATATTTAAAAGCATGTTTATCCCAGTTTTAAGAGGGAAATGATTGCCTTTCAATTTCTAAACATATATGAAGATATATGATCAGAAATAACATGAACATTAAAGCAAAATTATTTATACTAAAACATAATTTTAAAAAGAAAAGACATGGAAAATAGTTCGGAAAAAATAACTGACAAACAGTTAAATCCAAAGCAGATCACTGATGCAATTCCATGTCAGTTGATGATTGAATTTAATTTAGCCAAAGTTTATAGATCACCTGCTAGATGCTTGGGACTCAGCAGTGATGGCTAGACTCTTGCCCTGGCTTTCACATTGCTCACAGATTCCACTAAGTAAAAATTTGAGAAAAATGAACAGTTAATTTACATGTAAGAAAACACTGGCAGTAAATCGTGGCATGGAAACATATACAACATTACTGGCAATTACAGAAATTCAAATTAAAACAACTTGCAAGTACTGTCACACACCTATTAAACTAGCAAAAATAAATATACACACTGAGTAAGACATTTGGCAGAGCAGTAGAGCAACGGACACACCAATGTCTTGCTGCTGGCACTGTGAATTGGTTCCATATGTGTGGAAAGTAATTGGCATCATGTGGCAAAAGCTATAAACCTCTTTTCTCCCAGTGAACTGTTCTGAATTCAGTATTTCCTTTCTGAAGAATACCTCTAGGACATAATTCAAATGAAATCAATAGTGATTGCCACAAACATGGTCAAAGCACTGCTATTTGTGATAAGAAGACATGGGGGAAAGAAACCAACATGTCTGCTAAGTGTGGTGGCTCACGCCTATAATCCTAGCACATTGGGAGGTCGAGGTGGTGGATCACCTGAGGATAGGAGTTTGAGACCAGCCTGGCCAACATGGTGAAACCCCCGTCTCTACTAAAAATACAAACATTAGCTGGGTGTGGTGGTGCATGCCTATAATCCCAGCTACTGTGGGACTGAGACAGGAGAATCACTTGAAACCAGGAGGCAGGGTTGCAGTGAGCTGAGATAGTGCCATTGCACTTCAGCCTGGATGACAGAACAAGACTCTGTCTCAAAATAAGAAAGAAAGAAAGAAAGAAAGAAAGAAAGAAAGAAAGAAAGAAAGAAAGAAAGAAAGAAAGAAAGAAAGAAAGAAAGAGAAAGAAAGAAAGAAAGAAAGAAAGAAAGAAAGGAAGGAAGGAAGGAAGGAAGGAAGAAAGAAAGGAAGAAAGAAAGAGAAAAAGAAAGAAAGGAAGCCAACATATCTGGTGGCAGGCAAAGGCTATACCATCCATGCTGTACCCGCAAGCAGACCACGCCTCGTCAGGTAAAAGCGAGCCTGCCTCCTCAGCACTCAGCACACTGCTGCTCCTTGACCCAGGACACCCTGCAGATCCCCACACAATACCCTCAGGAAGGCCTTCCTTAACCCTCAGGCGTAGTCACTCGCCCCAACCCCAGCCTTCTATGTCTCAGAGCTCCCTGTCAGTTTTATTCAAAGCACTAAACAAAGTTTGGGGTTATCTGTTTGGGTGACATTCTTCTTTAATCAATTTCTCCACATGACTGGAAGCCTCCTCAAAGCAGAAACCTTGGCCAATTTTACTCACCCTGTGTTTTCCTCTCGGTGTAGGGCTTGGAACAGAATGGATAGGTGAGTAGGTAGAAAATGCATGGGTGGGTGGGTGTGTGGATGGATGGATAGATGGATAGTTGCATGGATAGATAGATGGGTCAGTGGATGGTTGCATGGATGGATAGGAGGATGGTAGATGGATGAATGGATAGATTGATGGATAGATAGATGGGTGGGTAGATGGGTGGGTTGATGGTTACATGGTTGCATGGATGGATGGATGAATGGATGGATAGATAGATGGGTGGGTAGATGGGTAGGTGGATGATTGCATGGTTGCATGGATGAACAGGTGGGTGGGTGGATAGGTGGATGGGTGAATGAATGGGTGGATGGTTGAAATTTTTGTATGCAATATCTTCCCTTCTGTTTACATAGGGCCTCATAGCTTTAAAAAAGTACTTTGCCAAAATATTGTATTTTAATCTCTTATACAGCCTGTGAGGTGGAAGTTTTGTCTTTATTTACAAGTTGAGAAAACTGAGGGTTATCTCAAAAGCAAGTTAAGTATCTTAGTTAACTGCAGACACCATATTTTTATTTCTTGCATTTTTTTTCCCCTCTCTCAAATTGCTATTGGCAAAATTCCTAAGTTGGAACTAGTGACAGGAGATTTCTTGTAAGTTTCCTATTTTTAAAAGGAATGACTGAAATAATACAGAAAAACGTACAATGTTGCTTTTTGTTTAAAAAACCTCTGTACCTATTTTTTAAGAATTTTAGCAAAGAAAAAGTGATGCATTTTACTAAACACATCTTTTGGCATTCACTTGCTTAAAAGAGGAGCTCTGTTTCCCTTTCTCTGACAGAGTGTGCTGTGCTTCTCCCTAAATTACTGCGGTGCTGTTGTCTTTGTGTAGACCCTACCTGGCCAGAGAACTTAAATCTCTGAGTTTAGTTGTAGCTGATTAAATATTTTGTTGCAGTTTTGTATCCATGTACCTACATGTAATTGGGCTGGAATTTTAACGGCCCTTGCAAAGTAACTGGTTTTGACTCATAAAATGAAACGAGTCCTGTATTAAGGAACCACTTACATAACATAGGGACTATTTGTTATTTGAAATATTTAAGTGGGAAAAAATTATATTGAATTAGGAGCCTTTGGGAGTTGATTCTTTATATTCCTTGTTTGTTTCATACAATGTTCGCTTTTTCTCGGATTGTGTCACTGATAATTTTTATTTGGGTAAGTAAATCTTACATTTCTACTTCCAGATTGTTTGCCTAGAGTCTGGACTTGTAGCCACAGATTGTTACAATGACTGTTTAATACAGATTGTTACCTGTTGATTGTTTAATACAGAATGTTACATGTTGACTGTTTAATATATGATCAGAAGTGTATATTGTAAGCTATTTTTGTGCTTAGGTTTCTCACTTATCTGGTTTCTATGGTAATATTTCCTTTCTTTGTTTAAACATATTGGCAGCTAACCACTAATTCTGATATTTACAATATTTTTAATAGACATGCTGTTGTCAAAACTGACTTCATTGTTTTCTCTCATTTAGTCTTTTATTTAAGTGGGTAAGCCCCTCTTAGATTAGAAGGAAACTGTCCCCCCATTTTCTTGTCTCTCCTTTCCCTACTCCCTGTGGTAGTTATTCTCAAGTCCTTTCTGAAATTTTCCATTTACACCATAGAGTCCTCACAGGCTTTCCCCAAATTTAATGGCTGATTTTTCTGTCATTGTCATTTCCTTTTAAAATTACATTTCTAATCTATTTATCTCAACAGGAATGCTTTTGGCTTTCTAAGAGTCTGATCCTTGCCTTTCCTTTTGTAATCTGTGTGATTGTGACCATAATCTGTGTCAATGGAATGTCCAGACCTCCCCTCTCTTCCCTTCAGATAGGAATTACCATCTGAATTCCTAGACCTGCTGAAACAAAGCACCCAAAACCGGGTGCTTAACACAACAGAAATTTATTCTCTCACACTCCTGGAGGCCAGCAGTTCATGGTCAAGGTGTTGAAAGGGTCAGCTTCTCCTGGAAGCTCTGAGGCAGGGTCTTTCCCTGCCCCTTTCAGCTGCTGGGGACTACTGGTGGTGCCTGACGCTCCTCGGCTTGTGGCCACATCTCTCCAGTCATCTGCTAACTTCTCCCTGTGTCTTCACATCGTCTTCCCATTGTCTGCCTCTATGTTCAAATTTCTCCTTTTTCATAAGAACACCAGTCATATTGGATGATAGCCCCCACAATAACCTCATTTTGGCTAGATGACCTCTGTTTTTGATTAAAGTCACATTCCGTGGTACAGGACTTTAGGACTTCAGTGTATCTTTTTGGAGGGATACACTGCAACCCATCACACCATCCTTGCCGCCTTCACTTCATTGCCCTTGGCCTGGATCCACCTGCCATGGGCCACCTTAGACACCAGGTAGACGGACAGTCAAGGTACAGTGTCCTTCTCATCCTCCCGTTTTAAATGCCTCCTTTCTCCTTAAGAGCTTGTCTCCACCAGAGTGCAGGGACTTGAGAAGTAGGTGTTTAGAAAACCCACAATGAGTATTTCTCCTGGGAGCAGAGATGAGGCACAGTTTGTTTTGGTTCTGTTTTGGCCTTTACATGCACAAGGACGCTGGGACAGAGCTGCTGTCTCCAGTGTTGCCAATTCTCTGTCACTGAATCCCTGTCACTGAGGGCCCCTTCTGATGGTCTGGGTTCCCAGAGGACATTTGTAGCCTTGAAATTTACCTTCAGCTTGTGGGCATCAGTCCACAGACCCTCTCTGCAGCCATCATCTCTTCTCTACTGTAATCATTGGCGTCATGCAGATAACCTGGGATGAGCCTTCAGATGTCATTTCTGAGCCTGCTGCTCTGAGCATCTTTGTTTTCAGAGCTTCTTTTGACATGTTCTCCAGGCCTTTGAGTGAGTCTCTTCATTTCCGATTAGGCTCATTGATTTTGCAGCTCCTTTCGTTGTTCAGTTGTTCTTGTTGTTACTTCTGCGTATCAGAATGTGGCTCTTGTCTTACTGGCTGGTTCAACAAGAAGGCACCATCCCAGGAATCTTTGCTTCACTGCAGAAAGAAAGACTTGGGGTTTGTATGGGCCAAGAATTGACAAGTTCAAGAACTTTCTGTGTATTTCCCCCCATTGTAATATGTGTGTCTTCATTGAATAGATACCTATTACTTGCCTTTTATTGTGGCGTGCCCTTTTGTCACTGAGCCATAGTCTGTGCTCTGAAAGGATCTACACTTTCTAGGGGGGAAGATTCTTACTCATGAGCCAAAAGCAAAATACTGACCAACTGACAGGAACAAGGAGCTGGAGACATGAGAAGAGCTATGGATTCTGCTTTGTGGGTTCAGTGAGACCTAGTAAGTAGCTAACATTACAACTTCAGTCTGGCAAAGCTGCTCTTGAACCCACAGAATCATACAGGGGCACACCTGTGTACATACGTCACCGGGAGCAGGAGTCCTTTTCTGAGTCTGCACTGGGCTGGGGTGCCAGCCACATCTGCTGAGGCTCAAACCAGGCTAAAAGCTTTGTAGATGCCAACTCTTCACTAAACAATTTTTTTCTTCAACTCATAGGTTTGCACTGATATAAAAACATAAGAGATGTCATTGTGGGGCAGTGCTTCATTCACTGTGGCAATTTTATGGCTAACATCTCCAGGAAGCATCATGTAAAGGTGTCTAGTACCCTCCTGAATGGCAGCTTCCATCACCGGATGAGGAGGCCCTTCTTACACATCAGTCTAGAATGAACCAGTTGCCCTTAAATACACCTAATCCTTCTTGAAAGCCACCCAAGTCACTGCCACTGCCATGAAGAACAAGTTTCTGAAATCATAGGACTGCGCCTTCTGGAGAAAGTGGTACTTCCTTTTACTTGGACTGAGATTTAAAGGGCTCATGCTTGAAAAACCAACATGAACACATCCTCCCTCTCTCTGTGATAGAGTGGGTGGAGCTTAACCACGGTTGTGTTGAATTGTTGGCTTCTCCTTAACCAGCTGTCATTGATTTTGTAGTTTAGCCTTCATGGATAGGATTATATAATTGCTGGCTTTGCTGTCTCGGAATCTTGTTTACTGTGATTCTGCCCGGACTAAACACAAATAAATAATGAGGACTAATGAGGGCTCCAGGGCTGGAAGAGCTAGGTTTTAATGTCAAGTGTATGAACATCTTTTTATTTATTTATTTTTTATTTTGAGATGGAATCTGGCTCTGTCACCCAGATTGGAGTGCAGTGGTGCAATCTCAGCTCACTGCAACTTCCACCTCCCGGGTTCAAGTGATTCTTCTGCCTCAGCCGCGCAAGCAGCTGGGACTACAGGTGTGCACCACCACACCCAGTTAATTTTTCATATTTTTAGTAGAGACAGGGCTTCACCATGTTGTCCAGGCTGGTCTTGAACTCCTGACCTCAAGTGATCTGCCTGCCTCAGCCTCCCAAAGTGCTAGGATTACAGGCATGAGCCACCGCGCCCAGCCCTGGACATTTTTTCTAACTGTGCATTTTTTCTCATTTCTCTCTGCCACTTTGTGGACACCTGGGCACCCTGTAATGTCTGTGCTTAAAAAAGAAAATAACTTTTGTAAATCAGTTTTCAGACTAGCCCCACACCAGATTTTTCAATGTCCATCCAGCCCAGAAACCATTTCCAAGCATGTCTATTTTCCAAGTGTCAACATTTTTGCAGACTTCTGCTTTTTACCACTTCCCTCCCAGCTTGAGTTTATCAGATGTCCTGCAGAAACACAGTGGGTATATGCGTAGAAAGAGCTCCGGGAACTGGTGACATATGCTTTCTCCTCTTTCTCATGTTGAGGGGAATCAGTGGTACACACAGCCACTTATTTCTTATTGATGATTTTCTTCTGATAAAGCAATACCCCCAGAGGAAGCACAGGAGGTTTCCCTACAAGTGTTCTTTCTTGGCTGGGTGGTCAGCATCACGTGCTGTTTGACACCATGAAGGTCAGGAAACCTTCGAGTTAGGGCAGCCAGATGGGCACACATACACAACCACAAAGACATGCACACCGCCCCACACACATGTAGACACGCCCCTTCCCTCTGAATCATAAGCTACTTGAGTGTCAGTTCTGTCTGCAGCCTCTGCATCTTCATATCCACCCCAGTGCCTGGCAGAATGGTTTACACACAGCAATACTCAAGAAAGTGTTGCTGAACGTACGGACACAAGTTCAAGACAGCATCCCTGTTATAGCATAGTAACATGTGCACTTGTTCAGGGGAGGATGGGGATCCCTGACCTGGGGCTTGCAGCAGGAATGGGATTTGGATGAGAGGGAGGGGACTGTGAATTCCAGGAGAGAGTAAATGGAGTAGGGCGCAGAGGTGGAAAGGGTTGTGTTTCTCCTTCATCATGCTCACAGCACACGGTGTGAACAGAGACCAGCCTCATCTGCAGAATCTCAGCCGCTTTACTGACCTCACACTACTACCACTGCTTTTTACCACTTCCTTCCTGGCTTGAGTTTATTGGATATCAGTCCTGCAGAAACGCGTGGGCATAAGCCTAGAAAGAGCTTTGGGAACAGGCAACATCTGCTTTCTCCAAGAGGAGAAAGGAGGTCCACTCTAAGAGGTGTATGCAAAGACCTTCTGTATTAGTCTGTTTTTACACTGCTGATAAAGACATACTTGAGACTGGGCAATTTATAAAGAAAAAGAGGTTTAATGGACTCACAGTTCCACATGACTGGGGAGGCCTCACAATCATGGCAGAAGGTGAAAGGCACATCTTACATGTCAGCAAGCAAGAGAGAGAATGAGAGCCAAGGGAAAGGAGCTTCCCCTTATAAAACCATCAGATCCCCTGAGACTTGTTCACTATCACGAGAACAGTATGGGGGAAACCGCCCCATGATTTAATTATCTTCCACCAGGTGCCCCCCACAACACGTAGGAATTATGGGAGCTACCCATAATTCTCTCTCTCATTCAAGATGACATTTGGGTGGGGACACAACCAAACCATATCACCCTCTTAGCTCCAGGCCCAGCCCCCCTTGTACTTCCCACGTTGACCTCCCATCTTGGCCCCTTTGGTCACCATGATAACTCACATTCCAATAAGGAGGCAGGGGAGGTCTGCAGCCCCAGAGCACCCCAGCAGCCCCTTGAGCACATGGGCCAGTCAGTTACCAACAGCAAGGCTACACCCTTGTAGCCCCCAAAGCCTTCCTACAAATGTCAATGTTGGGCCTACTTTGTGAGCCCTGCAGTTTATTTATGAACATGCAGTTTCTGCACTTCAATTGGTAACTTTTCCTTGGCCTTGAATTCCCCTGCTCTGGGAGTGTGCCCCCTCCCCTAATTTCTTTTATCTAGAATAAATTAACCCCACAAATCATTGCCCGCAGGAAGGCAAAGGGCATCACTATAAATCAGAGGCTGCTCTGGGTGGGCAGGGAGAAGCTATGAAAGGCAGGAAGACATAAAGTTGAAAAAGTGGGTTGGAGCCAACTGGGGGGCTGTGAGGCTGCAAAGGAAGGACTTTGGATGTTCTGCTAAAGGCTGAGTGGGCTAGGGAAAGCTGAAAGGTCTTGAGCAGACTGATATTTCAGGATGATTGATCTGGTAAGAAGTGCACAGAGTGGATTGCTTGCAAGTCTTGGTGACTTGAATTTCTTCAGCTCACAAACACTGATTTAGTTTCTGCTGCATAGTGGGTATGAGGTTGAGCTGCAGAGGCAGCCAGGCAGGGCTCTGTACTGTGGAGTGTACAGTCCAGGTTCTGGTTGGCCATGCTGTCTGCCGCAGCAAAAGAAATGTGGGCTGAGTCAGTGCCACACAGATCAGTGGGGAGGTTAACACATGGGATCTCAAGCTGGACAGAGCCTAAGGAAGTGCTCACCTCCACTGCGACTTGCTCAGAGTTCACATGGAGTTAGTTAAGCAGCCTGAGGCCGAGCCGCTGCTCCTTCTGCAGTTCAGGGCTCCAGCCCCAGCTCAGGGGATGTGGAAGAGGTGTTGAGAGGGAGGCTGCCATTGTAAGGACAGCCACACCTAAGCCCTTCCCCAAGGGATTTGTACTGTAATTGGGTCATGTTATAGTAATACTTTGATTATTTCCTGTTGTTTTGTTTATTTTATGATGGTCCTCAGATTTTAATTTAAAGATTTTCAATAGACACTTAAGATGTGTTGTCAAAACCAAAACCATAACCAGCCTCCTCTGCATCTTGCCTTTGGCTGCCATTTCATTTTGGGTACAAACCATTCAATATTGAATGACCATAATGGCCATGCAGAGTGAGTGGAGAGGGTTGGATTGCAATCTTAATACCTTTATTCCATGTTCAGCTGTCTGGCCCTTGCCCCTGAGACCTGGGTATGTCTCTGTGAATCCAGGAAGGAGAAACATACAGGCCCTGTGGAACCTTTTTTGACTTGGCATTGCAAAGTCCACATGGTGACCTTCCTGTCAGCCTGTTGCTTGGTTGACAGTCATGCTTATCCAAAGACTCCTCATGGAAGGCCACTGTACTTTGCAAGATGACCACCAGAAAATATATTGGGACCAGAATTGACCTAGGCATCATCTAATCCAAGCCACTTATTTAATAGATTAAAACCAATGATAATGGAATGAAGAGTGATACAATCGTGAATTGTGGATTATGGAAAGATTAGGAAAAAAACCCACTTTCCTGTGTTGAATTGGAGGCGTCGGAATGCACTCATGTTAAATACAGAGCTGTGTCCCATCAATGGGCTGAGAAGCAGTGACAGTCCAGCAGTGATGAACACATCTCACACCCAGATCTTGGTTTCTAAATACCAATTTTTGCTAAAGGGAATCAAGGTCTGGGCTTAGAAAGTACAAGAGGAGACTGGAAGATCTTATTTTGCCAGGAAGCAAGGAGGTACCCCAAAACTGATAACTATATGTCACAGGAACACAAGGGGCATTCTCTCACCCAAAATGGAGTTCCCCAGACAAATTGGGGATGACTTGGGCATCAAAAAATAATGATACTTGGGAAAAAAAGAATCCATGTGTCCATAGTGATACTTAAAGAGGTGAGGAGGCAATGCTTTTCTGTACAGAAGAATGCCAGGTAATACATGTAGAAGGAAAGGTAGCTTTAGCAAAACTTCCTCTTTGCAACCACCATTGTACTAATTGATTCAGGCCAGGATCAGCAAGGGATGCTAAACCCACTGAGCAAAAGGATGTAGAAACACAGAATAGTCACATAATCTCAGAATATCACCCCACAGATTGTTTACTAATCACAAAGGGTGTAATGTTAACCTTTACAAAGGAGGGACTGACAGACACCACCTTAACCAAGAGACCAAACAGGGCACCACCTGTAGCAGGAATACCTGACATCAGGTGCTCCGGGTAGGATTCGGTGGGAACCACTCAACTGGACTCTAAGGTTGTTGCCCAAAATAGCTAACTTTAATCTAAACTTTGGGAAAAAATTGAGTAAATTCAGATTATGCGATATTCTATAAGACAGGCAGTGAAACACACCAGCATCTGCCCCCTGATGAAGAGGCTAAAAGTTCCAGGACTTAATGCCAGTCAGATGGATGATTCCTTCTAGTCAAATTGTTTTAGTTTTGTTTTGTTTTGATTTATTATTTTAATGCACATTAAAATTTAAGTTTCTATATTTGGAAAATTCTTTTAAAAAAAGGCATTAAAAGGTGTGGAGACTCTTTTAGATAAAAGAAAAGTAAAGTAACATGACAATGTAACGCAGTGTGGGATTGCAATGTCATGCAATTGTGATGGGATCCCGGATCAGGACACAAAATAGTTATAAACCACATTTCTGGGATAGTTGAGAATATTTGAACATGGGCTGTGAACTTAATATCGTATTGATGTTACACTTATTGAAAATGATAATTATATGGCTGTCATGTATAAAAATATTATTATTATTCAGGGATACATGCTGAAGTATTTACGGGTGAAGCAGCACGATAATCATTTACTGGCAAATGATTCATCAAAATATAAAAAGCGTGTGTATTTGTGTGGAGAGAGAGAAGCAAAAGCCAATGTGACAGCGTTTTAACAATCAGTGAGTCGAGGTGGAGAGTGCACTGTGACCTAGTGCAACTTTTCTGAAGTTTAAAATTTTTTCAAAATAAAAAAATGTAGGGAGTAAAACAGTAACAATGAAACAGGCCCAGGGCAAGTGAGTGACTTGTCTAAAAAAATCAACTCAGAATCTACTCTCCTGACCTTAGATCCAGTGCTGCCCGTCCGTTTTCGTCTATGTGAACAGAGAGAGAGAGAGAGTGTGACAGAGAGAGAGAGAGAGCGCGCGACAGAGAGAGAGAGAGCAACAGAGAGAGAGAAAGAGAGAGAGAGAGAAAGAAAGAGAGAGAGAAAAAGAGAGAGAGAGGAGAGAGAGAGAGAGAGAGAGAGAGAGAGAGAGAGCGCAAGCGCGACAGAGTCCCTCATTCTCCTGGTTCAAAGACGGGAGCTTTGAGAGGGCGTAGACCCACTCTTTCCAAATTCCTGGAGGTGGCGAAGGGGGATCTAAAGACAGGCGCTCATCGCCATCTAGTGGCCAAATAAGGATGCCTGTCAACTGCCGCCAATTTTTGAGAGGAATTTATCCCACATTGTTGGGACCTTTCCCGCAGCCTCTGCTTGTTACATTTTCCTATTTGCGAAGCAGTAATTTTTGTTTATATTTCTGCTCCTCTAATTTTCCAATACGGATTTCCAGTTGCTTCGAAGAAACAGACCCAAAAGCAGATTTCCTCTCCCCAGAAACCTGACTGAGCCCAATATTCTTCGATAATCAAGAAGAAAGAGAAAAGTCCCGCTCCGATATATTTCACCAGGTCCCTTTGACCATCTCATGCCAGCAAACCGCTGGCCCTTCTGACTCCCTCTTGTGGAAATAAAGGAAGACCAATGAGAAATGAGAGGAGCAAAGGCAATTTATCTAGCAGGACTTCAACAGCAAGGGCGTCAGCCACCATCACTTGCATGTGGCAGAGACCCACAGGCTGGCAGAGGAGTGGGAGCTTTCTAGTGGGACAAAGGGAAGGCCTCGGGTGCGTCCTGCCTGGAGGCTGTTGGCGTGGGGAAGCTGGGGGGCTCGCTGCAGGCTGGGCATCCTATGGGATTAGTAGGGGAGCAAAGTTGGCTCTCTCGGGTTGGTCCTAAATGGAAAGTGAGGACAAAAATTAGAGAATCTGTCAGTTATTAACCAAGTCCTGGCCATTTTAGACTGACTTTTATGGAAATGATGATTTAGCTTCCTGAGTTGTTACTAGAATAAGAAGTGGCTCATGCCTGTAATTGCAGCACTTTGGGAGGCCAAGGTGGGTGGATTGCCTGAGGTCAGGAGTTCGAGACCAGCCTGAGTTTGACCAACATGGTGAAACAGTCTCTACTAAAAATACAAAAATTAGCCGTGAGTGGTGGTGCACGCCGGTAGTCCCAGCTACTGAGGAGGCTGAGGCAGGAGAATTGCTTGAACCTGGGAAGCAGAGGTTGCAGTGAGCCGAGATCTCACCACTGCACTCCAGTCAGGGCAACAGAACAAGACTCCATCTCAAAAAAAAAAAAAAAAAAAGGAAGAAGCAGCAGCAGCAGCTGGCTTCTTGCACCTCTGTCTTACAGGAGACTGGCTTCCTGGGCTATTTACTATCAATAAAGAGGTTGGTTTCCCAGGCATATCACTGTAGGTTGTGGGTCAGAGTTCTGTTTTTTATATATTGTGTGGCCATCGTCTGTTTGTATATCAGGCTCACTCTGGAAGCAGCCCGTCCACCAAGCACCCTGGCGCGGTGCAGGCAGCTGCAGGCAGCAGCTGCTCCTCTAATCACAGGAAAGGGAGCCTTTGTTGGAACCGAACTGTCGATTCCCTCCTGGGCAGGGGTCGCCGCAAAGGATCACCGACATGAGATTCACAGCAGAGAGTTATTTATTACTAGCGCGCTAGGGTCCCAAGCTCTAAGTTGGCCCTGGGACCCCGACTGCTTGTTACAGTCTGTTTATATAGGCAAACACAAGTTCAAACACAGCTTAGGGCGCGAAATTCAAACAAAGCTTTAGGCGCGTGGTAATTGGGTCTGTCTATGGCCTGAGCAAGGTGTCTTGTTCTAATTGGTTAGAGCAGGACCTTATGAGGTTTTTTTCCTGGAGTTGTTGATTCCGGGAACTCCGAGGCAGGGTGGGACCCCCGGAATTGGCAGGGTGGGACCCCATGAGGTTGTTTCCCGGAATTGGCAGGGTGGGACCCTATCAGGGTGGGACCCTATCGAGGCAGGGTGGGACCCTATCCAGAGCCACCTGGTGTTAATTTTTTTAAGTTCTTTTTTTATGAGGCCTAGTTTCTAAGTTTTATGCGGCCTAGTTTCATTCCCTCCTCTTTTTGTGTCAGAGGCTCAATCTTGAGCCTCTTCTTCAGTCCTGAGGGTCTGGTATTGTTGGGTCAGAACCATAGCATGTACTATGTTTAATCTATTTTTAATAAGGGTGAGTAAGCGGTTGAGTATGCATGGCCCGAAAGTCAGGATGAGCGTGAGCAGGATGAGGGGTCCTAAGATGGTGGAGATTAGGGTGCTAAGCCAAGGGGATTGGTTGTACCAATTTTTAAACTAACTTTGTTGAGATTTTCTCTCTTTTTTTCTCTTGTCTAATCTTTTTCTTAGTTTTGCCATAGAATCTTTAACTATTCCTGAATGATCTGCATAAAAACAACATTGCTCTTTCAGGGCTGCACAGAGCCCGCCCTCTTTCAGAAAGACAATTTCTAGTCCTTGTCGGTTTTGTAATACAACTTCAGACAGAGAAGTCAAGGACTCTTCAAGTTTTGTGATAGATTGTTCTATGGCTCTAAGGTCTTCATCTATGGCTACTCTAAGTTGTTGCAGATGATGGTTACCATGCACTAGGGCTGCTGTCCCGGTCTCAACTCTAGCCGCTACCTTAATTCCTAACATGTCGGCGAGGGTGAGGGAGATTAAGGGCGGGGAGGTGCTTTGAGGAGCTTTTAGTTGGGGCTTCTCCGATATGGAAACCGGGGGCTTCCTAGCTTCTAATAAAACCTGGTTTGGCCTTACTGCAACAGGGGCAGTGTCTGGATTGACTAATAGTCTGATTTGGAGGGGAATTTTAGGCAGGTTGTGCTGGTATAAATAGAGACCTTATATTAACCTTGTTGTTATTTATCTGTTATCAGATTTTGCCGCATCTTCAAACTTGATGCCAACCAGGTTGCAATTTTCCGAATATCGTGTTGTGGTACAGGGCTGGACAAAGGACATGGTTATATACCAAGGTTTTGTGGCCTATTTTTACTTTCCATTATTAGTAGTCACACAGGACCAGCTTTTGCAATACAAGTGAGTCAGATTTTCACAAGTTTTTCTTATTTGTCCTGTCCTGAATCCGGGACAGGCATAAAACCTATTCCGGCTGATGGACACCTTTCTAGCCTGTCCTTTCCATTCTTGTCCATCCTGAGGAGTCCTTAATAGGACTCCTGTGGGACCAGTAAACCGGGGGCCTGTGTTTTTTATCTTTCCTGCTATTTTTTTTTTTTTAGGTTGAAATAGAGGTCTGGAAACCAAGTCTTTATAGGAGCATTCTCGGAGGTCTTATTTAAGACCTCTTGATTATTAAAATTAATTATCTGTCAGGTCAGGCTAAATGGCCGGTGGGGGTTAGCGTCAAAAACTACACTAGAGAAGGCGCAGGGAAGAAGGGCAAACAATAAGCAAGGAGTTAGATACGAGAGAGTCTTATCTTGAGCGGGTCCGCGGAGCGTCGGAGTTTCCATGTCTTAAGTGGTGTTGGTCCGGACGTCTCTGGAGCAGCCTTGGCGTGGGATGCGTGGATTTAAGTGGAGATTCCGTCAACCTTTATGGCTGTGGGCGTGGTCAGGAGAACAATGCAGGGTCCTTTCCACCGAGGCTCTAGTCCTTGAGTGCGGTGCCGTCTAACGTAGACAGAGTCTCCCACCTGGAAGGAGTGACTGGTCTGTGGATGTCCTGGTTGGTACAGTTCTGCCAAGGGGGCCCAGATTTGGGCCTGTACTGCTTGGAGTCCTTTTAGCCGAGCCTGTAGGTCAGTTTTAGGATCGGAGGGGGAGAAGGAGTTAAGCAAGGTTGACAAAGGGGGAGGTCCTCCGTAGAAGATTTCATATGGAGTGAGCCTAAAACGGTTAGGTGTATTTCGGGCCCTTAACAGAGCTAAGGATAGGAGGCGTCTCCAATCTTTTAAACCAGTCTCTAAGGTCAATTTAGTAAGGGTCTCTTTTATTGTTCTATTCATTCTTTCTACCTGTCCTGAGCTCTGGGGTCTATAGGCACAATGTAATTTCCAATTAATCCCCAATATCCTGGCGAGCCCCTGACTTACCTGAGAAACGGAGGCCGGCCCGTTATCTGACCTAATTACCTTGGGAAGTCTGAATCTAGGAAAGATTTCTTCCAGAATTTTCTTGGCTACTATGTGTGCTGTTTCTTGCCGGGTGGGGTAGGCTTCTACCCATCCTGAAAAGATATCTATAAACACTAGTAAGTACTTATATCCAGCATAGTGAGGTTTTACTTCAGTGAAGTCTATTTCCCAATAGACTCCTGGGCGATTACCACGAGTTCGTTTCCTTTCTGGCACTCGGGTAGCCCCAGCGTTTACCTGCTGACAGACCTTACAGGCAGATGTCACTTGTTCTACGAGGGTACTTGCCTTTGGGATTAGAAAGTCAGTTTTTTCAATCAGTAATTTTAGCTTTTCGACTACTCAAGTGTGTCCAGGCATGCATCTGCTGGATCATTGCCAGGGCCTCCTTTTGGAGAAGGACTATTTTTCCTCCTTTTTCTCAGTTTTTAGTGTCTTTGTTCTCTATAGCCCCTATGGCTTTTGCTTCTTCCTGGTCTCCCGGGGTTTAAGTATGTTTAATAGTTATGTGGCTGGTTTCGTCAGGTTCTGTGGCTAGGGTTAGTACTTCTGCCATGGCGGCTTGCCTGGCCACTTGGTCGGCCTGTCTGTTTCTTACTGCGACTGGATCTTGTCCTTTTTGATGCCCGGGGCAGTGAATTATAGCCACTTCTTGAGGAAGAAAAAGGGCTTTTAATAAGGCAATTATTTCAACTTTGTTCTTGATTTCCTTTCCTTCTGAGGTTAGGAGACCTCTTCTTTCATAGATACTTCCATGAGTATGAGCCGTTGCAAAGGCATACCAGCTATCAGTATAAATGTTAGCTTTCTTTCCCTTGGACAGCTCTAGGGCCTTGGTTAGTTCTATTAACTCAGCCTTCTGTGCAGACGTGCCAGGAGGTAGTGATTGTGCTTAAATGGTGTTGTGGCCATCTACTACCACCACTCCCGCCCTCCGGGTACCTGAGTCAAGGTAACTGCTGCCGTCTGTGCACCAGGTGTGATCCGCGTCTGGGAGTTCTTCGTCTTTAAGGTCTTCCCGTGTTCCATGGGTCTCAGCCAGTACTTGCCGACAATCGTGTGGGCTTGGTTGGTCTTCTGGTACCGGCAGCAGCGTAGCAGGGTTTAGGGTGACCGGAGGGCCAAAATGGACGCGGTCCGTGTCCAGTAGGAGGGCCTGGTAGTGGGTTAGGTGTGCGTTGGTTATCCACCGGTCCGGGGGCTGCCCCACTATGGCCTCTAGAGCATGTGGGGTAATAATAGTTAGTGGCTGCCCAAGGGTTAACTTAGCAGAGTCCTTGACCAGCATAGCGGTGGCTGCCATGATGCGAAGACACGGGGGCCAGCCGGCCGCCTCCGCTTCTCTCCCTCTCTCCCTGGTCCTTTTTCTCTCACAACTGCCGCCAGGATTTTTGTTAAATGCTTATCCCTCACTCGGTCCTTACGATCCTCTCGCTCCATCTGTTCCTTCGCTAACCTGGCTTCCCTTTCCTCAGGGGTTTCTCTCTTATTATACACTTTTTTTGCCTCCTTAACCAATTCCTGTAATCCATAGGTTTGGATTCCATCTAGTCTTTGGAGTTTTCCTTTGATATCTAATGCAGCTTGGTCTATGAATGCCATAACTACGGTAGCCTTATGTTCTAGGGCCTCTGGGTCTAATGGGGTATACATTTGGAACCCTTCCAGAAGCCTTTCCATGAAGGCTGCCGGGCTTTCATCCCTTTCCTGAGTTATGGTCCTTACCTTGGCCAAATTTGTGGGGCGCTTTCCTGCCCCTTTGAGACCCGCCAACAGAGCCTGGCGATAGATTTGGAGACTCTCCCTACCTGGTGCCATTTCATAGTCCCAGTCTGGGCGGGTGAGGGGAAATCCCTCGTCTATTTTATTGGGAAGTTGGGTTGGGAGGCCTCCTGGTCCTGGCACATTTTTCCAGGCCTCCAGGAGGACTTGCTGCCTTTCTTCAGTGGTTAGGAGGACCTGCAAGAGTTGCCGGCAATCATCCCAAGTGGGCTGGTGAGTGAGGAGAATGGATTTTATTAATGAGGTTAGGGCCTGGGGGTCTTGGGAAAAGGAAGGGTTATGGGTTTTCTAGTTGTAGAGGTCAGAGGCAGAGAAGGGCCAGTACTGGACCGTGCGATTGACGGTACGGAGGGGAAAAAGGAAGGATTGCCAAGTGGAAGGGCCATCTGGGTCCTCAGTCCACCGCAAGCGGAGACGAGGAGGTGTCGGTGGCGGCGTCCGAGGGGTGAGTTTGGGCGGGGCTGGAGAAGGAGACGGGGTGGAGGGAGGGGCCGAGGGAGAAGTTGGAGAAAGGGTAGGGGCCGAGGCGGTAGAGGAAAGAGCTGGGGACAAGACAGGGGGCAAGGGTGAAGCGTAAGGTGGAGGTCTCAGAAGGGGGTTTTGAGGTGGAGGAGGCAGGGGGTCAAGAAGGAGGAGATCCCTCTGGGGTTCATCTGGGAGGACTGGCTTATGCGGGTCTGGTTTCTGATTTTTTTTTTTGGGGGGGGCTTCTAAGGCAAGAAGGGTAGACTGGGGTGGGGAAGGGGAATGGAGGAAGGGTTTCACCCAAGAGGGAGGGTTTTGGACCAGATCCTCCCAAGTAATTATGTAGGCCACCTGGTCTGGGTGTCCATGTGGCCCAGGATCCATCACTGTTGCTTTAACCTGTAAGATAATTGGGAGGTCAAATGTTCCGTCCCAGGGCCACCCAACATGGAGGGTAGGCCACTCGGACGAGCAGAATTTTCGCCATCGTCCCTTACGGACTTCTATGGAGAGGTTGTGGGCTCGAGCCCGAACGTCAGGGAAGTGAGTCAGGGTCAGAGACAAAGGAGTCGTCAACGTCTGTCTTATTTCGTCCACGTATAACAAGGACAAAACGAAAGTAACAAAAACAAAGACCAGACAAGTAAGGAGAAGCCGCGCGGCCAGAGAGTGGCGCCACAAGATCATAAAATACTCAGACGGCAGGGGCGACCTGCCTACAGATTTAAGAGGCTGACTGAGTCGTCAGCCTTCTCCCAGACTACCGCCAGGGTGTCCCCCGGGGGGTAAGTGGGAAGGTGCCGGACACGTCTGTCCCCCTTCCCCACTTAATTCAGAAGGAGTACTCCCCAGAGTTCAGAGTTAGCCGGCAAGACAGACAGAACAAAACGAAAGTACCTGGTAGGTCCGTTCAGTCAGCAGTCCGTGGCCCGGGCCAGATGGGTCTCCGCCGGATGGGTCGGGGGTCCTCGGACGACCCCACTTCCCGGCCAACGCACCAAATGTTGGAACCGAACTGTCGATTCCCTCCTGGGCAGGGGTCGCCGCGAAGGATCACCGACATGAGATTCACAGCAGAGAGTTATTTATTACTAGCGCGCTAGGGTCCCAAGCTCTAAGTTGGCCCTGGGACCCCGACTGCTTGTTACAGGCTGTTTATATAGGCAAACACAAGTTCAAACACAGCTTAGGGCGCGAAATTCAAACAAAGCTTTAGGCGCGTGGTAATTGGGTCTGTCTATGGCCTGAGCAAGGTGTCTTGTTCTAATTGGTTAGAGCAGGACCTTATGAGGTTTTTTTCCTGGAGTTGTTGATTCCGGGAACTCCGAGGCAGGGTGGGACCCCCGGAATTGGCAGGGTGGGACCCCATGAGGTTGTTTCCCGGAATTGGCAGGGTGGGACCCTATCAGGGTGGGACCCTATCGAGGCAGGGTGGGACCCTATCCAGAGCCACCTGGTGTTAATTTTTTTAAGTTCTTTTTTTATGAGGCCTAGTTTCTAAGTTTCATGCGGCCTAGTTTCACCTTGAAGGGAGGTCAGAGACTTGAGTTTGGGTGTTCAGCTTTATTCTCCAGTCTCGGGGAGGCGCCTGTAAGCTTCAGTGGTCTCCTCTATACGTGAGCAATTTCTGCTGCGCTTCCTCCCTCCCCATGAGCCGCCTCTTAAGGGGTGGCACTGAGCCCACGCCCACCAGCTCCCTCTGGAGGTTGGAGGGTGACTTGCAGGAGCTGTGCACAGATTGCCTGTAAGATGCAGGTGCAGATGGGAACAAGTAGCTCTTCTGCGCCCAATACCATGGCAGGTACTGGAGGCCGAGAAGGACATGTGCAGGCCTCTTGGGACCCCGGCTGGAGCAGGCACACAGACGTGCACTTGCATTAACGCTTACTTTATTCCAAGCCCATGTGGGCCCTGAACTCACCCTCCACATGTTCTTTTCCCTTCTCTCCACCACCAGGCGCTCCGTGTGAAATGGTCCCATCTCAGATTGCCCTGGGTAGACCTAGACTGGCTCATAGACATCTCCTGCCAGATCACGGAGCTCGACCTTTCTGCCAACTGCCTGGCGACCCTCCCCTCGGTTATCCCCTGGGGCCTCATCAACCTCCGGAAGCTGAACCTATCGGACAACCACCTGGGGGAGCTGCCTGGCGTGCAGTCATCGGATGAAATCATCTGTTCCAGGTGGCTCCCCGGGGTGTGAACGGAGCCGTGTGTGACCCCACTGTCACCGTTGTGCTCCTGCACATACTCCCGGGTTGTATTTTGCGGTTTGGGGGGAAAAATATTCTGGCTAAAATAGGAGAAGGAGTTTTGCCTGCCCTTCGGCAAGCCTCCTTTTCAGGTTAAAACAGAGGTTTAGAGAGATCATTTGTCTGGCCCAAGTTTACACAGCTCACCTGCGGACGTGCAAATGTTTCCCTGAGATGCTCGTCTCGGTCCTGCCCAGGAATCAGATGAGGGCAGCCAAACCTTCCCATGCTGGTGGATGCAATGGGGCTCTGAGGCACCAGCTTTTACTCTACCTTCCAGGGAAAGTGGGAAGGGCCTCAGAGAACAGGTTAACTCTGCAGGACTCCGGCAGCAGGTGGACAGTGTGGGCAGTCCAGGTTTGCTTCTTCTGGAGGCCTTGAGGGGAGACCTGAGCCTTACCCTTGAGCTTGCACGGAAAGAGGAAGGACCTTAGTTGATATTTTTATTTATTTTATTAATTTTTTTATTTTTTGAGATGGAGTTTCACTCTCTTGCCTGGCTGGAGTGCAGTGGCGCGATCTTGGCTCACTGCAACATCCAACTCCCTGGTTCAAAGGATTCTCCTGTCTCAGCCTCCCGAATAGCTGGGATTACAGGCACACGCCACCACACCCAGCTAGTTTTTGTATTTTTAGCAGAGACGGGGTTTCACCATGTTGGCCAGGATGGTCTCGACCTCCTGACCTCGTGATCCGCCTGCCTCGGCCTCCCAAAGTGCTGAGATTACAGGCATGAGCCACCGCACCCAGCCTACTTTCCTCAGGACACATAACTGCAAGTCCTCATTCCATAAAGGGGTTGAATTGATTTTTAAAACGAAGGCTCTAAGTGAAGTAAGAGTCAAGAATGTTGGAAAGAGCTTGGGGTAGGAAGTAACCCATGGGACTCCCAAGTGAGAACGGGAAGGAAGCCTACACACCAGAACTTAAAGAGCAAGTGCCGTCCAAGTGGGGCCCTTCACCTGGGCCAGATGGACAGGTCCAGAAGGTTAAAAGCCCGGCTCTGTGGTCTCAGCAGCTTTCAGGGAACCCACTCATTTTGCTATTACATGCATGCGAAGGATTAGAATCCCTGTTGGTTAGTGGGGCCAGGGCCCACCAATGAGAGATTTGTCTTTACCTACACAGGACACAGTAAGATTTCTTCAAATGAATTAAAAATCATATGCACTACATTTTCAATGCACACTCTTTAACCTTGCACAGAGAGAAAAAGAAAAAAAAATACATCTCTTGGTTTATAGAAAAATAGGTAAATTTGGTGTTTTCCCTCTTTCTTCTGATGCCTGCCTTCCTTCTTCTCCGTCCCAGACTACTTGAAATTGACATTTCCAGCAACAAGTTGTCCCACCTCCCTCCTGGATTCTTGCACCTCTCAAAACTTCAAAAACTGACAGCTTCAAAAAATTGTTTAGAAAAATTGTTCGAAGAAGAAAATGGTATGTTTTCTCATCAATGACCTGAGTGAATTAGTCATTTTCTTCTTGGTTACGGATATTTTTACCAATTCATACTTTGTGTCTTTTTCTTTTAAGCCACTAACTGGATCGGTTTACGGAAGCTACAGGAACTTGATATATCTGACAATAAATTGACAGAACTCCCTGCCCTGTTCCTTCACTCTTTCAAGTCCCTCAATTCTCTGAATGTCTCCAGAAACAACCTGAAGGTGTTTCCAGATCCCTGGGCCTGCCCTTTGGTGAGTATCACACCAAAAGTCATGAAAGCCATAGTCAACTCTGCATCTCAGCTAGCCTCAGAGAGCCCTCAGGTGCATTACGTCAGTTCATCCCCTCGGCAGCCAAGCCAGGTAGCAGGACCTGGTTCCCACATTGTAGCATTGTCACTCAGCATACAGTGAGGCTAAGTGTCCTAGGCAAGTGACTCACCTGAAAGCCAGACTGCCTGGCTCTGGGTTCCAGAGCCACCCAACAACACCCGCAGAACTTTACCCAGAGACAGCCTGCACCCTGGCACTGGACTAGTCATGCCTGAAAAAGGAGGGTTCAGTTCTTTGGGGACAACTATCACATGAGAGTAAGAAATCAGACTGGGCACGATGACTCACGCCTGTAATCCCAGCACTTTGGGAGGCAGGTGGATCACGAGGTCAGGAGATCAAGACCATCCTGGCCAACACAGTGAAACTCCATCTCTACAAAAATACAAAAAAAAAAAAAAAATTATCTGGGCGTGGTGGCGTGTACCTGTAGTCCTAGCTACTCAGGAGCCTGAGGGAAGGGAATTGCTTGAACTGGGGAGGCAGAGGTTGCAGTGAGCCAAGATTGCACCACTGCACTCCAGTCTGGCAACAGAGCGAGACTCCATCTCAAAAAAAAAAAAAAAAAAAAAAGAGTAAGAAATCACCAATCACAGCACTTCTGATTAAATGGTATTTTTGCCTCTGGGGAATTTTGCTTGTTAAAACAGATGGAACAGCATAAAGAGTGTGTGTGTGTGTGTGTGTGTGTGTGTGTGTGTGTGTGTGTGTGTGTGTATGTTATGGCTGTTGGTTTTAAACCAACAGTAAATGTCATCACTGACATTAACATTCCTAGTTTGGCCATTTGTGTAGGAGAAACCAGCTTCTCACTCCCGTGTGGTCCTGAATTGTTCCATTATTTCCAAGGACAATGGGCCGGATGTTCTGGAATGAAGGAAAAAGACCATGAGCTCCCCCAGGAAACCCCATTCCTGTCCCTTCCTTGGACCAGGGGTGGAAGGACAGGGACGGTGAGGGTGTGCAGGCTTCCAACAACACTCAATCATCTTCATTACAGGACATTATTGTAATGGTCCATTTTTAACATCAAATTTGGAAACAGTCTCACAGGCACCACTGCATTTAAAGAGCTAACTAAGATACTTTTTTTTTTTTTCTCTCGTCAATCTCTTAGAAATGTTGCAAAGCTTCCAGAAATGCCCTGGAATGTCTGCCAGACAAAATGGCTGTCTTTTGGAAAAATCACCTGAAGGATGTGGATTTCTCAGAAAACTCACTCAAAGAAGTTCCCCTGGGACTTTTCCAACTCGATGTAAGCCTAATAGCCCTTTTTTCTCATTTTCAGATTTGAGAAAAAATTGCTCCATGTTGCAGTGAAATGTATGTGTTTTCCCTGAGCTTCCTGAGACAAATGTAAGGGGAAAAGGTGAAGAAAAAGTTCAGCTATCAAAAATACACATGGCCATGAACAATGATGAGGGCGGAATATGGACAGCAGAAGCAGCTATGTTAGGTGGTAGTGGGGTTATAGTTCGTATCCCTTGGGACTTTCTTTAAGTCCATGGCCTGCCCATATATGAGGCTGAGTGGACACTGAGAGCTCCAGGAAGGGCCTTTCCACAGAGCCCTGTGTGCCTACCCAGAATAGGGGTGCTTTCTCACTTTAGGTGGTTTTAGGTGGTTGGCTGGTCCTTAGGCAGACAGGCCGTGGATCACACTCATTGCTTGGAGCTCAGGGCCAACCCCAGAAGGGGTCCCATCGGTGCCTGCTAAAGGCACCAGGACAGTCTCACCAGGGCCCTGTGCTGGACTCCCAGGCAGAGTGCCCAGGCCACCCTGCACAGGCTTCAGCCCCTGGTCCTGCCAGGCCACTGCCAGAGCCCCCACGGGCACTCCTCCAAGGCCTGGTGCGGCGACCACCACAAGGCAGCGAAGGCCCCTTCAGCATGTGTATCCTCAGAGAGGAGGGGCTGTCATATCCTAGGCTCCTGACAAGCACAGGACAAAGTCAGGGACCCAGGGACGGGAATTTTCACTTCTCAGAAGAAAAGAGTCATGCGGGGGCGCCCTTGGGGGGGTCCCACATCATACTCCTCTCAGGGTATTCCTGGCCTTCAGTCCTTGTCCATAGCCCTTGGACCCCTGTTCTGAGTCTGTCTTCTCGTATTTCACACCAACAACTAACAGGCTTGGTTTTTTGGCTTCCCCCAAAGCCCAGAAGCAGCAAATCAGGAGAGGCAGAGCCTTGTCCAGTGCTTCACCGTGGGCCTGTGGGAATGTGTCTGCTCGAGGTCTTTTTCTCCACACTGGGAAGGGGTGGATGGGTATGTGGGAGACTTGGAGGGCCCTGAGGCCTGGCACATGGCAGGGTCTCCATAGAATTTCAGCAGGTGGGGGCTGGTTGCAGTGGTTCTGATGGTGGGCGTGAGCCCCTTCAACAAGGAAGGAGACAGAAGCACCAGGAGGAGAGAATTTAAGGTGGGGCAGCAAACAGCCTGTGGCCCTCCTGAGGTCACCCTGGTTGTGGGTGGGATGTTGGTGGCTATGGTGATGTCCTCAAGCAGGGAGATAGCATGTCTAAGGTACTCCTGTAAAGTAAAACATGCGCCAGGCATGATGGCTCAGACCTGGGCACGGTGACTCAGACCTGTACTGCCAGCACTTTGGGAGGCCAAAATGGGAGGATTGCTTGAGGCCAGGAGTTTGAGGCTGTAGCAAGCTATGATCACACCGCTGCACTCCAGCGTAAGCAGCAGAGCGAGACCCTATCTCTAAAAAAGTAGATAAATAAAAAGAAATAATAACAAAAAAAGAATAAAACATGTTCAGGTACAAGGTAGCCCCTCATCTCCCTTGGTGACTGGGTTCCCTGTAGGGTCTGTTTGCAGTAGGGCTGAGGGAGGGCTACCCACAAGGGGCACCCCAGACACGCCGATAATCCTGAGGGGCCCAGCTTGGGACTGTGTTGGCTAGCAGAGGGCACGAGGCTAGGGCAGTTACCTTTAGTGGTGCTGCCACCCCTGTCCTCAGACCTGGGCCGGCCCAGGAGGCCACCCACCGGGAGGCGACAGACACCAGCACTGTGCTGTACGCCCCATGCCACCCCCACCAGCCGTGACCCGGTGTCCTCCAAACCATAAGAGTCTGGCACTTTCACCGGAGAGACCCACCAATAATCAGCACTCTTAAGAATCCTTAACACTGACAGCTACTTGGGCTCCTTTCACTCTAGAATAATTGCCTCTCACTGCCCTTGAGGGAAGAGCTCCTGTAGATAGATGGCCCCGTTGCTCTGTTTGATATCATTTCATGAGTTTGAAGAGGCTGCTGGGCCCCACACAACTGGGATCTGCATGAAGGCAAATTGGTTGGAATCGTTTGACTGCACGTGGTCGGGAACTGACTGGCTCTTCAGTCTCCCCTCCCTTCTTGTATCTGATGCCATCTTAGCTTCTCTCTCCCTCCCTCTCTCTCTCAGGCCCTCACATTCTTGAGGTTACAAGGGAACCAGCTGGCAGCACTTCCACCTCAAGAGAAGTGGACCTGCAGGCAGCTCAAAACCCTGGATCTCTCCAGAAACCAACTTGGCAAGTAAGCAGGGGCCTCTCCTCCCCAAAGCATGTATGGGGCCGCGGTAGAGCAGGTCCTCGGAATGGCGGCAAGCGAGTCTGCAAGGGCTGCTGAGCCACCAGCTGGGGGCTTAACAACAGAAATCACTGGCTCACAGCCCTGGGGGCTGAAGTCCGAGGTGGCGGCGTGGGCAGGCCTAGCTGGTGTCTCCTGAGGCCCCTCTCCTTAGCTTGCAGATGCCGTCTTCTCCCTGTGTCCTGGCGCGGTCGGGCCTCTGTTTGTGTCTGTGTCCTAATCTCCTCTTCTTATAAGGACTCCAGTCAGATTGGATTAGAGTCCATCCTAATGACCTCATTTTAACTGATTTACCTCTTTAACAGTCCTGTCTCCAAATACAGTCACATTCTGAGGAATTGGAGGTTAGAGCTTTGACATAAGAATTTGGGGGGACGCAGCCCATAATGGTGTCCTTTCATTTCTAATTTTTAGTCTCCTGGAGAATCTTGTCTCTCACTTCAGCCTGAACTGTAATTCTGTTCAGAAGTCTCTGCTGATCACTAACTAAAATGGATGCGTAATTGAATAAAAGCACCCAGCCCCAAAGCCTTCCAATAGGTGGAAAGCCAGGATGAGCCCAGCCAGCCTCTGGAAACCAGCCACTCCCATTCATTTGCAGAAGGCCACTCTGCAGTATCATGGTGGAACTTGCACGCCAAAGAGGACTTCTGCGGGGGGCAGTGTAAAAGGCAGCCGCCACTGCAACGTGCACCCCTGCCAGGCCCTGAAGAGTTGCACCTGAATTTCCCTCTATCTCCGTGGCTTGGCATTATAACATCACAACCAAAAGAGTAATGTTTTTGCCATGCTGTCCTCAAATTTTCTCTCTTTTTCCTCCGCACAGAAATGAAGATGGACTGAAAACAAAGCGTATTGCCTTTTTTACCACCAGAGGTCGCCAGCGCTCCGGGACTGAGGCAGGTGTGTGTTGGTTGGGAGATGCTGGTGTTCCCAGATGAGACAGCCCGGGTAGCCTGGTTCCTGCTCCACCAAAGAGGGGATCGCCCTTATCTTGAGCCTTCCCCTTCAATGCCCTGTTGCAATGCCACAGATGTCCATGTTCAAATGAGAACCCTGCACATGAGCTACGCCCATTCCTTCTGTCCCATGTGTGACACTCCAGTATCCTCAAGCCCTGCTCTCCTGCGTGGAGGCCAGTGATGCCAGCAGCTAACGTATGCAGCTGATCTACACGCCAAGCAGTGCCCTAGACAGGTTATGTATGTGAGAGTCTCTCATCCTCACAACGTGAAGTATGGGCCACAGTTCCCCATTTTGCACCTGGGGAAACTGAAGCTCCCAGGGTGTCTTAGCTCCGCTGCCATACCAAAATACCATCGACCGAGTGCTTCAACAGCAGACACTTATTTTCTCAAAGTTCTGGAAGCTGGATATCTGACAGGAGGGTGTCGGCACTGTCAGGGGCTAGTGAGGGCCTTCTTCCTGGCGCCCTTCTCTCTGTGTCCTGAGATGGGGGAGAGAGCGAGGACTCTGGTCTCTCTTCCCCTTCTTTTTTTTTTTTTTCTTTGAGACTAAGTCTCACTCTGTCACCCAGGCTGGAGTGCAGTGGCGCGATCTCGGCTCCCTGCAACCTCCGCCTCCCAGGTTCAAGCTATTCTCCTGCTTCAGCCTCCTGAGTAGCTGGGATTATAGGCATGTGCCACCACACCTGGCTAATTTTTGTATTTTTGGAGATGAGCCACCGCACCCAGCCCCTCTTCTTATAAGAATGTTAATCTCATCATAGGGGCCCCACCCACATGACCTCATCTAAACCTAATTACAGCTCAAATATCCCATCTCCAAATAATAATTTTGTATTTTAATACAATATAGGATGCCAGGAAGAAGGCCCTTCCTAGCCCCTGACAGTGCTGGCGCCCTCCTCTCAGATATCCAGGGCTTCACCATGTTGGCCAGGCTGGTCTTGAACTCCTGACCTCAAGTGATCTGCCTGCCTTGGCCTCCCAAAGTGCTGGGATTACAGGCATGAGCCACCGCTCCTGGCCCCTCTTCTTATAAGAACGTTAATCTTATCATATGGGCCCCACCCTCATGACCTCATCTAAACCTAATTACAGCTCAAATAGCCCCTCTCCAAATAGTGTCACATTGGGTATTAGAGCTTTGACATATGAATTTGGTGGCGGGCAGGGGACACAGTTCAATCCTTGGCATAGGGACTGACTGATTTGTCCCAGGTTGTGTGGCTGCTTCTCAGTAGCAAAGCCAGGTTTCATCCCAGAACTGTGGGACTTCAGCCCTGGACCAGCAGCTCAGTGCTGTTAAGTCTCTATTGATACACGATGGCATCTTGCAAAGCCCACATGGATCACGGCCACCTTTGGCCTCACAGGCTGAGGTGAGGCCGAGGTTGCACAGGGGCTTGTGGTCTTCCCCAAAACTCATCAGAGACAGAAATTTTCCTAGTTTTTGTGCTGGTCACACAATAAGGCCAGTTCAGCACAGAGTACATCTAGGGAAACAAGCTCTTTTAGTTCCATTATCTTCTGTGAGACGCAGGGGAAAGTATGGAGCTGTCCCTTTCATTAAACAACCAGCTCTGCTTCTTAACCTCAAAGCTACGACTTCCAAAGCCAGCTCCGTTCACAGAAATATCCCTCAGGATGCTGGCCCAGAAAACCAGAACCCATGTCCAAGTCGTTTTAAACATAATACAGCTTTCTTCTTCAGTTTGATAGATGGCTGTTGGCAAGTACGGATAGTGTGAGGTAGGGATGAGCGACGCCACAGAGGCGAGGACACATTTGCAAGAGGTGAACTAGGGAGTCTGCCACTGCTACACTCTTGGATGAACTGGTGTGCTTGTGTGTTGAGTATGATACACATAGAGATCTGTCCCATAAGAGCATGTGTGTTTATATGTGACTGAAAAAGGAATATCAGTGGAACAGATAAAAGAGTTCAAAAATAGAGCTAAGTAAATATAGAAATATATCAGGAGTCCCCAGCGCCCCCCAGGCAGCGAACCGGTATTGGTCCGTGGCCTGTTAGGAACCAGGCCACACAGCAGGAGGTGAGTGGTGGGCAAGTCAGCATTAGCTCCACTTCCTGTCAGATCAGCGGCAGCGTTAGATTCTCATAGGAGCGCGAACTCTATTGTGAACTGCGCGTGTGAGGGATCTAGGTTGTGCCGTCCTTATGAGAATCTAACTAACGCCTGATGATCTGAGGTTGAACAGTTTCATCTCTAAACCATCCCCTTCATCAGTGCTGCAGTCCATGGAAAAATTGTCTTCCGCAAAACCGGTCCCTGGTGCCAAAAAGATTGGGGACTATTATTATATAATATATGACAAAGACAGAATTTCAATTTAGTGTAAAAGGATGCTTGCTTGCTTTAATAAATGGTGTTGGTATTCCTGCCTGGAAGGGGGACAAAACACGACACTAGATTACAAAAATGTCTATGTGGCAGGAGGTTTAAGTATAAAAAAAAGAAAACAATAACATTTAAGGAATATAGGTATAATTTGGCTATCAGGGAGATCTTTAAAATCTAGTTGCAAAATCCATGAATAATTTTTTAAAAGACTAAAATCGTTGGCTTCATAAACATTCAAAAATTGTGTGCAGTGGGAAGCATCATAAACAAAGTCATAATGCAAACAGACTAAGAAGAAATATTTGCAACACAAATTGTTGCAACACGAATTGGCTTAAGTCCTTAATATACAAAGAATGCTTACAAATTGATTTAAAAAAAAAAAAAGACAACACAATAGGCAAAAAAATGGCCAAGGGATATAAACAATTTGCAGAAAAGGAAGTCCAGAGGGCCAGGAAACAAATGAAAATGTCCTTAACCACATGAATAGGGAAATGCAATTATGAATTTCATAACTGATCCTTTTATAAATGAAGGGCCTTAGGACTTTAGAAATTGAGTCCAGACATAGGGATTTCACTTGGAAGGAAGGGGAAACGAACACCATCTTCTTCATGCCAGACAGGATGATGGGTATGAGAACAGGAGCTAGTGTAGACCTCGTTCACGCAATCCACTTGTGTGGATTAGAAACGTGTCTCCAACTTAGAAATGCCGAATCCTTCCTGGGACCACGGAGGAGTGTGCAAGGAAGTGGGCTCAGCACTCAATGAGACGCCAGAGGGGAAAGTCACGGGCAAGCATGGAAAAGCACCATAGGAGCATGCGCAGTACCAATGTTCCAGAAAATGACAGCTGGCGGCCCGCAGGAGGATGTCTGGGGAGCCACGTGAGGGGGCCGCGCCCCCGGGAGGTTCTCTGGCAGAGGTGAATCTTGGCTTTGGCAGATGACAAAAGCCTCTTGATTCTTTAAACTTCATCTAGAAAGTTGAGGCCCACACCTGAGTGAAAAGAAGGAGGCTGTTTGCAAACCCTTTTCCTCAGTAGGGTTATTCTCTCAGGGCCATGGACCCTTGGGTAAGGAATTATCTATAAAAGACAGCTTGTTTGCAGAAGGACAGTAAAATTCCAAGTAGATTTATGTACATTCAAGTAGTCATATTTGTGCAGTGGCCTCATCCAAAAATAATTTGGATGGCCGTTTTTACGGTAAAAATCAGACCAGCAGTCATAAATAACTTATGAATAAATAATTACAGTTCATAAATACCCCGAACTGTGTTCTCCCCAGCCCAGTGCCCAGCATTTTCGACACCGGGCCGGGAGGTCTGTTACAGGTGTTGCCTCTGCAATCATAGCTCATTATTTCACCCGTCTCTTACCTAAAGAGGCTTCATAAACACCGTAGCGAAACTTTAAAATTGGAAAGCACAGAGGCCAGGTGTTTAGAATGTGCTCTCTGGGGAGAAAGTAAGCCTTTCTCGTTATTGATGTTCTTTCATGAAAATGTGAATTAGGGCAGGCTAATATTGATCATCTTTTTTCACTGAAGAAAAAAAAAAGGAAGCTTTTTGAACATTTCCTTACCTAACAAGGACTCATACAAAGCCATCTTTAGAAGGCTGGTGCACCTTCATTTCCGCAGGGGCCCCTGCAGTGAGTTCCATTCACAGTGCAGCTAACTGGGCAGATTTTCCAGGCGTTGGTTTTGGTATTCCATTATCGGCTCTCTCCGAATGTTCTTGGAGGCCAGGTTACCCATTACCATTGTTATTGCAGCTACATGTGTGGAGGAAATCCAGAGCTGAGGCAGGGTAGCTATGATCAAGGGCAACCGAGCCTGGTTTCAGCCCAACAAAAGAATCCTGGCTTCTCCATTTTCCGTGTCTGGCAGGGAACCCTATGAGAGGGCTTTGAGGCAGTTGTTTTATCTTGAATTCTCTGAGCTCCCAGGCATGCTGTCCTCCCCACTCTCCAGGCCTTAGTAGAGAGGATAAAGGCACTTCAGAGATTCTGCTGAAATCCAAACCTCTGATTCCCATCAGTGTGCGTTTCCAAGCTCTTTCTCAACTCAAATGCTCTGGTGCCCGTGGAAACAGCACATTTGACATGATTTTCATGGTAATCTCATAGTTAGCCTAATTAATAAAGTCACTTAAACACTAAACAGTTGGCTGGTTTTTCAAAGAATGTCATCTTAAGAAGCATAAAAATAGCCAACTCTGGTATATTTTCATTAACTAGCTTTTTTTCATGGAAAAAGCAATGCATGTATATTTTAAAACACCATTTTTGAACAGTAGCAAAGGGCATGGGGTAAATATTCAGTCCTCTAGTAATTCCTTTCCCCAGAGACAACTATGGAATTCAGTGCATCTCTGGTAACCATTGTGTTCCTGTCTAACAACTGTATGTAACCTATATGCATACACATGTGCAGGTGTGGTGTGTGTGTATATAACATATACATGGTGTGCATGTGTGTGCATGCATGTGTGCAGATATTTTCTGGTACAGTAATAAGCCTTCTAGATATCCGGTTCTGAACTATTTTTTTTTTAGACGGAGTCTTGCTCTGTTTCCCAGGCTGGAGTGCAGCAGCACAATCTCGATTCGCTGCAACCTCCTCCTCCCAGGTTCAAGCAATTCTCCTGCCTCAGCCTCCCGAGTTGCTGGGATTACAGGTGCCCACCACCACGCCCAGCTAATTTTTGTAACTTTAGTAGAGATAGAGTTTCACCATCTTGGCCAGCCTGGTCTTGAACTCCTGACTTCGTGATCCCCCTGCCTCGGCCTCCCAAAGTGCTAGGATTACAGGTGTGAGCCACCATGCCTGGAGCACCTTCCCTTTTCAATTGATGGGTAGCTCTTGAGTATCACTTCATACCCCCATACATGTAGACCTGCCCCATGCTTTGTAATAGCTGCAATTATTCTATTACTCATTGAACCAACCCTCTGTGGCTGGACACATAGGTTGTCATAGATTGTCCTCTACCTCTGCCACTGAGTGTCCTCATTCTCACATCTTTGCCACACATGCATGTAAGGCTGTCTGTAGAATGAGAATTGCTAGGTCGATGAGGTAAGCATTTTGTTTTGATAGGTTTGCCAAAATGCCCTCTGGAGGTTGCATCCATTTATACACCCACCTGGTCACCACGGTGTGATGGTCCAAAATTATTTTTAAATGCAGTCTGCTTTGCCCTGTCTTTGCAGCGTGTGTGCTGGAATTTCCGGCCTTCCTAAGTGAGTCTTTGGAAGTCCTTTGCCTGAACGACAACCACCTCGATGCAGTCCCTCCCTCGGTTTGCCTACTGAAGAGCTTATCAGAGCTCTACTTGGGAAAGTAAGTACACATCTGGAGGGGCCGTGCTGGCTCTGCTGGCCCAGAGAGGCAGAACACCCATCCCTAAACCAACTGGGACACAGAAAGCCAGGCAGAAAGAAGCCATCTACTTTCCAAGAAGCAGTAGTAGGATTTTCAGAACAGGGCTTGATCAAGGAGGTGGGGAGAGAGGAAGATGGAGTAGCGATGCAATGATACACACTTTTGCTACATCACTCGGGCTGTGATAAGGAGAACCACTCAATCATTCATCCTTTCATTACCGAGCTCCCATTGCATGCCAGCTACTGCCAGGGGTTCTAGGCAGTGTGCAAAGCTTGATGAGAATGTAAAACGTTATATTAATATTAAAGTGACATCGCCTTTTCAAGAAGAGGTAGTGATCATCTTTATGGTGATGTAATTAGTAGCAGAGACAGGAAAGCTGGGGGAGGGGACTCAATTCTAAGCCATGGGGATTTGAAGAAGACAGAGCTGCCCTTTCCACCACTGACGCTCCAGGAGAAAGGCTTTGGAATTAGTGTTGAAATCAGGGCCCAAAGTATGGGGTCTGGGGTGCAGGCTGCAGAGGCTGACAGGGGCCACGTGTGTGTGTGCGTGTGCGTGTGTGTGTATGTGTGTGTATGTATTATCTCGTGGTGAGCACATCTGTCTTCAGCAACCCTGGCCTCCGGGAGCTCCCTCCTGAGCTGGGGCAGCTGAGCAACCTCTGGCAGCTGGACACTGAAGACCTGACCATCAGCAATGTGCCTGCAGAAATCCGAAAAGAAGGTAGGGCTTCCGCAGCCCTGTCCCCTGCCATCACCTGCTTGGAAAGGCAACTCCAGTCCACTTGTTAAGTTCTGGGGGTGGAAATAGTTGGTGACCCATGGAGCCCAGCTCCAGGTTCCAGGTTTGGCAAGATGCTATAAAATTGCCCCTAAAGCAATCGTTATTGAGGGTCACTATATTCAGAAGGACCAGGTGATAAAACTGTGACCTCCTAGGCAGCAAGGTCTTTGTCCATAGGTTCTTGCCTTTTAGAGTTGACTTTTGGGGTCATTAGTGTCACGCCTTCCCTCCACCTGATCCAGTAGTCTTCCTTAACTGTCCCCACTAAAACACAAAGAAAGAGTTCCTTCACAACAGGATTTGTGTCCTAAGAGATGTAAGCACGTTCCCACACAGCTACCCTTTCCCCTAATGATTCTGCACAGGCCCCAAAGCAATGCTGTGTTACCTGCGTGCTCAGCTGCGGAAAGCAGAGAAGTGCAAGCTGATGAAGATGATCATCGTGGGCCCCCCGCGCCAGGGCAAGTCCACCCTCCTGGAGATCTTACAGACGGGGAGGGCCCCCCAGGTGGTGCACGGAGAGGCCACCATCAGGACCACCAAGTGGGAGCTCCAGAGGCCGGCTGGCTCAAGAGCCAAGGTCAAGGATGGTCGGCGTGCAGACTCCCTGTGGGGGGGAGGGACACCCCTTGGACTCCTTCTCCCTTCTCTCCAGAGAGCCCAGGATTTTCTTGGCCTAGTGTCCAAAGCTCAGGACCTTTGCAGGAGCCACTGTGTACTGTTCCATACCAGCTTCTGCCAAGGGCAGCGAATCATTTCTTAATGTGACTTGTGGTTTTTTCTTTTTCTTTTCTTTTTTTTTTTTTTTTTTTTTTTTGAGACAGGGTTTCACTCTGTCACTCAGGCTGGATGCATCCTCAACCTCCCCTCAAGTAACGATAACAGGGTGGGAGGATTAAGCGATCCTCCCACCCTGTGTGTTTCTGTTATAGTTACTTGAGGCTCTGGGACAGTGTTTCTTAACCCTGGCTGTCCATTAGATTCCCTTGAGAGGCTTTTAAAGATAGCAATTCCCAGGCCTCACCTCACTGCTCTCTGACCCCAAGGACTCAAGTTCAAGTGGTCTGGGGTAAGGCACCCCCAGGACTGAGAGCTAACCACTGTTGCAGGCAGTGAAACACACCAGCATCTGCCCCCGCCCCCCGCGCGCCCCGAGGAGGCTAAAAGCACTCCGGGACTTACTGCCCTGCCCTCCCTGACACCTGCTTTCACCCCAGATTCTGAAAAGTCCTGTTTCTAAGCCCTACTTAAAATGAATCCATCACTGCTTGAACCCGGGAGGTGGAGGTTGCAGTGAGCCAAGATCATGCCACTGCACTCCAGCCTGGTGACAGAGCAAGACTCTGTTCCAAAAAAAAATTGAATCCATCCATAAACCTCTTAATCATCCTGCTTTCCATTCAGTGCCAGGCAAATGGAAATGAACATTTTCCTGTTCATGAAACAGAGAAAAGAGCCCACAGACTATTGGTAGGAACTCCATCCCTGGAATAGAGCAGGGGCAGTTAGCCCTTTCTCTGAGCTCGGGGAACGAACACACATAGATAAGGCCATCCTCATCAACTGTATTTGGATTTCTGCCACCCTGTGGTTTCTCAGGATCCAAGGAGCAAGGAGGCTGCTTCATTGTGGAAAACTGAGGAGGCTTGAGATCCAGATGTTCCATGATTTTCCCCCAAAGCTCCCATGCTCAGTGCCAGCGTCTTCCTCACACAACCCCTTTCCAAACCTGGTTTGAGAAAGTAGGCATTTAAGCTGTGCATCTATTCTAACATGGACTCAGACGCTGATCCTCTAAAGGATGAAGCGCTGCCTGTTGGGGCCAGAACAGTCAAACACGACAGTCAATGCCAGGCCAATCCTAGAACATTCCAAGAGCAAATCTAGCTGACTCAGTCTGAAGGTTCTCTCCAGGAACCAGAATCCTCTGCATTCTCTCCTGCTTTGCCTTTTTCTTAACAATTACGCAATCTCATTTCTTGTCTTAGCTTCCTCTAGCTGAGGCCTGAGAGGTGAATTCATGCTTCTATTTTTCCTGACCTTCAGCCCCCACTTCCTTTCTGTGATGATTAAAGGCCCCCCACGCTTTAGTGGAAGGACGATCCTGTGAAGGCTGAGCCCGCAGCTCTCTGCGTGGCCGGCCTTAGCTTGTTGAGAACAGCTGTTTTCATCTTTATACAAAACCAGGTCAGCACGCTGTGTCTTGGAGGCTGACGCTGCCTCACAGAGATGACTCCTTGCTGTAGAAAACTGCAGCCTTAGCTTCTAGGGCCAGACTCTTACCTCATGCAATGATAGAGAAACCACCGTTTACACAGCCGTTCCCGGCAGCCTGACAGCTCATCTTTTGTTTGATTCCCACAGGGTGGGAGGGAGTTTCCCAGCATCCTTGGTGGGCGCCAACCTCTGACCCCCACAAGTTCAGAGGCCCATCTCCTCCTCTTGCCCTGGCACACAGGGAGGCTGAACCCCAGTGCAAGCCATGACATCAGAGCACAGCTTCCTCCCACAGGGCATCCCCTACCCATCTGCAGGCCAGACGGAGCCAGGCCCTCTGACGTCTGTCCAGGGCCTGGCCTCTGCTCTGCTAGGAGTAGACAGAAGTCCCACTCCCATGCCACTGGGCCCCTGTCCCTCGCCCCGATAACTGCTTCCTAAGAAACTATAGGGTGTCCAGAACTTTTCCACGGTTGTTTTTTTTCAGACCCCCAAGTACAGCTTCCAGAGTTATCAGTTGTCTCTCTCTGATTGACTGAAGCCTTTGTCTCTAAAATGCCTCCCTGTCACTGCCCTGTTGCTCAAGTAGGTTGAGTCTGTGGAGTTCAACGTCTGGGACATCGGGGGACCGGCCAGCATGGCCACTGTCAACCAGTGCTTCTTCACAGACAAGGCCCTGTATGTGGTGGTCTGGAACCTGGCACTGGGGGAGGAGGCCGTGGCCAACCTCCAGTTCTGGCTGCTCAACATCGAGGTGAGGACACCAGACGCCAGCCCCGCCATTTCAGTTCCCAGAGCTTCGCAGATCCGACTGCTTTTCTCAAGCATCCCCTCTACTGAGAAAAAAAGGAGCTATGTTCCACGGAGGTCCCCAGAACCGTGGTCCTGCTTGCTTTTCGCAATGAGGCACTTGAAACCTTTCTCTGCTGAGGGCTGGTGGTGCTCTTGTAATTTCCCTGCTTTCCTTAAATTTAGGAACCCCCACCCTTGGATCCAAAGGGGAGCAGGGTTCTCTTCCCATTATAAAGATGTCCTTGTCTCCCTGCCTCTGATGGCTGCTGTCATGTCTGTAGGGTCGGAAATCCCTTCTCACAAGTCCAACTCAGCACCCTCTGCAGAGGAGGTCACAGAACACCATAGACACCCCTCAATGCAACGGTCCCTCGGGGTTTACAGAGAATGAGGAGCACAGGTGCTGCCTGGGCTGACATTCCTATAGCAGTCTGTTTTGCATTACTATAAAGGAATGACTGAGACTGAGTAATTTATGAAGAAAAGAGGTTTATTTGGCTCACAGTTCCACAGACTATACAAGCATGGCTTCAGCATCTGCTTGGCTTTTGGTTAGGCCTCAGGAAGTTTTTAGTCATGGCAGAAGAGAAGGAGAGCCAGCATGTTACATGGTGAGAGAGGGAGCAGGAGAGAGAGGAGGAAGAGCCAGGCTCCTTTTCACAATCAGCTCCTCTGTGAACTGACATAGGGTGAATGCATTCATTACTGCAGGAGGGCACCAAGCCATTCATGAGGGATCTACCTCCATGACCCAACCTCCCATCAGGCCTCACCTCCAACACTGGGGATCACATTTCAACATAAGATTTGGAGGAGAAAAACATCCAAACCATCTCAAGGCTGCAGATTGGTGGCTGAGCAAGGGCTGTGGCATCCAGGGTCAGCACAGCTGGGAGCTCTGTCCTGTCCCTTGTTCAGTGAACAGAGACGATACTCAGCCGTGGGGTTCTCTGTTGCAGGCCAAGGCCCCAAATGCCGTGGTGCTGGTGGTCGGGACACACCTGGATTTAATTGAAGCCAAGTTCCGTGTGGAAAGGATTGCAACGCTGCGTGCCTATGTGCTGGCGCTCTGCCGCTCCCCCTCCGGCTCCAGGGCCACAGGCTTCCCAGACATCACCTTCAAACACTTACAGTGAGTGCCCAGCCTCTAGCAGCTCCCGCCTTCATGTGGGTGCCAGTCGCTGATCTTTCCTGGCATCTGCTTACAGAGAGCTCCTGAGGCTGGGTGGGGCTAGGCCCCTTCCCTGGCCAAGGGGGGCAGTCCACAGAGCTGACCCAGCCTTGGAGAGGGTGAAGACCTACCAGACGGCTGGCTGGGTGAGGCCTGGAGATGCCCCCTCTTTGCTTCCTTTCTGCCCTCTCCCCGCCCCAAGGGCCAGTGCTGAAACTGCATGGTGCCCATTGAACCAGGTGACTGAACATGGGCACCACCCATCCAATTGCTGCCCATCTCATTTTTTGATCACTGATCAAGGACAGACCCTGGGGAGGGAGGACCTAGCCCTTGCCTTTGGTCTGAGTGGTCCTGATAGCAGCCTTTGAGTTAAAAAAGGCCAAGAGTTGGGAGGGGCTTTCGGGTGGGCATCACGACGTGTCCATGCAGATAAGTTCAATTGCCCTGGGCTGACCTCCTGTCACTGGTTGTGGAGATTGTTTGCCACCTTGTAGATGAAGAAGCTGAGGTTCAGCAAATTGTGTGCCCTAATGGGAGTAAAATATACTGCACATTGCATTAGCTGCCCTGGCAGCTCTCAGATTCCCTCGCCCGGGGTGGAGCGTCACGGGTATTGGTGCGTGGGTCAGCCTGGGACACATTGGCCTGGCTCGGAATACGGGATGAGGCTGTCAGGAATTATTGCTTTGACCTTGAGAAAGTCCCATAGGGTCTGTGATAAGAGGAGCCCTGGCTCTGGGTCAGAACCTGAGACCAGCCTGCGTGAGCCTGTGCCTGCCCAGCTTGTGCCCTTGGGGGTCTCAATGTACCTCTGCACCTCACTTTCCTTCTCTGTGAAGTGCCATGTTTAGTCTAGGAAGACAGACTAAAGCGACAGTGTGGGGCACCCAGCACAGTGATTTGCACAAAGCAAGGCCTCAGTAAACTTCTTGTGTTGTCTTTCATGAGTTCTCCAGACTTGCCAGCATTCAGGACAAACCTCTTGGGAAAACAGAGAAGCTGCAGCACTTCCTCGGAGTGGGGCACGATGAGTAAAGACGGGTCTTTTTGCACACAGTGAGATTTCCTGCAAGAGCCTGGAAGGCCAGGAAGGGCTGCGGCAGCTGATCTTCCACGTCACGTGCAGCATGAAGGACGTGGGCAGCACCATCGGCTGCCAGCGACTGGCAGGGAGGCTGGTGGGTACCTCGCTCGTCCAGCTTAAACCAGTAGGCCTGCTTCCCATTGTTGGGGATCCTCACTTCCCCTCTCTCCTGTGAAGCCCATGTCCATGTGGCAAGGCTCAGTGGTTCTTGGTGAGGGAGGGTCAGGATGGAAGATAGTGGGTGGAAATGTCCCACCCACTCAGGCCACAGGGGCCAGGCAGGATCTGCCCCAGCTGGCGGGCATGCCTCGGGAATTGCCTCGTCCGTCTGTCCCCCAGATCCCCAGGAGCTACCTGAGTCTGCAGGAGGCCGTGCTGGCAGAGCAGCAGCGCCGCAGCCTGGACGACGACGTGCAGTACCTGACGGACAGGCAGCTGGAGCAGCTGGTGGAGCAGACGCCCGACAATGACATCAAAGACTACGAGGACCTGCAGTCGGGTGGGTGGGGCTGGGGTGGGCGGCAGGGTGCCCGTGAGAAATGGAACTGTCTGTACTTCAGCCTGGCCCTCAGCAATGAATGAGAGACCAATAATCTGCCTGTGTTTCTGTCTTCCATCTCCCTCCCCTTCCTTCTTCCCTCTCACCCTTCTTTCCTTGGAGGTAGAGAACACAAACAGCTACTCTACACCAGCATTGTGTTGGCCACAAGGGCAGACATATAAACTGATGGACTGGTCCATGCCCTCCAGGGCTGACGTTCAGTCAGGGAGACAGAGGTCAAACAGTTACAATCAATTCTCATTAGCCACAGGACTTATGTTCTGTAAAGTCACCATGATCACTGAAATAGCAAATACTAAACCAGTGCTCCTAGGAGAGACGCAGGGTTCAGCTCCTGCAAGCCTCTGGTCAGAACATTCTCATCAGCCCATCAATACAGAACCTTGTTTTATGTGTGTTGCTGCTTAAAGACACTGTACTTAATATATAGTGTTGATTTGTTGGCATTGAACTCATGGTTAACAGTACTGTTGCTCATTCCTGAACAAAACTTATCTAACACACAGGTTTTCTCCATAAGGCACATCGCAGCCTTCTCACGCTTAGGGAACTACACAGCGCTTCAGCACTTCACTTGGGACCATTTTAAACAGTGAAAGCATCAACAAAAAGCACAAAAATTCAAAAAACATGGCACTGACATAGACCACTAAGCAGGCCCCTGTTTTCAGCACGAGAGTTGAGAGTGTTGCCCTGTTCAGCCTCCGCTGGGAATGTGCACATTGGTCAATGCAAACTTTTCACCACTCAGCACATGTCTGCAAATAACCACAGGAGCATTGATTTGGGGGTCGCAGATAAATTTTAGTAAGAAGGCAAATTTGCAAAGGCGGAATCCACAAATAATGAGGATCAACTGTAGTTACCGAGGTGGCCATTAGCCTAGGACTTTGGCAAGAGTTACCAGGGGCCACCAGGGCACCTGTGATCAGGCTGCCAACCCGCCTGAAGGGTCCAGCATGTGGGGCATGTTGGTTTCTTCCTAGGAAGAATTTGTGACCTGGGTCCCCTTGGAAAGTAAGGCCACCCCAGAGTCCCTTTCGCTCCTTTGTCTAACTGCTGCTTCCTCCTCTCCTTGCCTGGGGCAGCCATCAGCTTCCTCATAGAAACTGGCACCCTGCTACACTTCCCAGACACCAGCCACGGCCTGAGGAACCTCTACTTCCTCGACCCTATTTGGCTGTCCGAATGTCTGCAGAGGATCTTTAACATTAAGGGCTCCCGGTCAGTGGCCAAGAATGGGGTGATCAGAGCAGAAGACCTCAGGATGCTGCTGGTGGGGACTGGCTTCACACAGCAGACGGAAGAGCAGTACTTCCAGTTCCTGGCCAAGTTTGAGATCGCCCTGCCCGTCGCCAATGACAGGTGAGGATACAACTTACCATGCCAGGCTGTGCAGGTTGCTCCCCGAAAGAGGGATTTGGGGTCTGGAGCCACTGGTGGCCTGAACAAGATTTCCAGGGATCAGTGCTGCCACTGCTGCCCCCTAGGGACAGGCCAGAACCTGATGACCTGCCTGCCTGGCCTGGGTCAGCGGGACAGTGAGCACAGCTGGCCACTCCCTCCTGTGCCCTGGGGTTCTCTGTTCAGGGAGTTAAAAGAAATCCATTTATTGAAAAAGTGTAGGAAAACGTGAAAGGATGTCATTAAAAATAATTTGTGGGAATTTCACTTTACAGAGGCTTGATTGCTTGGTTATTTGGTAAATGAGAATGAGTGGCCAGTTAGGTGGCTCACACCTGTAATCCCAACTCTTTGGGAGGCCGAGGCGGCCAGATCAATTGAGGTCAGGAGTTCAAGACCAGCCTGACCAACATGGTGAAACCCCGTTTCTACTAAAAATACAAAAATCAGCCAGGCGTGGCAGTGTGTGCCTGTAATCCTAGCTACTTGGGAGACTGAAGCAGGAGAATTGCTTGAACCCAGGAGGCAGAGGTTGCAGTGAACAGAGATCACACCTCTGCACTCCAGCCTGGGCAACAGAGCGAGACTCCTCAAAAAAAAAAAGAGTGACTGACTAGGATGTACGTGCTAATTACACAGCCTAGTTCAAAATGCAGTCCAACATGATTAAATCATGAGAGCAACATGATCAACTACTCCAGGGTGGATGGTCCGAGGGTCAAATAGAGGCACTCCATATAGTAGCTAATCATCGCCTCTTTCTGTGGACTTCTCCTGGATCTTTAACATACCCAGGTCTCACCAGTCCTAAACTGCAAACAAAACAAATGAGCCTCTCTCCTCCTTTTCCTCCTTTCCTTGCTCCCCAGCATCTGCTGCTCCTCATCACTTTGTGCTGGTGGCCAGGCAGCCCTCTAGGTGCCCCCAGGTACCCCTCCTGTCCTCTGCTGACCCTGCCCCAAGTACTGACCCTCCCCTCTGGAGGGCCTTCTCCATGAGGGGACCCTGCCACCCTCCCTTCCAGCCTCCAGTGTCCTCAGCAGGCCCCTCCCCTGCACTTTGCCCAAGCCATCAATTCAGCTGCCTTGGTCCTCCATGCCCCAAAGGAAGAATTCCCAGATTTTCAGCAGGGCCCGGCATCCAGAGGCTCAGGCCTGGGCTTCCAAATTGCTCCCACCTGGAAATCTGGCATGGCGACTGACGCATCACGTCTGAGACACCTGCGTTCTCTCCTCTGCTGTCTGGTCCCACCGATCACCTTCCCCCACCCCCCACCCATGGAACCGTGCTCAGGGAGGGGCACTCTAGGCTTGAAATTCCTCCCTGTATCCGTGACACCCATCCTCACCCCACCTGCCATGATATGGCCCTGTCATCTCCCAGTGAAACAATTCTGTTGACTGGCCCTTTCCTCCTTGTGACACCCACACCTGCTTCTGTTTTTGTTTGTTTGTTTACAGTTTTAGAGACTTTTTTCCATACGTTATTGGGGCACAGTTGGTATTTGGTTACTAAGTCCTTTAGTAGTGATTTGTGAGATTTTGGTGCACCCATCACCTGAGCAGTATACACTACACCCTATTTGTGGTCTTTTATCCCTTGCCCACCTCTCACTCTTCCCCACAAGTTCCCAAAGTCCATTGTATCATTCTTATGTCTTTGCATCCTCACAGCTTAGCTCCCACATATCAGTGAGAACATATGATGTTTGGTTTTCCGTTCCTGAGTTACTTCACTTAGAAGAGTCTCCAATTTCATCCAGGTCACTGCAAATGCTGTTAATTCATTCCTTTTTATGGCTGAGTAGTGTTCCGTCATAGGTGAAGTTTACTTACAGTGAAATGCCCAGATCGCTAGTATTCAAAACAATGACTTTTGACAAATGCATACAACTGTGCAACCAGCACCTGCCTGAAGATACAGAATGTTCCTGTCATACTGGAAGTCCCCCCACACTCCCTTCCAGTCATTTCCCATCCATATCAGCACCAGCACTCTGATTTCTAGCATCAGAGCCTAGTGTTTCCTGTTCTTGAACTTCTCAACTGCACAGAGTCACACGATATGGTCTCTAATTGGCTTCTCCCACTAAACATCATGCATTTGAGATCCATCCATGCAGTTGTGTGTATCAGGGGTTTTTCTTTCTGTTACTGAGTAGCATTCCATTGTATGGCTTTACCACAATTTGTTTATCCACTCACCTGTTGATAGACATTTGGATGGTTTCCAGCTTTGGGCTATTATGAATAACACTGCTGTAAACTGTCTTAAGTCTTTTTGTAGACACAGTTTTCATTTCTCTTGGGTCAAAACTAGGAGCGGAATTGCTGGGTCATAGAGTGTAAGTTTAATTTTATGAGAAATCACCAGGCTGTCCCCCAAGAGATTGTATGCTCCTCCAAGAGACTGTACACTCCATTTCCTCCCCAATATTTGTTGTCTGTAGCTTTTTCTGATTTTAGCTATTCCAGTGGATGTGAACTTGTACTTGACTGTGGCTTTACATTTTCTTCATGATTAATGAGGTCGAACACCTTTCATGTGCTTATTGGCCATTGGCATATCTTCTTTTGTGTAGTGTCTATTCAAGTTTTATGCCTATTTTAGGATTAGAATGTTTTCCTTTTTGGTACTGATATGTACTTCTTTATATCTTCTGGATACAAGTTATTTCTCAGATATATGATTTGCAAATATTTTCTCCCAGTCTATGACTTGCTTTTTTTATATTAATGAAGTCTAACTTTTTAATTTTGTGATTATTGCTTTTTGTTTCATCTTTAAGAAATATTTGCTTATACTATGATCTTGACAATCTTTCTATATTTTTCTTCTAGAAGGTTTGTAGTTTAGCTTTTACTTCCAGGTCTATAATCTATGTCAAATTAATTTCTGTATATGGGGTGAAGTAGGGGTCGAGGTCCATTTTTTCCTATATGTTATCCCGTTGTTCCAGAACCATTTGTTGAAAAGACTTTCCTTTCCCCCATTGAATTACCTTGATTTCTTTATCAAAAATCAGTTGTGTGGGCTTATTTCAGGACTGTATTTCGTTCCACTAATATATGTGCCTATCCTTATGCCAGTGCCAAACTCTACTGATTATTGTAGCTTTAGAGTAAGAACTCGAAATCAGGTTGCATGAACCTTTTGTATTAGTTTCCTGTGATTGCTGTAAGATACCATGAATGTGGCATCTTAAAACAACACACATTTTTTCCCTTACAGTTCTGGTGGCCAGAAGTCCAAAATAAGTTTCCCTGGTCCAAAGTCAAGGGGTCAGCAGGATCATGCTGCCTTTGGAGGCTCTAGAAGAAAATCCATTTTCTTATCTTTTCCAGTCTCTAGAGCTGCATTTCTTAGCTCACATTTCTTTTATCGATATGTAATATTTTACATATTTATGGGGTACATGTGAGTTGTTTTTACATGCATAGAATGTGGAATGATCAAGTATTTGATCATTTGGGGTATTTGGGGTATTCATCACCTTGAGTATTTATCCTTTCTATGTGTTGGTATCATTTCAAGACCTGGCTTCTAAATACTTTGAAATATACAATATATTCTTGCTAACTATAGTCACCCTAGTCTGCTATTGGCCATTAGAACTTACTTCTAACTGTATGTCTGCACCCATTCACCAACCTCTCTTCATCTCTCCCTCCCACTGTCACACCCTTCCTAGCTTCTGGTATCTGTCATTCTGTTTTCTATCTTCATGAGATCAGGCTTTTTAGCTCCCACATACGAGTGGCAGCATGCAGCATTTGTCTTTCTTTGCCTGGTTTATTTCATTTAATGTAATGACTTCCAGTTTCATCCATGTTGCTGCAAATGACATGATTTCATTCTTTTTTATGGCCAAGTAGTATTCCATTGTGTATATGGATCTTTCTTTATCCATTTGTCCGATGGACACTTAGGTTGGTTCCTTATCTTTGCTATTGTGAATAGTGCTGCAATAGATAAGGGAATCCAGGTATCCCTTTTATACCTCATTTCTTTTCCTTTGTATAAATATCCACTACTGGGATGGCTGGATTTTATGGTAGTTCTATTTTTAGTTTTTTGAGAAATGACCATACTGTTTTTCACAGTGGCTGTACTAATTTACATTATAGCCAATAGCATATAAGAGTTTTCTTTTCTCTGCATCCTCACCAGCATCTGTTATTTTTTGGTTTTCTAATAGTAGCCATTCAACTGGGGTTATATGATATCTCATTATGCTTTTGATTTGCATTTCCCTGATGATTTGTGGTGTTGAGCATTTTTCATATACCTGTTGGCCATTCATATGTCTTCTTTTGAAAAACATCTATTCATATTCTTTGCCCTCTTTTAATGAGATTATTTGGGTTTTATTGAGTTGTTTGAATTTCTTGTAAATTGTGGATATTAGTTCCTTGTTGGATGAATACTTTGCAAATATTTTCTCTCATTCAATAGGTCTCTTCACTCTGCTCATTGTTTCCTATGCAGTGAAGAAGCCATTTCGTTTAACATAGTACCATTTGTCTATTTTTGTTTTAGTCGTTTGTGTTTTCGAGGTCTTAGCCATAAAACCTTTGCCTAGACCAATGTCCTAAAGTGCTTTCCCTGTTTTCTTCTAGTACTTTATAGTTTTGGGTCTTAAATTTAAGTCTTTAATCCGTTTTGAGTTAATTTTTGTATGTGGTGAGAGATAGCAGTCTAGTTCCATTCTTCTCCTTATGGATGTCCAATTTTCCCAGCACCATTTATTAAAGAGGGTATATTTTCCCCACTGTATGTTCTTGGCACCTTTGTTGAGAATCAGTTGACTGTAAATATGTGGATTTATTTCTGGGTTCTCTATTTTGTTCCATGAGTCTATGTGTCTATTTTTATACTGATATCATGCTGTTTCGGTTACTATAGCTTTGCAGTATATTTTGAAGTCAGATAGTATGATTCCTCCAGCTTTGTTCTTTTTGCTCAGGATTGCTTTAGCTATTCAATCTCTTGTTTGGTTCCATATGAATTTTAGAATCCATTATTGATCTGTTTAGGTTTACTTTTTATTCCTGATTCAGTTTGGGTAAATTTTTATGTTTCTAGGAATTTGCCATTGTTTTTTTTTTTTTCCCTAGGATTTCCAGTTTGTTAACATACAATTCTTCATAATAGTCTCTGATTATCTTTTGTATTTCTGTGGTATCAGTTATAATGTCTCCTTTTTCATTACCAATTTTGGTTATTTGGGTCTTTTCTTGGTTACTCTAGCTAGTGATTTATCAATTTTGTTTATCTTTTTGAAGAATCGACTTTTCATTTCATTGATCCTTTGTATTGTTTTTTAAGTCTGTATTCCATTTTATTTCTCCTCTGACCCTTATTTATTATGTGATCTCTTTCCTTCTGCTGATTTTAGGTTTGGTTTGTAAATGTCTGTAAGGTCCTTTTGGTCTCAAGTCATTTAAATCCAACTTTTTTTGATGAGTTTCTGTCTAGATGATCTGTCTAATGCTGAGAGTGGTGTGTTTAAGTGCCATAATATTATAGTATTGGAATCTATCTCTCTCTTTAGATCTAGTAATATTTGCTTTATGAATCTGGGTGCTCCAGTGTTGGGTGCATATATACTGATATTGTTATATTCTCTTGTTGGATTGATCCCTTTGTCATTATATAATGACCTTCTTTGTCTTTTTACTGTTTTTGACTTAAAGTCTGTTTTGTCTGATATAAGTATAGTGATGTCTGCTTGCATTTGGCAACCATTTGCATGGAACATCTTTTTGCAATGCTTTACCTTCGGTCTGTATGTGTCTTTACAGGTAAAGTGAGTTTCTTATTGGTAGCATATAATTGAATTATGTTTTTTAATCCATTCAGCCAGTGTACACCTTTTAAGTGGAGAATTTATCCATTTACATTCAAGGTAATTATTAATATATGAGGTTTTGTTCTTGTCCTATTGTTAATTATTTTCTGGTTGTTTTTATGTATTCTTTATTCCTTTATTTGTCTCTTATTGCTTATCACTGTGGTTTGGTCGTTTTCTGTGGTAGTACCATTTGAGTCCTTTCTCTTCCTCATTTGTGTGTTTGCTTTACCAGTGATTTTTATACTTTTGTATGTTTTCATGATGTTAAATGTCATTTTTCTTTTTGCTTCCAGGTTAAGGATCCCTTGAGCAGTTCTTGTAGGGCCAGTCTATTAGTGATACAAGGTTTCTGCTGAGAAATCTGCGATTAGTCTAATGGAGTCTCTTAGGTGACTAGATTCTTTTCTATTGCTGTTTTTAGAATTCTCTTTTTGACTTTAGACAGTTTGACTGTAATGTGCCATGGAGAAGAACTTTTTGCATTATCTCTGTTTGGGGATCTCAGAGCCTCCTGTATCTGGATGTGTAAATACCCTGCTAGACTTAGGAAGTTTTCATCTCTTATTTTGTTAAACAGGTTTTCCTAACCCTTTCATTCTTTCTTCACCTTCTGGGACTCCAGTAATTTAAACACTTGGTTGCTTTATGGTGTCCCATATATCACAAAGGCTTTACTCATTATTTTCTTCATTTTTCTTTATTTTTGTCTAACTCTGTTATTTCATAAGACCTGTCTTCAAGTTCTGAGATTATGATTCTGCTAGATCTAGCCTATTATCAAAGCTTTTGAATGTATTTTATATTTCACTCAATGAATTCTTCAGTCCCAGAATTTCCATTTGGTTTTTTAAAATGATATTAATATCTATCTCTTTGGTAAATTTTTCATTTGCATCCTGCATTGTTTTTCTGATTTCTTTGTATTATTTTTCAGAATTCTTTTCTATCTCACTGAGCTCCTTTAGTATCAGAATTTTTAATTATTTTTCCAGGATTTTATAAATTTGTTCTTGATTGAGTTGTATGGCTGGAGAATTATTGTGTTCCTTTGGAAGTGTTGTATGTCCTTGCTTTTTCATGTTTCCTGTGTCCTTACATTGATGACTGTGCATCTGGTGTAAGAGTTACTTCTTCCAGTATTTGAATTTGCTTTCATAGGGGAGAACTTTCTCCCGAAGATGCATCTATGGTGTTGGTTCAGTAGGGCACTTTGACTTTCATTCTACATAGATGCAGTAGTGTAATCTGTATGATTTCTTTGGCTATAAACAATGTCAGTGGTATCTGTGATTTCCTCAGTGATTTACGGTGCCATTGTTAGTGGAGCTTGTGGGGAAGTTTTGCTGGGGACAGGGATGCAGTTGGGTCAGTCTTTGGGCCCCAGTGGTGGCAGCAGGCATGCCTGTCTTTGGACCCCAGGGTGGTACACACTGGCACCAGTGTTAGAGGGTCCAGGCAGGCCTATTCTTGGGCTTCCAGGAGGCTTACTTGGATGTTGGTAGTGGTATCAGTGAGCCAGTAGGTGGGTGGATTCTTGGGTCCCTAGGCAGCTGGCATGATGTGGGTAATGGCAGTGGGAGTGGCTGGAAAACCCTGTAGGTCCCAAGCAGTGCACACTTGTATGGGCAGTGGCTGCAATGGGCTGGTTGGGCTTGTGCATAGGGCCATGGGTGACACGTGCAAGTAGGTACCAGCTGTAGTGGTAAGAGCAGAGTTGGTAGGCCCAACCTTTGGCCCTCAGGAGAAGTGTTCAGGTACCACTGATGGTGGACTGAGTTGGGCAGTCCCTCAGCCCTAGTCCATGTGCTCTGGCACAGGGGCCAGGGGACATGAAGCCAGGCCAGGTGGGCTTGTTTTCAGGCCCCTCAATGGTGTGTACAGGTACCAGCCATGGTAGGCAGGAGTGGAGTGATCCCCAGACCAGCAATGGAATGCTCAGGCTGGGGACATCAGTGGTCACACTGCTGCCCTGCCACTGGGGAGGGTGGGCCACCTTCAGTGGCAACAGATTAGGCCGGTGGGTGGGGAATACAAGTCACCACACCTTGGCCTTAAGGTGGTAGCCTATGCTTCACTCACACCTCAGCCCCAGGGGTAGCAGCCCACATTTCCCTTGCACCTCAGCCCCAGCACCTCTGGGCTCCAGGACAGTGCACAGTCAGTTGGGGACAGGTCTGTAAAATGGCTCCTTGTAGTCCAGGTGCGGTGGCTCATGCCTGTAATCCCAGCATTTTGGTAGGCCGAGGCAGGCAGATCACAAGGTCAGGAGATTGAGACCATCCTAGCTAACACAGTGAAACCCCATCTCTACTAAAAATACAAAAAATTAGCCGGGCGTGGTGGTGGGCACCTATAGTCCCAGCTACTCAGGAGGCTGAGGCAGGAGAATGGCGTGAACCCGGGAGGTGGAGTTTGCAGTGAGCCGAGATCACGCCACTACACTCCAGCCTGGGTGACAGAGCGAGACTCCATCTCAAAATAAAATAAAATAAAATAAACAATAACAACAACAACAACAAAAAAAGGCTCCTTATAGATTTCTTAAAGAACTAAAAGTAGATTACCATTTGATCCAGCAATCTCACTACTGGCTATCTACCCAGAGGAAAAGAAGTCATTATGCAAAAAGATACTTGCACACATATGTTTATAACAGCACAATTCATAATTGCAAAAATATGGAACCAGCCCAAATGTGCATCAATCAACAATTGGATCAAAAAAATTGTGGTATATATATACCATAGAATACTACTCAGCCATATAAAGGAATAAAATAATGGCAATTGCAGCAACCTGGATGAATTAGAGACCATTATTCTAAGTGAAGTAACTCAGGAATGGAAAACTAAACATTGTATGTTCTAAGTTATAAGTGGGAATTAAGCTATGAGGATGCAAAGGCATAAGAATAATACAATAGACTTCGGGGACTTGGGGGAAAGGGTGGGAGGGGATGAGAGATAAAAAAACTATACATTGGGTACAGTGTACACTGCTCGGGTGATGGGAGCCCCAAAATCTAAGAAATCACCGCTAAAGAACTTTATCATGTAACTAAACACCACCTGTTCCCCAAGCCCTATTGAAATTAAAAATTAAAATGTAAATAAAATGCCTCCTTAGTGTGGCTGCTCAGGTCTCAGAGAGTGTGAGACTTAGAGCGAGCACCCTCAGAGCAGTGCCATTGCACAATCTCCCATCAGTTAGCTTCAGGGCCCACAAAGGGCGAGGGGCTCTCCTGTGCCTTGGATTTTAGGAGTCCAGAGTAGGAATGTGGACCACTGGGGATTTCTCATTTACCTTTTCCCCACACTGGGGAATCTCTCTCAGCTCTCAGCCTAGCAGGCTGCCTTGCTTCCTTCTCCTTCTTTGCCTTAGGTATTTCCTGTCACTTTTCTGTCAAATTCCAGTGTTCCCTCTTGGATGATCTATTCAACGTGGGATTATCTACTCACTATTTTGCCTCTTCTCAGTGTCGGAGGCAAGTCTGAAATGCCTCTAGTCAGCCATCTTGAAGCCGTCCCTCCCAGCAGCATGGCACCCTGCTCCAGTGACCATCTTGCCTTCTTCTGTGCAAATCTCTTTCTTCCCCCTATCCTTTAAGGACACTTGTGGCTGCACTTAAGGCCCACCCAGATAATCTGGGATCTCTCCCCCATTTCAAAGTCCATAACTTAATCACATCGACAAAGTCTCTATTTCCATGTAAGGTAACAATCACAGTTCTAGGGTTTAGAACCTGGATATTTTGGGGCTCATTATTCAGCACATGACACCCTCCAATTTTGTTCTTCTGTTTCAAGATTATTTTGGATTATTCTAGATCCTTTGCATTTTCATTTAAGTTTAGAATCAGCTTGTCTGTTTCTACCACAAAAAAAAAAACTGTTGTGATTTTTATGGAGATTACATTGAATCTATAGATCAAAGAGCGCTGACATCTTAGGAATATTGGATCTTCCAATATGAACATGGTATATCTCTTCATTTATTTTGGTTTTTAAAAAGTTTCTCTCAATAATTGTTTGTTTTCAGCATTCAGATTTTCTGCGTCTTTTGTTAAATTTGTGTCTACATAATTTATGTTCTCCGAGATGGGTAAATGACATATCTTCTAATTTGATTTCCTTTTTTGTTGTTGTTGTTGCTGGTATACAGAAATATAATTTATTTTTAAATATTTACCTTATATCCAAAAACCTTGCTAAATTCACCTATTAGCTCCAGTAGATTTTTCAGGATTTTCTAAGTATGCTTCTTTTTTGAAAAAAAAGACAGTTTTACTTTTTTCATTCTAATCTTTGCATGTTTTTTTGCTCTTTTTGCCTGGTTGCATTGGCTTGGATCTCTAGTGAAGGCTTAAATAGATGGGATGAGAGAAGACATCATTATGTGTGATCTCAGGGGAAAGCATTCAGTCTTTCAAGTGTGGTGTTTTCTACAGAACTTTGTTATCCGTGGAAACTTTATCACATTGAGGAAGTTCCCTTTTATTCCCAGTTTGCTGAAAGTTTTTATCATAAATGGACCCTGAATTTTGTCCCCCAAAAATGCTTGTTCTGCCTCCGTTGAGCTAATTGTTTTCTTCAGTTATTTTTCTGTTACATGAATATGTTGACTGATTTTCAAATGTTAAACCAACCTTGTGTTCCCAAGATTCATACCAAAAACATCACGGAGCACCTCTTCTGTGTGCCACCACACGTCATGCTGGGGTGCCTGGGGACAGAGAATGCTCCCCGCCCTCTCTAAGCACACTCCAACAAGGAGAGCAGCAGGAAAGCCATGGGGCACTGCCACTGTAAGAGGGCCGTGTGAGAGACCCAGGATGCATGAGATGAAGTAGAAAAAGCAGAAAGAAACAGCAGGCATGGCCCGGGGCCTCCTGTATGGGGAACAAACACTGAGCAGATAGAGAAGCAAGGAATGTTCAGATGTGAAGGACACTCTGATGAAGAGGCATCTAGCGAGAGGTTGGGAATGTCCTTTCACCCAAGACCTGCAAGGCTGAAAAGGCCTCCTGCTTCACCACCTGTGTCTGCCGCGTCATGTGCACAGCCCCTGTCTACCTTCACCAGCCTGCCAAGAGGGGATCCTTTCTCCTCCCATTGTATGCCCATGTGTCAGAGCGTGTATGTCAGAGCTGAGACTTGCGCCCCTATGCTTGGGCCATGGGCTGTCATTGAATTTTCTTATAGTTTAGGGAGTCTCTTCCAGAAAGTTCTAAGGACATTTATTGTACCGAAATCGGTTTATTTTAAGATTAGAAGAACTGAAGGAAAAACCTTTACTGGGAAAGAGTCCAGCATCTGCACACCCAGGGGGCCGTCCTGTGCCTGTCTGGTGCCTGCCCCCGCAGCCCCACAGCATGCAGCTATTGCTGGTTTTCTGGCACACTTTTGGAGGGACCTCCCAGGTTTCAGCTGTTTTAAGATGACGACAGATGTGAAGGCCTTGCTGACACAATAATGCAGCATTTTTATGATGACCAAGAATGTTCTCATAAAACATCCCTCTTTCGCACAAATCAGGCTCATTCTAGCTTTTAAGACAATTACGTCGTGTCAACTGGCCAAGAGCAATAAATAGCTTTGAAGGCCAAAAATGTTACTCTGACCCTAATATCTGCATTGTCCTTGAAACCTTGCAGCTGTATTTGTTTTTCCTTCATCAACCAAAGTTAATGTTAAGTGATTCCCCAACTGCAACCCCATTTATAGAGAATTGAGTCCCATTTGCTGTCTGACATTTTTAGGACCACAGATGTTTTCATGTCTTCCCTTAGCCTTATTCTAGTCTCTATCTTAGAAACCATAGTAGACATATTAATGTGACCAGTCTTCATTTTCCCTTGGAGTATTTATTCTCAGCATATAAACCACCCTTCTCTTACTAATAACAGAATTCCAAAGGCCCTGGGAGGAAGGAACCCAGCAGCCTGAGGTGTTTCAGCACAGCCTGTCCCCAGACCAGGCCATCTGCTGGGGTCGGGGCACTGCAGTGGAGCTTGGGCCCCGCTGTTCACCAGTCCTCCTTGGTGTGTTTCAGCTACCTCCTGCCCCATCTCCTTCCATCTAAACCTGGCCTGGACACCCACGGCATGCGGCACCCCGCAGCCAACACCATTCAAAGGGTATTCAAGATGAGCTTCGTTCCTGTTGGCTTCTGGCAAAGGTTTATAGCACGGATGCTGATCAGTCTGGCGGAGATGGACTTGCAGGTATTATAGTTGCGGTTTCTGCATAGCAGATGCCCGAGAGGCACCTACAGTTGTACCCTTGGGGGAGGGGAATGCCCTTTGCTGGGGGGCCCTGCCTGGAGACCCTTCTCCCAGAGCCATGCCACCAATGTAGTGCCAGGGGGCAGGTGTGGCGTGGGCTGCTGGCCAACACATTTAAGCCATCCTGTGAGTTCCAAATCAGCACCCTCCTTAGACAGAACACACCCTTTATAAACAGTGGTTCTAAATGTCAGCCCACCTCAAAACCACCTGGAGTTTGTTAGAACAGGGTTTGGTGGGCCCCACCCAAGAGGTTCTGATTCAGTAGGTGTGGACTGAGGCCAAGAATTTGCATTTCTATCCATTCCCCGAGGTGATGCCACTGGCCCAGCAGCCACACTTGGAGAACCGTGAGTTAGAAGCACAGTTTTGCCATCTTGGCTGCACACTAGGCTCACGTGGAGTAAATTCTAAAAGACACAGACCACACTCCAGACCGAGCGAATCAGAATCTGAGTGTGGCATTGTTTGAAAAAGTGATTCCTCTTTGGTATCTTTAAGGCTCCCAGGTGAGTTCCCTGTGTAGTCCAGTTTGAGAACCACTTGTGCAGAACTTTACATGACTCCGGTAACATTGGAGACCCAGCCCAAGGAGTTAGCTTCTGTGGGTCTACCTGGGGTTATGGGAAGGAGTCTCAGCTGTCAGGCAACATTCATTTCATGCAAGGCGGGAACATGGAAGCAATGTTTGCTACAGTGGTGTTTTTCAAAGTGGGGTTCCTATACCAGCAAAATCAGCCTCACCTGGGAATATGTGAGGAATTCAAGTTCTCAGGCCCCACCTCAAACCCGCTGCATGAGAAACTCCAGAGGGAACCCCACACTGGTTTTCACAACCCCTCCCGGGGATTCTGACACACTTTTGGTTTTGCAAACCTCTGGCATAATCCCTGACTGTCAAATCCTTGACATTAAACTCCGTATGAGTTTAGTGTTGCTACATTCTAATTAGAAAGCCCTTATTGAATTATAAGTTCTTAGCTCTATAAAAGTGTTCTTTGATCTCCCCATTTTCACTGAAATGGTAAGAAAGATCAATGCAAAATCCTTAAAGTCCATCGTGACAGTAGCAGCCTGTGTTAGCGCGGAGGGAGACTGGTTTATAGTGCCAGAAGGGTGCGCTGATTGAAGGAGTGGGCGCAGGCGCTGGTGCTCCTACTTCTCCATTCCTCTGCCCTCCCTTTGAACTCTGTGTCCCGCTGTGTTCTCAGGGGAGGGTCATGGAGCACTAGCGTCGTGGGAGGCTGAGCTCACAAGCGGGGCCCAGCTGGACCTGGAGGCCTGGGCGCCCTTCCGGGCAGCAGCATCCCTCACTTGAAGTTAGGAAAGAAGTCCTATTGAAATTCAGATGGGTGACAGGACAAAAGTTCAGTCTCATCACTCATCAAAGGCATGCAAATTCAAGCAGCAGTGAGATGCCACTTTTCATCCATCACATTAGCAAAGAGCTGAGCCATAATCCCCAGCCCCGGGGCACGAAGCTGCCCCGTGCACACTGGTAGTCGGTGCACAGGACAGTCTCGTCATTCAAAAAGCGATTCCTCAGGATGCATCCAGAACTTTAAAATATTCAGACCCTTCGACCGATAATCCGACTGGTAAACATCTAAACTAAGGATACCATTTTCAATGAGAGAAAGCTCTGTGCCTTTCTCATGTAACTCACGGTGGTTTTGAAGGAGCAAAAGATTGGCACCAACTTACACTTCCAGAAGAGAGTGGTTCAGGAAATTACTATGCTTAATAGAATATTAAACTTTAGAAAAATGAATTTTATGTGTGTTTTTAATGACATAGGAAAAGTGAGGTTTTTTAATGTATATGAAATTAGAAATCCAATATGGCTTCAGCTGTTTTTTACACATATATGGAGATAGAAAAAAAAATCCTGGAATAACATATACCAAAATCTGAATGATCTCTCTGCTTGGTGTTAAATGGGTGTTTTGGTCGCCCTCTTACATTTTTCTGTATTTTCTGCATTTTCTAATATGAATATTTGCTTGTAAAGTCAGAAAGAGAAAAATTTTTAAAGGAAAGCCTATTTTTCAATTCTCTGGAAAAAACCGTTTCCAGAATACCCTAGAAACCCTGTCAGATAATGTAACGTTCAATTTGGCAGCAGGGATGAGCAGCGTGGGAGGAGAGGGTGGGAAAGATGCGGGTCATTTATCAAGATGGGGCCCAGCCCGGCCTCCGCAGAGCTCTGCCCAGGACCAGCGAGGAGCCCGGAATACTTAAGCAGGGTCTTTTCTCTGTCTTTCAGCTTTTTGAAAACAAGAAGAATACTAAAAGCAGGAACAGGAAAGTCGCCATTTACAGTTTTACAGGAAACCAGAGAAATCGCTGTAGCACATTCAGAGTGAAAAGAAATCAGACCATCTATTGGCAGGAAGGGCTCCTGGTCACTTTTGATGGGGGCTACCTCAGGTAGGAACACCTGGAAGCTCACCTACCGGGCCAGCAGGTGCCACAGCAGCCACCCCGGGGCCACGTCAGCAGGATGCTTCATCCTCTTGGTGTCCAGAATTTTGCTCGTGAGAGCGGCTTGCCATGGCAGCTTGCTAGAAATGTGAGGCCCTCCCATGAGTGTCCCAGAGGCTCGGGGCTCCTCACCCCTGCTGAGTCTCCCTTGCAGGATGAGAAAGGCAAAGGCAGATGTGGCGGCCACAGCTCAGGACTTGAGGGACGTGGTGGCCATTGAGTTCAGGAGAGCCTCAGGCACCTCCCACAGTTATTCAGGTCACCATGTGACCTTGCAGCCATCCTGCCCGTCCCCCTTGTTCTGTGAGAAGCCAGGCTGGGGGCAGGGGGCACTGAGACTCCTCAGCCTCCCTCTGCACTGCCCATAACCAGACACGGAACTCAGCTCCCTGTGCCATTTATTCTTTTTTTTTTTTTTTTTTTTTTGAGAGCAGTAGACCTAAAGTCAGCTCAGCAGGTTTAACGAAAGATAAACACCCAAGATTATTTTAATATTTACAATGAACTTTGCAAAATAGTCTTCAGCTCTGTGAGAGGAGAAGAAGGGAAAAGGCGAGGCAACTTTACAGAGGGCTTGATTGGGACCTGCCGCCTCCACAGAGATGTTCGCACTTAAAGCCCACGGTTGCTGCTGGACAGATGAGAACACTGAGGTTCAGGGAGGTCCGGTAACTTCCTGAGGGCCTCACCCGAGGGTCAGCTCCCAGACTGAGCATCCCTGACGGCAATCTTCCTTGTGTCTCCTTCACCAGGCCAAGTCCGGGGCAAGAGCAAGGCAGGGCCACACACACGTACATACGGGGAGGAGTCCCCCATCAGTCCTGCAGGGCACAGAGTCTCTCCAGGTTCCCAGGGGTTGCATCCCGTCCCTAGGGGCAGGGATATCATCCCAGGGTCCCCCAGAGCCAGATCGCAATGGGCTCCTTTTGGTTTCTGGGTTGCAGTGTGGAATCTTCCGATGTGAACTGGAAAAAGAAGAAAAGTGGAGGAATAAAAATCATTTGTCAATCAGAAATGAGGGACTTCTCAGCCATGGCTTTCATCACAGATCATGTCAATTCCTTGATTGATCAGTGGTTTCCTGGTAAGAGAAGATTCTGGAAACAAGCCCTTGTTCATGCTAATATTTATTTATAAATCAGGGTGGGGCTGCTTCTTTTGGGGAGGACAAAAATCCCACTGGGATTCGGCCCAAGCAAACTAGGGGGTCTTAACCATCCTTTGGTGGGAGTCCTGGCCCCCGAGAAGTCCAGCTCTGTCATGGGGGGGGAGTACCGTGGGGAGGATGGGGCTCAAACCCCACTGGGATTGTGCAGGGAAGCGGCCTACCAGCTGCCCACAGGCATGGCAAGAAAGATGACACTGGTACCACGAATGGTCCACGGAGATGCTCAGTGTGAGCTCACACATGTCTTGTTTTCACAGTGAGGACGGTGTGGCTGAAACTGGGGGGGAGTCTGCAAATGGAAATTTATCCTCTGTGCAGGGGCAGGGATGGAGGGGAGCTGTGGCCACCAAGGGGCCTTGCTCTCCTTCCCTGCCGCCCCACCCATCCTGGCGGTGATTAAACCACTAACACAGCCCTTCTCAGTCCCTTTGGATCTGTTTCTTCATTGATAGTTCACCCAAAAAAAGTACTCTTTGAGTGAAGTTGCTGAGGCTCCCTGTTTGTTTTGCTCCTGCGGTGGAGACAACTCCCAGAGCAACCTGCAGGGGGAAGGCCATCTGGGGCTTAATGGGGCAAGCAGCTGTGGAAATGGCTGCCCCGAGAGCCTCAGCCCCTGAACGCTGGAGGCCAAGCAAGTGACTGGAGAGCAGGTTTGGAATTCCAGTGCTGCCCCTGCAAGCCTCGGCAGGTCCCCAGGCCTCCTCGGCCGGCCTCACCTGCATGCAATGCCTGCATCCCAGAGAGCGTCAGGGAAGGTGGCTAAGGAGCAGCGGCAGCATACACTCAGGATACACATTCCAGATCCCAGGGTCTGGTCTCTGTCAGGGTTGGGTCCTTCACGCTGTTGGCAGGAAGGGTGACCTACAAGGAAAAAAGGCTTAGAAAGGAGCCCTCGGAGAAGGCAGTTGCGTGTGTGTGTCATGGTGATTTGTGAGGCACTTGGCCATCTAAGGGGGCCCCTTAGGCCCATGTAAATCTTTCTGGGCACTTTGCAGCTCCCCACCAGCCAGTGTTCCCCCCACAGCAGGTGCTGGGCAGTTTGACAGGTGGATCCCTTAGACAGTCACCTGAGATGGAAAGGGCTCTGGTGAGCACCTGAGACAGGCTGCCTGGAGCTGGCATCCCCAGCCAGGGGCCCCTCCCAACGGGATGCCTTACACATGGACCTACAGATATCAGATGTGCCTGGAAAGTTCTAGGCATCCACTTCCTACCCTGCATGAAGCAGGCAGTTGGCCTGCCCTGAGGGCACCTCCACAGGGCACCTTGGAGGGGGTTTCTCTGCACCTCCTATCAGAGGCGTGGGAGGGAACCCATGTCCACTGACTCAGTTTTGTCTGTGATAATTTGCACTCATTTCTCCCCCTGCATTGCCCTTCATAGACATTGCAAACCTGATGTTTCTAATTGTAGGAAGAGTGGTTTCCACACTGCTGTGATTGTTGGAGGATAGCTCAGACCTAGTCTGTAATGACCTGTTAGGGCCCAGTCATGCAGGAGGGATCCCCACCCTCCTCTCAGGCCCCCCAGCCAGCCTGCTCAGGGTCCCGACCACTGGGCAGTTCTCAGAAGCATCCTGAACCCTCCCTAGACGCATCTTTCAGGACAAACAATTGCGCTCTCCAAAAAGGCACCTGAATGTGGCAATGGGTTTCGGCCTGTCTCTCGGGTACAGGCCAGGACAGGCAACTCCCCTGCTGTGAAGGCCTCAGGGCCTGGGGTCCAGAGTGCTGCTCAGGGGCCCTCCTGCACCTCCTTCTTGTGAAGCTGTCTCTTGCTCTGTCCTTATTCAGCCCTGACGGCCACAGAGAGTGACGGGACTCCACTCATGGAGCAGTATGTGCCCTGCCCAGTCTGCGAGACAGCCTGGGCCCAGCACACAGACCCCAGTGAGAAATCAGAGGGTGTGCAATACTTCGACATGGAAGACTGCGTCCTCACAGCCATCGAGCGGGACTTCATCTCCTGCCCCAGACACCCGGACCTCCCCGTGCCGCTCCAGGAGCTGGTCCCTGAACTGTTCATGACCGACTTCCCGGCCAGGTATGCCCCGAAGGCCCCTCCCAGAACACAGTGCAGGTCACAGGGGGCGCTCCTCGTTGTGCAGTTGCCAAGTGATCTCCAGGAAGACCCCTCCGGAGCTGGCAGATGCTCCAGCCATCACTTCCCACCAATCTCAGTAGCTTTTTAGGTTCCCATCCTCGGCTGCCTGAAGGGTACAGGCTGCTGGCTTTCCATTTTGGAGGCCTTGGTAGGCCCAGCTGGGAAAAGCGCTTTGCAAGTGCGGCCATCCTGCCTCCCCATATGCCTTCCCCTTCCCCTCGTAGCCAGAGCTGCTCTCTCCTGAGCTGCCTCTCCTTTCCAGTCCTACCTCCCCACCAGCTCCTGGGCCAGCAGATAAGCACAGCCGGCACTCCTCGGGCATTCAGGAAGGGGAGAGCTCCCACCCAGAGCCTTGTTTACCTCCTTTGTCAAACGCTGACTCCTATCTGTAACCCTAGTGCTCAGCATTGGACCCCTCAAATCTGTTCTTAGAGTTTATTCTACCTATGCTAACCCAAGATGATAACTAGGGAGAGAATTGGGGAGGAAATAGGAAACGTCACCTTTCAGAAGAAAACTTCCAAAGGGATCCTTTCTCTATGGCCACCACTTCCGTGGACTTCACCCTGTACCAGCCATCATCACCTCTGAGGCTGTTCGGGTCCTGAGCCCACTTTACAGAGGAGACTGAGGCTTAGCAAGCCTCCATAACCCACCCAGGTGTGCCCACCCGCAAGTGGCAGGGCCGGGGTGGCCCAGATCTGTCCAGCCTCACAGATGGCTTTGAACCATGACTCTCGGCCATGGGGACAAATGACCCAGCCCAGGACCCACCTGCGTCAGGGCCGGGGCGATGTGGCTGATGCCAAGTGTGTGTGGCAGGCTCTTCCTGGAGAACAGCAAGCTGGAGCACAGCGAGGACGAGGGCAGCGTCCTGGGCCAGGGTGGCAGTGGCACCGTCATCTACCGGGCCCGGTACCAGGGCCAGCCCGTAGCTGTCAAGCGCTTCCACATCAAAAAATTCAAGAACTTTGCTAATGTCCCGGCAGGTAAGCGGGTCCCAGGTTGGTGCTGTTTTTCTCAGACATATGCTGCCCGGGTCTAAGCTCTGTGCCACCTTAGAGAGGCCTGAGGCTGCAGGCACCCCGTGTCCTGCTGGCTGACACTGCGCTTTCCACGGCAGACACCATGCTGAGGCACCTGCGGGCCACGGACGCCATGAAGAACTTCTCTGAGTTCCGGCAGGAGGCCAGCATGCTGCACGCGCTGCAGCACCCCTGCATTGTGGCGCTTATCGGCATCAGCATCCACCCGCTCTGCTTCGCCCTGGAGCTCGCACCGCTCAGCAGCCTCAACACCGTGCTGTCCGAGAACGCCAGAGGTACCGCGGTGCGCCGCCCCACCCAGCTCCTGAGACCAACAGAGCCCCAGGCGCCTCCTGCCTGGCACAGGGGTAGAGCCTCAGGTGGCCTTGGCAAGCCCACGGCACACCCAACCCATGGTTCGTGTGACCATACCCTGGGTGTGAGGCCAGGCACCTCGCCAGGTCCAGTCACTGGGCAGAGCCTTGGCGAGGACGGCAGAGGGCACGCTGTGGAGTCGGCTAAGACCAGGCTCTGCCACGGTCCAGGAAGCTGCTGAGTTTATTTGCCTATAAAAGGAGGATGATAACATCCTCTCTGGGAGGGCACCAAGCACATGAGCTGCATTAAATCACTTTCTTAACTGCACATGCACACCACTGCTGAGACTCAGATCCTAGGATCAGTGGGACCATACTATATTTTAAAATAAAACGTTAAAGTAATTTACGTTGAGAAATGAGCAACTAAACTCCAGAGTTGCCAGAGGGTGACTAGGGAAGAAGAAATGCTATTAAAATGAATCACTTCTGCCTCAATGGAAGATAATTTTTTAAACAAAATTCTTTATTTTATTTTATTTTTTTCATACAGGATCTTGCTTTGTTGGCCAGGCTGGAGTACAGTGGTGCAATCTCAGCTCACTGCAGCCTTGACCTTCTGAACTCAAGCAATCCTCCTACCTCAACTTCCCCAGTAGCTACAAGCATATGCCACCACACCCAGCTAATTTGTTGTTTTGTTTTTTGTAGAGATGGCCTTTCGCCCTGTTGCCCAGGTCGTTCTCGAACTGTGAGCTCAATCGATCCCCCCACTTTAGCCTCCCAAAGTGCTGGAATTACCAGCATGAGCCACCACACCCAGCCAAACAAAATTCTTCTACTTGCAACTGACCCCTTTACGTAGGACAGCCTTGACCTGAGATGAACTCTAGAGATTTCGAATCCTTGCTCATTCAGCAAAACTGCCAGCAATTCCAGGAATAAGGTATCATGAATGAAGCTATAGTGATGAGCACTTCTATCCTAAATACTATTTCACTTAACCAGGCCATTCTCTGCCCCTTCTGGCAGTCTGGTGAATAGTGAGAATGTGTCAATAGAATATAAAGTATCTAGGGGCCAGGTGCAGTGGCTCACATGTGCAATCCCAACACTTTGGGAGGCCCAGACGGGCAGGTCACTTAAAGCCAGGAATTCAAGACCAGCCTGGCCAACATGGTGAAACCCCATGTCTACTAAAAATACAAAAGTTAGCCAGGCATGGTGGCATGTGCCTGTAGTCCTAGCTACTCAACTTGGGAGGCTGAGGCATGAGAATTGCTTGAACCCTGGAGGCAGGGGTTGCAGTGAGCTGAGATCATGCCACTGCACGCCAGGCTGGGTGACAGAGGGAGACTCTGTCTCAAAAAAAGAAAAAAGAAAAAAAGAATATATAGTATCTAGGGAGATAGGAAGACAAAAAGACAGTTGCTATCATGATAATTTGATTCTATCAAAACTGAAATTTTGATACATTTGAAAATTATTTTTCTTTGCAAGATTCTTCCTTCATACCGCTGGGACACATGCTCACCCAAAAAATAGCCTACCAGATTGCCTCGGGCCTGGCCTACCTGCACAAGAAAAACATCATCTTCTGCGACCTGAAGTCGGACAACATTCTGGTGTGGTCCCTTGACGTCAAGGAGCACATCAACATCAAGCTATCTGACTACGGGATTTCGAGGCAGTCATTCCATGAGGGTGCTCTAGGCGTGGAGGGCACTCCTGGCTACCAGGCCCCAGAGATCAGGCCTCGAATTGTATATGATGAGAAGGTATCTGCCTGGATCCCCTGGCCCAGCCCCACAATGCAGGAGCCCAGCCCTGAGGCTAGCCAGGCATTCCTGGAGGCACCTGCAGCTTCGGGGCTCAGCATCCCCAAAAGCACATTTTTCTCCCTCTCCCTTGCTCCATGAGGGAGGTTCTGGCTTGAACCAGAAGGGAGCAGGGGCCTATGTCTGTCTGCTTGTAGCAAGATTGACTTCTCCTTAGCCTCAGAGTTCTCAAACCTTGATTCACAAACATTGTAGAGGCTGTAAACAGCAGATGAAGAGTCCAAGACAGAAACACATCTGGATTTGGGCTCCAACTCACATTTAGATGTGCACAGTGAGGACACAGGACCAACCTTGCAGGGCACTCAGGAGGAGTAGACAGAATAAGGACGGTAAAGACCCCTGTCCTTAAGTCCTGGTCACAGGGTGCTGGCCAAGTTGAATGCCGAACCAGGAGAAGAGTGAAAGGACAAGCTGGCATCCCCAGGCAACTGCGCTGCCAGCCTCAGTTGAGACAATGACTAAATATTGATCTTCTAATAACATTTATCCCTGATGGCTATTTGGTAGATGCAGGCCCACAGACAACTTAAAGTCATCTTACCATGCATGTATTGCATCTAGTACCAGCCTTGTTAATGAATCACCCAGCATTAAAATTCTCTTGTCTATAATTTCTTATTATTTGGTGATTTTTCAGATGGTCATTGACTAATTGCTGTAGGAATGACCTGTGCATGTGTGGATTAGCTCAGCACCTGTGGCTGTTGCCCAAGATAGAAAAGGCAAATCAAAGCAACAAAAATAAGAGCTTCACAATAGTAGGTGACTTCAATAAGGAGGTCACCTTGAAACTCAGATTATCATGGAAACATTCACATTTGAAATTCTCAAGTCTATTCCAGCCATTCTCCTGCTAAAATATTATTTCTTGACCCTTATAGGGGTCTGTATAAATTTTCCTTGCTGGACCTTTTTATGATTATGAAAATTAGAGAAGGCAACATGTTGTGATCCAGGAGACACTCCTTTTTTTATGAGTTGCATACACAGCACTTTTAGTACCAAGCACATCAAGCTGAGGGTATGTGTTTTCCTGCCTTGTCTTGCTACTCACGGATAAGGACCATGACCTCCTTGGAGTCCTTAATCAGTGACTAACAGCAAGTTCTCAGTATGTTTTATTGGATGGAAGGAAGGATGGATGGATGGATGGATGGATAGATGGATGGATGGATGGATGGATGGATGGATGGGACAATGGGCAAATGGACAATATGGTGGGAAGTCAGATGGATGGGTGGATGGAAAAGAGGAAGGATAGGAAGATAGATGGATAAATGTGCAGGACAGGTGGTCAGATGGATGGACAGATGAGAAGAATGGATAAATGTACAGGAAGACAAGCAAATGGATGGATGGATGGATGGAAAGAAGAAAGGGTAAGAAAATGGAGAGATAAATGGATAGAAGAGAAAGTGGTCAGATGGGTGGATGGATGGGTAGTTGGGAGGATGGATGGATAAATGGACAGAGGGACATGGTCAGGTGGTTGGTTGAATGTTTGTTTTCCTTGTCTAATTGTCAACCCCAGGGCCAACTAGTGAAGGCCACTGGGCCCAGGCAGGGACCTGACTTGGCTTATTCTGTGCCCAGGTAGATATGTTCTCCTATGGAATGGTGCTCTACGAGTTGCTGTCAGGACAGCGACCTGCACTGGGCCACCACCAGCTCCAGATTGCCAAGAAACTGTCCAAGGGCATCCGCCCAGTTCTGGGGCAGCCGGAGGAAGTGCAGTTCCATCGATTGCAGGCACTCATGATGGAGTGCTGGGACACTAAGCCAGAGAAGGTACTTGGGAGCACAGAGCCCAGGGCCCTGGGACCTCCTGCCATGTGGCAGAAGCTGTGGGTCCCCAGAGTATGTGTGTGTGGCTGCCCACCCGTCACAATTGGCGACCCTTCTCTGCTCATTTCTTCTAGAGGGTGATATTTGCTGCTCCTAACATATCTACTTTCATTTTCTTTGTGTGTGCATGTCACTCTTAGGAAACAAACTTCCTTTTCCTCCCCAACTTTTGTGTTACTTCACCATGCAAACAAAGTATATCAACCCCTTTATAACAATACAGTCCCTGTGCAAGAACAGAGAGAATGTGGGTATCTCTTTCTAAAGTAACGGGGAAAAGGTTTGGTTGTGAGAATCAGAGATCATATTATAGTGTTAAGGCTAGTTTTTTGTTGGTGGTGTTTTTGTGTTTTTGGAAGAGGCTAGTGGTTTCAAGGTTAAAACTCATTTATTAAATCAAACGAGCTAGTTTAATGTATTGAGAGTAAACAGGATATTCTTTAGAAGAATGCATGTCTTTATCTGGGCATGGTGACATGGACTTATAGTCCCAGCCACTGGGGAGGCTGAGGCAGGAGGATCACTTGAGCCCAGGAGTTCAAGGCTGTGGTGCACTATGATTGCACCTGTGAGTAGGTTCTGCACTCCAGCTTGGGCAATATAGTGAGATGAAGAGTGTATGTCCTTGGCCTGGGTTGGAATACCTGGGGTTCAGCTAACCTGACCAGATGAGTTTAAATTGCCATAGCCAAGGGTGACCCAGATATCTGGATGGGTTTGCTCCTGACATCTGAAGCTGTTTTAGCCTCTTGTTTGGATCCAATCTGAACGAACAGAATCCCTCATTTCTCCCTGGTTGAAGCTGGCTGACCTCATGGGCAGAATTGGCACCAATCTGGTTGTAAGTGACCTTGCTCCCTTCTGGTGGCTCCTCTCCCTCAGCGACCGCTGGCCCTGTCGGTTGTGAGCCAGATGAAGGACCCGACCTTTGCCATCTTCATGTATGAGCTGCACTGTGGAAAGCAGACAGCTTTCTTCTCGTCCCAGGGCCAGGAGTACACCGTGGTGTTTTGGGACGGAAAAGAGGAGTCCAGGTAAGCTCCTATGGCCTGCCCTGCCCTCTTTGAATTTGGGGTGGGAGGCCACTGTGGAATTTGGGAACAGAGTCCATGTTGACCACAATGAGAATTATTTAGCAGACAGTAGGGTCCAGAACCTGGTTAGACTGCACTCAAGAAAGAGCAGGGAGAGCAGAAGAAAGTCCACACAAACAGACGTGCATGTATGGTTTTGTGGTTAAGAGACACCAGAAATGAGTAGTATCTGCCAGGGTGTCTGGGGACATGAGGGCACTGTGGCATGTGCCTACAGTCCTAGCCACTCAAGAGACTGAGGCAGGAGAATCCCCTGAGCCCAGGAGTTCAAGTTTAGCCTGAATGACATAGCAAGACCCCATCTTTTAAAAAATTAGAAAATTTAAAAACATTTTTTAAAAGGAAATGAGACCTGTCAGCCTGGTTATGTGACTTTCTCAAGAATGTTCTGCTGCCCCAGATTGCAGAAGGGGCAACAGGGTGGGTTTAAACAAAGTTGGGGTTTTGCCAGGAGGGAGAGAGGGGCAGAGGCAGGGTGTTTTCAAGGGAGTGATACAGAGATGGACCAAGGCACCTACGTGAGGCCATAAATTCAGGGAGCACAACGGAAAGTACCAAAGGATCCTAGGTATTGCTAGAGTTAAAAACAAATTTTTTTTAAACCTCAAGAGTTATGGTATTAGGTGGGGTGAGCTGAAAAAGTAGGAGGTGGCTGTCAGAAAAGACATGCTTGCCATGGGGTGGGTGGGAGGCACCCAGTCAGTAGTAAAGACAGCATCTGGAGTATGACCTTTGCAGAGGGTGCCTGGGGTAGAGTGGGGGAATATCACTGAGCTTGAGACATAATAAGATAAATGGAACAGACTTTGCAGTTTCTCTTAGGTCAGTCTTCGTGAGTTTGCATCAGATTTTATGCCATTAGGACTGAGTGTTGTGACACAGATGCACTCTAAGAAATGATGGTGTAAAAAAGTTTTTCTGACCAGGCCTTGTGGCTCATGCCTGTAACCCCAGCACTTTAGGAGGCCGAGGCAGGTGGATCATTTGAGTTCAGGAGTTTGAGACTGGTCTAGGAAACATGGTGAAACCTTGTCTCTACAAAAATAAATAAATAAATAAAAACATAACAAAACTTAGCTGGGAATGGTGGCGAGCACTTGTAGTCCCAGCTACTCAGGAGGCTGAAGCAGAAGGATTGCTTGAACCCAGGAGTCTGACAAGCAGAAGGATTGCTTGAACCCAGTGGGTGGTGATTGTGCCACTGCACTCCAGCCTGGGTGACAGAGTGAGACCCTGCCTCAGAAAAAAGAGAAGTTATTCTAAAACACAGCAATGGAGCATGCCTTCCTGATGGGATGTACTCTAAGGACAAAACAAAAAGCAAACATATTAATTAAACAGGTTTCAGTAATTATATTGTTGGTAGTACTGTTGTGATTGTTATTCTAAGATGCTGCTTGTGGTTGTGGAGTAAGTTAATGAGTAATTATATTGCTGTTGCTGGAAACCATGATTTTCAACATGGGCTAAAAGAGAAAGAGTTGTAAAGTAGGGTAAGTAAAAGCTTGCAGTTCTGAATTGATTGGATGGACTCGTGATATAGTTGAAAAAAAAATGAACACAAATTTCTCAGCTCTGCTCACTGAAAAGGCCTAAAAACAAGGACCAACCAAATGCCAGTGTGCATCCCTAGGACCTAGACTGTGCTCTCTAAGTACCAAAGTGAACCAGGGCTCATCAGAATCATGGCAGAGTCCAGGTCTGGGGCAGGAAGTGCGCCGGGAACATCTGCCACCCTAGAAGCAAGGACACTGTCAGACACTTCTGAGGGTGAATTGGAGGACCTGGAGCCAGACTGGCCCTGGGAGGCTGGGCCAGACCCTGCTCTGCTGGCCTAGAGACACACACGTGGCAGGTACCTGAGACAGTTCTGCTCAGGCCTCTGAAGACTTCCCAGAGGGAAGAGAGAGGCCTCTTCCTGTGACCTGTGAAGGTTCTTTAAAACTCACCGCTGGCCTGAAGAGAGGCTCACTCACAGGAAGGGAGGAGGGAGCTGGCCCAGAGCACACGGGCAGCCAAGCAGGGTGGAGCTGGACTTGAGATCTGTCTGAGAATTAAGGAAGGAAAGGAGGCGAGAGAGGCAGGGCAGCTGAGCAGGTAAATAGGATTCACATAGGACACAATTCCAGTTGCGGGGCCCAGGGGCAATTATTCTTTATGACTCTCTCTATTTTTAACTGTTTTCAAAGTAAAAGCTATTAGAATATCTTAGTTTTGTTTTTCTGTTGCATAAAAAAATGATGGGAAAAGGAGACAAATATACCTGAAGGAAGTTTTTGTTTGCTGTATTTTCTACCATTTCTATCATCTGCAAATACATTATCAGTCAACAGTGGTGAAGCTTTTTAAAATTTGGTAGTAGGAGAAACTTTATATTGAGAATGCTATTCGTGAGCTTAACGTACTCTCTTGAGTTTGAGGGACAGAGCTATGTGATGTGGGGTTTGTAACTTCCCAGTCGCATCAGCTTCAGCCTCCTCTTCCATGCAGTGGGTGCCCGGGATGCCTGCCACGGGCCGAGGGGAGGCAGCGATGCCGGGGACAGCGGCCTGGTGAGCCAAGGCTCTCGCAAACGACAAGCCATTAGTTCTCAGAGCACTCGTGCTGGGAGCACATTTTGAGTGCCCCCCACCCCAACCCAATCTCCTTTGGAATTCTCCCAACTTGTCTTTAACCCTGACTTTGTCTACTCTGCAGTGAGGGGCTCCCCACGTAACACGGGTGGGAAGGATATGGCTGGTGGGAGGGCCCCTCCTTCCTACTGGGGGCAACCGTCTCAACCCTCAGGGGTCACAGAAAGAGAACAGCCTTTCTTCCATGGGGAATGCCCTCCCTGCGGGTGATGGTCAAGCATTACCCTTCAGACAGAACCCAGCTCTGCCCTCTCAGAACGCAGCAGGATGCAACCCTGGGTGGGAGCAGGGGAGGTAAATGAGGCTCGCGGCTGGCCCAGGCCAGGCCTGGGGAAAGGAGGCAGCCCCTGGCCCCCAGGCACTGACCGCACAGTTGCTGCCACTTACAGGAACTACACGGTGGTGAACACAGAGAAGGGTCTCATGGAGGTGCAGAGGATGAGCTGCCCCGGGATGAAGGTGAGCTGCCAGCTCCAGGTCCAGAGATCCCTGTGGACAGCCACTGAGGTAAGCACTGCCCACAGGCCTGCCCACCGAGGTAATCACTGCCCACTGGGTGCAGCCCCTGGGTGGGGGCCACATTCATAACAATACAGGACACCAGGTCAAGTGAACTTTCAGATAACCCCCAGTGCATCCCCGTGCAATCCCAGAGTAATGCCATGAACCCTGTGAAGTAGCAGCCTGTAACCAAGGGCAGCTCAACCCTGCCTGCTGCTGGCTGGTGGCCGGGATTTGGGATGGTGAGGACCAGATGTAGACCCTCAGCAGGAGGAGAGACCCAGGAAGCTAGGGACATGCCTGGGTTTCCCATAACACTGCCGAGTCACTCAGCTCCGAAGGCCTCTTGCTTTCACATCAGGGAAATCAGGGAAGTCACTAGAAGGCCTAAGGAGGGGTGTTCTGAGAAATCCCGAGAGAACTGGCCAAACACAAATGTTCTGAGGCAGGCTGGGCACAGTGGCTCACGCCTGTAATCCCAGCACTTTGGGGTAGGCCGAGATAGGCAGATCACAAGGTCAAGAGATTGAGACCATCCTGGCCAACATGGTGAAACCCTGTCTCCGCTAAAAAATACAAAAATTAGCTGGGCATGATGGTGCACAAGTGTTCCCAGCTACTCAAGAGGCTGAGGCAGGAGAATCGCTTGAACCCGGGAGGTGGAGGTTGCACGGAGCCAAGATCGCACCATCGCACTCCAGCCTTGCGACAGAGTGAGACACCGTCTCCAAAAAAAAAAAATTGTTCTGAGGCTGTGGGTGTGGGGATAGATTGGTGCAACTTTTCCTCGGGGCAGTTTGGAAGTGTGTTCACGTATGTATCAGAAATCTCAAAAGCATGCTTACCACTTAAGCCTCGGAAATCTCAGTGTTAGGAAACATCTGACAACACTAGCCAAAGTAGGTGCACCCCAGTCCCAGGCAGCCAAGAGATGCTCCCACATCATTTCCTGCTAGAATGAGTGAGAGCAAGGGCTCTGCCTACAGCGTGCTGTCACATGGAAAGAACAGTGAGAAGATAGCATTGCAGCATGAGTCCACTTTGCCAGTACCAGGTGCACATACAAATACCACAGAGAACCTCTGAGGGGCTGTGGCCCCAAATTCCAATGGTGGTTTTCTCTGGGGAATAGATTATGGGCTATTTTCTGTTTCCTCTTTAGACTATTCTGTCTTTTTCAACGTTTCTACAAAGAACAGAAATACATAAACAACCCACCAGAACGTGTCAATCCATGTAGCTTTCCAAGACCCACAGGGGATCCCCAAGGCTGAGTGCATCCTCATGGGAATGCCTCGGGAAATGCCAGACACTTTCCAGCCTGGGTCTCACAGTGGACCTGTCTGCCTCTGCAGGACCAGAAAATCTACATCTACACCCTCAAGGGCATGTGTCCCTTAAACACACCCCAACGGGCCTTGGACACTCCAGCTGTCGTCACCTGCTTCTTGGCCGTGCCTGTTATTAAAAAGGTGAGGTCAGGGCAAAGGCGGGTATGCAGGTGTCTGATGTGCTTCCATGCCTGGGAGGCGTCTCCTAGCTGGGAACAGCCCAAAGCTGTGTCAGGGTGGGGACTGCAGAGCCACACCTTCTAGTACCACCTGGCCTAGGACACAGCCTTAGAGACAGTGGGAGGAAAGATATCAGATCTGGTCCATCATTAGTGCCTTCTGGTTTGCAAAAACCTAAGTCCTCAGCCAGACTGAGGGCCGAGTGAAAACCCCCTTTCACATGCAAATGCCCTGACTCAGGTGGAATGACTGTTGGTGCAAATGGCACAGTGAGTAGTCATGTGTGTGCCCTTCCCCTTCAGAGGGCAGTGGCATCCGGAGCCTCTTTCCCACCTGCCCAGGCCAGAGCCACCCCACAGCCACTTGGTCACCAGGTCCTGGAGGTCCTGATCTTCTTCCCTCCATCTCTGCCTCCCACCAAGTACTCACCATCTACACCAAACACAGTTTCTCCTTGTCCAGCATGGCCCTGCAGACTCATCTCTTTAACTTCCTAGCCCTGGCCTTTCTAAATGAGACCCCAAGGGGCACTCTCCCCAATAAAGGGCCCAGCCAGCTGTGCTACACCTTGGGATTAGCCCCAGCCTCTGTGAGGCTGTCCTCCGGACCCTGCCGGCCCTAGCACCCTCCCCACAAAGCACCCGACTCTTGTGCTGGGCCCTTCACATCCCAGCACCTCTTCCCAGACCGCCTCCGATTCAGCTCTCAAGACCAAAGGCCTTGGCCCCTCCTTTGAGAAGCTGCCCCTCAGTGGGAGGCAGCTCCCTAGCTTTTCCAGGCTCCTCCGCCCACAGGATTCAGGCACGGCTCAGGCAGTTCTGGTTTCATCCACCCTGAGGGGCCTGTCTGTGCAGTAGGCACCCTCGGTAAATGCACAAGAAGCCTTTACTGGTGTTGCTTTGTTAAAATGTGGTGACTGTCATCATCCAATTCCAGTTTGCCCATCTACAAAATAGGTATAAGAAGAGACAGAGAGAAGGCCTAGCATACCCAAAGGTCTAGGCCGGTGCACTTGGTAAAAGAGCATTATTATTACTTCTGGATGGAAGCAAAATACATGAACTCTTCTCTTCACCCTTCTTCAGTTTCATTTCTTTAAAAAAAAAAAAAAAAAGTATGAAATAAACCTTAGAGTCATTTATGACCACGGCCCCACAGCAGGGCTAGGCAGCTTGGGACCCGGCCCGCACCAGAGCACAGGAGAACACGACACAAAGTGTTATTGAGGCCACCGCTGGCCAGAGCCCCCAGCCAGGGCACCACCTCCTGCACGACCAGAGGGAATAAAGCGTGCTCTGTGCAGGGCCTCCTGTGCAGGGTGTCTGCCCCCTCCGAGGCCGCCAGGGCAGAGCCTGCATTCTTGCACGCGCACGCACGTTCACACCCAGCCGGAACGTGGTGCTCACCGCCCTGGCCGGGGCCTGAGCCAGGACTCCAGATACAGACCTGGAGCCTATTTGCCTTGGCTGCCTTCTTTCCCTAAAATCCTGGGGATGGATTTCGATACGCTTTCTTACAGCATGTTGTCCTGGACAGTGAGCTACGGGTCTCCATTCCATTTCCCTGCACAGCCAGCCTCCTGAGCTCCCCAGCTCCCCACAAGGAGGCTTTCTGCCCTGCCCCCTCACTGGCATGAGGCCCAGCTCCCTGCTCTGCCCTGACTCCAGCTTTGTTCTGTAGACCTCTTCCCACCCCCACCACAGCCGACGTGGTGTCTAGGCTGCGAAGCTGCACTGTATTCCTGGCTCTGCCCTGGGAGGTGCCCTGGGGTGGTCTGGGGTGGGCCCAGCATTCAGCATGGTCCCTGCAACTTTGGCCTCTGCCCAGTGACCTCTGGCGGGTGTAGAAGAGCTCACGCTTCATTGAGAGGGTGGGGGGCACCCTGAGGACCCTGTCAATGTCAGCTGAACCACAGGCATCTCAGATAGATGTAAGCTGGGATGAGGGCTTAGCAGGCTGAGACAGGCCTCCACGAGAGGGTTGAGTAGGAAGCAATTTCTTCCAGAACTAGTTCAGCAAACACATGTCCACCTGGAGCAGGAGCCAGGTGGAGTCACAGGGCCACCAAGATGAAGGAGACTGAGCCCTTCCCTGTGCCAGGCCAGTGCCACGGGGATGCTGGTAGGCTGGGAGCCCGTCCTTATGGAACACTCCAGCTGGTAGGGGGTGGCAGGCAGGGGGCAGTGCACAGACACTTGCCATGCCCACACTGCCGTCACATTAAGCACACCCAGAAAAGGGCGGGCACCAGGTCCTGCCTCTGAAGGAGGCCTTGGTGGCCTCAAGGAGAAGGCAGCTCCCTGCTGCTCGCCCTGCAAGAAGCTGGCACAAGCAGAGGCGGCCCATGTGGTCCAGGTGACACGCGGTCTCACTTGGTGCCACAGGCCCTGCCTCTCGCTGGCATATTCCTTTCTTTGCTGCAGGGATGGTAGACATGGCTCTGCTGAGTCAGAGCTCACTTCCTTAGGAGCAGCCCCAGCCTTTCTAAGAGCTTGGCTGCCCTGAAGCGTGTTGGTGGAACGTGTGAAATGGAAGGATGTGACCCATCCCTGTCTCCTTCCTGCAGAATTCCTACCTGGTCTTAGCGGGCCTTGCCGATGGGCTTGTGGCTGTGTTTCCTGTGGTGCGGGGCACCCCAAAGGACAGCTGCTCCTACCTGTGCTCACACACAGCCAACAGGTCCAAGTTCAGCATCGCAGACGAAGACGCACGGCAGAACCCCTACCCAGTGAAGGCCATGGAGGTGGTCAACAGTGGCTCTGAGGTCTGGTACAGCAATGGGCCGGGCCTCCTTGTCATTGACTGTGCCTCCCTGGAGATCTGCAGGCGGCTGGAGCCCTACGCGGCCCCCTCCGTGGTTACGTCGGTCGTGTGCAGTTCTGAGGGCAGAGGGGAGGAGGTCGTCTGGTGCCTGGATGACAAGGCCAACTCCTTGGTGATGTACCACTCCACCACCTACCAGCTGTGTGCCCGGTACTTCTGTGGGGACCCCAGCCCCCTCAGGGACATGTTTCCCGTGCGGCCCTTGGACATGGAACCCCTGGCAGCCAGCCACACTGCCAACCCAAAGGTGCCCGAGGGGGACTCCATCGCGGACGTGAGCATCATGTACAGTGAGGAGCTGGGCACACAGATCCTGACCCACCAGGAGTCACTCACCGACTACTGCTCCATGTCCTCCTACTCCTCATCCCCACCCCGCCAGGCTGCCAGGTCCCCCTCCAACCTCCCCAGCTCCCCGGCAAGTTCTTCCAGCGTGCCTTTCTCCCCCGACTGCGAGGACTTAGACAGGCTACACGAGCCCAGTGCTGCCTCTGACAGGTCTGAGCATGACCTGACCCCCATGGATGGGGAGACCTTCAGCCAGCACCTGCAGGCCGTGAAGATCCTCGCCGTCAGAGACCTCATTTGGGTCCCCAGGTAAGTCTCCCGAGGTGAGGGCACCATCGAGGGCATGCCCACAGAGCAAGGAGACCCCCTGGGAGCCAGGGAGACCCGCTGGCTTCCTTAATGGTCATGTGGGGACCCAGCAGGTGCTGTGCTTCCAAGAAGGTTGGTTCCCTCCATTGGGAATGGGAGTGATATCTTTAGCAAGTCTAAGAGTGGTTGCACCGAAGCTTATTGCCTGCCAGAGAGCTTAAGGTGCCACACAAGGAAAGCCACAATCAACTGTGATTCAGCTTCCACTGGGAAACTTCTCCTCTGCTTTGGGGTCTGTCCCCTCCCCATAACTTAATCCCTTAGCAGAAACTGCATGTCCGTTGCCTCCCTCCCGCACCCTTCTGCACACCGGCTTCATTCCCCCGAGAGCACGGCTACCGACAAAAACGCTTCCCCGTCTGGGTTTTGGTTGCTTAGGCGCGGTGGAGATGTTATCGTCATTGGCCTGGAGAAGGATTCTGGCGCCCAGCGGGGCCGAGTCATCGCCGTCTTAAAAGCCCGAGAGCTGACTCCACATGGGTAAGACTGAGTGGCAGCTCCTTTAGGACCCAGGCAGCAGCATGAGCACAGAAGGCCCCATAGCCAGGTCTTGCACAGTGGCTTTGCTGCCCCTCCATTCTCCCAAATAGCGTATCCACCAACTTGGCTATAAGGCAAAGTGGAAACAAGATGGGGCCCCGCAGACAGCTCCTAGGGGCTCCACACTGGCCATGGCTCCCTGTTTCTGGAGTACCCAGTGCACCTGTAGATCAAGTACCCTACCTAACGAATGCCTCCAGGGCCAGAATTCAGCTGCAGTTGACATGCAGATGCATCCAGGTGATTGATTCACTGTTCTTCCTGCCAAGCAGGAAACCCTACCCGAGGTGTCCACCTGCCCACACAGCACCCTATGGGGACACATGACATAGGCACACCTTGTCATCTCCAAGCCTGGGGTCTCAGCTCCTGCCCTTCCTGGGCTGAGGCATGGTTCAGTAACTGTCTGTGGGTGAGTCCCCCCAGGATTATGCCAGTCTCCTCTGCGAGGGTATGCTGGGCAGGGTGGCCTATCCCGAACATGGTCTACATGGCTGGAGTGATATGAGGCTGGTACCAGCTGCAGCTCCCCACAGTGTTTACACCCCTCACTTTGACTACCGAGCCCCACATGGTAAATCTCCCTTATGAAAAGTCCTCAATTCAAATTGTGTGTGTGTGTGTGTGTGTGTGTGTGTACTTTGGAGCTCTTCCACTTCACACTAGGCCTGTTTTCCTGTAGCGTGAGTTATCCCCCATCCCTGGGCAAGTGGGTTTTTATTTCACCTGGAGCATAAGAGGGTGGAGAAACCCCAGTCAGCTTGTTTCTCCCAGAGCAGGACAATGACCAAGGAGGCATCCATGGCAGTCTCACTCCCTTGCCTGCCAGCTTTGAACTTTGGCAGTGAATCCCGGGCCAGTGAGCCTTGCTCTGTTAGTGGTTCCGGAAGCAAGATCTGGATCTGCTCCCGAGCTCTGCCAGAGTCTGTGGCTGGAAGCCTTGAACTGACGGAGTTCCCAGCTTGCAGGTTGGCCTTCTGAAGGAAATGGGTGTGCAGCACCCAGGTTGGGACCTTGGCATACCTGCCGTTAGTGTCCTAATGTTTAGTTGTTGTTGTTTTTCCTATCCATCCCCTAAAGCCAGATTTTACCTCTTTCTCGCTATAGGGAGAAAGAGGCCCCAGCAGTCAGCCTAAGGGGAGGCTCTGGCAAGGCCATGCGGAGTCAGAGGTCCCTGGACATCCCAGTTTGCAGGAGCACCTCAGTGCCACGCAGGCTGCACACACGGGGCACAGAGGGAGGAAAGGAAGGCAGTTAGTATGTGCTCGGGGTGGGGCAGCAGCAGGGCAGGGAGGCTGCACTGCGGCCCAAAAGGAAACTTGTAGCGCACCCACCAGTCCTGTAGAACTGTCCACAGTTTCAAAAAATGTATATAGTGATGACTTTGGGGCAGTAGGTTTTCCATTTAATATATGAGCCTATATTTCCTAAGCATGTAGAAACAGAATGAGAGAAGAATCCTATTGAGCTTAGTGGCAAGGGAGTTGAGTTAAACTCGGTCATGAGCCATTCACAAGCAGAAATTTGGTTCATTGGTGTTTTCTGGACGCTTTGAAGTTAAGTCACGGATGCCTGATCTGATTGCTTCTGTGGCTTTCCAGGGAGTCGGACTCTTACAGACAAAGCCCGTGGAAGTGAACTCATGCCCACAGCCCATGTTTGGACTTTATAAAGCCTAAGCCCGCAGGCTGGGCCACCGGGGAGAAGTGGTGCATCTGAGCACACCCCAGAGAGGGCTGGCAAGCAGACATACTCCCCTCCCCTTAGCCAGCTCTGCCTTCCTCAGAAGGCCCAGGGTGAGGGTCCCAACCCCACCCAAGTGGGGACCCTGTGAGTTTCCTCAGACCCCTTCTCTCTGCAGGGTGCTGGTGGATGCTGCTGTGGTGGCAAAGGACACTGTTGTGTGCAGCTTTGAAAACGAAAACACAGAGTGGTGCCTGGCTGTCTGGAGGGGCTGGGGCGCCAGGGAGTTTGACATTTTCTACCAGTCCTACGAGGAGCTGGGCCGGCTGGAGGCTTGCACACGCAAGAGAAGGTAATTCCTGTGGAATGACAGTCACACATGCAAAGCTGGCTGGTCCCAGGTTGCAGCCTGACCCCTCTGCCATCAGCCTCTAGTTCTCCAAGGACCTAGAAGACAGATGGAGCTCTCCCCTGAACTCCTTGACTCCTTGCTGCTAAGAAGTGCTGAGAAGTTACCCGCCTAGGGGTGGCTCCAGGGTTCTCTGGTTCTCCGGAGCAGAGTTATCTGAATACCCCATCCCCCCAACTGCTGATTTCACAGCCCCAGGGAAGACAGCGGTATCAGGCCGGGCAGGGCCTCCGCTGGCCTCCTCCATCAGTTTCCAGGAGCAGGGGTGGAGGATCCCGTTCTGAGCTGGGTCAAACAAAGTAGGGCCGGGCCTTCCTGCCATCCCCGGGTCTCAGATGGAATTACACTAGAGGCCCTGGGTTGGGAAGCAGTTGAGGTAGAGCAGGAGGGGGGCTGTAACCCCTGCCCTTTCCCCACCGGAGACCTCAGGCTCTCAGCACATTCCACAGGCTCCTGAGTCCCTGAGGCCTCGGGCAGCTTGGGCAAGCCAAGATCAGATGTCTCTGTGTTCGGGAAGGTCTCCGTGTGGGAACCTCGGAGGACGCTGGGTGAGGAGCGTTGCCCCATCCGGAGAATGAATGAGTTCCTTTAAGTGTCGCAGCCAGAAAGCCCAGAGGCGCATAGTGCGAGTGGAGTGCACCAGCTTAGCCTTTACATTCCTCTCCACCGACAAAAGGAAGGGGAAACTCAATCAGCAGGACTTCAGAAAGGGCCTTGTGTTTATAGCTTTGTCAAGTAGATTTGGACGCAGCTGGAGCACAAGCCCTGTTTGTTTGCACATAAAAATCTTGTTTATCACTTTTAAAAATTCAGTAATATCTCAGCGGTCAGGCTTCTGGTTGTGAAATCACATTGTATGGGATTTATACCAAATTATGTATTTGCTAAACTTTCGCTCCACACGTGTACAGCAGAGTACAAAAAGGAAAATTGTCCATAGGGGGCTTATGGATACAACAGCAAACATTGTATAAATTATGCACATGTATGTATTACACACATGCACACATATATGCACACACATGTGCAAACATAGCCACATTTTTGTCAAGGGTTACCCTTTGTGGCTTCTTAAACCAGAATGGGAGTTTGAAAGAGAGATCATACTCCAGCTGAAGTTTGTTGACCCTTTTCTAAAATTAAAAAGATCAAATTTAGTATTTGCGGGATATGCAGGGGGATGAGACTCTTTTAATCTCAAAATAAACAGATTCTTTCAAGAATGAAGCTGTGGCCTCTGTCTTTCGAGTGCTTATGACCACAGCACAGACTCAGTCCCTCCCAGACCCACTGGCTGTCTGGGGGTAACGGGCAGCCCCTCCTTGCCCACTGTACCAACATGCAGGTGGCCCCTGAGCAGCTTCCAAGGGTGGAGACACTGCTCTGTCAGTCACAGGTTGGAAAAAGCGAGTTCCCCTACTTTTTTTTTTTGTGCCAGCCTGGGCACCAAGTCCCAGGGGGTTGAGGGTCTGTGCTTCCTGTCCACCTTCCTGCCATTCTCTCACCCTCATCCCACAGCAGGGCCTCAGGAGTCCCACTCTCCCTCTCCTTGCATTCCAGTGCACCACAGCTGCCCAGTTAACCTCCAGATACAAACCAGTGTCTGTCTGCCCCAGGTCCCAAGCTTTTGCTTTGGCATCACCTGAGGCCAGGCTGCTTTGCAGGCATCAGGCACCAAACTCACCCTTTCCTACTCCTGGAAAAGCCCAGCCCCAGGCCTCACAGAACCAGGGGAGGGGATCTCTTCACGCCACAGTTAGAAATCGTATAGGCCTGAAGTCCCAGCTACCCAGGAGCCAAGGCAGGAGGATCCCTTGAGCCCGGGAGTTGGAGGTTACAGTGAGCTATGATCACACCAGCTTTCTAGCCTGGGTGACAGAACAAGACCCAACTCTTCAAAAAAAAAAAAAAAAATACAGGAAATGACTAATGCACTTGACTCCATGAAATTGAAACGTACATGGAAAATTAGTCCAAAGCCTAAAAGTAGACTATCAACTGAGAAAAAAAATTGCAATACAAATGAGAGACAAAGACCTGACTTATCTTCATTACAGAGAGTTCGTGATATCAATAAGAAACAGAAAACCTGAAAGGTAAACAGGTTAAGGGCATGGGCAGCAATCAAATTACAAAGAAACAGACAGACCCTTAAACATCAATGCTTGACCTCACCCAACAGCAAGGAAACAGTCCCGACGACAGTAAAGTGTCACTTACCACCCTCATGTTGGCAGAGGGTGCATCTCCTTCTTGAACACCTACTAAGTGTCAGGCACTGTCACCGGAGACACAGTCAAGAATTTCTGTGTTTTGTGTGTGTGTGTTTTTGTTTTGTTTTCTTTTTGTTTTTTGAGACGGAGTCTTGCTCTGTCGCCCAGGCTGGAGTAGAATGGCGCGATCTCGGCTCACTGCAACCTCCACCTCCCAGGTTCAAGCAATTCTCCTGCCTCAGCCTCCCAGGTAGCTGGGATTGCAGGCATGCACCACTGCACCACAACACCCAGCTAATTTTTGTATTTTTAGTAGAGACGGGGTTTCACCATGTTGACCAGGCTGGTCTTGAACTCCTGACCTCAGGTGATCCACCTACCTCAGCCTCCCAAAGAGCTGGGATTACAGGTGTGAGCCACCTGGGCTGGCTGAATCTCTGCTTTTAGGAGCTCACTCCTCATAGGTAGAGTTGACAATGAGCACACAAACAAGTGAGATAGTAGAGCAGCTGGACCACCCAGTTGGGCAATTGGTGGCTTGGCCTAGGGCTGTTATATTTAACTGAGGCTGCGGAGGCCTGCAGCCTGCACCAGGAGGTACAGTGTGAGACTGAGGAATGGGAAGAAGGCATTCCGTGGAGCTCTGAAGACACTAGGTGCAAGGGCCTTGCACATGCAAAGGCCCTGTTGTGGGATCAAGCCACTGTGTGGGAGGGACACAAAAACCTGGCGTGGCTGGAGCCTTGAAGGAGGGGACTGGGCACACAGAATTGCAAGTGTGGGTCACTGCTGAAGCTCCTGGCAGTTTTAAGCAGGATTATTAGATGATTTAGTCATCTTTACAAATCACTTTGCTGAATGTAGGATGGATTAATGAGGGGGTAGTTGGAGGCTACCCCTTGGAGGGCATTTTGGCCTTATCTACCAAAATTTCAAATGCACATACCCTCTGACCCAGCAGTTCCACTTAAGCATTTGGTCCTGAAATATTCGTAAAAGTGCCCAAAGATACAGAACAAGGATGTGCATTGTAGCATCTCTTAGAATATGGCCCCAAACAGGAAGCAACCCGAACCTCTATCAGGAGGGAGGTCATAAAATTCCTGCACATGCAACAATGCGATCCTCTGCAGCCTGTCAACGAGGCAGGCAGCACTAACTGTGCAGGACTGGAATGTTCTCCAAGATATAATAAATGCATTTATTTGAAAGCAGCTTGCAGCACAGTGTGTATTGAGTTACCATGTGTGTAAAAAACCTTATAGAGCTCCGCATGTATGCACAGGGAAAATATCCCGAAGGACACCCAAGGACGTGGTAGACACTGGTTGCCTCTGGGGAGAACTGAGGGCTGGCATAGAGGAGTGAACCTTTATTTTTATTGCACACCTTCCTCTCTGCACCCCGAATTGTGTGCATGCCCTATTATGGAGGTAATTAGGCTGGGAAGGGCCTCTTCCCTGAGCCCAATAGGTGGCTCTTGGCCTTGGTCTCTAGAGGTAATGGAGAGGAGTCCCCCTTTCTCCCCTCTCCTCTGTGGGTGTCTTACTCCATCGTGTCTTACTCCATCGAGGGCAGGTCCTGGGGCAGGGCTAGGTCCTGTCCCTCTAACTTCATGGTCCTGGCTGAACCAGAACCTCCTTGGCTATCTTTGGGATGCAGGCACAGAGCCCCAGGTGAGGTGGATGGCTACAGCACGGGGACAGGTATGAGGGGCTGGGCACAGGGGGCCAAGGTCAATTGGCTCTGACCCTGGTCCACCTTTGCCCTGGAATGAGGAGGGTGTGCAGCCCAGGTGCAGGGTCAAGGCCCCCCACTCCCCAGTAGATGGCACCCAGGCCTCCTCCCGCCCACCACACTGCACCTGGGAAAGCATTGGCCTGATGACTAGTCACTGGCTGAGCCATCACCACCTTCCAGGGCCACTGATTTCTCAGACCTGCAGGGTCTTTGCAAAGAGCCTGCCAGAGCCCTTCTCCCTCATAGGCCTCCAGGGCTGGAGCATGGGCGGGCTTCTCTGGCGGAAAGCACTGGGGAAGCCCCAAAGGGGATATAGTAACACAGAAACTCCTCCAACGCTCAGAAAAACCTGAAACACACTGAGAGGCAAACAGCAGGCTGCTGCCCTAGAAGGAGCCACATTTTCCAGCATGTCAGGGCCTGAGGCCTCAAAGTCTCTGCAGGAACAGGGAGTGGGGCGAAGGGTGGGTGGCTGGGGAATGGAGAATGGAGTCAGGGTATGCGGGTAAGTTAGTTATAATAGCACTTTAACAATCACTGTGGCAGAAACTGCTAGTTGCAGCCCCTTCTGCTTAGTATCAGACCCTGATTTTGTTGGTGCATCCTTCCCCAGCCACCTTTGCAGGTGGGGTGGTCCTGGGACTGAGCTGCAGCCAGGGGTGACTTGGATGTCGTCAAGTAGGGCTTCAGGGAACTCCATCAAAGGGGGCTGAGTCAGTGGAGGCCCCTTTGACCCTGCCCCTGCCTCCTCTTTCCTTGTGGGACGGAGGGCCCCAGGAGGGCCTGGGACAGTGATGGGGGACAGTTCGCCAGCTCTGGCTGCTAACTTTCAGGCTTCATGTGACCTATGGAAAAGGAACCCACTTCCTTGCTTAAGCCAGCATTTTTCAGCTCTCCATGACTAGCAGCCAAATGCAGTTCCTAATGATCAGATACATTTTCCATTAGCCCCACCAGAGCACTAAGAGTCAGCAAGTGAGCTGGTTGTAACCAACTTCTGTTTAAGTCTAGGCAGGGGGACCTAAGAACCATGGATTGGAGCGCCGTGTGCCAGGCGCGCCCCTGCTCACCTGTGCATCGTGAGAGCTGGGTGTGGTGTAGCCCACAGTTCTTCCCAAGGCAACAAGCAGTCATTGTGCACCAAATCACAGTCACAGAGAGGGTCCAGGGTTTCATCCAAGTCACCCAAAGGCCAAAACTTAAGGTGTGGTGACTTTGATGTCCTGCAAGTTTAAATTCCACCCTGGACAGGCTACCCCAGCTCTGCAGCCCTGTTTTCTCCTCTGTCATCAACAATTCCTGATGGGATCGGCACAGGGACTAGGAGAGCCCCCACCAGGGCCAGGACTCCCATCTTTGGCCGTGAGACCCGTCTTTCCTGCCTGGGAAGGGCGCCCTGGGGGAAGCACACAATCCTCCTTGAGAACCACTTAGGGGAAACACAAGCAGTCCTGTTGCTGTCAACTATTCCAGGGTTCACAATAAATCACCTCTCTGTTTTTTCTGAAATAATCAGGAAGACTTTTATGAACATCTTTACTTGAGAACTGAGTTAAGGTGTAACACATAGAAGAATAAATGGATGCTGATGGATGAGTGTAATAAGATCACGGGGATGTTTAAGAGTCCCAATTTGGAACATATGGGTTTTGTTGTTGTTGTTGTTGTTGTTTCTTAGATGGAGTCTGGCTCCCGTGGTGCAGGCTGGAGTGCAGTGGCACGACCTTGGCTCACTGCAACCTCCACCTCCCGGGTTCAAGCGACTCTCCTTCTTCAGCCTCTCAAGTAGCTGGGATTACAGCGGTGCGCCACCACGCCCGGCTGATTTTTGTATTTTTAGTAGAGATGTGGTTTTCCCATGTTGGCCAGGCTGGTCTCGAACTCCTGACCTCAGGTGACCCACCCACCTCAGCCTCCCAAAGTGCTAGGATTAGAGGCGTGAGCCACTGCACCCGGCCTGTAAAATATGTTTTTTTTTTAAATGAACTAATAATAATGATGGACACACAAATAAAATAAAATTAATTTCCACTTTGCCATCAATGGTCTCTGCCACCCCCAGGGCTGTCACCAGGCTCCCTGCTCTTCTGGGCCTATGGTTGGGCTGCGTTCCTTGGCCCACTGAGGTCTGTTGGTGGGTCCTAGGGGAGAGGGACTAGTTAGTGCTGGTAAATACGTGCTGAGTGCAAGGGCACCGTCACCTCTCTCGCCGTCCACAGGCAAGAGCCCTGCACTTCCTGCGTGAGATCACCCTGTCAGGGCACTCCTTCCCTCCACCCTGGGCCCTGCAGCATTCGCTGGTGGTTGCTCCGTCAGCCTGGGTGCAGGAGAGATGACCTGGAGTGCCCAGGCAGCTCGCCACGGACACGTATGAAGAACAAGAAGCAAAGCCTGTGGTTGGGGCCACTGGGAGCTGGGGGTTTGGTGACCTGAGCTCACCCAGCCCATTCTGATTGATCTGTGGCCCTGACACCCTGCCAGCACTCATGCCCAGACCACCCAGCATGCTCACACACAGACTCGCACCCCTGGCACCAACTCCATGGAGCTGTCCTCTGCTCTGTAAGAAGAAACAGCCCAGCTCTGCCTCCCCAGCCTGGGAACTTCTCAAGGGAAGGTACAGAGAGGTGAAGTCTTAACAGGCAAAGGAGTCCCATCCAAAAAGAAGGTGGGGGTGGCCAGGGGACAGCAACCTAACATGTGAAATTGGAAACATCCACATGAACTCATGACCTTTAATTGTAGAAAGAAGTCAAAATATGGAAGCAGTGGTTGCCTCTGGGGAGGGAATCAGATGGCTAGGCGGGACCGTTCTTAACATGACTCTTACTTATTTTTAAAGCAAGTGGAAATGAATACACATCATCAAAAATATTTTCTAGCTCTGTCATGAAGAGTGATCCAGGGAGAAGCACTTTCTTGCATTCAAAAACTAATTTCTTGCATTCTGATACTAAGCAGAAGGGGCTGCAACTAGCAGTTTCTGCCACAGTGATTGTTAAAGTGCTATTATAACTAACTTACCCGCATACCCTGACTCCATTCTCCATTCCCCAGCCACCCACCCTTCGCCCCACTCCCTGTTCCTGCAGAGACTTTGAGGCCTCAGGCCCTGACAAAAACACGTACACACACACCACACACATATATATACATAGACATACACACCACACACCTACACGTGCATACACTCATATACACATACAGGCACATATGCACATGGCATACACACTTATACACACATATATACATATACCACGTTCAGAGATACATACACGTGACACATGAGTCCTCATGCACACACACCGCACACACATACATGCATAGAGACACACACCACACACCTACACATGCATACACTTGTATACACGTACAGGCACATTTACACATGACACACACATTCATGTGCACATACACATACATCACACACACGTACACATACATGCATATACAAATATACATATGACACATAAATGCTCATACACACACACCACACACACATATATACAGCTATACACACACACTCATATACACATACATGCACACTTACACATGACACACATGCTTATGCACACATACACACAGCGTGCACACATACGCATATATGCAGATATATATATACAAATGACACACGTGTATGTGCACACACATATGCCACACACACCATACACACACACACAACACACACACGCACATGCATATACACACATAGACATGCACACGCATGATTTACAATGGGCCTGGGACAGGCTGCATACCCAGGGATTTCAGGGCAGTGTCCACTGAAGTGGACAGTGACTTGTTAACTGGTTCATTGAAATAATGCCAGTTGTCAAAAGTTGCAATGATACCAATGCAGTTACTAGAAAGCATATAAATTGTAGTGATAATGGAAAAGGTTAGAGCTCATTGTACATGTATGTATGTATGTGTATCCTTATCTTGGAAGGAGTGTAGGAGCTGTCACTCTGGTGGCTGCACAGATGACCAGCAAGAAAGAGGTCCAGCAGGGAAGGACCCACAGAAGCGGGACAGCCATTTGTCCTGAGGTAGCCTTGAGACAGTGAGCCACCTGCGCACACTCACCCCTCCCGCCTGAGAAAGACTCTCAAACCAGCCAGTCTAGCACATGCTAACAAGATGTGCTTGCCTGGTCCTAGTGAAGCAGGCTGCAGAGACATATCTCGTTAGCGTGTACACGTCCCATCAGCATATCATAAGAGTGGGACAAACGAAAGTTACAGGGTACTTTGCTTCAGGAGGTGGACATCAGGCTGCCAAAAAATGCAAAGCTTCACGAAAAGTTTGAGCTTCCAACGTCCTACAGATGCAATAAGGGAACTTGTCCTACAGAAAGGACACAGCCTAATGCCTGAGCTCAGGTTCCAGTCACCTCGGGAGGAACAGTTGGGAGCACTGCCCCAAAGGAGCCATCGACACCCTGGCCCCTGTGTCCTCAGCCCTTAACTGGTCCCACCCTGAAGCCTGGTCTCTTTTCCTGGGGTCGCTGCAACCCTAGGACAGCTCAGAACCCCTGGGAAGAGCTATGAGCACTGGTAAGAAGACGGGGAGTAGGGTGAGGACGGGAGGTGGGAAGCAGGCTTCAGCATTGGTCAGTTCCAGAGAGAGCAGAGCGCTTTGTTGTGTAACCAATACAGCATTTTAGGCGTGTTTTGACTGTTTGGGTGTTTGAAGCACTAGAGATAGTATAACATTTTAGACTTTAAACATTTACAAGTGAGATCCAATAAAAATGTTAAATCAGTGTTTCACTGGAGGAATTGCCAAAACTCAGGAGTTGTGCGTTAGACGTACAAGTGGTGTGTTGCTGTTTGGAAAGCGTTGAAGGTTTCATGTTTAACAGATGCGTGAGACTGATAAATTGGGCATCAACAGTGCACAGGCGGCAATGGGTAAGCCCAGCAGTGCCCTCAAGCCTGGCACCCAACCTGGCTCCCAGGAAATGCTCACATGGGTTGAAGGCAGAGGGAGATGGCCATGGAGACGCTTCAGGTTTGCTGGCCGAAAGTGCTGGGATGACTCCATCTCTCTGACATAAGAGCAGAAAGATCTGGAAGAGAGTGGCATCCTTTTCCCAAGGGCACATTCACCCCACTCCAGGCTAGATATCCCTACCTCCCCTGCACCCTACAGTGTTGAACTCAGCCAGAAGCCCAGAGAGCCCAGGAGAGGTGTGAGCAATGGAAGAAAGATCAGCACAGGTGCCTTGCCAGGCACACCCATGTCACTCAGCAGTGGGGCAGGGACATCCTTCAGAGAGTGGGATATATTATTTATACTCTGGGAGGCTGGGAACAAACAGCCCTACAGCATCCCACAAGTCTCAGGCTCTAGGGTTCCCCTTCCCCATCCACGGGGGCTGCAGATCAAAGACACTGACCGGAAGCCCACAGCTCACGGCATGGTGTTCCATTATTTATCACTGGACGATCTTGCGCCTTTCTGAGGTGACAGTGGTGGGGAGGGAAGTCATCTCTGACATTGCTGTGGTTCAGATGTCTGTTACTTCTCTCTTGCCAACAGAAACCTTGACCCCTGGAAATTCCCCTGCAGTTGCCCTAGGCCAGCCTTCCCATTCCGCAAACCCCTTTCCCAGGCATGGGGGGAGGGCACATCCGGGGAGGGAAGGGCTGCTTGGGCCATAGTGCAGCCCAGGTGGAAGCTGGTTCCCAGCTGGGTGGGTCAGGACACCTGCTCAGAATTACTTCTGCTCCTCAGTAGGAGGAGTCTGTGCTCTGGAGGCTGGAAGTCCAAGATCAAGGTGTTGGCAGGGTTGGTTTCTGCCACGGCCTCTCTCATTGGCTTGGGGATGACCACACTTCTTGCTGTCCTCACATGGTCATCCCTCTGTGTGTGTCTGTGTCCTCATCTCCTCTTCTTACAAGGACACCAGTCCTATTGGATTAGGGCCTACCCTAATCACCTCTTTAAAGCCCCTGCCTCCAAATACACTCACACACTGAGGTACTGGGGGTTAAGACTGCAACACATGAATTTGAGGGGCCCCATTTGAGCCTATAACACCCTCTGTGTTCTGAAGGCTCTATGGGGAGTTCCACGGAGCATAAGGACAGCCAGAGAACATGGCCTACAGTGAGGGTGAATGGAGGCTCTGGGAGGAGGACAGTGAAAGGCAAGGAAAGGTACCTGCAACCCACTGAGTGAAACAGGGAGATCACGTTTATAAAAAAAATTGTAGAGTATTATATAAATGTATAAATGACAAGGCTGGAAGGACATAGACAAAAATATTAGTGGTGGTTATTCCTCGCTGCTGGAATGGCCACTTTTATTCCTTTTCTTTTGGGTTGTTCGTATGTAGAATTTCTTTTGCAATAAGAAAAAAAATCAAAGTTACGATTTTTTTTTGAGACAGGGTCTCACTCCATCGCCCAGGCTTGGAGTGCAGTGGTGTGATCTTGGCTCATTGCAGCCTTGACTTCTGGGCTGAGGTGATTCTCCCACCTCAGCCTCCTGAGTAGCTGGGACTACAGGTGCACACCACCACGCCTGGCTAATTTTTTTTTTTTTTATTTTTTGTAAAGATGGGGTTTCACTATGTTGCCCAGGCTGGTCTCAAATTTCTGGGCTCAAGGGATCTTTCCACCTCATCTTCCCAAAGTGCTGGGATTACAGGTGTGAGCCACTGTGCCCAACTAAAATATTCATTCTTAATTACTATAAAATTACTATGGAGCCAAAGAGTGCACATCCTTCTTGTGATTGGTCCCCTTTGGGACTCCAAGCATCCTGGCAGCAACACCGAAAAGGCACCGTTGTCAGTTACCCAATTCCTAGAATCCAGAAGCAACCCATTTATTCAAGTGGTAGGCAAGTGCCTGGCTCCTCCAAGGTGGACAGGAATCTCATTTTCCCCAGGAGGGTGGGACACACGGAGGGCCTTCTGCAGTGTTGTCTCTTTTAACTGCCTTAGACGAGGGGGACGAGGAGGCCGCTCCCATCCAATCACTGCCCAGGTGAGTGCTGGCCCTTGAAGGCCAAAAGAACGGGTTCCTGGTCTCAGAAGAACCCCAAGGTACTGGCATACCTAGTGTACCCAGCCTCCTAGACCCCCTCCTGGAGCCGAGTTTCTGAATGAGAGGGAGGCTGGGTGCCGGGAGGGCCTGAGGGCCCACCCTCTGATGAGCACAGTTGGCATCCTCTCCGGGAGTGGCGAGGGGCAGCGGCTTCTCTCAGCACTGGAGGCTGGCCCTGAAGCTGGGCCTCCAGTGACCTCACCGCTTCTACGGAGAGGTGAGTTTTGGATCACTGCCATCCGGAAGCCCCCTCTCCCTCTGCCATTTACAAAGGACTAAGGGACAGAGCCCCAGATTCTCAGTTGCCCCTCCCTCCACACAGGCGTCTGTCTCCTTCCCAATTGAGCGCTTTCTGGAGGCGCTGGGTAAATTCTGGTGGTCAAATGCATTCTGCTGGATCTGCTGCCTGGACTTATGGTTGTCATCGAAATCCCCCTTGACACGCGTCCCCACATGCTCTTCAGCCCCCGACTTCTGAGTCCTGACACGTTGCCTGGAGGCGCCATCAGACCTGGGATTCACCAACCCCCCACAGGCCTCTCCCCAGGGCCCCAGCTTTGCCAGTGGGACCAGAGCAGTCTCAGGCTGTGCTGAGGACCCCGTCCCCAGACAAGGCTGGGCTGGCTCCACCAGCATTCCACCACCATCTTCTTGCCGTGTCTCTGATAATGGACACTTTTTTTTTGAGACAGAGTTTCACTCTTGTTGCCCAGGCTTGAGTGCAATGGCGCTATCTCAACTCACCTCAACCTCTGCCTCCCAGGTTCAAGTGATTCTCCTGCCTCAGCCTCCCTAGTAGCTGGGATTACAGGCATGTGCCACGACACCCGGCTAATTTTGTACTTTTAGTAGAGACAGGTTTTCTCTGTGTTGGTCAGGCTGGTCTTGAACTCCTGACCTCAGGTGATCCGCCTGTCTCGGCCTCCCAAAGTGCAGGGATTATAGGCGTGAGCCACCGTGCCTGGCTGATAATGGACACTCTTTCGCAGGATCAGTGCACAGCAGGCCGCTGTGGCCAAGACCTGAGGCCCCACACCCATTCAGCTCCATCTGGCGTGTGCCGTATCCTTCACTGCAACCCCCACCTCAGCCACTACTGTACAGCTCTCAGATCACAGCTTCCTCATCTGTAAAACCAAGGAATGAAACAAAGGACCTGCGTCCAGGACTTAGCACAGTGGGGTGTTCAGCAAGACTCTCAGGCAACAGTCACCTCTTCCCTAGTTCCCCCTGCAGCTACGTCACCTCCCAAGCCCTCAAGCGCCTGTGCAGCAGTGGTTCCACCGTTTCATCGCATGCTTGACAACACTGAGGCCCGGAGAACGAGGATCTGCTGTCGCTCAGTCGGGAGCCAGCTCAGAAACATGTTTCTGCTGACTCGGATGGCGACTGCCGTTTTGGATCCTGCATTCATTCCTCCCGGGCTCTGGCTTGGCCCCCTCGTTGGTGTCATCTAGGAGCTGCCCAATGATGGTTTCATTCCTGTGAGTGTGACAGGCTGGGCATGTGCAGAATCTCCAGGAGGCACTTTTCTGCACACTCTGGAGAGCCTGCCTGGCCCCGTCCTCTGAGCACACACCAGTCCCTACGCAGATCCTAAAAGCCTCTGCAAGGTGGTTGTGGCTTCCACTGCATGAGCACCAGGAGCTGCCCTCTTCCCTTCCTCCAAAGTGGCCTCTAGGATGTGCCGTGTGCTGTGTGCCAGGTGACATCTCTCCCACTGCCACTCAATCCTCCATCTCCAAGTCCAGCCAAGGCAGCCACATCAACCCTGCCCTCCAAGCAGCACAACTTCTACCCAAGTCTGGAGACAGAGGAGAAAGGAGGGGAGGAAGAGGGTGGGGGTTAGCGGGAGCTTCAGCAGACAATGAGGTGGAAGGAACTAGAAAACATCTCCACCTCTGAAATAGCAGCATCAGGTCACCAAAGCCTCAAATCAAGTGCAGCTGGAGAAGTGGAAGTGAATGAACTCTTTATCTGGACTTTCTTTATCAAAAAGGTTTAAATTGGATCTAAGGCACACTAGGTGTTTTTGCCCTCGGTGCAAGGTTTCTGCTCCTCAATGGAGCTACGGAGCAGATAACGGCTGGAGCCCAGCCCGCCCATCAGTGGGGCCTGCTGGGCGGGGGCCCAAGGCCTGCACAAGGCTGAGGCAATCTCAGGAATCAGGGCTGGACCCCTTCCAGCTACTGGTCTGCCCAACCCAGAGGCCCCTGTTCTTTGAGTTTCCCATTATTGGTTTCCCTTTCATTCACTTTTATGTTCAGAGGTCAGACCTGAGAGAACAGAGACACACTGGGTAGTGCAATATGAAGCGGGGCAGCTGGGGCCAGGGTCAGAAAACGGGGCCCACATTCCCTCCAGCACCTCCTGGCTGGGTGACCCACAGCCACCTCCTCTCTCCTGGGACCTGCGGCTCCTCCACACCCTGCCTTCTTGGTTGATGAAGAACCAACGGCTATGTTCCCCAAACTACCAGGTTCCATCACAATGGAGGCCATGGGGGCCTCAAGACCAAAGACCACAAGACCCCTGAATACAAGGAGGGGCGGCCAGGAATTGGGCCTCTGCTGGGCCCTGGAAACCCCAAAAGCCAAAGGCCCAGGGCTTTGCCCCACACCTCTCCCTCGAGAACACACTGAAGACTAAAGAAATTGCCAGAGCTCAGCCTCAAGGGACTGTTCTTCAATGTGGTGATGAGGGTGGGATTTGGAAACACAGGCCCAGGTTCAAATCCTGCTTCTGTCAATTGCCAGCTGCCAGACCCAGGGCAAGTCTCTACGCCTCTTAGATCCTTGTTTCCTCATTGACAGAGATGGAAAATAACCAGGGATGACAGTCTGGAACAGCAAGTTGTAAGGGTGTATGCACAGACAGATCCCCACTGCGGAGAGAACGCATCAGGGAAGACGCTGCAGCCCCTACCCTGGCTCTCGAAGGTGCACAGGGCCTCCAGGTCTCTCCTGTCAATGTTCTTAGGGACTATCCATGGCGCCCCACCAACCCCACCCTCCTGACCGTGGCATGCTCAGGGCCAGTGTAACGTCTTTCATGCTGTCTAGTTCTTTTCAAGTCAGGGAGGAGACCCTGAACCTCAGGCTTGGCCTTGAAAATTCTCTTCAGCTGCACACAACTGTCCCCAGCACAGGGACAGGGACAGGAACCAGCAGCGAGGGGCCTGGCATTCCCCAAGTGACAAGGCCCTACAGAGGAACTCCCATCGCTCAAGGCAGGGCACTTACCCCTCTCAGTCCTCAGGGAGGGATTGCATCAAAGTCAGGGGCTGGGCTGGGAGAACTTACTTGCTAAAGGGAGACAGGCAGGTGGACACGAACGTGAGGGTCTGGGTGCAGAGGCTTCCTTGTCGCCCCAGAAAATGTGACACTCCTCATTGCAGCCCCTCTCCCAAAAACCAATCCTCCCCAGTCATCACTAACTCCCAGGCAGTGACTGGGAAGTGGGGGCAGCGGGACCCTTGGGCAAAGCTGGAGGCTGGGCCCTGTTTCTCCCACAGCAGAGAAAGAACTCGGTCAACCATGGTGGCTAGAAACTGGGGGCTTGGAATAAAAGGTCTGCTGTTTGCCAAAATGTAACAGCTCCTCTCCCTCGCTGAAGCCCAGGAGAGGAGGGAGCCGTGCCAGCCTCTCCAGCCTATTCCTTAGGGCACCTGCCCGCATGCAACCGGCAGGCAGGAGCAGTTCCCTCGCCCGCCGCCAGGGGGCGCCCCTCTCCGAGCAGCCGGACCCTGTCCTCCCGCTGGCTTGGGGTTGCCCCGCCGCGACGGGGGAACAGCCCGCCGAGAAATGGCTGCCCCTGGGCTCCTGGGCCCTCTGAGAAGAGTTTGTGGGCTTGATGAGTTTACTTTACCAAGTATTCCCAAGTATGATGCCATGTGGGGAAAAAGGAACCCTTGTGGCGGGTGTGGACGAATGTAAATACAGACACCCCAGGCGGGCAGGCAGAGGCCCAAACGAGCGGGCCTGCCTGGGGGCCGGCTGCGGGGTGGACTTTCTTCTCCCAACATTCTAGTCGGCATCTTGTATTTCTTGTGCAATAGAAATTTTTTTAAAATGTAACTTGGATTTTTTGCATGTGCTACAGGCTCATGAATAGTCTGTTCTTTGTGTGCACGCACATGTGTGTTTGTGTATGTGCATGTGTGTGTTTCTGTGTGTGTGTGTATGTGTGTATGTGTTTGTATGTGTTTGTATATGTGTGTGTATGTGTGTGTGTGTGTGTGTGTTTGTGTGTGTGTGCACTTGTGTGTGTGTGCACACACATGCTTTAATGTCTCCAGCGTCTGACCCCATGGCCAGGCGCTGGCCTGGTGGCAGAGTAGGGCTCTGTGTCCACACTAGGGAATTTGGGGGGTCTGCGGGCCAGGGGTACATTGGGAATAGGGGAAAGAGTAGAAAAGGGTCTGGAAATCCAGAGAACATTTTTCCTCAGAGAGTCTCTTGACAAAAGCAGCTTCTACAACTACAACGGTCCCGCAGCTCTCACAGCTGAGACCTACTAACCCTTGCACTGTTCTCAGTAAAACTCAGAACTCAGCCACCAAAGGCAAGTCCGCAGTTCACACTTGTGTCAGCCACACAGAAATTGTATTCCACCAAGAACAGCCTGCCCCTAATACAAATAGGGCAGGGGATGGCAAAAGGTTCTGTCCCAAGGCCCCTAAACTGCAGCCACAGAGGGGAGACCATCCACAGAGGAAGCTCTGGGCTCCCAGGGGGCTCTCAGGACCCCCACTGATGGTTCCCGGGTGAGGCTTTGCCTGGCTCCCCTCATTCCAGAACCACAAACTCTCAAGCCAAGAGACACAAGACCAAAAGCCACATGAACACCCCACGGATAGTGAGGGAGGCAGGCCAGGCCCGGGACAGCCTGGGGCCCTCCATCAAACTGAGTTACTCTGTGGACTCCAGTTAACCCTGAGCTTGCCCCTTTCCCCAGCCATGGTGAAAAAGCCAGAAATGGAGGGGCCTCCCCCATGCCTCAGTGGCCCAGCTCACTATTGGGCCTGTGGAGGACCTGCCCAGCAGCTGTTAGGAAGAGAAGAAGGTACTGGAAGGGGCTGGTCAAGGCTGTCTGTGCAGCTGGACCGTGGCTGGGGCAGAGTGGGAAGGAAAGTCAGGAGGGTGGCATGTCCGATTGTGTTCTCCAAAGATGGCCACAACAGTACCTCCCATCCCGTCACTCCTCCCATCAAGAAGTGGAGTCTTGGCAGGAGCTCGTGACTTGCTTGTTACAAATAGAATGTGGTGGAAATGATGCAGCATAACTTTCAAAGCTCAGTGGGAAAGGCAATGAAACGGACACTCACCTCTGGAGCCCTGAACCTGTAGTCAAGAAGTTTGACTGTGATGAGGCCACCCTGCTCTGAGGAAGCCCAAGCCACATGCAGAGGCTGTTGTGGCCAACAGGCTGGGCTGAGGTCCCACCAACAGTCAGCATCATGTGGGGGAAACATGAGACATGACATCTTCAGATGGTTCCAGCTGTTGAGTCCCTCTCAGCTGTGAAGTCTTTGCAGTGGAGGCCTTTACAAGATGGAAGCAAGGCAGCCCTCCTGTGCTCTGTCCAACGTCCAGATCTGCAGAGCCACGAGCATGGGAGATGGCTGTGGTATGGTGCTAAGTTTTGGAGTGCTTTGTTAGAAAACAGCAGTAGCTGGCACAGATGGCCCAGGGAGAGGTTCGGAAAACTGTGCCAACCAATCTTCTGCTCTTTTCACTTTCACGGATGCTGCCGGGACCCGTTAGGCCGCAGGTCTTTGGAAGAGCTGTCCCCTCTGTAGCAGGTAATAACTCAGGCTCAGGGGATGTGGGAGCTACCTCTGGCAGGTCAGCCCCCTCTGCCTAGGGTGCAGGGAACCAAAGTTTGCAGCTTGTGCCAGGCAAACCTGGCCTCTTCTTCTCAGGCCTGAGGAAGGTGCTGGTGGCCAAGACTGACTTGGTGGTCCACGCTGGCTGAGCTCTGGGCTGGATTGGCCAGGCCTGCTGATATTTCCAGGCCTGGTGGATGAACCAGGCCTCCAGAGTCATGGGTAATTACAGCAACAGCTCCTTGTCAGGCCCAAACTGCTGTGGCCTATGACCTCAGAGAGGAGATACACCTTGCCTTTGCCACTTGTTTCTGGCCTGGGGTCTGCACTCCTCTCCATTGGCTACTCTGACTCATCGAGAGTGGACAAAGGGACAGAAGTTTCCAGGAAAAGGGAAAGAGACTGCAGGCAGGTCCTGTGGCTGTGGAAGTGGGTCTGGGGAGCCTCAGCAAGGCCCCCAGCTCCAGGGGCCCATATGGCCAGCAGTAGCCAGGCCACAGGCAATCAGCAGCTGCCATCATTGCCTATCAGACTATCTGTTTCCAAGGAAGAGGCCCCAGGAAGCCGCAACACAGATGCCTTTATTCTTTCTGCTGAGATGCCAGCCAGGGACTAAAGGGCAGAATAGAGGCCCCCGAGGTGTGGGTTTGCCTCCCAGAATGTGAAGCCGGAAATGACCTTGACCTTCTCCCATCCCCGTTGTGCACATGGGAAACAAAGGCCCAGGGAAGCGGCCGACCCAAAGTGTGTCGTTGCCAGGGCAACCCGGCCACAGCGCTTGCAAGCCTGGGAAAAAGTTGTTGTTCATCACGGGGGTGGATGTTTGTCTTGTTTTGATTTTTCAAAAGCCTGAACCAAATCAGCTTTTTAACATGCTGCTCCAGGACGTGGTGCTACTTGCAGACAGCCTGAGGAGCAGATGCAGGCAGAGCTGATGGTGTTCAGACACTCTCGCCGGTTCCAAAACATCCCTGCTCGGCTTCTGCCTCACTTCTCGGCAGACAGCCCTGTCCTGTCTGTACCCGAGACTCAAGGGTCAGGCCGGTCCCTATCAATTTCCCTCGATCAGCAACTTTTGTGTAGGAATGAAGTTAAAAGATCCGAGTTCACTGTCCACAATATGATGCAGTTGCCCTATTTTCTCTTCCCTGAAAAGTGAGGAAACTTGACATTAAGGAAGTCGTTCGTCATGATTTCACATTGTCACACATGTTTAACCACTGTCACATCAGATCAAAAGGCAGCACTAATCCAGCTGTGTGTGGCATGACTCCAGACTTCTTAGTGAGGAATGGAGATCCTTACGGCAGAATTCGAACTTCCCTTGTTGCAAGAGAAAGCAAATTCACCCTCGGGAGAGGCCCTCTCAGCATCGGCCCCAGCTGGAGGCTCTGTCCATTTAACTCCTAAGCAACTCACTGGGGCATTGGGTGAGATGAGCAGGGACCACAGCCTTCTCCTAACTCCCCAGTCTCCATTGTGGGGACCAGGCCTAGGTGGTTCCCAGGCCCTAATTCAGCTTCACAGGGCTGCAGTGCCCTCCTCAAGCCCCACTGCTTCACCCAGCCTGACTAGCACAGCCTCCAAATCCCCCTGTGCTTGTCCCTTCTCTCAGGCACCTCCAATGTGAAGGACGGTGGGGCAGCTCCCCAGTGTGCATCTGCAGGAGGACTCAGTGAGAGAAGGGAGACAGGGCAGCCAGGCACTGCTGTGCTGTGCCCACCCTGCCTCCTGGACAGGCGGAGGGCAGGCCATGGGGACCGATGCTCAGGTTTGAAGAAGAGAGAGATCATTCAGAGTGGACTGAGCCATTCCCACCGGCCATTCTACATCGGTTCCCGAGAGGCAGTGGCTCTTGCGTGTGGAGGAGCACACATGAGAACTCCCTGGAGCACTCCCAACTGTAGATCACAGTAGTCGCAGAGAACCTTAGGAGGCAGGGGGTTTACAGAGCTGGCAGGGGACCCTCGGGGTCCATGACTGTCGCTGTGACTGGGCCCCGCTTCCAGGCTGGGTCCGACAAGGCCAGGAAGGCAGCTTCCACCTCAACCTACACCGTGCACGCTGGCCCCAGGGGGTTTCTGTGTGGAGCACCAGCTGAGTACACGAGGATGAGATGGCATGAACTGCAAGATAGAGTAGCAGGGAATAATACAAATTAATAAGCCATGAGGTGAGATCACCTCAAGATGCCTGGTGAGGGTAAGCTTTGGCTCCATGATCCTGTCCCTAAGTTCTTAAGAAATGCAGAAAAGGTGTTTAAGAAAATAAGTTAATTCCTGGCAGTGCTGGGGAAAGGTAGTTGCGGCAGATTGCATTTCTCCAAGATGGCTACAAGACCTTCCATCCCACATGGCTTTTCTACCAAGGGGCTTAGACCCTCCTCCTATCCAGAGTTGGGGTCTCTCCTTCCTCTCCTGGAACTCTGGTGGGCCAGTGACTACAGCAAAAGTGACGCCATGTGACTAGCTGGGTCAGAAAGGCCGATTCCATTTCTGTCTGGCCCTCTGGGCAAGCTTGTTGACACCCAGACTCCATGCTGTGAGGAAGCCCAAGCCACATGGAGGCGACACAGGTGGGTGTTCCATCTGATGCCCGGATAATCATCGCCCAACCACAGTCTGACTGCAGGCCCATGAGAGGAGGGCCTCGGAACAGGACCTGCCCAGCCAAACCCATCAACTCTCAGAGCCGTGAGAAATGAGAATAAAATGTTTGTTTGAAGCCATTATGTTTGAGAGTGATTCGTTACTCGGCAACAGATAACCAGAACAGAGATACTTTCAGTGGGTCAGAAGTTATGAAGCAGCTGGGATTAGTGAGAATGAGGAAACCATAGCTCCAAATTCTGGAAATGGTGGCTGCTTCCAGTTCAGTGGGAGCAGGTATAAGGGAGAGAACAGGGCTGCAAGTGACTGTCAGGTGCTAAGTGCCTGCATCCAGGAGACCACCCACCGGCCCACCCCAGCTGTCGACGCATTCTTGCCTCTCACCTGCAATTGCTGAGGGTAAATAGATACACCACTTACAGATGTGTCAACAGGAAACCTCCCCTTCTAAGATGAGCACTTAATAAAGACACTACAAACAGTTGAGGAAAACCCACTGTGAGAGAGAGTCACCAAACTCAACAGCTAAACTACCTAAAGAAAGTGAGTTCTTATTACAAAGAAATGGAGATTTTAAAAGAAGTAGGCCGGGTGCGGTGGCTCATGCCTGTAATCCCAGCACTTTGGGAAGCTGACGTGGGCAGATCATTAGGTCAGGAGTTCGAGACCAGCCTGCCCAACATGGTGAAACCCTGTCTCTACTAAAAATACAAAAATTAGCCCGATGTGGTGACACACACCTGTAATCTCAGCTACTCAGGAGGCTGAGGCAGGAGAATCACTTGAACCCGGGAGGGGTAGGTTGCAGTGAGCCGAGATTGCATCACTGCACTCCAGCCTGGGCAACAAAGTGAGACTTCATCTCAAAAAAAAAAAAAAGAAGAAGAAGTATGTTGGTTGGGCATGGTGGCTCACTTTGGGAGGCCAAGGTGGGTAGATCACTTGAGGCCAGGAATTCGAGACCAGCCTGGCCAACATGGTGAAACCCTGTCTCTACTAAAAATACCAAATTTAGCCAGGCATGGTGGGGACACCTGTACTCCTAGCTACTCGGGAGGCTGAGGCATGAGAATCACTTGAACCTGGCAGGCGGAGGTTGCAGTGAGCTGAGATTGCACCACTGTATTCTCTGGGCAACAGAGTGAGACCTTATCTCAAAAAAAAATAATAATAATAAGTCTTTTTATATATTTAGAGAAATAAAGATTAGGCCACTGTTAAAAAAAAAAAAAAAAAAAAAAGAACCAACTAAAGACCTTAACATATGATTGTTAAAAGGAAAACTCAAGAAAGCCAAGGAGAAAAGTGGAGCCCCCTGAATAGCCAGTTTCTGCAGTTTGAAGCCAAAGTCCTGTTCAGAACATAGCACAAAAGGAAAACAGCATGAAAACTATGAAGGAAATATGAAGATGCATGGAGGATAGATGCAGAAGTTGCAAAACCATCTAATAGAAATTCCAAAAAGAATGGGTTAGAATTAGAAAACACTAAGAGAAACAGTAGACAAGAAATGTATTGAAACCTATTCCCCAAAGGCTTAAAAAGAGATAGAAACCTTGGATGGTTCAACAGCCAAGGAATTTGGATAGACAATAAAAGACTAGAAGACTGAGCATCATTTTTTTAAATGCCTGGGCCCAGCCGTTTTTATAGACTTTTTTTATTTTTATTTTTTTTGAGATGGAGTCTTGCTCTGTCACCCAGGCTGGAGTACAGTGGAACGATCTTGGCTCACTGCAACCTCCACCTCCTGGGTTCAAGCAATTCTCTGCCTCAGTCTCCCAAGTAGCTGGGATTACAGGCACCTGCCACCAAGCCTGGCTAATTTTTTTGTATTTTTAGTACAAACGGGGTTTCACCATCTTGATCAGCCTGGTCTTAAACTCCTGGCCTCATGATCCACCGGCCTCAGCCTCCCAAAGTGCTGAGATTACAGGCATGAGCCACCGCACCTGGCCGACACTTTTTCCTTAACCTTCAAAAATAGGTAATTATCATGTTAGATAAACTACTTTGGAGCATATAGCAATCTAGAAAGTGAATTAAAATATTTTGTTGAATAATATAAGGTTAATTCCAAAACGAAAGGAAAGCACACTAATGATCATCTATGCAAACATTTTAATATATTAGCAAATCAAATCAGGTAGCATAGTAAAGGAATAACCCATCATGACCAAGTAGCATTTAATCCCAGATAAGCAAGACTTGCTTGACAGTAAGACTCACTATGTTAGCTTACTAGAGTAGGAAAAACTAGATGAGCCAAACCTCTCAATAGATAGAGGAGGAGGAGGTGGAGAGAACATTTTAGCTGTTGTTTCCTTGACATGATTAGGGCATTTTCTACAGACCCACAGCAAAGATCCTATCTACCGATGAAGCCTAAGAAACCTAGTTATAAAAGGCACCACTTTTTGCCCACCTGATTGTGAATATTTTGAAAGACTGATAATATCAAATGCTAGTAAGGGTGTACAGAAATTTCACCTCTCATGCACTGCCAAAGGAAGGGTAGGTAAATAGGAAAGTCACCTTATTGAGCAGTTTGATAAAGAAAAAAAAAAAAGAATGAAATTCTGTCATGAATGAGCCTGGAGGACAATATGCAAAGTGAAATAAGCCAGGCACAGAAAGACAAATACCACACGGTCTCGCTCACGTGTGTAAGCTAAAACAGTGGGTCTCATGGAAGAAGAAAACAGAAAAGTGGTTACCAGAGGCTGGGAAGGGTAGGAAGAGAGGGAGGATGGGGAGAAGTTGGTTAATGGAGGCAAAATTATAGCTGGCTAAGAGACATAAGTTCTAGTGTGCTAGAGCAGCCATCCTCAGCCTTTTTTGACACCAGGGACTGGTTTTGTGGAAGACCATTTTCCACATACCCCAGAGTTGGGGGTATAGTTTAGGGATGATTCAAGCATGTTGCATTTATTGTGCACTTTATTTCTATCATTATTACATTGCAATATATGATGAAATAATTATACAACTCATCATACTGTAGAATCAGTGGGAGTCCTGAACTTGTTTTCCTGCAACTAGACAGTCCCATCTGGGGGTGATGGGAGACAGTGACAGATCATCAGGCATTAGATTCTCATAAGGAGGGCACAACCTAGATCCCTCGCCTGCGCGGTTCACCATAGGAGTTCACAATAGGGTTTGTGCTCCTATGAGAATCTAACACCGCGCTGATCTGACGGGAGGCGGAGCTCAGGTGGTCATATAAGTGATGGGGAGCAGCTGTAAATACAGATGAAGCTTTGCTCGCTCCACTCCTCTCACCTTCTGCTGTGCAGCCCGGTACCTAACAGGCCACAGACCAGGACCAGTCTATGGCCGGGGGGTTGGGGATCCCGTTCTATAGTACTATAGGATGACGACAGGTAACAATTTCTTTTATTATATATTTTCAAATGGCTAGAAGAGAGGAATTTAAATGTTTCCAACACAAGGAAATGGTAAGTGTTCAAGGTGATAGATATACTAATTACCCAAATTTGATCACCACACATTGTATACATGTATCAGAATATCATACCATACCCTACAAATACATACAATTACTATGTGTCAATTAAAAATAATTTAAAAGGCCAGGTGCGGTGGCTCACACCTGTAATCCCAGCACTTTGAGAGGCCGAGGCAGGTGGATCACTTGAGGGCAGGAGTTTGAGACCAGCCTGGCTAATATGGCAAAACCGCATCTCTACTGAGAATACAAAAATTAGCCGGGCGTGGTGGTGCCTGCCTGTAATCCCAGCTACTCGGGAGGCTGAGCCAGGAGAATCGCTTGAACCCAGGAGGCAGAAGTTGCAGTGAGCCAAGATCATACCATTGCACTCCAGTCTGGGTGACAGAGCAAGACTCCATCTCAAAATAATAATAATAATTAAAACAAAAAAATTAAAAAGAATAAATAAGTTAGAATAGGACAAATAGTATTTTTACATTGGAAATAAAACTTTTAAACAGTTAAGAGACATAAAACTACAATGAGATACCACTTCACATGCTTTAGGATGATCATTATTAAAAAAAAAAAAAAAACGTAAAGGGAAACAGGTATTGGCAAGAATGTGGAGACCTTTGAGACCCTTGTTGCTATTGGCAGAATGTAAAATGATTCAACCACTGAGAAAAACAGTATGGTGATTCTTCAGAAAGTTAAACATAAAATTATCACATGATCTCTCAATTCCACTTCTGGGCATATACCCTAAACAATTGAAAGCAGGGACTCAAACAGGTATTTGTAGACCCATGTTCATAGCAGCATTGTTTGCAAGAGTTAAAAGATGGAGGCTGGACGCCGTGGCTCATGCCTGTAATCCCAGCACTTTGGGAAGCCGAGGCGGGCGGTTCAAGAGGTCAGGAGTTTGAGACCAGCCTGGCCAACATAGTAAAATCCCGTCTCTACTAAAAATATAAAAACTAGCCAGGCATGGTGGCACACACCTATAGTCCCAGTTACTTGGGAGACTGAGGCAGGATAATTGCTTGAACCCAGGAAGCAGAGGTTGCAGTGAGCCTAGATCATGCCATTGCACTCCAGCCTGGGTGACAGAGTGAGACTCCGTCTCAAAAAATAAATAAATAAAAAATTTTTAAAAAGATGGAAACAATCCAAATGTCCATTCAACAGATGAATGGATACACAAATTGTGCTCTATCCACACGATGGGGTATTATTCAGCCTTCTAAAATAAATAAATTTTGACATGCTGAAACACGGATGAACCTTGACAACTTTATGCTAAATGAAATAAGCCAATCAGAAGAGGACAAAAACTATGATCCTACTTATGTGAGGTACCTAGAGCAGTCAAATTCATAGTCAGAAAGTGTAATGGTGGTAAACAGGGGCCGCGGGGAGGGAGAATGGGGAGGTATTATTTAATGGATACAGAGTTTCTGCCTGAGATGATGAAAAAAGTTCTGGAAATGAATGGCTGTGCAACACTGTGAATGTACCCATTGGGAATTACTGCCATGGAATTGTATACTTAAAAATGGTTAAAATGGTAGAATGTGTGTTATGTATATTTTACCATAATAAAAGAAGACTTTAAAGTTATAAAGCATTCTTACTTCTGTAAATAAGTTTTCTGGGAAACCAAGAGAAAGTCAAAACAAGACAGTGTGGTTTTGCAACACAGCATCCCCAGGGCCGCCAGGCTGAGGGGCCGCAGACAGGCCCGGGTTTCTGTGGCTGCCACCCAGGCTGGCCGAGATTGAGGCAGAAGCTAGCTGAGGTGGAGGGGTCTTCAGGCCCTCCATGGAATGCTCTGGCCCTGGGTCCTTCCTCCCAGGAGCCTCTCCACTGTGGGAGCAGTGGGCCTTCCACCGGCACCTCCTGCAGATGAGGCTGGGCCTCCATCAATTCCCTGCAAAACCGCAGTTCTACCCTGTAACCGCCATGGCCTGCCAGCCACATAGACCCCAGGCCATGGATGGGCTTTCCTAAATGATATCTGTTGGCAGTCCAGTGGAATGCAAGAGCACGGGCTGAGGCATCAGACCCAGATCCAAATCCTGCCCGCCACTCTTCTTCTGTGCTGACTGACCCCGGCAAGGCCTCGGTTTCCTCAACATTCTCACCTGTGAAATGGGAAAAATAGTATCTCACAGGACTATGGTGATGGTTCACTAGGAAAATGTATATAAATCACCTGGCCCAGAGGAGGTTTTTTCAATAAGATATTAGTTATTTGCTCTTGTTGGTTCATAAGTCATGCAAATTTAATTTCAGAAGTGAAACCCAGCTGGGCGCAGTGGCTCACTCCTGTAATCCCAGCACTTTGGGAAGCCAAGGCACACGGATCACAAGATCAGGAGATTGAGACCATCCTGGCTAACACAGGTAAAACCCCGTCTCTACTAAAAATACAAAAAATTAACTGGGCGTGGTGGCAAGCGCCTGTAGTCCCAGCCACTCGGGAGGCTGAGGCAGGAGAATCACTTGAACCCAAGAGGCGGAGGTTGCAGTAAGCTGAGATCGCACCACTGCACTCCAGCCTGGACAACAGAGCAAGACTTCGTTTGGAAAGAAAAAAAAAAAAAAGAAGAAGTGAAACCCAGGCGTTCCTCCCTCCCAGTTAGTGTCCATCCATGCTGCATCTAATGGAGAACTTCCATGTGGTAGTCAGAGCCGAGCCCTGGGAACGGAAAGAGCCGTCTCTGAAGCTGCGGGGAGCTGAGGGTTTTGCAATAGAATAAAGAGAATAAGTCAGTGTGGGGCCAGCCCAGGGGCCCCCAGCATAGTAGATACCTGTGTGGCAGCCATGGCGCTGGTGAACATTGAATGCCAGGGGCGAGAGAGTCGCAGCTGCAGAGCTGGGAATCTAGCAGCTGCTCAATATTGGTTGCCTGTGGCCCATTTTGTCGATAAGAAAATTGAAGCTCAGAGGCTAAGAGGCTCGCCTGGGACCAAACAGTAAGCACAGGCTCCAAATCCAGGCCTCTCTCCAAATTCCTCTGGAAGAGAATCCACATGAGAACAGGAATCCTACACTCAGGGCTGGGGGCAAACGGTCTCTCTCGGGACTCAGTGAAGGGTATCAAGTCTGATCTGGCTGAACTTCTGAGCAGAAAGCTGGCCTCTGCCTCCCAGTCATGCTGGTCCCTGGCTGGGAGAAGCCCCTTTCTAAGTGGAAGGCATCAGAATCTGCAGGCTGCCCCGTGGCTGGGTCTTGGCACAGCTTCCTCTGCCAGCAGAGGGGGCAACCTGGCAAGGGGAGTTGGAAGCCTGCTTAGCCACTGTCGAGGGTTTGGGAGGTCCTGTTCCCTCAGCCTAAATGGTCACTCTTGTCAGGAGGACAGTCAGGGTTCACTGACCTCACACCAAGGATGACACAGGCTCCAGGGCAATGGTGACCATCACAGCCTCACCTCACCAGGGAAGCTGTCAGGCATAGGCTCTATGGCTCCCTGCTTGGCCAGATCCCACAAACAATGCTCGCTCCGGAGCGCCCCTCCACCATGATGGCTGGGGCCCTCGGTGCCAAAGGAAGTGAGACGGATGCAAACCTCTGGTCCTCAGGCCCGGCGGGAGATGAGTATTAATTATCCCAAGGCAGGCCGGGGGAAGCTCATTCATTCCCAGCAGGTTTCAAGACCTGGGGTAAGCAGGATCCCTCTGAGGAATACAGGTGGAAAGGAAGGATGGGAAGAGTCCTGGGGTCTCCCTCCTGTCCCCAGACTACCCCGGACTGACCTGCTCAGGACGGAACAGCTGTGTGCCCGGGGGGGTGCCGGAATCGCTGAGAGCCTGGTGCCGGCGCACTCTGTGGGAGTTTCCTCGAAAGCAGCCCCACAAGGGATTCCACATTCCAGGCTGGGACCCCGCAGCCTCCCAACCTCCTCACCCGCAGCGGGGAAATAAAGCTTCAGGGGTTGTTGGGGAAGAGGAGAGGATTTTAGGGAAGAGCTCTAGATGCCCCACATTGAAGGAGAGCAGATAGAACTTCCCTCCCCCATCCCCAATCGCATTAACAGGGTTCTGTGAGGATCCTCACTATTGCTCCCCTGCAGGGCTGGACACACCATGGATCCACCCCTCCTGAGGATGCCCAGTGGGCTGGCACACTTCTGGTGAGAGGTGAAACCAACTGGACTTCCTAGGTCGAGTGGGGACTTGGAGAACTTTTCTGTCCTACAAGAGAATTGTAAAACACACCATCAGCGCTCTGTAACTAGCAAGAGGATTGTAAAATGCACCAATCAGTGCTCTGTAAAATGCACCAATCAGCACTCTGTAGCTAGCAAGAGGATTGTAAGATGCACCAATCAGCACTCTGTAAAATGCACCAATCAGTGCTCTATAACTAGCAAGAGGATTATAAAATGCACCAATCCGCGCGCTGTAAAACACACCAATCAGCGGGATCCCAAAAGTAGCCAATCTCAGGGAGGATTGAAAAAAGGGCATTCTCATAGGATAAAAATGGAACATGAGAGGGGACAAATAAGGGAATAAAAGCTGGCCACCCCCAACAAAGCTGGCCACCACCAGCGAGCACTAGGATGGCGGAGTGAAGGCAAGGCTAGGAGCATCTCCAAAGTCAAACCAAAAGTTGAGTGCTGTGGGCCACACACCCTGGACAGCTGGAGGGGGGCCCGAGGACCCAGCTAGAGGGAGGCTTGAGGCACCAGCCCTTAAGGAAATGAGTTCACCAGATCAAAGACACTCAGCATGACCATCCCCAGGGAGTGTGGAGTGGGGCACCTCCTGGAGAGCTCAGTGCCCAGAAACAAGGATCATTTGGAAGCAGCCTATTGGGTCTCGGGGATCCCACGCCGGATCACCATGAGGGCAGTGGTCAGGTCGCATCTTCCCAGCTGTATCCCCTCCTTTCCTAGCTGCCCCTTCACTAGGGATCAGACCTGAGCAAGAGAAGGATGAGAGAAAAGAGAAGATGGCAACACCACCCCTTCCCCAACCCTGGGCTCCTTGTGAACATCACTGGTGGCTGAACAGGTGCGGGCTGAACAGGAGGATGCCCCCGCCCCCAGCAGCCATGAGGTGCCTCCACAGAGGATGGTGACTTTGAGGCGGGTTCAAAGAAGTAGGCTTTGCTCTAGATTGGGTGCTCTCAGGGAGGGGGCACAGGCCTCTGATGGGGCACCCCTATACACCTTATCAGCAGGGAGGGCAGCCCACAGGAGGGAAGGAAACAGCGTCACTCAGTTTAACCCAGAGAGGACATCTGCTGCTGTTGGCTTGAACTGTGACCTGGCCTTTGTCTGTGCTTAGACACGCCTGCAGGGTGGCCTTGTTCTGTTGCACTTCCGAACCATTGCGGGGACCTTGTTGGTGCTCTGTGAGGACACCAGGGTGGGGCTGGGAGTGCCAGGACAGCTCCTAACAACATTAGGCCCAGCTCTAGGGGCCCAGCCATCTCCCAGACACCAGGGGCTGCTTTTCTCCTTCTCAGTGATGCCCACGATCCTCAGTGTGACCTGCAAGGCCCTGTCTGGTCTGATGTCTTAGCGCTCAAAACTCATAGGCTGGTCAGGCACGGTGGCTCACGCCTGTAATTCCAGCACTTTGGGAGGCTGAAGCGGGCGGATAACCTGAGGTCAGGAGTTTAAGACCAGCCTGGCCAACATGGCGAAACCCCATCTCTACTAAAAATACAAAAATTAGCGGGGTGTGGTGGAACATGCCTGTAACCCCAGCTACTCAGGAGGCTGAGGCAGGAGAATTGCTTGAACCCAGGAGGCGGAGGTTGCAGTGAACCAAGATCACGCCATTGCACTCCAGCCTAGGCAACAGAGTGAGACTCTGTCTCAAAAAAAAGAAAAAAGAAGAAGAAGAAGACCTGTAGGCCAGCTGTGCCACAGCCACATTGGACAATTCTCTTGCTCCCTGCTGCCAGGCACCCCTTCCGAAACTCCCACCCACACTCCCCACCCCCACCACCCTCCAGAACCCAACTGTCTTTCCTCTCAATGTCCCCAGAATAAGTTCTCCCAGTAGCGTGCCTGCTCTTCCTCTGGCATAATTGTACATTTGTTCCTGTGGTCCCCTTGCCACATCAGCCCCTCGTAGACTATAAACACCACCAGAGCCGAGGCTTTTTCTCTTTTGGCTCGCCATTGTATTCCCAGCACCACTTCAGTGCCTACTTCGTAATTGTTGAATAATAAGCCCAGAGAGGCAAACAGGCCACAAGAGTCACTGGGAGCGCTGCCTGAAGCAAGTGTTGAGAAGGATGTGGGTTGGGGAAGAGATGCTGTGATTGGCTGGTGATGTCTGCCATGGATGTGGAGTGGGAGGAGGTGACATAGGCACCACTGCTGGAGTCATGACCTTCAAACCACAAAGCCCAGAACACTCTCCCAAGTGGGACACAGAGGACTCTAGAGTGACAGTCCCCATCCCCACAAATTGCATTTAAATTGATAAATTTAAAGCACGCATTTTCATTACTCTCCAAAATGGTTAGAAATGGGAGAAGACATCCAGGCTGATTAGGCCTTCTCCTCCAGGACAGGAGATTTTTGCTTGGAAAGGGCTATTATCTACTTTAAACATTAATTAGAATACAGACTTTTTGCCAACATTAGAGAATTTCTTAGCTCCCTTCAAGGCCCCACGCCCTAACAGGAACTGAGTAGGCATCCACATCAGTTCCAAATGAAAGGCAACTTCACTTTCCAGTGCATTTTGGAGCCGCCAACCAATTCAAAGTCAGATTAGCAAGTGGCAACACGGCAGCTGCCCCGTCCCACAGATGGCCCAGGGCTGCAGTCAGGTTTTAGGCAACAAATGTTGATTGCACTTGTCATAATGATAGGAAAGAATGTGCAGCTATCCCAATCTTTCTTAAGCACTTTCTTTTTCCTGTCATAATCTGGAAACAAGTCAGCCTTGGCTCACCCATCTACACTCCGGCTTTCCTTACAGAATTGGTGCCTACAGCGTATCCTTGTGTGCAAGCACAGGACTCACCCCCTCATCACCCAGAACCAAGTGACACTCTCCACAATGGCATGGCAAGCACCTCCTTAACACCCAGTCTTGGGATGAGACTAGCAGGGGTCCAAATTCAAAAAGAAATCCTCCACTAAGTAGTGTCCCAAACCACACAAACCCTTCATGAGTCGGATGTCACCACCGTTGGCACTCACTGGTGTGGCCCTTCCAGAAGGTGAGCTGACTGTTCCACCTTCCACAGGCCACAGCCTGGCAGGGGTTTACCTGAAGCCAGATGGTTTGTATCGAAATATCCCCACTCTTTTTTAAAGAGATGGAGTCTCACTCTGCTGCCCAAGCTGGAGTGCAAGGGCGCAAATCATAGCTCAGTGCAGCCTCGTACTTCTGGGTTCAAGCAATCTTCCCTCCTCAGCCACCCAAGTAACTAGAACTACAGGCACACACCTCCATACCCAGCTAATTTTTTTTCCTTTTGTGGATACAGGGTCGAGCTATGTTGCCTAGGCTGGTTTTGAACTCCTAGCCTCAAGTGATCCTACTGCCTTGGCTTCCCAAGTAGCTGGAACTATAGTCATGAGCCACATTGCCCAGCTCAAAATGTCCTACTCTTGACAAACTAATACTGATGCTTATGCTGTTTATCATCTGATGTCACCCTGATGAGAGATGACAAGGGACGGTGATGATCTGGGCTTTCACCAGGAAGCCCCAGGCTGGCATTTCACAAGCAAATATCCTATGGCTCTTGGAAGACTTGGGCAACCTGACTCATGTGATTAAACTCACAGCAGACTTAAGTGTTGAAACAGAACTGCCAAATTGTTAATTTACTTTGAGAGGTGCCTTTTCAAGGAGTTAAATGAATGGATTCCCCCAGAAGGATTTCTGCCTGGAATTTCCAGAAAGCTGAGTCATTGGAATGGCACCTGATGGGCCTCAGAGGGGAGCCCAGAGGTTGAGGAGTTTTGGGGACTACAGCCTTCAGACAAGGGGGGACCCCATGAAGGTTAGGGCCTAATCTAGCCTCATCCCCTTGGACCTGATGGATAAATCCAGACAGCCACTAACTGCCTGGACTTCCTCTTTCCATGCTGGTGGGTTTTTAAGTTTACATTTAATGGTGATCCCCCCCACCTTTATGATACATATTGCTAATCTATAAAATAGACCAAAGCAGTAGTTTATGGGTATAAATGGATCTCATGTATTCAACTGTAAAACCGTGATGGGACAGGGTTAAAATTAAGGGTTAAAATTATTAAAAAGAGGAGTTGTACAGCTGCCATGCTCCCCTGCTCTCAAAGGACAAAAGCCAAAGAGGTCAATTTTCTTTTTCTCTCTTCAAAGGGAAAGAAAATAATGAGAGTGGGGGCAGGGTATATTCCATAGAGAATGCCACCTACCAGGTTCCCCTGGGATTTCAGTGTTAAAAAATAGGAACACACTTGGAGATTTTAGTAAAAATATCTGGAGACCAAATATTTTAGCTGTTTTGGAAAGGTATAAATAACATTGGAATTACTATCTGGGCTGTGTTTCTTTAAGTATGATACGTATTCGAGTCCAAATCATGGCAGGGGTAACATGAAACATTGAAGTTTATGGTGGGTGGATTTACATCAGCCTTGTTTCCAGTTTATTTTTGCATTTTTTTTCTAGTTATAGAAAATTAAGGAAATTTTGATGCGCAAAGACATCTAGCTGTCAATGGTAACAATCGTTAACAGTTTTGTCACAGGGATGAAAAGAGCTTTATTCTAAGGTTTGCACTAAATCGAGTTAACTAGCATCAAAGTCAAATATTTAAGCTCCAATTTATAAGTAGTTGGTCACCCTGAATGTGTGTGAGTAGGTGTGAGAGTGAGACTAAGAGAGAGAAAGAATGAGGCCAGGTGCGGTGGCTCACACCTGTAATCCCAACACTTTGGGAGGCCGAGGCGGGCGGATCACGAGGTCAGGAGATCGAGACCATCCTGGCTAACACAGTGAAACCCTGTCTCTACTGAAAATACAAAAAATTAGCCAGGTGTGGTGGTGGGCGCCTATAGTCCCAGCTACTCGGGAGGCTGAGGCAGGAGAATGGCGTGAATCCGGGATGCAGAGCTTGCAGTGAGCCGAGATAGCGCTACTGCACTCCAGCCTGGGGGACAGAGCAAGACTCCATCTCAATCTCAAAACAAACAAACAAACAAAGAGAAAGAGAAAGAATGAGAGGGGTGAGAGAGAGAGTGTGTGTGTGTGAAAGAGTGTGTGTGCGTGAGAGAGAGAGAGAGAAAGGAGAATGTGTGTGTACCTGCCTTCATGTGGCTCAGGACATTTGCAAATAGTTAGAAATATATGATAAATGAAAAATGAAAATGAACAAAACATTTGGGGACTCTCCCACAAAACCTCCCGATTCTGCAGCCCGCCTCTGCAGGCTAATGCCCCTCTCTGCACCAAACCTTCTCCTCCTGCTGACTCAACATCCTCTTCCCATCCTGCCTCACTGGATGGAAGCGCTGGCTGACCTCAACCCGACAGGCAATCCCAGAGTTCAGTTCCATTGAATCATCCATGCTTTCTTCAAATATTTTAATGATTTGACTTTCGGGGGCTGTATTAGTTTCTGGGGGCTGCCACAATAAATCACCACAAACTTGGTGACTTAAAACAATTATGGAGCCAGAAGTTCCAGCTTGAGGGGTCGCAGGGCCTTGCTCCCCTCCAGAGGCACTGGGGGAAAGTTGGCCTGTGCGTCTTCAGCATCTGGTGGCTCCAGGTGTTCCCTGTGGCTGCATTGCCCCGGTCTCTGCCTCTGTGGTTGCATGGCCTTCTCCTCTGTGTGTCTGTCTCTCTTCTCTTACGGAGACACTCGTCATTGGGTTTAGGGCCCACCCCGGTAACCCAGAATGGTCTCGTCTCAAGATCTTTCACTTGATTACATCTACGAAGACCCTTTTTTCAACCAAGGTCACATTCCCAGGTTTCTAGGGATATGGATGTGGACACACCTTTTTGGGAGCCACCATTCAACACTTGGCACAGGCCAATCTTTCTCCCCATCGTGACCATACATATGAGAAGCAATTTGCACCTTTCCTGGCAGACAGTGAGGGTGTGACCAAAGGCAGCCGATATCATTCCCCCCACCCCCGGTCCCCTAGGCCCGGGGACTTTATCTTCTATTACAGACTGAATTGTCTCCCTCCAAAATTCACGTGTTGAAATCTTAACCTCCAGAACCCCAGAATGTAACGATATCTGGTTGATACAGTCTTTAAAGAGATAATTAAGATAAAACAAGGTCACAAAGGTAGGCCCTAATCCAATATGACTGCTGTCCTTATAAGAAGAGATTAGGACACAGACACTCACAGAGGGAAGACCATGTGGGGACACAGAGGAAGACAGTCATCTCCCAGCCAATGAGAGGATCCTGAGAAGCGACTGCCCCTGCCAGCACCTTGATCTCTAGGTGAACTCCTTGGTTTCTTCTAGCCTTCAGGATTGTGGGAAAATGAATTTCTCTGCTGTTTGAGCCAGCCAGCGTGTGGTATTTTGTTCTGGCTGTCTGCTATGGACTAAATGTTTGTGTCTTTCCCAAATTCATACATTGACACCCTAATCCCCAGTGGGATGGGCATAGGAAGTGGGGCCCTTGGGAGGTGATGAGGTCACAAGGGTGGAGCCCCTCATGTTGGGATTAGTGCCCTTATCAGAAGAGACACCAGGGAGCTTGCTTCATCTCTCCCTTTGCTATGTGAGGACAGAGAGAAAGCAGCCATCTGTGAACCTGAAGTGGGCCCCCACCAGATGCCAGATCTGCTGGCACTTTGATCTCAGACTTCCCAGCCTCTGCTATGAGAAATGAGGGGTTTTTGTGTAAGTCCCCCAGTCTACTGCAGTTTGTTAGAGCCACCCGTGCTGATAGTCTCATGACGCAGGCCTCCACAATCAGTTAATCCTTTTCCCCTTCCGAGGAGGGGTCTGGACGCCTGGAGCTGCTGGAGGGGCAGGCCTTCCCAAGAGTGTGACCCACGCAGGGGCCTGCCGATAGCCTTCAGGCCCCAACTCCAACAGTGCTGGCACTGCACCAGAGCTTTTCAGTGATGTGAGGCACCAAATTGCCCCTTCCTCTTAAGCTGGTGTGGGCTGGGCTTCTTATCATCGATGGTAAATGATTTCTGCCACTTACTGCCAATGAGACTCTGAAGAGACCAGGGGCTCTTTGGTCTGAGGATTCATCAGAAGCTCCACACCTAGCCTCCAATGCTAGGAATGGAGCCCCTAGCAGGTCCAGCTCAGCAGCAGAAGCCAGTCTGCTCCTGGGGTTCTCCCCATAGCCACTGTGTGTCAGTTGCCTCATCTCCCTGTGAGGTGGCATCCTTTCTGGCCCCCACCTCCTGATCCCCATGGGGCTACTGATGGGCCTTGGTCCCTGAGTGTCCACATACCTGTCTACCCCTGCTCTGCATCCACACTGGCTGCCCATAGCTGCTCTGGACACCCACGTTACTCCTGTTCATTAAAGAAATAATTACAAAGATCACAACAAAGAAAAACAAAATGGAAACAGTTGCCTGGGGATGCTGGTATTGTGACTGCCTTTCTTCTTCTTCTGTTATTTACTGCACACACATTATGACAACAATGACAGCCAGGCATGGTGGCTCATGCCTGTAATCCTAGCAATTTGGGAGGCCAAGGTGGGTGGATCACCTGAGGTCAGGAGTTCAAGACCAGCCTGGCTAACATGGTGAGCCCCTATCTCTACTAAAAATACAAAATTAGCCAGGTGTGGTGGTGCACACCTGTAGTCCCAGCTATTCAGGAGGCTGAGATAGGAGAATCGCTGGAACCTGGGAGGTGGATGTTGCAGTGAACTGAGATGGCGCCACTGCACTCCAGCCTGGGAGAGAGAGCGAAACTCTGTCTCAAAACACACACACACACACACACACACTCTATAACAACAATTACAGAAATAGTTTTTTTGTTTGCTTGTTTGTTTGTTTTTGAGACAGAGTCTCACTCAGTTGCCCAGGCTGGAATGCAGTGGCACGACCTTGGCTCACTGCAACCTCCTTTTCCCAGGTCCAAGCAATTCTCCTGCCTCAGCCTCCCAAGTAGCTGAGATTACAGGTGTGTGCCACCACACCTGGCTAACTTTTATATTTTTGGTAGAGATGGGTTTCACCGTACTGGCCAGGCTGGTCTTGAACTCCTGACCTCAGGTGATCTGCCCACCTCCGCCTCCCAGAGTGCTGGGATTACAGGTGTGAGCCACTGCGCCCAGCAAACAGAGATGTTTAAGTCACTTATTGTCTTCATGACGCATGGTGACATTGTTTATGCAATTTTTTAAAATTGCTGAGGTGGGAGGATCACCTGAGCCTGGGGAGATAGAGGCAGCAGTGAACCATGACCACACTACTGCACATCAACCTGGGTGACAGAGCAAGATCTTGTCTCAGAAAAAAAAAAATACTGCTGTACTTCCAGCCCAGGGAAGTCAGGATTCAAGGCATGAGTGGCTGTAGTCCACGAAAATAGTACTGATGGTAATGTGTTTAGATGTGTGTCCCCTCCAAATTCCATGTTGGAATGTGGTCCCTGGTGCGGGATTCCCAGTGCTGGAGCCTGGTGGGAAGTGTTGGGATCACGGGGATGGATCCCTCATGAATGGCTGAGCACCATCCCTTGGTGATGAGTGAGTTCTCATTCACTCATTCGATTCATTCATTTGATAAGGGGTTGTTTAAAACAGCCTGGCATCTCTCTTGTTCGTCTCTCCCCATGTGACACACCCGCTTCCCCTTTGCCTTCCATCATGACTGTAAGCTTCCTGAGGCCTCACCAGAAGCTGAGCAGATGCTGGTGCCCTGCTTGTACAGTCTACGGAGCCATGAGCCAAAATAAACTTCTTTGCTTTATGAATTATCCAGTCTGAGGTATCCTTTTATAGCAATGCAAAACGGACTAACACAGATGGTAACCACGAGGGAACTGATTGCTTTATTAACTAGCACGAAGAGCCCACCCACAAGTAGGCCATCTCAGGGAAGATCCATAGGCCAGCAATGGGTAACTTGGCTCTCCTGAGGGGGCCTCAGGCAGGTGGGTCCCCCTTGCTGCAGCCAGGCCCACCCTAGCTCCCCTGCCCCTCCTCAGGGTGTCCTGCACATGCAGGGCTGACTGGGCTGGAGAATCTCCTGCAATTGTCTGCAAGACTTGGAGACAATTTTTAGCTTTAGTTATTTACTTATTTACGCCCAGGACTTTTCAAAATTCCTCTCCCAAAAATGATCCATTGCATTGCTAAATATCTTGAAAAGCGAGGCCCTTGAATGCAAGGCCCTTATCTCTATCACCACGGAATTATTCCCTCTCTAGATGACCTCATGCGCAATTCATGAAGCAGCCTTTCACCACAGCGTGGAGGGCCCCCAACTTTGAGGAGCCACCTCCTTTTTGGCCAGGTGTGGGGTCCCAGGAACGAAGGCCCAACACCCATTGCTGTGTGGTCCAGGCTGGCCAGGTGCTGTGGTCCCAGGGATGCGTGTTCGGTGGCTGGTTTATCCTCCGTCCTGGCTGAGATCACTGAAGGATAGCCAGGGAGGCAGGAACAGCTTGGAAATATCTGGACTGTGAGGGAGGTGCCAGGGCTCAGTAGCAGCTGCTCGAGGCCCCCACAGCTCCCAGGGGACCAGCTCACCCCACAGGATGCTGGGAGAGATGACCCATTCACAAAGCTTGCCGATCATGGCCTTTTCCAGCCTTCCGGACATCAAACGCCCCCTGACGGTGGCCTTTTCCAACCTTCCAGACATTTTTGGGTCCCAGCCTCAGAGGAACTGAGCCACTTCTTCTATGCTTTACCTGAAGCCTAGGATTCAGCTCCCTAATGTGCATTCAGGCTCCGCTCGGCGTGGCCTGCCTCTCCTGGTGCTTCTCCCCCGGACCCCATCTGTCTCTGACTCCTCCCTCTTTGGCAGCCTCTTCACCCCTGCCTAGAGTGCACCCTGCTCCTCCTTCCATTGGGGCCCTGCTCACTCCTCACCAGGCCCAGGCCCCACATGCCTCCGTCATGAACCCCCAACGCCTGCCTCGGCTGCCCTCCTCGGGATCCCTCCTTCCTTCTCCCAGCTCACAGCCCTGACCTTTACCGAGGATCACAGACACCTCGACTTTCCCAGGACCATCCCGGTCTCAAAAGCTCCCTCCTGGTATCCCTGTGTGTCATCAAATTGTCCTGGGTATTATGTGGCTTTGCTGGCTACAAGCAGAACCACCAACAGGAATGAGCAGAGGCTTGAGCAGGTGTCTCGGTTCCTCGGGGAAAAGCTTGTTCTGTGGCCTGTTGGGTGACACCAAAGGCCAGGCGTCACCACAGAGACTCTGACTTGTTGATGGGGACCTGGACACGGGGCTTTGAAAAGCTCACTAGGGCTCCAATGCACAGGTTTGGGGACCTTCGGGGGTTGAGGGTTGCAGGTGATTCTCTGGCCCAGCCAGCCCTGCATGTGCAGGACACCCTGAGGAGGGGCAGGGGAGCTAGGGTGGGCCTGGCCACAGCAAGGGGGACCCACCTGCCTGAGGCCCCCTCAGGAGAGCCAAGTTACCCATTGCTGGCAAGCAGCTCTCTGCGTGTGTGAGTCCCTGGGTTGCCATCTCCAAATGGAGGTGAGTGTGGCTCAGTCACCAAACACACTGGGGCCACCCCCTACCACAGCTGCAGAGGTGCAACTTAAAGAGCGAAGTGTAAAGTATTCAGTTTGGGTGGTTCTGACTGTCCCAAGGGATGTGTGCATCAGACCTGCTCAGTCCACCCCAGAGGTGACAAGCCTGGGTCAGTTTTAGGGTCTAGGGTGGGCACCGCATCCCAGATCCCCAGGGCCCAGCCCAGGCTGAGCTGGACACTAGTCTGGAGCCTGCCAGCCCCTCCCCATCCTGGACAGGGCTCGTGCACTCAGCAGGGCTTTCTTCCCAGGGGTTTTCTGCTCAGCCCCCTGGACTGAGGGTTTCCTAGAACTAGCTTAGTCACTGGGGTCTCGGCTTATCAACCTCAAGTCACACATGACATCAGCACCCAGAGGTGTGAGCCCATCCCCATTCATTCATTCCTCCACACCCATGCTTTCCAGGAGCCAGGCATTGTGTTAGACCCAGGGACACCACAACAGATGCCACAGATAAGGTCCCCCCTGCCATGGACGTCCGTTCAGGTGGGTAAGACTGACATGAATAAGCACACGGATAAATGAGCCAGTCCATGCCAGGTCATGACAGGCAGGGGGAAGAGCACAAGGCCCACAGGGATGCCTGGAGCAAGGCGTCCAACATCAAGCTGGGTGGTCGGGAAGCTGGAGGAGGTGGCATAAGCCCAGCGGGTTTCCTGGAAAAGTAAACACACTCAGGGACTTCACTCTGAGCAGGCACCCCAGATCCAGGGAGAATATCCAGTAGGGCCAAGACTCAGGCAGGCCAGGCTCACCGCCTTCAAAATGCACCCAGCCAGGGCCTCTGCTTCCTCCACTCTTCGCTCTCCCAGGCAAGTTGGGGCTGGAAAACGGGGCAGGAAGCTTACAGCCTGCCTGACCTCGAGGCTGATGACGTCCTTTGGAACTGTAATTTTCAACCCAGCTGCCAGAGAAGGCTCCGGGGAACCCCAAGAACCCCTGACATCCAGGCCATACTCCAGCCAGTAGATGAGAATCTCAGGGGCTGGGGTCCAGACATGAGCATTTTTAAAGCTCCCTGGGGCATGCTCCTGGGCCACCGAGGGGAGCTTCAAGGGAGGCACCCGGGGAAGGCCGCAGAGCTCCAGAAACCACAGTTCAGGGTCCTCTTTGCTCACATCACTTTACATGAAAGCAGCGATTTCTGTGATAATGAAAAGGCCACGGCAGGGCTGCAGGTAGAGTGGGTCAGGGCTTTAGGGTCAAGCAGGTCTGCATTTCAATCCACACTCACAACTTACGTAGCCTCTCTGACCTTCAGTTTCTCATCTGCAAAATGGGTCGATACCCACACATGGTGTTAGGATTGAACAAGGTATCATAGGTAAGTGCAGGGCATAGCGCCTGCCCCTAGGATGCGGTGTTAAATGTAAGTGCCCCTCTCCCGTCCAATACCGAGTGGCAAAGAGCAGAGTGGAGTCATCAGACCCAGAAATGGTCCCAATCCTAACCTCTACTGGCTTTGTGAACCTCAGTTTCCCTATCTGTAGAGTGGGGAGAATCTCTATTGGTGCTGTAGGACCTTGGCAGCATGGTGCCCTCCCAGGGTGGACCTACCAGAGTCAGCAGCATCTGGGGACAGACAGCCCAGGGCTGCAGAGATGACCTGCAACCCCGCCGTGGCCTTTTCATTATCACAGAAATGGCTGCTTTCATGTAAAATGATATGAGCAAAGAGGACCCTGAACTGTGGTTTCAGCAGATTGCTTCTTGCCTGCACAGATCTTCTCCAGGGGCCCTGATGTCTCAACTCCCTGGGCCAATGTTTATCAGTGAATTCAGTGACCAGCAGCAAGGGCGACAGAGAGGCTACCGAGGGAGGCAAGCCTGGGCCCCCAGGATTCACCTCCAGTCCGATAGTCCTCTGCCCTGGGTGGGACCTCAGCATCCACCTTCACCTAAGCCTGGCCTCTGCTCTGCGATTCCCCAAGATCAATGCTCTGGAATGATTTTGGAGGCAGGCAGGGAGCCCCTCCCAGGCTCTCCTTCTCCCTCTGGTTTCCATGAAGCTCACACAGGAGCCACCTCACATTCCCTCTCTTCCTTTCTTCTCTCCCTTTTCTCCAAGCATCTCACCACGGAGGGCCACATCTCTCTGAGGCTAGGAGGGTGAAGACTTCATGGTTTTTGGAAGTCCCTCCTCCCCCCACCATCAGTTCCCTGCCCTGCCCCAACATCATCATCCCAAACCTGCAGAAATGCATCGCTAGTCTCCCAAATGAAGGTCTTGCTCCCAGCAAAGGAGGGTCAGGTGTCCCCCACTCTCCCTCCAGTGGCCCACCCCTCTTGGTGGATGGTGAAGAGCTCCTGTGGCAGGCATAGGCAGCTGGGACATACCACTTCCCCCAGCCCATCCCCAACTTCCCAGGCTTCCTTGGGAATGGAGCTGGAATGAAAGCTGGGAGGTCGTGGGCCCTGAGTCTGGTGGCCAGGCCTGCAGGGTTTCCATCAGGGAGAGAGAAGAGACCGGTCCTCCCAGCGTGGGACTTGCCAGAGCCTCTGGCCTCCCACATCATGTTGCATCTGGGGATGGATAGCCCAGAGCTGCAGAGGTGACCTGCAATCCCACTGATGGTCTCTTCGCTATTGCAGGAATAGCTGCTTTCATTAAAATGATGGCTCCCAGGGCAGCCAAGGCCAGGGCTGCTGCCTCAAGGACCCTCAACCAGGCATAGGTCCCAGGACAGCTTTGTGGCTAAGGAAGCCAGTGCATATGCGCTCACCAAGGACCCGTATGGGCCCGTTGTGTCCAGGGGACATGATGTTGGCAACCCAGAGCCCTGGCATTCTCCCTGCTTGGGGCTACCATGATGAGAAGAGCCACAGACAGCTGAGGGTGGAGGCCCTGTCTGCTCCATGTTTCCTATAGGATGCTGGGATTGAGCCTTCAAGCTCATCCAGGCCAGGCTATTGCAATTTTTTTGTTTTTCCTTTTAGAGATGGGGTCTCACTGTCACCCAGGCTGGAGTGCTATAGCAGGATCACAACTCACTGCATCCTCAAACTCCTGGGCTCAAGCCATCCTCTTGCCTCAGCCTCCCAAGTAGCAGGGACTACAAGCACACACCACCAAGTCCAGATTTTTTTTTTTTTTTTTTTTTTTTTTTTTTTTGAGACGGAGTCTCGCTCTGTCGCCCAGGCTGGAGTGCAGTGGCGTGATTTCGGCTCACTGCAAGCTCCGCCTCCCAGGTTCACGCCATTCTCCTGCCTCAGCCTCCTGAGTAGCTGGGACTACAGGCGCCCGCCACCGTGCCCGGCTAATTTTTCGTATTTTTAATAGAGACGGGGTTTCACCGTGGTCTTGATCTCCTGACCTTGTGATCCACCCGCCTCGGCCTCCCAAAGTGCTGGGATTACAGGCGTGAGCCACCGCACCCAGCCCATGTCCAGATAATTTTTAAAAATTTTTTTAGAGATGAAGTTTCACTATGTTGCCCAGGGTGGTCTTGAGCTCCCGGCTTCAAGCCATCCCCCTGCCTCAGCCTCCCAAAGTGCTGGGATTACAGACATGAGCCACGGCACCCAGGTAGGCTTTTACTAATTTTTGTTTATAAAAACCTTTTCCTTAAACAAAATGTGACCTGGACATTCAGTCAGTCAAGCCTTCAGAAGGGCAGGAGTGGGGATGGGTGTCCCTCAGTCTTGCCCACTCTTTTCTGAGAGCCTTGGCAGGGCCCCACGGCTCCAAAGAGCTGAATGAAATCCTCTGGTTTAGTCCAGTGTGCGGATGCCCATTCTACAGGTGAGGAAACTGAGGCTGTGGAGACAGGGTGTGCCCGGGCAGACGTGAGCAGCTCCTGCTGCCCCTGTCCCTGGCACTCCTGCCCTATCTTTCACTGGAAATCATTCACATGGCTTCTGCAGCCTGCAGACCACACTCTGGCCGGCTCCCGCCGGAACCCTGATGCGTACCATATTTCTGGTCTGACAGCCAGCCGTTGTAAAACTGAACCTCCTCCTTGTAATCGCCAATAAGTTTCCCCTTAGAGGAGCTGACTTTGAACTTGCAGAGAACAAAGACCCCTTTGTGGTTTGCTTTTGGGAAGAGAGGTGGAGGGAGAACTGCATAAATAATATGAGAAGCAGCAACCCCAATTATATTTTGTTACCTTCTCTTGTGAATATGAAATAAAAACCACTTTATTTTGAAAGCTGCAGGGGAGCCAAGTTTCTCCGGCTTGGACGTGGAGGCCAGGGGCCCAGGGCCGGGCCAGCAGGACAGTCACTGTGGTTTCGGGGGCAGCCAGGCCAGCTGTGAGCACATCAGGCTGTACTGGCCCCGCCTGGCCCAGGCGAGGCATCATAAAACATGGCATGAGTCGATTTCTTTCCAGCTGCAGGAAGTCTAATTTGTGCAGGAGGAGGGTCATTTCTTTACCATTTGGGGCTGGAAAGAAAACGGCTTTCTCCCCTCCTTCCCCCACCACTGTTCTCAGCCATGCGTGCCTTCCTGAGTTTCCCTCCAGCCTCTTCCTGCCAACACTCCACGCAGCAGGGCCAGCCTGGGGCCCCTGCAGGACTGGGGTGGGGGCTGCAGCTGTCTTCCCACCACTCCACCCTCCCCCAGCACAGGGAAGTCTGGCCCGGCTCACTGCCTGCGGTTTCTTCATGCACTCCATGTCCTGACAGCCTCATGGCCTGTGCCCACACTTTCTCCTCTCTTTGGCAAGCCCCATTCTTCCCTTGAGTTAAAGTGTTGCCTCCTCCAGGAAGCCCTCCCTTAGTCTCTTCCCACCCACCCTTCCGATATTCAGCACAGGGCAGCGTGGCTTTGTCTCAGTGACCCTTCGGTGGACTGAGGTCCTAATTGAGGACATAATTCATCCCTGGGCCCCCAGCACACATCACAGGGCCTGACTCAAGAGCAGCCTGTGGGTAGATAGTTGAGCAAGCCCACATTCTTCTTACTCCATGCGTCCTGGTGCTTAGAGTGGGCAAGGCTCTGTCAACCACAAGCCACCTTCTGTAGGAAAAAAAGGAGAAGGGGCTTGTAGGTTAATATAACTGAGGCGTCTGAGTAGGTGGCTTCAGGCGTGGCTCTATCCAGGGCCTCTCTATCTCTTCTTATCACAGGTAGACCTCCCCACAGGAAAGGAGCTAGAAGGATGCATCCTACTAGCTCAGCAACCCTGTAACCCTGTAAAGGTACAGTCCCTCTGTTCCCGTAGCTTGGCAAGGTAAATGCTCTGTCCCCAACCAGGCCAGGAGGTCTGGAGGCAGAATCTCTTCTGGGAAAGCGAATGCTCTGGCAATGTTTTGTGAAGCAGACACCCAAAGAGGGAGGTTCAGGGGACATCAGAGACTTCCCTGCCACTCACTGTGCTATCCAGGATGGCTCTGGGCCTGAAAATTCAAATTATAACATTGTATAACTCCTCAATTAAGAATTTATACATCATCTACTTCCAAAAGAGATCCAGGCCACGATATAACTTTGGCCTTGCTTGTAATTCTTCCAAAGAGCTTTCATGGAGCCGTAGCTTCCATGGAGAGAGAAGTGGAGTGATGGGCCAGAGGCCATCGGCAAGCGTGGCCTTCTGATTGGGGCACACCTAAACCAAGATTTGCCTTCTAAATCTGAAGACTTGCTTTCTTTCCCACTCTCCCAGAGGAAACTAAGAAAAAAAATGTAAGCACTGCTGCCGAAGCTGCCTTTGCCTCACAACCGCCATCTCGCCCCAGCTCATACCTCACGGGGTCAGATAGCTTCAGTCTTCCCACAAGAGAAGTCCTGGTGTTCCAGGCACCTGGGGAGAAGCTCACAGTTACTGTGGCTATCGTCGCTGTTGGGTTTAACTTTCTAATAAAACTGTATCTGTGGCCAGGCGCAGTGGCTCACGCCGGTAATCCCAGCACTTTGGGAGGCTGAGGCAGGCAGATCACTTGAGCTCAGGAGTTTGAGACTGGCTTGGCCAACATGGTGAAACCCTGTCTCTACTAAAAATACAAAAATTAGCTGGCTGTGCTGGCAGGCGCCTGCGATTCCAGCTATTAAGGAGGCTGAGGCAGAAGAATCGCTTGAACCTGGAAGGCGGAGGTTGCAGTGAGCTGAGATTGCGCCACTGCACTCCAGCCTGGGTGACAGAGGAAGACTTCATCAGAAGAAAAATAACTGTATCTGCATATATATATGTGTGTGTGTGTGTGTGTGTGTGAATATATATATATATATATATATATATATATATATATGAATGTGTCCCCCAAGATTCACGTCTTGAAATTTAATGGCCAATGTGGTAGTATTAAGAGGTAGGGCCTTTAGGAGGTGACTACGTCATGAGGCAGAGCCCTCACATATATATATATATATATATATATATATATATATATATATATATGCACATATGTACATACGTAGAGATACATATGTGGAAGCCAGCTAGAACCCAATGCAGAAGGTCCATATTACCTCATGGAATTCACACATAGGACCCATTACACCCACTGTGTAATGGGTCCAGAGAGGGTGTCTGGACCCACCACCTCTCTGGTGTCCAGAGAGGGTGTCCTAGTCTATTCAGTCTGCCATAACAAAATACCTAAGCCTGAGTTATTTATAAAGAACAGAGTATTATCTCACAGTTCTGGAGGCTGGAAAGTTCAGGGTCAAGGCAGCGGCAGGTTCTGGGTCTGGTGAGGGCCCAGTCTCTGATTCTAAGACGGCGCCTGTTGCTGTGCCCTCCAGAGGGATGAATGCTGCATCCTTCCTCACGTGGTGGAAGGGACCGAAGCGGATGAACCCACTCCCTCAAGCCCTTTTCTAAAGGCTCTAATCCCATCCATAAGGGCTCTGCCTCATGACCCAGTCACCTCCTACCTCTTAATACTACCACATTGGCCATTAGATTTCAAGACATGAATCTTGGGGGACACATTCAGATATAGTACAGGGCAATTGACAACACCAAGGACAATCCACAGGTAGGTGGAGAGGCGCCAAACAGGCCTGAAAGACAAAGGGCCTCACACTTCTTGGCCACCCCGTTCAATCCACAAGACACTGAGAGAAGGCTGGATGGGGCCATGGAGAACAGGGACAGAAGCGCTGTCTTTCGCAGATGCAGGCATTCAGCTCTGTCAGTCGGTCCCAGGAGGCGGGGTTAGTGTGCCCACCTATCAGTCATTCTCAGGCTTGTGGGGAGCCCCCTTCCTTCTCTGATTGTCCTTCCTTGGAGCCTGGCTGCCCAACTGCCGTGACCTTAATTCTCAGGGACTCAGGGAGCAGTCAGGGGCAGTGAGGGCCCACAGGACCTTCAAGGCCGGTAGCAGCCAGTGGCACAATTGGCTCAGGCTCTCTGGGGGATCCAGGCCAGGTAAGCAGCCTGCAGGGGGACCTGCGGGACAGGGTTCGAGGGCTGCCCTTCCAAGGGCAAACCTCTTCCCTGGGACAAAGGACAGGGATGTCATTCTGCTTTCATTCACTCATATGTAGCTGGAGGTTGGAGGCCGTGAGATTTTCCTGCCACCTTCTCTCTGGGCAAAAGATTTACTTGCGTGTGCCTCCTGGCCTCTCCCCTGCTCTGAGCCCACAACTCCCCACCCCATGCCGGGCCCTGCTGTCCCTTTCTCCAGTCCCGCCCCAACTAAGATGCCACACCTTTGGGGCTCTGCTCAGCAACCAGCATGCAGGCACAGCACAAACAAGACATGGACCCCAACTTCACTCCACAGTGTTTTATCCTGTGACTGGCATCTGAGTGGGGGAACACGCTGCTGTCCTATCCAAGCCAAGGGCCAGTGGTACAACATGTGTTGTGCAAACAAGCAGTTGTCATAGTTCAAGTAAAGACAATGGAGAGAGACCCACATCCCCATTGGGCTGAGCCCGAGGGAGCTGGCGCTGAAGTACACACTGTCGTGCAGCAAACATTGTCACACCTCATTACGTTAATATTGTTCATTTGTGGGGGTTTTTTGTTTTTTGTTTGTTTGTTTGTTTGATTGAGACAGAGTCCTGCTCTGTCACCCAGGCTGGAGTGCAGTGGCGCGATCTTGGCTCACTGCAACCTCTCCTCCCAGATTCAAGCAATTCTGTCTCAGCCTCCTGAGTTGCTGGGACTACAGGTGCATGCCACCACACCCGGCTAATTTTTTTGTATTTTTAGTAGCAACAGGGTTTCACCATATTGGACAGGCTGGTCTCTAACTCCTGACCAAGGGTGAGCCACCCACCTTGGCCTCCCAAAGCGCTGGGATTACAAGCCTGAGCCACTGCGCCCGGCCTCATTTGTGTTGTTTTTGTTTTTGTTTTTTTGTTTGTTTGTTCATTTGTTTTGAGACAGAGTCTAACTCGGTCACCCAGGCTGGAGTGCAGTGGCACAATCTTGGCTTGCTGCAACCTCCGCCTCCCCGGTTCAAGTGATCCTCCTGCCTCAGCCTCCCAAGTAGCTGGGATTACAGGCACATACGATAAAGCCCGGATAATTTTTGTATTTTTAGTAGAGATACGGTTTCACCATGTTGGCCAGGCCTAGTCTTGAACTCCTGACCTCAGGCAATCTGCCCGCCTCAGCCTCCCAAAGTGTTGGGATTACAGGTGTGAGCCATGGTGCCTGGCATAATTCTGTTCATTTGAATGCCATTCCTCTTTTCACGCCGTTTGTATTTAACTTGCAAATGGCGCTTGGTGGTATGATTCTATCACAGCTGTAAGTGTAAGAGGGTTATGCCTGCTTGCAGGTGTTTATGTACTTAAGTAGCAGTATAATAAAAATCATTTAAACTAACACCAGGGGACCAAGAGAATCTTTCCCCCTAAGGTGAGGGTGGAAAGGTTGTCCTCCATTATTTGAGTTTGAGAATCGCTGTGATAAAACAATCAACTTTGATGTGTCAGTAGCCATGAAGTGACTTAATGAGGAGGTGGCACGGAAGAGGATTGAAAGCACGGGCTGCTGGGGCTGCTCGGTGTGAGCCCACGCTCCTCTATGAGCTCTGACCTGAGGAAAGGGACTTGGCCTCTCTGAGCCAGGTTTCACACCTGAAAACTGGGGTCAGGGCCTCTGTCCGCGCCGGCTGTCACTCATGTGTCTGCGGCAGAAGCCTGGTAAGTGGTGGGTGGTCCCTCTCCTCAGGGGTTACTCAGTCCAGGCAGGCCTGCTTCACCCAGGCTCCTCTGACAGGCACAGCCTTGACCCATGAAAAGCCCTTCTCCAGGGGGATGCCAGGCCCCGTATCACACAGGACAAAAGAAGTTTGGTTGGAGGGCCTAGGGAAGCAGCCCCCAAGGCCCTCCAGGGCTAATCCTGTTCGGCTGTGGGGCAAGAATTCCAGCACCCAACAGTCTCAAATCCAAGCCAAAGCATGGCCTCAGATCCACCACGTCCTCAACACTACCACAGGGGGGCTTGCTCGCCCCTCAATCCAGGGCCAGCTCAGGTGGGGACAAGGAGAAGGTGACCAGCAGGTGTAGCCTGAGAGCCAAGGCTAGCAGGAGGTGCAGACGGAGTTTGAAAGCGTCAGAGCCCATCTGGCTGATGGAGTCACATGTGCATCTCAGAGAGCCCCAGGCCTCCTGACCTGAGCAGGGGTCAGCAGGTGCCCATGCCAGACCCAGGTCCTCTGGTCCTGGCCGCCATGCCTGGCAGCCGCAGATGAACCCAGCGTGAGGTCGGTGAGCTGGGCCAGGCAGAGAGGTGGTGCGGGCCAGGCGGGCAGTCTGGGAGAGGAGGGCTTCGGGCTTCTCTGTGAGGAGCTGTGGTTGCAGACTGGCCTGGCTCCCAGTGTAGCCCCCCAAATCACGGGCCTCCCCGGTCACCCTGGACACTGGGACACCGGGCCCAGAGTCCACCCAGCAGGGCCCAGGAGGATTTACTGACTAGGCGAAGGTCTGATTTATTTTTACTTTTCAGGGTTGCCCCCACCAAAATGAAGGCTGCTATTAAACCAGCAGCCACTAAAAATAAATATTTAAACGCCACATCTGTGCAGCTGCGCCAGGCTGGGCGCGCCCTACAGGCATGCCATTTCCCTCGGGTGGCTGGGACAATGACACCCTCGCATGTCCGGGAGCCGCAGCCCCTAAGGGGCCCCGCCTCTGCCCAGTGAGAGGACAAATTCTGCTGTCCAAGAACATCTTTATTCCCCAGTGTCTGGGGAAAGCAGCAACTGACTAGAGAAGGGGACAGAAGGAGACCGAGAAAGGAAAAGCCTCTCCGGAGAGTCCTCCCCTCACGAGGGCGCGAGCAGCCCGGAGACGCCCCACTGCCCTGCCCGCGGCATGGCTGCCTCACTCCAGCTGTGCGGGTCCTGCCGAGACACAAGACAACACCGCCCTGGACGCAGCGAGGTCAGAAACCACACGCGGCAGCGACGCCGCGGGCAGGGAAGGCCGGGCCCTCCAGCTGGGAGAGGGTTGCCTGGAGAGAAGGAAGTCCCCAGGCCGCCGGCGACCTGCTGCTCTTTCCACAGCCCAAGATTTCCCAAAGCAGCTTTTCTCATCCAGAGGCTGGGGTATAGGGCCCATGAGGGCTCTGCTTTGGCGCCTGGGATGAAAGAGAGGGAGAAAGTGCTGGGAGAGAAACAGAAACAGAAAGAAAGAAACAGAAGACAGAGAGACACAGCGAGAGGAAAGAGACAGAGAAAGAAAGAGACAGACACAGAGAGAGAGGCCCGGGGAGAAGAGACACAGAGAGAGAGAGAAAAGAAATAAATGGTGGGGGGTGGAGTGGGGCGCTTAGCGACAGAGGAAGAGGAAAGAGGGGGAGAAAGAGACCTTGCTCACAGGGCACCGGGGTAGTCAGGGAGTGAGAGTGGCGCGCAGCCCCTGCCCGGACCCCTGGGCCCCTGAGCCTCCCCATGCAGAGCAGCCTCCCTTACCCATGTGGGAATGGAGCCCCCAGCCACCAAGGGCCCTGGTGGACCAAACGTGCTCTGGTTGAGGACATTCTGGGTGACCAGAGTCACCCAGGCCTTCTAGGTGGGACTGAAAGAAGCTGCTGCTCGCCAGGGACCTGTAACTTGGGGTGCACTTGGAAATAAGGTTTTCAATATTTTGTGAATAGCACAAATGTTCTCCCCTGTATTTTCATTAAAGCACTATCAGTTAAATGTGCACCTCAATGCTTGTCATCCTGTTTTATCTGTCTCTGGTTTTCTTTTTTAATATACTGAAAAGCTCAAAAACCAAAAGTGGCCGGGACCCCCTCCACCTGCGGCTCACTGGATAGGCTGGTGTGGCTCTCTAAGTGCCCTGGCTAAGTGCTCTCTGACCCAAACAGATCCCAGGTCCTAGAGCAGCCTATGGGCAAGCCCTGCACCTCACAATGTTGACACCTTTGAACTCTGTTGCCTCTTAAAAGTCACTGGAACCTGGGACCCTGAACACCAGGGGGCCAGGGGAGTCAACCGGTGGCAGCCCTGGCAGCCCATGGCAAGGCCACCAAGCTGGGGCTGGGCAGCTGGGAAGGAGGGGCACTGAGGCAGGTGCTCAGCCCACCTGGGAAGGCTGGCAGAGGTTCCTGAGGCAGCACCAGCTTTGGGCAGCAAAAGCCGGTAGCACTGAGACACTCAGGGAGACATGTATCCCCGAGGCCCATCCTGCCCCTGACCTAGCTGGGTGTTATTATGGAAGGTACCTCCTTTTCTGTCCTCTTCTGCCCTCTGAAAATATCTTCAGAGAATCAGAATGAAGAGAAATAGTTCCCCTCACTATTCCATAATACAGCCCTTTACATATTTTATCCCATTGATGTTCACAACAGCCCCACCCTCATTCCCATTTCGTGGGTCTCTGTGCTGCTCCTCAAACACCCCAAATCCTTTTCTGCCCCAGGACCTTTGCACGTGCTCTTCCTCTTGATATGAATACTCTCCCCCATGTCGAATTCCCTCTCTTCATTCAGGCCTCTATTAAATGTCCTCTCCTCTGAAGATGCTTACTTGACAACCGTGTGTGACTATCCAGGAAAATTCTCCTGTTCTTAGGAAATACTCTGGCATGTTCAGAGATCGCAGTGAATGAAAACGCCAGAGATTCTTTGCAGATTCTTTCCAGCTTCTCCTATCAAGAGGCACAGGCCAGCTCCCCACCCCTCTAATCTGGCCAAGCCTTGCGACTTGCTGTGACTCAGAGAGAGTGGCACAAGAGACACCAAGTGACTCCAAGTAGGGCCTCAAGGGGCCTTCCAGCTTCTGCTCTCATCCTTCTGGAACTCAGGTCCCTGTGAGAAGCCCGAGCCAGCCTGCTGGGGGGCACATGGAGGAGAACCAAGGCCCTACAGGCCAATTGCCCCAGCTAACTGCTGGGGATGTGAGGAGGACACTTGGGGCCAGTCACAAAGTTTAGGGTGACTTTTTAGGAAGGAATGTCGAACTGTAACAAGAGGGAAAAACAAAAGCCTGCCACTTAAATTTTTTAAAATAAGAAGTTGAGGGAAAACAGAAATAAAACTTCAAGTAGCTACATCTATGGTTAATTGATTTGCAAGAAGGGTGTCAAGATAAGTTGATGAAGGAAGAATCATCTTTTCAAAAGATAGTGCTGAGACAAAAGGATGAATTTGGACTACAATCTCACACCACATTAAAAATTTTACTCAAAATGGGTCAAAGAGTTAAATGTAAGACCTAAAACTTAAAAACATCTCAGAAGCAAACAGACATCAATCTCCTTGACCTTGGATTAGGCAATGGTTTCTTTAGAATTAGATACTATCAACAACAAAAGAAAGCGAACCATCCAGAAAGTGAAAGAACAATACAAATAATGAGATAAAATACTTGCAAGTAATGTATCTGATAAAGACTTCTTTCTAATATGTATAAAGAATTCTTAAACTCAGTAATAAAAAGACAAAATAACCCAATTCAAAAATGACGGAAGGATTTGAATAGACATTTCTCCAAAGAAGACCCCAAAAAAATGGCCAATAATCACATCAAAAGTCATTGGAAAGGCAAATCAAAACCACAGTAAGGCTGGGTGCAGTGGTTCACACCTGTAATCCCAGCACTTTGGGAGGCCGAGGCAAGCAGATCACTTGAGGTCAGGAGTTCAAGACCAGCCTGGCCAACATGGCAAGAGCCCATCTCTACTAAAAATACAAAAAAAAAAAAAAAAAAAATAGTTGAATGTGGTGGCGCGTGCCTGTAGTCCCAGCTACTCAGGAGGTTGAGGCAGGAGAATCGCTTGAACCCAGTAGTGGGGGATTGCAGTGAGCCGAGATTGCACCACTGCATGCCAGCCTGGGTGACAGAGTGGAACTCTGTCTCAAAAAAAAAAAAAAAGAACCACAGTGAGACACCATTTCACACCTACTAGAATGACTGTAATTTTTAAAGGGCAGCTAAGTATTAGTGAGGATGTGGAGAAACTGATTGCTGGGACTGGATATACACTCACAAAAGGACGAATCCCTTGGTGGTTGCTGAAAACGTTAAACACAGTTTCCATATGACCAGCAATTCCACTCCTAGCTCTATACCCAGGAAAAATGAAAACATCCATTCACACAAAACCTTCGACATGAATCTTCATGGGAGCATGATTCACAATGGCCAAAAGGTGAAAACAACCTAAATGCCTAGCAGCTGATGAATGGAGAAGAAAATCTGATATAGCCATATAAGGGAATATTATTCAGGAAGGAAAGCAAAAGGAAAGGAATTCTGACATGCTACAATATGGAAGAACCTTGAAAACATTATGCTAAGGGAAAGAAACCAAACGCAGAAAGTCACCTATTATATGATTTCACTTCTGTTAAATTCTGAGAATAGGCAAATCCATGAAGACATAGATTAGTGGCTGCCCAGGGCTCAGGGAAGTGAAGAGTGACTGTTCGTGGTATGGGGTTTCTTTTGCAGGTGACGAAGATATTCTAGAATTAGATAGCAGTGATAGCTGCACAACCTGTGAGTACAGTTAAAGAAAAAAAAACACTGAATTGTATACTTTAAAACAGTGAATTTTATAGTATATGAATTATATTTCAGTAAATAAGCCAAAACATCTGCAAAAGATAAAACTTGGGCACCTACTATATTTTCTCCAGTATTTAATTTTCTTGATTTGTTCCTTAGTTTTAAATTAATAATTTAAAAAGAACATGTTTCCAATTTTAAATATATCATTCCAATGTAGTAAAACATTTCATATATGAACTAAAATGTCCCCTCACCTTGTAGTTCATGCTCTTATACTGTTTTGGGGGGTTGTTTGTTTGTTTGTTTTGAGACTGAGTTTCCACTGTCACCCAGCCTGGAGTGCAGTGGCGTAATCTCGGCTCACTGCAACCTCTGCCTCCCAGGTTCAAGGGATTCTCCTGCCTCTGACTCCCAAGTAGCTGGGATTACAGGCGGCCGCCACCACGCCCGGCTAATTTTTTGTATTTTTAGTAGAGATGGGGTTTCACCATGCTGGTCTGGCTGGTCTTGAACTCCTGACCTCGTGATCCGCCCACTTCGGCTTCCCAAAGTGCTGGGATTACAGGCAGGCATGAGCCACCACTTCCGGCCTCTTATACTGTTTTAAATGTTAAACACAAACAAGACTTAAGCGGCCACATAGAATGACAGAATCGAAGTCACTCAAGTTCCAAATCTTCCTCTTTCCAATCACTGTGCTATTGTTGCTTTGCCAAATCTGCTGTTTAAATGTGGGAATTCACAGTACCCTGGGGCACTCGAGACATGAATTATGTCCAAAGTGGCTTCAGAGTGCCCACAACTTACTTTCAAAAAGCATATTTCTGGACCAACTTTATACCTGGGAGTTCTGAAATTAACTTTCACTTAGAATACAAAGCTTATTAAAGGATAATAAATAAAATCAAGTTGATTTGTGTGTATACATATAAACCCTCACAATTGTTTAGAATTTAGATCAACAAAATATTTTCCCTGGCAGGAGTATTTAATCATGCCTGGTGATTAAAAAACAAAAAAACAAAACAACAACAAAACAAACAGTAATCTAAGTAGATTTTATTACTGTCACTTCAGTGATAGTGCGTCACCTCCTTGCCTGAACCCAGGCACACAGCTCCCACTACCCCACTCTCACTTTCTATTTCCCTAGTGCTTTGAAGATTCCACTTTACCCACTGCAGGAGAACATTATGAGGCTAGGTAGTATAATCCCCACTTGACAGATGAGAAGGCAGGGGCCCCAGAGAGGTGAGAGGCTTATCCAAGGGCCAGCAGGAGGGGACAGACCTGGAAGCCAGTTCTGCAGGGCTCAGCTCCCACGTCTCAGGGCCTGGTCCCCACTAGCCCCTCTTATTAGTGACGTGGGTGGGTCTACTCCCCACAGTTCTGGCTGTCAGACTTACCCAGGCTGTGCCTCATCCTCGCAGTACCCGCTCTCAGCTTGGAAAGAATCTGGAAATTCATTCACAACCAGGTGCTGAGAGCTGCTAATAGGCTCCTTTCCAAACAGGTAATTGCCTTTATCAAAGAGGGTGCTCTTTAATTAGCTGAAAGATGCCTCTGCAAGTGTGATGTCGGGCCTCCTCCCTAGGCTGCTGGGATCACATCTGTCCTCCCCCACCTCACCTCAGGAGTAGTTTGCTCCCCAGAGAGGAGCCCTGTCTGAGAGTAAATCCAAAGAGATGTCCCACAGTGAACTCAGCCTCAAAATGCATTTGGAGTTGCAAATTAAATGACATAGTCTCATGACCTGTGTCTGATTCTGTGGAACTAAGAAAATCTAGTTTCTCCCGAACTAACACGAGTATCCTACAGCCTAGCCTTTGCCTGGTGAACACAGACAGCCTCTCCGGGGCCTGGGAGAAGGCGCTGTAAGAGGACAGGGCCTCACAAACTCTAGAAGGAGCTCTAAGAAGATGGGGCCTCACAAACCCTAGAAGTGTGTCTCGCCCTCCTCAGCTCACTCAGATGCTTTGTCTCACTCAGATTCTCACATTTACAAAGCTTAATGAGTGCCAATTTACTCATCATTGTCCTCCCAGGCCTCACAACGCATTAAAATCCTTCTGCACAGACAGATTAGGAGACAAGCCTAAGGAAAATGTACATCTGCTTTAAAAAAAAAAAAAAAATACAGTTTCAGGTTCCACTTTACATCAGCCAGGGTTTAGTTACAGGAAACAGAAACCACGCTAACAATTTTAAGCAAAAAGGGGTTTAGACAGGAAATTAGGGGCTTACCATTTTATTGAGAGGCATGGGCCGGTCCTATTGGAGTGGTGCCCAGAAAAAGGCCTGGGGACCAGCCGGCTGGGCTCTGCTAGCTTGGCTCCACTCAGCCAGGTGGGGGTCGGGAGGCTACCAGTACTGTAGCATACCTGCCTCTTGACCCCAAAAAGGGACTGAATGGACCCTGCAACGCTGCCACAGGAAAACAACCACCACAACTTTGCTTGCCAGCAGAAACGGCCAAAAGCAGCAGGAGGAGAGTCTTGGCCTCTGAATCATAGTGGCGTGCAAAGAATTGGCAGGACTAGGGATGTGCTGGAGCTGGCTCAGCCTAGTGACAGCCAGCGGCACACAGCAATTCCAATTCCGGGTCCAGGGACACCACGGGATAGCAAGATTGAAATTGACCACAGTGGATATATTTACACCATGGAAATCAGCAAGCACTAACAGCCAGGTTGCCTTTTTAAAATTTAATTTAATTTAATTTTTTCTTTTTTTTGAGAGCTGGTTGTTAAACATTCACCACTGGGCATAACCCATTTCACATTTAGAACTCTAGCGGCAAGGGAAGCGGGAAAAGCAGTGGTTCACCTTCCAGCCTTTGAAAGAACAGAGAGAAGAGCATACCGAATACTAGCTGCCAAGCCATCTTCCATTACACATACTCCTAGGAATGTATCCTGCAGTAAACTTGCACATGTGTGAGGTGATGAATGGCTGCTGATGCTGCACTTTGCTGGTAATTGCGTGGAAACAACATTTCTTAACACAATTGCTCTTGAGCATATGTGAAGTTTATTAACCCTGGAGCTAAGGAATTGGCAAGGTGACAGAATAGTGGGTTGGTTCAAAGATGGCTTGGAAATTGTTGATTTGTATCTACGGGGGGTGGGGGGAAGAATGCTTGCATAAGCAGCTAATTAAGAAGAGGCAGCTAATAAGGTCAAGCATACAGTGTCATTTAACATGATTGTTAAGATGTAATTTCCTTATCAGCTGGAACAAGTGAGGTTTGAGGCACAGTAATCTTGGGGGTGATTTCCAGAGAGGCCAACTGTTCATCAGAAATAATAAGAAACACATTCAAGGTGCACTTTATCTGTGGCTCTTAATTAAACAAAGTTACAAGATTTTATGCCCCAGCTGATCTGGAGAGAGCCCATCAGCTCCAAGGCAGCAAGCATGTCAAGCAGAGGTTACAGCAAAGCACCTGGCAAGCAGGATCTGCACTGGCCTCTGGGATGCTCAAGCTTCTGGCTCTAAGGGGCTGAATGTGCAGGTCACCTAGCCCTCTGTGTTGTTTTTATTTGACAATAGCCAAATATGGCAATAAGTTGCTATGCACTGAATTGTGTCCTCTCTAAATCCGTATGTTGAAGCCTGAACCCTACAGTGTGACAGTATTTGGAGACAGGGCCATTAGGAGGCAATCAGGGTTAGAAGAGGTCAGAAGGAGGTAGCCCTGATTCTCTAGGGCTGGTGTCCTCTTAAAAACAGGAGAGATGCTGGGTGCAGTGGCTCACACTTGTAATCCCAGCACTTTGGGAGGCCTAGGAGGGCAGATCCCAAGGTCAAGAGATCGAGACCATCCTGGCCAACATGGTGAAACCCCATCTTTACTAACAAAAATTAGCCAGGTGTGGTGGCACACACCTGTATAGTCCCAGCTACTTGGGAAGCTGAGGCAGGAGAATCACTTGAACCTGGGAGGCAGGGTTGCAGTGAGCCGAGATCCCACCATTGCACTCCAGCCTGTGACAGAGCCAGACTGTCTTGAAAAAAAAAAAAAATCATAGAGACAGAAAAAGTAGGGAGAGACAGTGTTCTCTGTCTGCCTTTGAGGATACAGCAAGAAGGCAGCCACCTGTGAGCCAGAAAGAGAGCTCTCACCAGGAAGCAGCTCTGATGGCACCTTGATCTTGGACTTCCAACCTCCAGAACTGTGAGAAAATAAATGTCTGTTGTTTAAGCGCCCCAGGTGGTGGTATTTGTTACAGCAGCCGGAGCTGACTAGCATACAAGCTAAATGTCCATTAATAGGGAACTAGTTGCAGTAAAGGGACAAATCACAGAATGGAAGAAAATTTTGTAAATAATATATCTGATATGGGATTAATATCCAGGATATATGGAGAACTCCTAAAACTCAACAATAACAACAAACAACAAAACCCAATTTGAAAATGGGCAAAGGACTTGAATAGATGTTTCCCCAAAGAAGATGGCCAACAAGCACATGAAAAGATGCTCAACTCACCAATCATTAGGGAAATGCAAATCAAAACTATGAGATACCACTGCATACCCATTATCATGGCTACTATTTTAAAAAAAAACAGACAATAGCAAGTGTTGGCAAGGATGTGAAGAAATTGGAATTCTTGTGATGTCGGGAATGTAAAATTTTGCAGCTGTGTGGAAAATAGTATGGCAGTTCCTTAGAAAGTTAAAAATTGAATTACAATATGATCTAACAATTTCACTTCTGTGTACATAGCCAAAAGAATTGAAAGCAGCATCTCAAAGAGAAACTTGTACACCAATGTTCATAGAAACATTATTCACAATAGCTGAAATGTGGAAGCAAGCTGAGCATGCATGGATGAATGAATGGATAAACAACATGATGAATACAGACAATGAATATTACTCAGCCTTCAAAAGGAACAAAAGTCTGAGACATACTGCAGGAGGCATGAACCTTGAAGACATAATGCTAAGTGAAATGAGAAAGGACTGTGTGATTCCACTTGTATGAGATAACTGGAGGAGTCAAAATCATAGAGACAGAAAGAATGGTGGTTGCCAGAGGCTGGGCAAGGGACAAGTGGTATGGGGAGTTAGTATTTAATGCTTACAGAGTTTTTGGTTTTATAAGATGAGAGTTCTGTGGATGAATAGTGGTGATGGTTGCACGACAATGGGAATATACTTAATATCACTGAACTGCACACCTAAAAATGGTTGATATGTGTTATAGTTTGGCTTTGCGTCCCCACGCAAATCTCATGTTGAATTGTTATCCCCAGTGTTTGAGGAGGGTCCTGGTGGAAGGTGATTGCATCACGGGGGTGGATTTCCCCCTTGCTGTTCTTGTGACAGTAAATGAGTTCTCACAAGACCTGGTTGTTTAAAAGTGTGTGACACCTCCACCTTCACTCTCTTCCTCCTGCTCCAGCCATGTAAGACATGCCTCCTTCCTCTTTACCTTCTGCCATGATTGATTGTAAGTTTCCTGAGGTCTCCCCAGCCATGCTTCCTGTACAGCCTGCAGAACCATGAGCCAATTAAACCTCTTTTCTTTATAAATTACCCAGTCTCAGATATTTCTTTATAGCAATGTGAAAATGTACTAATACAATATGGTAAATTTTATGCTGTGTATATTTTACCACAGTAAAAATTTTTTAATAGACAGCTGGTTAAATATAGTGCATCTATCCAGGGCCTCATTGAATACCATATGAAAGGTACTGCCTAGAGTTGTGCAAACAGCCATATTTACTCCGATGATGAAATACCATGCCACCATTAACACAAGAGGTAGCACTATATGCATAACGAATGAGCTCCATAACATGTTAAGTCAAAAGAAAAGAAAGGAAGAAATCATATATATAGTATGCTGCCATTCAGGTTAAAAGTGGTAAAAGAAGTCTATAAATGTATTTGCCTGACTAAGCAAAAATATCTCTAGAAAGATACTCAAGAAAATGACCCCACTGGTTGTCTCCAGAGAAGAGTAGCTAGACGCAGGAGTAGAAAAGGAGATTTTTACCAGATGCTTTTTGGTTCATTTTTAATTTTGTACTAATATACAACTATTGCCAACTCAAAAATATTTAATTTTTAAAAATGGTTGCAGGAGTGAAAATACACCAGCCATTGAAGCATGCTATGTGGCCCTGGAAACCATGGGTTGGAGCGGATGCCTTAGGTATCTGCTTTGGGGCAGGGACTAACACTGGACTTCAGGGCTTGCAGGGGGCTGGAGTCCTGGGTCTTACCTTGAGTGAGTCAATGACCCCTTTGGCCTCCCCTCTGCCCTCAGGGTCCTCATCTGTGGCCACCCTGCGACAGGAATAGACATAGCCTATGCGTCTACAAATCTAGGCATGAGGTGGGCCCCTCCTCCTAGCCAAGGCAGGGGCTCAGGCGCTTGCTGCAGCATAGCCCAGGTCTGCTTCCAAAGCCAATACATCTTCCAGTCTCCACTAAGGCACCCCAGGAAGAGCTACCTCCATCCTCACATGGAGAGCAGTCTGGTCAGGGACGCCAAGTGGTCCTTGGGCTCCAGAGGCACAGCCTGGCTGGAGTCCTGGAGTCATTGTGTCCCTGAGTCCTCACCATCAGTGGCCATGTCGGCTCCTGGCCCAAGGGACAAGCCTGGTGCGCACTCTGAGTGACACTGTGGGGATTGGAGAGGGTGTGGCCCGTGGGGCCAGTGGCACAGGACTTTGCAGAGGCTCAGAGATGCTGACCTGTGCTCTTTCCTGAGGCCTAGCTCCAGCCCAGAGAGGCCACTAGAACTGCTTCATGGCATCCAATGACTGAAATTTTCCTACCTGAAGGCGGTTCAAAGAAACAGCTGGCTCAGCAGTTAGACGTGGGCAAGGTCTCCGCAGAGCATGTGTACATGCTCAGCTGTCCCTGCTCGGCCCAGAGGCGAGGACTGCTGTGCTGCAGCCCTCTCTGGCCCTTGTTCCCTTCCTCCCATCCTTCCCCACCAGGAGCCTTCCCTTCCCCCACAGGCCTCCACTCCACACTCGAGGGGAGCACCTTTGCTCACGCCTTCTGTAGCTGTCTGCGGAGTGGAGGGGGTGAATGTGCTGGGAGCAGGAGGAAAGGGACTGCCATGTGCTCATTGTCGCCTGTTCGAGGAGATGCGTCCACTTTGGCCCTTCCCCTGCACTGGGCATGTCACTGTCACCTAACCGCTGCCCCTCTTGTGGAGGGACTTGTGAGGTCCATTGTCCCGGGGAGCAGGGTCTCAGAGGCAGAGCCCAGCACCCCGCTTCTCTCATCCAAGCACCTTCTCCTCAAACTCCCCTTGAGATGGGGTGAAGGGATGAGGTCACAGCTTCCGGGATCTGGCTGACTGAATGACCCCCTCCACAGCACGAAGCGAGGGGGCCGTGGTTCCTCACTTGCACCATGCACCAGGCCTGCCAGCTCCTCTCCCACCTCACCTAGCCCCCACCCCTTGAGGTGAACAATAAGGACACAGAGACTCAGGGACATGAGTCCAAGTGACATGAGGACCACAGACCCCCACACCTGGAGCTGACATAGGGAGTGACCATTCACATTCCAGAATCCCAGAAACCCCAAACTTGGTCATTGTCACCTAGGAAAAGGCTCTGGTCAGCCCCACAGGCCTCTTCAGGGCCAGGCCAGCCATGGGCGGCTGTGTGAGGAAGCGGCTGGTCAGCCTCTGCCCATGCCTTCCTGGTTGGCCAGCAGCAACTCTTCTGTACATGAAAGAGTCTCCATCCGCTCTTGAAAAAGTCTCCCTGTCACCCACCTTTCCCCTCCTGACCTCTGACCCTCCTGCACCCCAGTCCCACGCTCCTTTGCCAGGCCCCAGATGCTTAAGAGGACCCCAGGGTCTGAGGACCTGGGTCTGGCCAGGGCACAGCTGCCAGGTACCTCTGACACCTCCCATCTGTCAGGGCCACTCTCAGTCGTATGTTCCTAATTCCCTGACACTCAGTTCCATATGAGCCGTGAAGTGGGAGGGGCGGCTCCACTGCTGAACAACTGCAGCCCCCCAGGCGCCTTGGCTGGAACCACGAGGAGCTGCAGCTCAGGCATGGCCTTGCCCCAGGAAGTTCCTGCCAGGTGGCCCAGAGCCAACCAGGAGCCAGGAATGGCCAGCAGGGCTGGGACTGAAAGCCTTTCTGTAGGCTTGATGTTTCTGGAACCTGTCCTTGAAAGGTTTCAGCAGAATCCCTCCTCAGAGATGGTACTGCCTAAGACCCCTTTAAGCGAATCAAGAAGACAAAGTCATTTCCTGGAGAACCAGGGAGGTGGAGCTAGGCCCAGTGTCTCAGCCTTTAAACCAGGCTTCTCTGTGGGGGCAATCATTTCCTTCCCGTCTCTCACCTGCAGCCACCTGCTGTCCAGGATATTTGTGCCAAAGATGGCTATTGGATGGCATGGCCTAAGGTGTGATCAAGGGGTGAGGTGCATCCCTTTGGGCTGAATTATTTTTTAATCAAATTTATTGCTATAATTTGTATGCAGTTAATTTCACCCTTTTTGGGTATGCAATGTGATGAATTTTGACAAATGTATACTTTCATGTAAGCACCACCATCAAGATAAAGAATATTCCCACCACCTCAAAAGGTTTCCCCATGTCCCTTTTGGTCAATATCCATCCCTCACCCCAAGACCTGGCAACTACTGATCTCTTGTCCATAGGGATATGGTGTTGCTTTTTCCAGATTGTCATATAATTGAAATCATATATGTAGGCTTTTGGGTCTGGTTTTTGTGACTTGAGTTTCATCCATGTTGTTGAATAAATCAGGCATTCATTCCATGTATTGCTCAGTAATATTCCATAGCATGGATGTTCCACAGTCTGCTTATCCATTCCCTAGTTAATGGGCATTTGGGTTGTTTTTATTTTTCAACTGTTATGAACAGTGCTGCTATCGACACTCATGTACAAGGTTTTATGTAGACACATGTTTTCATTTCTCTTGGATAAATACCTAGGAGTGGGATTGCTGGTTATATGGTAGGTATAGTTTAACTTTGTGAAAAGAAACAGCCAAACTGTTTTCTAAATGCTCGCACCATTTTACATCCCACCACAATGTATGGTAGGTCCTCTCTAGCATGGTAGTTTCTCTCCAGCACTTAGTGTTGTCAGTCTTTTTAATTTTAGCTTTTATGTATTTTATTTTATTTTATTTTTAGTTGGAGTTTCACACTTGATGCCCAGGCTGGAGTGCAATGGCATGATCTTGGCTCACTGCAACCTCCATCTCCTGGGTTCAAGTAGTTCTACTGCCTCAGCCTCCGAAGTAGCTAGGATTACAGGCATGTGCCACCATGCCCAGCTAATTTTGTATTTTTAGTAGAGATGGGTTTTCACCATGTTGGTCAGGCTGGTCTCTAACTCCTGACCTCATGTGAGCCACCTGCCTCGGCCTCCCAAAGTGCTGGGATTACAGGCATGAACCACCTCGCCTGGTCAATTTTAGCTATTTCAATAGATGTATGGTGGCACCTTATCATGGATTTGATTTGCATTTCCCTAATGATTAATAATGGTAAGCACCTTTTCATATGCCTGTTGGCTATCTGTATATCTGCTTTGGTGAAGTGTCTATTCATTTCTTTCCATCCCTTTCTTTAACAGGCTTGTAATTGCTTTGAAACATGTGTCTTGAACATTGCTCTGATCACTGACCAAGGAAGAGCCCGTTCATTCAGCAATGGCTCTCAGCTCTCAGATGCAACTGTTTACAAGTCATGCCCTCTCCTGACCCCTAGACTCACTTCAGAGGCTACACTAAAGTGAAAGCCACAGACCAGACAAGGGGAAGCCCTACCTTGGGCGGTAGGCAGGACAAGTCACGGCACCCCCCTGCACTTCCGGTGGGCAACTCCCATGGGGGCCCAGAGAGAAAAGATGTGTGAGTCCGCAGAGGTCCCTGAGAGGGTAAAATAATAGTTCAGCCACATGTCTCTCAATGATAGGGATACGTTCTGAGAAAGAAGGCGTTGTCAGGCAAGTTTGTCACTGTGTGAACATCCTAGTGTGTTCTGACACAAGCCTAGGTGGTATAGCCTACCATATGGGACAGCCTGCTGTTCCTAGGCTACAAACCTGTACATCATGTTACTCTACTGAATACCATAGGCGAATATAACATGATGGTAAGTAGGTGTGTATCTAAACATAGGAATGGCACAGTAAAAATATGGTATTTTAATCTTATGGGTCACAATTGTATATGCAGTCCATCATTGACCAAAACATCATTATGCGGTGCACAGTTGTACCCAGTTAAGATAAACCAGAAAATATACGTAAAGCACTCAGTCAGTGCCCAGAAAACAGTAAGCACTCATTAAACATTAGCTACTGTCATTATTATAATCTCATCATTCCCAAGTTGATAAAAATTGTCTTCAGTTGGGAACATGATGTCCACATCCAGAAACAGCCCCTGCAGTGGAGACCCAGGCAGGGCTTCAAGAGGATCTAGAGGCTGTCACAAGCCCCCGAGGTCCCTCCATCCCTGTGAAGATGAGTTCAGTTCCTACCTGCTGCCCAAGCAGAACTCTGCGGGTTTCTGTTGGCATCACCAGCTGTCCCCTGCCCTCTCTTTTCTAGCAGCCCCCGGCAGTCTTGCATCTCACATGCACACAGGCACACCCCTTCATGCCTTTTGTTCCTCCATCAAGGACGCCTCATCCCTCCAGCCTCCTCTTCCAGGAAGAGGTCTCGGCCACTCCCATTCCTCTGAACCTCTACAACCAATATCTCCTGAACAGTGACTGTGGGCGAGGACTGTATGAGCAGAGACCCACTCCCACATATTTGAGGAGTGGGGAACTGGCACCAGGCGGTGCACTCAGGAAGGCACCGAGAGAGAGAGGAGCTGGGACAATGGAAGGGGCTCACAGAACTGCTAAGCAAGGACTCATGTTTCACTCTAGGTCAATGGGAGGCACTGAAGGTTGAGGACATGAGAAAATATGGTCAGGAAGCCAAACAGAGGTATGGCCAGGAGAAGGGCAGCTGGAGCCTGGGTGGGTTGTGGAAAGAATGAGGGTTCAGGAGAAGTCGTTCCTCACTGTGCAACCGTGGACAATTCCCCAAGGCTCTCCAAGCCTTGATTTTCTCCTCTGTGAAATGGGCTAACAATAACAAGCCAGCCTGCCTCTGAGAGGGGCTAGGGGCAGGTAGCTCAGAGGAGTGGACATCCTTCACAAACCACGAACATGACACCACAGGTTGTGCCTTTGCATGGGTGGGTGTGGCAGGCAACACGGTGGAACTGAGGTAGACCACATGGATGTGATGGGGACTGAGCAGGGAGGGACATCTAACATCCAGGCACATGCAGTACCCTCTTCATACGCCTGTGTTCCAGGGGCCACTTCCCCTTCCACACACACGCACAGCCAACTAACAGATCTGCCTTCTAAGTCCACAAGTAGCTACGAGGACAGACCAAGCCATGCACACATCCTGCACTCTGCTCCTACACCACCACCCTAACAGTGTGGGCAGGGCCCTTCCTGTTCCTCCATGTTTAGCACACATATACTCGATACCCTGTGTGTGGGGGATGGGGGGCAGTGTCTGCGTTGTGTGTATTGTGTTTGTGTTGCATGCATGTGTTGCGTGTATCTTGTAAGCATGTGCATGCATGTGCATGTGTGAATGGTTTCTTAGCATACGTTTGGTTCTGACTTGCTTTAACACCAGGACTTGGGGACCTTGGCTTCAGGACATCCTCTGTGGGCAGTGCAGAATTGCAGAGTCACCAGCCACTGCACCGTGTTTGGGTTATCTCAGACCTCACTTAGCCAAAGAAAGGCAAGGAACAATAGTGACAGATTTCTGAAGTGCGGTTATTTCATAAACTGCAGAGTTGGCAGGGCTGTTGATCTGTGCATGCCAGATTTTCCAGGTGAGGATTCTGAGAGGTCCAGAGGCTGCCCCAAGCCAGTGTGCAGAGGACAGAGTTAGACTCCCAGGGCCATGCTCAGAGGAAGGCGGCACTAAGGGATCTGCTCCCAAAGATGTGGTCTGCTCCTGTCTCTTGGGACCTATGGGTGATCCGACTCTCTACCTTGCATTCCTGAGGACGTCCAGAAGGAGCCCAAAAGACTGGGACTGGAACCTTTGCCCTTTCCAAAAAAGGACGTTGAACCACTGCCTGCCAGGGAAGCTCCGGCCCAGTGGGAGCAGAGGCAAGGGAGGGGCCCAGCCCAGGAGCCCCAGATCTTTACCCTAAAGGGCTTTTCCACTTTGCAATCAGCAGATTATCTCGGGGTGGTACTTCAGTGTCCAGTGAGCACCCGAGTCCTCCGTGACCTTCCACTGCGTGGGAGTAGCCCCATAGACTGGCTTGGCCTGAACCGGCTATTCACTGAGGGTGTAGATCAGCGATTTTCTACTTTTCTCCTTCCTTCTCCATTAGCAGATGTTCTTCTGTAAAGAGGAGCTTCCCAGGTTCCCTGGGAGGAACAGGTGCTCCTCCCGTGAAGCTCCCCGCAAGTGGGGATCGATGGGCTTTCCTCTTGTCTTCTCTCTCTTTGCTTTGTCTTTTCCTGTTTTATCACAATGGGCCCATGGACTGAACACACAATGCTTTATGTTCACGTATAGGCACCATGCTTTTTGAAGTTCCAGTTGTCCCGGAAATCTCTGGGCACTTCCTGCTTTCTGGCACGGGATGTCCAGGCCTACCTCAAACCATTCCTGCCCAGACCCGGAACCAGCCAGTCTCCCAAAGAGCCCTGGTCCCTCGGGGTGGGACTGGGATTCAGAATCTAAGATCCGACTATTGTGTTCATGGCTATGTGGTGACCTGCTTCTCCTTACAGAAAAAAGATCTGACTCCCCAAAGAGGGGCTGGAGGTCCCCCAGTCCCACAGGCAGCCAGGGCACAGTGGGGCTGAACTGCAAGACTCTGCCCCGGCTCTTTGGGTGGGGAGAGGTTTCTAGGTTGGTCTCTACTAGCTCGTGGCTCTCCAGAGGGAGGCCTACCCAGGGTCCTTTGCGTATACTTGATCTGACCCCTGTGGTCAGGGCCTGAAACACGGACGATGAGTAATTTCCAGAGTACTGAAAAGGCCAGCCACGGAAATAGAGCTGCCCACCCACTGGCTGATGTCTCAAATTCCACCATTCCTTCCTAAATATGGAGATTCAAATCCCGATCTAAATGCAACATCCCTGAAGATTTCACTGTCCGTGTTCAGGTGTTTCTAAGAGCAGATGCCACTGATAGGGCAGACATGACCCTGAGGCCCCTGGCCCTGAGGTTGGAGGGAGAGGCCGCCCTGTATTGGAGAAGAGCCTGGGGACCTAAGCAGGCTTTGAAGACTTCACACACACATGTGTCACAGTCTGCCAGCTCCAGCCCCCTGCTCACCCACTGTTTTAGGAAAAAAAATACATCATCCCCGCAACCTCCAGACCCCCAGGGGGCTCCCGGGGCTGGCTGCAGAAAGCCCAGCTTCTGCTGGGGCACAGTGGACCTTTATGGCTGAAACCCGTCGAACCTCATGTGAGTCAGCAAGGAAACACGTGTGCTCTCTTTTCCTTTAGAACCCCTGTGGTCTCCAGGGCCTAACAAGGTACAAATGGAAATGTTATTCTTGCCAGAGTTGAGAGACATGGAGTGGAAATACGAAACCAAGAGCAGCGGTAGGCAGTGTGTGTGTGTGTGTGTGTGTGTGTATGTATGTGTGTGTGTATGTGTGTGTGTGTATATGTGTGTGTGTATGTGTGTGTATGTGTGTGTGTGTGTGTGTGGTGTGTGTGTGTATGTGGCGGGGGGTGGGGTGGGCTTGACTCTGGCTGGCATCTGTTTTGAGGGGTGAGCCCCAAAAGACTTTAAAGGGGCTACACCCTTTCAGACAAATTCACCCCACCCCACCCCTCCACTCTGCGCTTCCCCACCTGTCCCCCCATGGGATCCAAATACCTTTCAGGCCAAGAAGCATCTACCCCATTAACAGAAAGACCCCATTTCAGAATTCAAGGTTTGTTGTCAGCTCACAGGGAGCTACTTCTCTTTGTGGCAGAATAATATAATAATTTAACATGTTGACAAAGTGCTTTGCTTTGGGTTTGGGGGATCTTTTGGTACTTTATGCTGCCCCATCACTTAGGCTGTTCAGGTAGAGGTTATTTCAGACTTGTTGTCCCCAGGGTGGGGCCGCACAGTAGGGAACAGGGCGTGCACTGTACATTTTCGACTTCCACTGATGGCTACAGAGACTCTGGGAAGTGAAACTACATTAAGAGCCGAGGCCTAAAATTGCAAGAGCCAGGCTTTATAACAGATCAACGTTTTTGGGTTTTTGGTTTTATGTTTTGGTTTTTGGTTCCAAAAGGCTCCGAAGATAAAGTTTAGACCATAAACAATAGGATAGGAGGACCTGTATAACAAGCCAGTGTCCCACCTGGAGAGAGAGAGTCTGTCCCAGCTGGAGGAGAGGCTGGAAAGGAAGCAGGGGAGGCGGATGCTGTCTGAGAAGCTGGGCTGGGCCCCTCAGCGCCTGCCAGGACCACGTGCCAGAGAAGAAAGCCCAGGACCCTGCAGAGCGCAGGAGAGGACAGAAGAGAGCCAGGCCTGGTAAACCTCAGCCCCCCAGGGCTCCTACCCAGGGCAGATGAGCTGGCTGGGCTTGAATATGAAGCTGAGGCTCCCGCCAGCTTTCCTGCCCATAGCCCAGGCTGTCTCCTGGTCCTCACAGCTAAAGGTGCACTCTGGTCCTCGCCTCTGCTCCGAGCAGCAGGATGGAGGAAAGGGAAGATAGGCAGAGGCCATGCCCAGATGGGTCTTCTGGATATTTCCCAGTCACTGCCTACTGGCATTTCTGCTTTCATCCTTATCTCAGGAAAGAGGTCACCTGGTCACACCCAGAGGCAAGGGAGGCTGAGACCTGTGATCTTCATTCCAAGGGGCCCGGCTCAGAGTCAGGAGGTCTGGGAGACAGTGAAAGGACATGGGGCAGAGGACCAGTAACCTCTCTGCAGTGTGTCCAGCCACCAGATGCTCCTGCCTCTGCTGACAGCACAGGGTGCCTGAGTCCCCAACAGCTGTGTCTCCAACACTCCTCCAGAAAGACGACCCTCCATGGCTCTATTTTGGGTTCTCAGGTTTAGGAGTCAGGGGGGTCCCTTTCCTAGGAACCCCCGCTTGGATGAGGCGATTTTACAAATAAGAGTTAGCCCAGCCCACCAGAGCTGTGCTGCCCAAAATGGTAGCCACTACTTATCTGCCACTATCGAAATATAAATTCAAACTAACTAAAATTAAGTATAGTTTGGAAGTCATCTCCTCTGCCACATGAGCCACACTTCAAGTGTTCCATGGCCACCCAGGGCTAATGGTTCCCATATTGCATGGCACAGACCCAGAACCTTCCACCATCACAGAAAGTTGTATTGGCAGTGCTACCCCAAAGGCACAAGGAACCAGAGGCCTAGGGCTCCGTGTGGGGAGCTGCAGGAGTGACCCCAGCCAGTGCACCTGATTCTTTCTTACCACAGTCCCTGCTGCTGGTGGTGACTGGCACCACCCCATGGACCCATCACTGCTGAGGGGCAGAATGGACACTCAGCTTGATCCCAAAATCCAGCCACATTGTATGCCCCCAGTGTGGGAGGAGAGACCAACAGGCATGGCCAAAGATAAGGAGAAAGACAGGGAGCTGAGGGTGAGAAGGACTGGAGTGCTGTGCCTCTGTGATAGCTGACTGGGCAACTGGAGGCAAATCCCCTCTGCCCTCAACCTCCTCATCCATCCGCCCGCCCACCCACCCTTCTATCCATCTATCCATGTACACGTACATTCATTTACCCATCCACTCATCCATTTATCTACCCACCATCTACCCTTTCACCCACCCATCTGCCTATCCACCTATCTACCCATCCACTCAACCATCTATCCACCTACACCCATCCACCCATCCACATCCATATACCCATACACCCAAACATCCATCCACCCACTCATCTACCCATCCACTCACACATCTATCCATCCGCCCAGCTATCTATCTACTCACACATTCATCCACCCATCTACCAATCCACACACCCATATATCCATCAACCCATGCACCCATCACTCACCTATTTACCCATCCACTCATCTATCCACCTATCCACTCATCTACCTGCCCACCCAACCACCTATCTACCCCACCATCCACCGATCCACCCACCTATTCACCCATCTATCCATCCATACACCCATCTATCCACTTGGGTACCCATAAACCCAAGTACCCATCTATCCACCCATCTATCCATCCACCCACCTATCCACCCATCAACTCAACCATCTATCCACTCACACATCCATCCACACATCTACCAATCAATACACCCATATGTCATCCACCCATGCACTTATCCACCCATCTATCCATGTACCCATGCATCCATTTACCCATCCACCCATCTGTCCATCCAACCATCCATCCCTCCACTCATCTACCCACCCCTCCACCCACCTATTCACTCATCCAGCTGTCTACCCAACCACCTATTCACCCTCCCATCCACCCAACCACCTATTCACTCAACCATCCACCCATCCACCCAATCATCCACCCATCCACCCACTTAGCCTTCCAACCATCCAACCACCTATCTACTCATCCATCCACCCATTCACTCATTCATCCATCTGCTCCATACTCCTGTCTTCCAGGCATTGTGTCATTGTGGGTACAAAAATGAATGACCCATAGTCTCCCACCTCAATATGAAAATAATTAGCAGAATAATAATAATAATAGCAACAAGAACAATAATTGGTATAGTGGTGTAATACGTGTTCTGATAGATGTGGAGTGAGTGCCCCTTGCAGACACAGTGAGTGGTAAATGCTGGCAAGTGCTGAGGAGCCCTCCCAGGTCCCTCTCCCTCTAAGAGTCTATGCTTCCCTGGGTGGGCTGAGTCTGTCAATCCAAATGCTGGGCCTGACCCAGACCCCCTGAGGGAGGCTTGTGGGAGGCCAAGCTACATCCCCCACACCTGCTCTGGCCAGACCACTCAGCCAAGGTGGGATCCAGGCCAGGCCCCCACCTGCTTGCTCCGTGGCCCCACATTCCCAGGCTGCCAAGTCTCCTCCTCTGCAACAAGAAAAGAAACCAGGAACCCCCAAGATGTAACCTCACCTGCAGGGGAACCTGGCAAAGGCCGCCTTCACAGCTCCAACTCTGGAGGAGTTGGAAAAGGTGCAGGCAGGGGCAGGGGGCTTGGCTGCAGTCTTTCTCAGTCTTGAGCTGCACAGACCCACTTACTTGCAGAGCCATGTGAGGATTGAAGATGACGTCAATAAAGACCTAGCTGGGGGCTGGCATGTAGCTGGTGCCTAAGATATGCGACTCACAATTACAATGTGTGAAGAGTTCCCATTCCTCTCTCACAGGCTCTGAAGCTATAAACTAGAGATATGAGGTGCACAGGATCATTCCTATATAACTTGACAAGCCTGAACAAAACTGTCTTGCACACGGGTTCCAGCTTGTACTCAAAAGGAAAGGACAACACATCGTAAATCAAGCCACCTTTGACCTGCCTGGGAGATCTGCTCCCCACACACTTCACCTGAGGCTTTGGAGAATTATCATGGCACATGTCAACAGGCCGGGCAGCCAGGAGGCCTGAGGCCTTTGGGGAGCAAGCGTGTGGATGGCCACAGAGCATCAGTTCATGGCTGGCGGTGATCAGGGCCTGGACCCACCTGCAGGTGAGCTAGTTGGCTGCATTGCACTTCTGGTTATTAATAGGTTTAAGATCAGATTGATTCATTTTAAACGCAACTTGAGAGCTGAATGGGCCATGGGGTTTGCAAAACCATCTCTCCCCCACAAAAACATATCCTACAGGCAACATTTCCTCAGGTGTTCAGGCCAGAAGAGTCAAAAATTTTTGAAGTACCAGATGCTGAGATAAATTTGAGAGATAGTCAAATCATTCAAATATTTCTCTTTTATTTCTTTTTTTTTTTTTTTGAGACGGAGTCTCTGTCACCCAGGGTGGAGTGCAGTGGCACGATCTTGACTCACTGCAACCTCCACCTCCCGGGTTCAAGCAATTCCCCTGCCTCAGCTCCCTGAGTAGCTGGGACTACAGGTGCACGCTGCCATGCCCGGCTAATTTTTTGTGTTTTAGTAGAGACAGGGTTTCACCGTGTTGCCCAGGCTGGTCGTGAACTCCTGAGCTCAGGCAATCCATCCGCCTCAGCCTCCCAAAGTGCTGGGATTACAGGTGTGAGCCGCCACACCCAGCCTCTGTTTTATTAAAAGAGACAGGGTCTCGCTTTGTCATCAGGTTGGAGTGCAGTGGTGCAATCATAGCTCAGCACAGCCTCAAACATCTGGGTTCAAGCAAATCTCTCACCTCAGCCTCCCAAATTGCTGGAATTACAGGCATGAGCCACCACACCTGGCTTCAAATATTTCTTTATAGAGTGTCTACTCTTCCCACTACTAGTCAGTGACTAACACAGGGATGGTCCCTGTCCTCATGGGCCTGGTATTGAAGGTGGGGAGCAGATAAGGAAACAGACAAATAACGTGATTGCAAATTAAACAAGTGTAAGACTATAGTTTCAGGGATCATTTCTATAGTTCATTACAAATCAAACAAGTGTTCAAGTGCTATGAGGAAAATGAAGAAAGGGCTGAAATGATAGTAACACAGGGCCCTCAGAGCCTTTTTGATAGCATGACACTGAAACTGAGACTGGGAGGATGGAGAACGAGCCAGTCACAGAAAAAGTACGAGGAAAAGCGTTATACACAGGGAGTCGTGCATGCAAATGGCCTGAGGCAGGACAGCAGTAGCCACACTCGAACCCCTGAAAGACTAAGGCAGTTAGAGCACAGTGAGTGAGCCAGGAGCAGCTGGCACGGGCCAGGTAAGCTATAGCAGAGGGTGTGGATTTTATTCTCATTTAAATGGGAAGCTGTGGGAAGATGGGAAACAGAGAAGCCACGTGCTTCAATTTATACTTTAGGAATACCACTCTTCTGATGCTGTTTGGAGAAAGAACGAGAAGAAACAAAAGTGGAAGCAGAGAGACCTCTGGAAGCAGGAGGCCTCTGGAGCAATCCAGGTAAAAACTGATGGTTACTTGGATGACAGTGCTGATAGTAGAAATAGGAAGATATGGGGAGAAATGGGGTACATTCGAAGACAGAGCCCAATGTCGCTTGCTGCTGGATTGTATAATACATGGGGTGAGAAGGAAAGAAGGAAAATCAAGAATTACTCATATACTGCTGGTCCAAAATAGTGGTAGCTGTTGTGAAAATGGGGTACACTGGTTGAGGGTGGTTAGGCAGATTAAAAAGGGAAATCAGGAATTCTGCGTTGAACATATGAAGTTTGAGATGGCTGTGGAAAAACCAAACACAAATATCAGGTGAACTAAGAGCATTAGGAACTCAGAGATCTGACCTGCAGCTAGAAATGAGGCCATCAATTTATAGAGGAAATCACTGAGGTGGAGCAGAACCCTCAGATCTAGGAGAGGGAGGAGGAATAGGAGGAGCAAGTTGAGAAGACAGAAAAGTGGCCAGAGGAATAGGAGGAAAAAGGGCAAATGGAGTGGACTGCAGCAAGGAGAGGTGAGGAGGTGGAAATAGCATGCTCAATGGATCCTCCCACCCCAGCCTCCCAATACAGATGCAGACTACCGCAACTGGCTAATTTTTTTGTATTTCTTGTAGGTACAGGGTTTTAGCATGTTGCCCAGGCTGGACTCAAACTCCTGGGCTCAAGTGATCTGCCCACCTTGGCCTCCCAAAGTGCTAGGATTGTAGGCGTGAGCCACCATGCCTGGCCCCCCTCATGTTTTCTGGCTGCCTCATATCTTTAGAACACACTAGCTCTGTTTTGGGGGCATTTCCCATCTTGAAAGTCCCATGTCCCTGAAGTAGAACAGAGAAAACTTTCCTCCCAGCCTCCTTTGCAGCCAGGGCACAGGCATGTGACCTCACTCCACCAATCAGATTCAACCTCAGGAGACATCATTTGAAAATGAGACTCCAGAGGACAGCAGGGGTCACAAGTAGACCTCCAACCACCAAAAAGAGGCTGCTACCGGAACTGACCACAAAAATAAATACATAAAATTGAAGACTGTAAGCCAGCCAAGTTTTTGAGTAAATGTGTTCTCCAAAAGAATGCAAGGTTGGTGAGTAATAGCCAATACTTGAAGCCACCCCCAGGACCCCAGACTCACACCAACAGGAAGCCATGTGGCCCCTAGAAATGGTGTGTCCCCTCAAGACCCACCTCATGGAGAATAATGAATAAGGAGAATAGGGCAGAGTTGAGTCTGCAGAAGGCAATGGCTCTGGCACATCTTCCTGAGGGCAGAGCAGGGTGCTAGATGGTACCCAAGAAGCCAGGCATCCTCAATCAGCAGGACTTCAGCTGCCTGCTCCAGTGACTGTTGTGTGCATCCCATTCCGTTTTCCTGGATGGAAGCTGTATTGCCGTTTTCCTGTTTCTAACCAACCACTGATCCTGAGTATGTAGGGGCAGATAACTTGTCTTTTAGTTTCAAGGTCACAGGACCACAGGGAGCCCCACCTGCACCTTATGAAGAAGCCTGCCCTGGAAGTAGCAAGATGGGATTTTGGCTGTTTGCCTTGGGAGACACTGATGTTTTCTGTGTCTGAGGGAAGGACTGCATGAGTGTTGGACAGCAAAGGGACAGACTGTGTGGAGTTACTGCTAGCTGCCTATCCAGGACCCATCCCCGCTTTCTTCCTAACAGAGCCCTGATTTGGGAGGGAATAAAAATATTTCCTTCTAAAGTACTTATCTTCTCAGTTAGAGGTGACCATGTGACCCAGGTCTGGCCAAGGAAATGTGGGTGAAAAGCTCAAAGAGAATGTTTTTTCTAGATAAAAAGTCAAAGCTTTATTGGAAGAAAGATCACCTTTGTCCTGTCTCTTCCTCCTTCCTCTTCTTCCTGCCTGGAAAGGAAATGCGATGCAGGTGGGGAGCGGCTGTCTTGTGACTATGTGGAGTGAAAAGATGTCATCCACCAGCAGAAGGGAGCTGGAGGGGTGAGGGAGGTTAGGAAAAAGGGAAGAGTCATGTAATGATGCAGCTCGGGAGAGCAAGCTCACCTGGGAAGTCAGACCTGGCCCCGCCACACAGGCACCAAGGCAGGGCGTGCTGAGAGAGAAGCACACAGCCCTAAGGGAATGTAGAAGGAAGGAGGACAAGGAGGAGAAGGAGATTTGTCTTTCCGAAGAGGGTAGTAGCTCAGAGAAACAGACGGCCTTGAAGGCGCTTTCTTTTCTTTTTTTTTCTCTCTTTTTTTTTTTTTTTTGGAGTTCTGTTCTCTCACCCAGGCGGAGTGCAGTGGCCCGATCTTGGCTCACTGCAACCTCTGCCTCTCAGGTTCCAGTGATTCTCCTGCCTCAGCCTCCCAAGTAACGGGGATTACAGGCACCAGCCACCAAGCCCAGCTAATTTTTGTATTTTTAGTAGAGACGGGGTTTTACTATGTTAGCCAGGCTGGTCTTGAACTCCTGACCTCAAGCAATCTGCCTGCCTCGGCCTCCCAAAGTACTGGGGTTACAGGCGTGAGCCACCACGCCCGGCCAAAGGTGCTTTCTAATACCACCCATCATCTATTAATAGAACAGGAAAACACCACCTTTACTGACAGCCCCAGTGCAAGGAGCGACACACTTGCAAGTCGCCAGGTCTATTTAAATGGGGTCCAAAAATAAAACTGAAATCTGAATCAGCATTACATTCTTATGACGTTAACCAATATTTCACTATTGCTTTGGCCAGGCAGGCTGACTTTCCCATAGAACATGGAAGTCATGAAGATGATGATGTTCCCATTTTGGAATTCAGAGGTGAATCCAGAGGGGAAACTGATTACTGACTCAGGTAACGTGCCCTGGGCTTGCAGGCTGGATAGTCCCCGGGGCCATCTGAGAGCGGAACATCAGGCAGTGGTGATCGCAGGTGTGAGCGGAATTGCAGGGCTCCGCGGTGCACAGGAAAGAGTAAGGAGAGCATTATTTTTCCCCCTAGTTTCACATCTTCTGAGAGGCCATACACAGAGCATCGGCCTTTTGCAGCACAGTCTTCTGTTATTTCATCCACTTGCATCTTCCAAGAGGCTCCTGTAGCAGGATGAATAGAATCATCACTGTTTTCCAAATGCTGTCCCTGCACCCAGGACAATTACGGGACTTTCTGAGATTATCTGGGAAGGAGGAGGACTGGGGATGGGAATTCACACTTCCTGCATGTCTACCATGGCTGGAGAGGCCACAGTGCCACACATGTTCAAGAATGTGAATGATCTCCTTTCATTCTCACAGCTCCTATAGGGTTTGTTCTCCTGTTTCACAGATGAAGTAACAAGTGAATAGAAGTAATGAGCTGGGCGCAACGCTCACAACTGTAGTCCCAGCATTTTGGGAAGCTGAGGTGGGAGGATCACTTGAGGCCAGGAGTTCAAGACAAGCCTGAACAACACAGTGAGATCCTATCTCTACAAAAAGTTTTAAAACTTAGCCAGGCGTGGTTTGCAACTGTAGTCCTAGCTACCTGGGAGGCTGAGGTGGGAGGATCACTTGAGCCCAGGAGGTCAAGGCTGCAGTGAGCTATGATCGCATCACTGCACTCCAGCCTGGACAACAGTGTGAGATCCTGTCTCTAAAGATAAAAAATAATCAACCAAAGGCACCTGTCTGGGGATCAGCAGTGCTAGGATGCAGTCCTAGGTCTGCTGGCTTTGGAGCCCCGGTCTGCCTGCAGCTCCAGCCTCTGGGTTTCTTTTGGTGTGTGTGTGTGTGTGTGTGTATTTGTCATCTCACAACATGAAAAGCCTGTACAGTGCGATGATTAAATTCTGGCTCTGGAGTCAGACTGCCTCCCTCTGAGCCTTGGTTCCACTGCTCACTGGCTGTGTGACCTAGAGCAGGTTCCTTGACCTTTCTGTGCTTCAGTTTCCTCATCTGTAAAATGGGAGTAGTGAGAGTAGCATCTACCACAGAGCTGGGATGGGAAAAGTCCTATGTGAGCTATTTTGTTGTTGTTGTTGTTGTTGAGGATGCAGGAGGGGGTAGAGGAGCCTGTGAGCCTGCACAGCTGTGAGGGGCAGTCCCAGGGGAAGCGTCCTGAGCCCTGTTGACCCTAGGAGCCCCCAGAACCCACTTCAGTGGAGGCAGGCATGGAGGGCAGCGGTGTTGGGCTCTGACACCCTAGACACTGTCCTCCCAGGAAGTGGTTTTGGTTTTATTCCACCTTTGTTCTGAGTGAGCAGACAGGCCCTTTTGGGCTCCTGTCCCCAGATAGCCTCCCACCCTGTTATCTGAGGGAAAGTGAAACTGTCCATCCTCAGGTCCTGAGCAGGCCCCTGCTGAGACCCTGACCTCCCTCTGAGGTGGTCGGAAGAATGGGCTTGGATTCCGGCCAAGCACCCAGAGAAAGGTCAGCTGCACTTGCTGGATGCAAGTGGGTATGAGGCCCTGCTAGTGTGGGGACAACTGATCCCTCAGCCCCGGGCCGTGGGGCTCTGTCTGCCCATGGAAAGGCCCAGCTCCCAGTGGGAAGGGTTCTGGGCTGGCGGCGTTGGGGGGCCTTGGGGCTTTACTGCCACTGGGCTGGGCATTTCTGTCGTTTGCCTGAGGACACCATTCTATCTACACCTCCAGCCCTCAGGGCCTGACCACCCTAGCTGGGCTGCCAGCCTGAACTGAGAGGTCCACCTTCCCACGGCACCCTCTGGGCTTGACCAAGCCAGTCTTGCCTGCAACCCCTGAGAGGCCAAAGCAAGGCCCTGGGTACATGAGGCTTCCCGACTCTGGTTAGAGAGCACCAGTTGCTTCACTCCCCCGCACCTAAAGTGTGAGCTCTGAGATGGCAGAGGCAGGATCTGAGACAGTCAGAGCCCCCATAGCTCTGTGCCAGGCCCCTAGACCCAAGCCCACAGCAATAAGCACAGAAACTGGTGGTATAGAAACAGTCCCCAGACAACCTTATCAGTCAGATAGCATAAGCCTTCCTGTCTGCTCCAGCCTGGCCCCGTAAAAATAGAGCTGCTGATTAGAGCCTTCCAGACACCAAGGCTGGAGCCTTTCAAGGGCTGGAGAGACCTTCTGGTGAGCTTTTCCTGCCCCCTCTATCTTTAAAAATTACAAGGGGTCAGGCACTGTGGTTCACGCCTGTGGTACCAGCACTTGGGGAGGCCAAAGCAAGAGGACTGCTTGAAGCCAGGAGTTGAAGACTAGCCTGGGCAATACAGCAAGACGCCATCTCTAATACATACATATATTTCAGGTTTTGCAAATTAGCACCTGTCCTTGAAAAGAAATCTGATGCTGTCTTTTAAAAACCATAAAAATATTCATCATCTACCCAGAAATTTCATTCCTGAGAATGTAGCTTAAGGAAATAACGGAAAGGAAGGAATAAAGTACTAGTTAAAGCTACCCACTGCTGGGTGTGCCTAGAACATCTAACCTGACCCTGGAAATGACCACATGTCCAACGTCAAAAGGATGGCTAGATTAGTGCGTGGCTGCGCACCCGACGGTGCATGGACGGCTGCTAAGGATGGCTATATTGGTAAATGGCTGTATTATGCACTCAGTGGTGTCCTGGATGGCTGTTAAGAATATACGTGATAAAGGTACACAAGCAGCCTGTGCCCAGCGGGTGGGCAATGTGCCTGCACGTGACCAGGCATGAGGGCATATGTCGGGATGCTGGGATTGCAGCTCACACTCCCTCCTGGCCCCTTTTCTTGCTTTCATTCTTTTCTTTCTCCCTTCTTTCCTTTAACTGAGGCCACAAGGTCTTCTGCCTGTCCTCAAGAGGCTGGGAAGACAGCCTCTGAGTGGCACCTTCTGGCACGTGCAGAGGAGGAAATGCATGAAACCACTTCCCAGCTTTCTTCCTCATTTGCAAACCCTTGCTCTTCCTCTTAGCTCCTGTGAACCCCAAAACAACAACAAAATAGTTTCATCATCATCATCACCATCGTCATTGTCATCAAACCCAGAGCCAAGCTAAACTTCCTCCTTAGTAAGTCCGTGCTTTCCTGCAGGCCCTGCCCTGAGACTCCAGCTCCTGAGAGACCTGTCACTGGAAAGTGTCTCAGAAGCGATCTCCACCACTCACTGGGGCTCTCCTTCCCCTTCTCAGGGGAGCAGAGGAGCTAATTGTCCAAAGGCCAAGCCGCTGCTGGGTTGCCCAAGGAATACAGGCCAGTCCAACTGGGGGTAAGCACGTTAGACAGAAAAATAAAACTCCAGACCCAAAGGGGAAGCTGACGGCAGTGCATCAGGGGCACACCCACCCAGGGTGGGCAGCAAAGTAGGCATGGGGGGGCTCCAGGGCAAGTCAGAGCTGAGTGTTCCTGGCAGGTATGGTCAGGGACAGGCATCTCCCAGGGAGGAGACTGGGTGCCAGTCCTTGACCCAGAGCTCAATACTTGAGCTCACTACCTCAAGCCTGCTCTGGATGATGGGGTGTTCAGGACCACAGCTGGGGGAGGATCCTCGAGCACAAAACCAAAAAGCACCAACCCTAAGGACAAGATCGACCAGCCTGACCACGTTACATTTATGAACTTCTGTTATCAAATGACACCATAAAGGCCGGGCGCTACGGCTCATGCCTTTACTCCCAGCACTTTGGGAGGCCAAAGTGAAGGGATCACTTCAGGCCAGGAGTTCAAGATCATCCTGGCCAAGATGGTGAAATCCCATCTCTACTAAAAAATAAAAAATAATAATAATAAATAAAAAATAAAAGTTAAAAAAGACATCATAAAGAGGGAAAAGACAAGTCACAAGCTGACAATATTTCAACAATTATGAGCAACACAGAATTTATATTCAAAATACAGAAAGAACCCCTCCAATCTAATAAGGAAAAGACAAACAAAACACAATAGGAAAATGAGCAAAAGACTCAGAGGGGCATTTACAAAGGAGGAAACTCAAATTGTAAAGACATGAAAAGCTGCTTAGCCTGAAATGTAAAAGAAAGTCAAGAGGAGAATGGGAAGCAACAGGAAATACACACCTGTCCTGAGAGGAAGCCCATCCACTGTCAGGTGTAACCACAGTGAAAATGCCTGCACGTGGGCACTAAGGACAGAGAGTGCCTGTACAGCACGGTCCAAAACACAGAACACTGGCCGTGGTCCAAAGAACCCTCAAAAGTAAACTCAATTATTTTTTAAACTGTACAGTCATTCAATGGAATCTAACATTCATTCAATGGTTAAATGTCAAAAACATAATTTTGAGCAACAGTCAGGAGAATACAGAATGCAAAAAGAATATCTGAAGCCAGAGCAAACACCCAAAAGAGGCCTGCAGTCTCAGCATTTTGGGAGGCTGAGGCGGGAGGATCACTTGAGCCCAGGAATTTGAGACCAGCCTGGTCAACATACTGAGACCCCATCTCTACAGAAAAAAAAAAAAAAAAAGAAGACTTAGAGGGCATGGTGGTACATGGCCGTAGTCCCAGCTACTCGAGAGGCTGAGACAGGAGGATCACTTGAGCCCAGGAGTTCAAGGTTGCAGTGAGCCAAGATTGTGCCCCTGCACTCCAGCCTGGGTGACAGAGAAAGATCCCAAATCAAAACATAGCAAAAGAAAAGAAAAATAAACAAAAATAATACCTTGAATCTGATCTTATTTATATAAAGTACAGAAATAAGAAAAACTATATATTGCATTAATTTGAGATGCATATGTTCACAGATGGTAAAGGCATAAGTGTTCATTTCATGACTACCACACTACTACTATTTATTTATTTAATTTTTTTGAGATGGAGTCTCAGTCTGCTGCCCAGGCTGGAGTGCAATGGCGTGACCTCAGCTCACTGCAACCTCTGCCTCCTGGGTTCAAGCAATCCTCCTGCCTCAGCCTCCCGAGTAGCTGGGACTACAGGCACACACCACCACACCCAGCTAATTTTTGTATTTTTAGTAGATATGGGGTTTCACCATGTTGGCCAGGCTGGTCTCGAACTCCTGACCTCAGGTGATTCACCCACCTCGGCCTCCCAAAGTACTGGGATTACAGGCGTGAGTCACCGCACCCGGCCTACACTACTACCTTAATGGACCTAAAATGATGTCTGTGCAGTATAAAACACCACACCATTGTTTGTGATTGAAAAGACTGAAATGACTTGTGTCCATCTGTAGGAACTGGCTCAATAAACAAAGATGCATTAAGGTTCATTGCGCAAAAGTTAAACAAAAACAACCACTCAATAGAGGCTCTCTGCATAAACAGATCCCTAGGCATATTGATAAGTGGGAGAAATAAAACCAAGTGTAGAACAGGCCAGGTGACATGCTTTCCTCTTCTATAGGCAATGAGGAAAATAACACTTGTTTGTCTTTGCCTGTTTTTGCTCACAAACCTAGGGTGACCGTTTGTCCCATCTCAGTTGGTGCCTACCTTTCTGGCACAACTTGATCACACCCTTCACTCTTAGCAAGGTCCTGGTTTGAAGGATAAGTTACATGGGCCACCCTAATCAAAATCCATTTCACCTCCATCCCAAGCACACAGCTAGCCTGCATTTCCCCATCTGTCCTGCAGGGGGTCTGGCCATGAGCGTCAGCCCTAGGCAATGGCGCCGCAGTGGAAGTTACACCATGGCTCTCCGGCCTGGACCGTAGAGCAGTGCCCTGTGAGATCCTTCCTCCTCCAGCTTGCTGGGCGCCAAGGCCCAGGGCAGCCTTGGAAGCTGTGAGCTGAAGCTGGCAGAGTCCCTGACAGCCGGGTCCCGGAATGACTGTAGGGAGCCCAGCCTCCAGTCCTCCTGGCCTGCCTCTGCTGGTCTGCACTGTCTAGGATTGTTCAGGCGGGTAGAAATCAACTTCAATTGTTTTTGAGCCATCAGGCATTTGGGGGGTCTATTTGTTACAGCAGTCACCCTAACTAATACAACTAATTTTATTGTGTTTATTTTATTTTGTATTTATTTTATTTATTTATTTTGTATTCTTACTAAAACACAAAATAAATGTACAAACTTTTCAATATACTAATTTGTAGGATTTATGTATTAATTTGTAGGGTATATTTTACAGGAGCTGGCCAGGACCAGGCTCAAGGCCACAGTGGAAGCACCGTCCAGGCTCCTCAGGGACCAGGATAGCTGCCTTGATTCATTAGGCTTAGGGTCCCTGGGTTTTCTCTCTGTACCCAGGAGACCATGGGGCTGGAACACTCTGCAGAGGGGGATTGAGAGACTACGACGGAGGTGCCCACATCTTACGAGAAGAAACTGAGCCTTGCTAGCCAACAGACAGAGAAGTTGCAGGGAGCTGTGGTCTCATATATACACGTATATGCACATACACACACATGCACCTGGTGCACATGTAGACCTGATGCATCCACGTGTGAGCTTTCATCTACACATGCGCCTGTGCACCCATACACAAGCCCCTGCACCCACACACAGCTGTACACCCCCACATACACCTGTATATCCCCACACACACCTGTACACCCCCACATACTGTGCACACATACACCTGTGCAACGTGCACCCACACACACCCCTGAAGTCACACACTCTTTTGCATTCACACATGTCTCTGCACACACACATCTGTGCACCCCCACACACCCCTGCACCCACATGCACTCCTGTTCCCACATGCACATCTGTGCACCCACGCGCGCACACACCCTGTGCACCTACACACACGCCTCTACACACACATACCTGTGCAACCACATACATATATGTCCATGCACCCACACACACACCTGTGCACTCAAACACAAGCACGCACACACACACCCCTGCACCCACACATTCCCATGAACTCACACACACACAGATGTGCACTCACACATACCTGTGCACCTACACACACACTTGCACACATACGCGTGACTCTGCACCCACACACGCACCCACACATACCCCCTGCCCCATGACTACAGAGGTGACTTGGGCCATTCCTACAGCCCCAGGTGGGAAGCACCGATTGGATCAGCCTGACGAGTCCAGCTTTGGCAGTTGGTCCCCCCCTAATTTGAGCTGCTTGCAAACAGGAGCTAGTTATCTCTTCTGGGGTTGGTGAGGAGTGCAGATGAGGGATGTGCAGAAGGAGCCCAGCCCATCTTCATAGGCCTTTCTGGAAGCTGCAGGGACCCAGGTGCTGGCTTTCCTTGGCAGCAGACCCATCAGGGTTGGGCTGGGTGGGAAAGAACCTGCCAGGTCTTCCTCCGGCAGGAAGTGCCCCTCCGCTTGGCCCCCCAGTGTCTCCGCCCACCTAGAGGAGACCTGGGCCTTCTGAGGAAGAAGGATGAACTCTGACAACTAACCGCCCGACTCCCACCCTTCTCATTTTCTTTAAAACTCTCAACAGGCCTCCTGCCCGACTCCCCCACTATGAAAGTAATAGGTGTTTTTTGAAGGACATTGGGAAACATTAAGGTTCAAGGAAGAGCATGAAGATATCCAGCATCTCATCCCCAGAAGCAACTAGGGCACTTCCCAGGGAGGCCAAGCCCTGAGGGGCAGGCCATCACAGTGCTGGGGTTCTTTTTTTTCTTTTTTTTTTTAAAGCAGAGTCTCGCTTTGTTGCCCAGGCTGGAGTGCAGTGGTGCAATTTTGGCTCACTGCAGCCTCCGCCTCCTGGGTTCAAAGGATTATCCTACCTCAGCCTCCTGAGTAGCTGGTATTACAGGCTCGCACCACCACCCCTGGCTAATTTTTGTATTTTTAGTAGAAAGGGGGTTTCACCATGTTGGCCAGGCTGGTCTCAAACTCCTGACCTCAGGTGATCCTCCGGCCTCAGCCTGCCAAAGTGCTGGGATTACAGGCGTGAGGCATTGTGCCAAGCCTATTGCTGAGGTTCTTTTTGGGGGTTTGTGTTTTGTTTTTGTTTCTGTGATGAGAGATATAGAGCACAAAATGTGTCACCATAACTTCTTTAGCTGTGCGGAACCATGGCCTTGAAGTCCATGCACGCTGTTGTGCTGCTGTCACCACCATCCATTCCAGACAGAGCCCTTTCATCTTACCCAGCTGAAACTCCATGCCCATCAAACACCAAAGCCCCATGCCTCTCCCCCAGCCCCTGGCAGCCTCCACTCTACTTCTGTCTCTGGGACTCTGACTACTCCAGTGGAATCACACGCTATTTGTCCTTCATGCCTGGCTTTTCTCACTCAGCACAATGTCCTCCAGGTCCGTCCATGTGGTAGAGCGCGTCAGAATCTCCTTCTTGTGTAAGGCTGAATACTATTCCATTATATGTATCACTGCATTTTGCTTGTTCTTCCATCAAAGCTGGTTTTTTTGGCTGGGCGAGGTGGCTCACGCCTGTAATCCCAGCACTTTGGGAGGCCGAGGTGGGTGGATCGCCTAAGGTCAGGAGTTCAAGACTAGGCCTGGCCAACATGGCGAACCCTGTCTCTACTAAAAATACAAAAATTAGTCTGGCAAGGTGGCACATGCCCATAATGCCAGCTACTTGGGAAGCTGAGGCAGGAGAATTTTTGAACCCAGGAGGCAGAAGTTGCAGTAAACCCAGATCATGCCACTGCACTCCAGCCTAGGCAACAGAACGAGACCCTGTCTAAAAAAAACACACACACACGGCCGGGCGCGGTGGCTCAAGCCTGTAATCCCAGCACTTTGGGAGGCCGAGACGGGCGGATCACGAGGTCAGGAGTTCGAGACCATCCTGGCTAACACGGTGAAACCCCGTCTCTACTAAAAAATACAAAAAACTAGCCTGGCGAGGTGGTGGGCGCCTGTAGTCCCGGCTACTCGGGAGGCTGAGGCAGGAGAATGGCGTAAAAACCCGGGAGGCGGAGCTTGCAGTGAGCTGAGATCCGGCCACTGCACTCCACCCTGGGCGACATAGCGAGACTCCGTCTCAAAAAAAAAAAAAAAAAAAAAAAAAAAACAACAAACCACACACACACACACACACACAACAACAACAAAAAAGCTGGGTTTTTAAATGTGTTTATGTGGACTTTCCTCCCCTCTGACACTTACCCATGCCCTGATCACTGTGTTCCTCTCTTACCTCACAATAAAGTCTTGAAGAAGGTGCAAGACCAAGAAATAGAATAACTTGAATATGTGTTTGCAGGGCCAGGTGAGGCAAAGAGGAGAAGGGAGAGGTGAAGATCTGCAGAGGGGAAGAGGTGGGAGCTGGAGTCAGTCGTCAGGGGAGCAGCATGGAGGTGGTTGGGGGACCTGGCAGGGTCATGGGTGGATTCTCCAGTGACCTGGGCCTGCAGACTACCCACTGCCCAACAGTCTTGGAGTTGTTGAGATGAGATGAAGTAATATTGTGAAAGTGCTGAGAGTAGTGCCTGATTCTGACACCTGGAAGGGACTGGGGTGAAGGCAAGACCTTACCCCTAATCGAGGGTACCAGAACAAACAAACCAGGGAATTTCTTGGGAGTCTCCCTAAGAAAGGACACGTGGACACTATTAAACACTCATATATCTATGGTCAAAACCTCTGGCCGACGGCAGCTGGGTTCACTGGAAAAGACAGTTAAAGTGGCAATCATAAAATGAAACTTCTCTGATAATTTAAAGCTTTTAACTGGAAACACACTTAGTGCCTACACTTGGATGTAGGTTTGAGGCCCAGGAATATTGGGAAGGAGCCACTCAGTGGGATTCTACATTAACTTTTTTGCATAAATCATCTTCGTAATGTATATTCATGATTTCCAGCTTGGTTCTCTTTAAGGTGGAGCCAGAACTTAAAGACTGGTGTGACGTGAGCAACCTGGTCCCCTGGGACTGGGCTTCCCCAGAACTTGCACAGTTGTCTTGACCCCATCTAATTTGACAACGATTTTTGTAAAATGACTCACCTTGAGAAAGGTTTCCAAGGCATTCACTTATATGTCTTAGAAACAACAGTTCATTCTTATTACCCTCATATCTCATTGGTTTACACTAAATTTAATTAGATGACATCACGATTATAGCAAGTACAACTGGCAAGAACAAGCTTAAGAGTAAACCCACAGACTGTCGGGGGTGCCTCTGTGTGCTCTGCAGGTGAGCTGGTGAAGAAGCGTTTGTCACGGCCTGTGCACAGCTGCATAGGTTACCAAACGAGGATTGCTCTCAATAACAACTTACAATAAATTTAAATCTTACCATTGTTTCTTGTTTTTTGTTTTTGTTTTTTGTTTTCTTTTTGAAACGGAGTCTCGCTCTGTCCCACAGGCTGGAGTGCAGTGGCGCAATCTCAGCTCACTGCAACCTCCGCCTCTCAGGTTCAAGTGATTCTCCTGCCTCAGCCTCCCAAGTAGCTGGGACTACAGGTGCATGCCACCACACCTGGCTAAGTTTTTGTATTTTTAGTAGAGACAGGGTTTCACCGTGTTAGCCAGGATGGTCTCGATCTCTCGACCTCGTGATCCATCTGCCTCAGCTTCCCAAAGTGCTGGGATTATAGGCATGAGCCACCGCACCCCGCCCGGTTTTTGTTTTGTTTTTGTTTGTTTGTTTGTTTTTTAAAGCAAACCACATAAAAGGATATATACCAAAAAGTCAGCCTCTCCCATCCATGGCCCCCAGTTCCTTTCCTGAAGGCACTCAACCGCAGCCACGGGGTTCCATGCAGACTGTGTAGAGAATCATAGATGTCAACACCACCTTAGCATGGTGTTGTAAGTATTTTCCCTGAAGCCATTCCTTGCTTGGAGGAGAAGGCAGCATTTTATTTTCTGCTTGTCCATGGGGTTCCCCCAGCATCCCGAGATCACCTCCAAAGCTGTGCTGTCATCTGATACAGTTCTGGGTTTCCCATGAGACCAGGAGTCCTGGGGGCAGCAGCTGGGTCTTATCCATCTTTGTTCCCTGGCTCCAAGCACAAGGAAGGTGCTCAGGAGGGGCGGCACTGGAGGGAGCCAGGCATGTGGGTAACAGGGGTGAAATGAGGGGTGCTAGCCCCCCAAGTACCCAGAGGCATGGGGACTCCTCAGCATCAACACTGAGTATGGCCCAGTGCCTGGTGCAGCAAGGGCTCAGGCACGGGGTCTCCCCAGTGCCAAGTGTGGCCCAGTGCCTGGCACAGCGAGGGCTCAGGCTGAGGCCCCCAGGCCTTATGACCCTACTCTTCACCAGCCAAGGGAGAGAGGAAGGCCCCGATGTGACCCAAACTGGAAAATGCAGCATTGATCTAGCCCCCAGTGCAAAGCTCTCTCCCCAACAATTCCATTCATTTTTCCCAGCTATAAAGTATAGCTCTTCCCATTTCACAGCTGGGGAAACTGAGGCTCACAGAAAAGAAGTGCTTGCTCAAGGCTCCCCACATCTGACCAGGTCTGCCTAGAGCGCATGCTCCTCCCCACCCCGCAAAATGCCACTGGACATGAAATGAACAAAGTCAAGGTCACGGTTGGCAGGCATCCGCACCCACCTGGGATCAGGCCTCTGGGACCAGGCCTCTGGCCACCATGCTATCCTGCTGCTCAGAACTATTCCTCCCATTGTTCAGCCTTGTCCCCACTGCTAGAACCCACTGAGCCTCACTCAGTCCTCTGACCCTCACCTAGAAAATGGGGACAATAGTAGTTTCGAACTCACACAGTTGTTGAGATGAGATGAAGTAATATTGTGAAAGTGCTGAGAGTAGTGCCTGATTCTGACTAAGCCGTCTCTAAGGTTAGCTGTTTGTTCAGCATCAATTTCACACCTTCTGAGCATCTCTCCCAGGCTGAGCTCCAGAGTCTGCAGGCAGTTTGAAGCTGCAGAAGTGGCCCTGTAAGAACACAGCTGGGGAATCGGGACATGCATGTACCCAAAACTAACATGGCAACGGCTGACAGAGTAACACGGGGCACGCAACTTCCTGTGCAACACCTGGGTGCGCGAAACATTTGTTTTTCAAATAAACATTTCTAAACTTTAAAAAATTTGTCTCGGACTGAGTAAGTAGTACCAGAATGCATTTCCTCAGTGCAAGGCCAGCTCTGCACAAGTATGGGGAGTCGGTCTCCCCGCACTGCCCCTTCCCTGCCATCCTAGAAGGGGTGCTGTTCACAGTTGTCTTTGTCACCATCCACACACCCCTCCCCAGCTGTGAGCCAGTTCAGCCTCAGTCATGTTCAGGGTCACGCGGGAACTGGGGGCTGATTTTTTCTGTACAGTTTAGGAAGGGTCTGAGTCTTTGTCCACTGCAGCTGCCACTCCAGGGCTGTGCCACTCCCACGAAGGGGTCCAGCCTTTGGGTATATCATGCACGCCCCCTCTTGGCCCACAAACTGAGGCACCGCGCTTGCACACTGAACTACACTCCTGAGCAATGCCCAGCCCCTTCCTCTGTCTCAAGTGTCTCCATTCCAGGGCCAGCCGTTCCCCTATATGCACCCCCAACAAAGCGTGCATCATCCTGTTCTCTGTTCCAGTGATCCACCCCCACACCCACCACCCCACCAAGAGACTGAACCACCAGGGCCAGTGGCTCCCCATGGACACCCGGAGGCGGCTTCCCCTTCCTGGGCTGGGGGTGGAAAACCCTCTAGAGAGATCACAGCTGCAAAAGAATAAAGCCACACACTCAAAACCAACAACAAGGAAACACCAAGTCATTTTTTCCATCACCACTCACCTTTTCACACCCTCTCTCTGGAAGCCTCTGCAGATCCCCGTGCTCCTCAGTCAGGGCTGGGCCTGTGCCCAAGGCTGCCCCAGAGGTGTGGGTGGAGGATGTTGTCTTGGGCTGCCCCAGGGGCCTTGGTCAGGGGCTGGGCAGGGAAGGGGATACTGGATGTCTTCCTGGGCAGTTCATATCAGCTGCCACAGGATAAGCTTTCTCTTAAAGAACACTCTGTCACACAAGCCACACACAGAAGTGTACAGTACAGAGGTTCCCAAAGGGCACAGCAGACAGAAGGTTGGAGATCAGAGCACCTGGAAAGCCCCCTTCTCACCCCCTGACTACTAGGGCTCCCTACAGGGAGCAGCTCTTCAGGCCAAATATAAAAGAGAAAAGGGCAGATCTGAGCTTGGCAGGACGAATAGTGGAAGGACAGACAGATGGATGCATGGAGAGATGGAACTGGAAACAGGGATTTGCATTAGTCAGAATGTTTTCTGTTACCAGTGACAGAAACCCAATTCAGACTAGCTTAGGTGGAAAAAAAGAGGGTTGGGGGATGTCGTGGAATCTGTCAGCTTATGCACCTGGAATGTCCCAGGGTGGCCTGGTTTCAGGTATGGCTGGACCCAGGACTCAAGCAATGATCTCAGTCTCTCTCTCTCTCTTCTCTCTCACTCAAATTCTCTCTTCACTTTCCTTATCTTTACTTAGCTCTCATTTGTGTGTTGACCTTTCATGTCTTCCTGCAGATGGGTTATGCTATCAAGGAAGAGACCACCAGTAGCCCAGGCTTACATCATCCCAGCTTGGTAATCCAAGCAGAAGGAGACATTTTTTGAATAGCCACATAAAGGCCTGATTGGCTTGGATCACAGGCCCACCCCTTGAGGCAACCCCTGATACCAGGGTGACGAGAGCACTAGCTCTGGGCAAGCCAGGGTCATGTGCCAGTGATGTGGGCAGGAGAGAATGGGACCACGACCCACAGTCCCACCAGAACTATTGCTGGAGATGGAGGAGGGTGGGTTTGTGCTAGAGGAGGGTGGGTTTGTGCAGACAAGAAAATGTCAATCTGCTACAGCAATCCAAGCTGTTGGTATGGAATAAACAAAAGGCCAGAGATGGGAACAGCCAGCCAGGGCAAAGCATTCTTGCTGGGAGAAGCGGGAAATGAGAGGGAAGGTGGGTCAGGCCACCCACAGAAGGTCCCAGACACCCCACAGACAGCTCACCCTCTCCATCCACCACTCTCTCACTTTCTATCAAAATCACTTCTGGATACAACTCAACAACAACAACAAAATAAACATCCCAACTCAAAAGTGAGCAAAGGACTTGAATAGACATTTCTCCAAAGAAGATATACAAATGGCCAATAAGCACATGAAAAGATGCTTAAATCACTAATCATTAGGGAAATGCAAATTAAAACCATCTGAGATACCACTTTTCACTCATTAGGATGGCTATTACAAGAGAACAAAAAAGAAAATAACAAGTGTTGGTGAGGATGTAGAGAAATTAGAAGCTCTGCACACTGCTGGTGGAAATGTGAAAAGGTGTAGCGACTGTGGAAAACAGTATGGCATCTCCTCAATAAAATCAAAATAAAATTACTGTGTGATCTTGGCCAGGCGTGGCTCATGTCTGTAATCCCAGGACTTTGGGAGGCCGAGCCAGGTGGATCGCTTGAGGTCAGGAGTTCAAGACCAGCCTGGCCAACATGGTAAAACCTTGTCTCTACCAAAATATACAAAAATTAGCCAGGCATGAGCACCCCTATAATCCCAGCTACTCAGGAGGCTGAGGTGGGAGAACTGCTTGAATCCAGAAGGCAGAGGTCGCAGTGAGATGAGATCTCGCCACTGCACTGCAGCCTGGGTGACAGAGTAAGACCTTTTCTAAAAAGAAAGAAAAAAAGAAAAAAATTACCATGTGATCAAGCAATTTTACTTCTGGATATATGCCCAAAAGAAATGAAAGCAGGATCTCACAATCGTCAAAAGGTGGAAGCAATATGCATATAATATAATATTATTCAGAGTTAAAAAGGAAAAAGATTCTGACATAAGCTATAACATGGATGAACCTTGAGGACATTATGCTAAGTGAAATAAGCCAGGCACAAAAGGAAAAATCCTTTATGATTCCACTTGTATGAGGTACCTGGAATAGTCAAATTCGTAGGGACAAAGTAGAATGGTGTTGTCAGGAGCTGGGAGCAGGGAGAATGGGGAGTTATTATTTAATGGGTATGGAGTTTCAGTTTTGCTAAATGAAATAGTTATCTGAATGGATGGTGGTGATGGTAGCAAAGCAACGTGAACACAGTTGTCTGAGTCGGCTTGGGCTGCTGTGACAAATACCATAGACCCAATGACTTAAACAAAAGACTCTTATCTTCTCACAGTTCTGGAGGCTGGAAGTCCGAGATCAGAGTACCAGCATGGCTAGGGGCTGATGAGGGCTCTCTTCCTGACTTGTGGACAGCAGCCTTCCTACCTTGTGCTCTTGTGGACTTTCCTCAGTGGAAGCACGTGGAGAAATCTGTCTTTCTCTTCTTGTAAGGGATCTAATCCCATCATGAGGGCTCCACTCTCATGATGTCAACTAAACCTAATCACCTCCCAAAGATCCCACCTCCAAAAACCATCATATTCAAAGTCAGGGCTTCAACATGAATTTGGCAGCGAGACAGTCTGCAACAGTACTTAATGTCACTGAACTATACACTTAAAAATGGTTATGATGGTAAATTTCATGTTATGTATATTTTACCACAATTTAAAGAAAAATTATACAAGTGAAAAAAAATCACCCGTGGAGCGAGTTAAAGATTCAGGTCCTTGGGTTCCATCATAGTGATCTGATGACTGACTCTGAGCTGCAACTTGGGAGAGGTTGATCTTTTATGAGCTACAGGCAAATCCGAGATGCAATACAGTTTGAGAAGCACACTTTAGGCACCAGGGAGCCACAGAAGGTTTTCAACAGGGTGGTGGCAGGATGCGAGTGGAGGGTAATATGATGGTGTGCTGAAAGAGGTTCTAAAGCTGTCCTGTCCACATAGATAAGAGGGAAAAGGTGGGGAAGAGAAGGGAGGAAGTTATGACGGGGATGAGGTGAATAATCTCCAGAGCGGAGTGAATGCTCTCCCGAGCGGCACTGAACAGAAACCTGCTGACCTCAAGGCCATTGCCAGCCCAGCCAGCAGCCCCCTCTTAATGAAAGGGGAGCGAGCTCCTTCCAGCTGGCTGTCTCAGAACCACCCTGACCGAGGTGTCTTGCAGCAGCACCATCTGCAGACACAAAAAGAGCAGCTTCTTCCGCTGGAGGAAAACAGCCGGCATCACTGGGGTCTGGCCAGGGACAGAATCCAAGTTTTGGAGCGACCAGCAGGGACAAAGGCATCTGCACTGTCTCAGCCAACACCTGCCAGGAGGGAAACAAGAAACCCTCGCTGGGAACTGCATGGCTCTGCTCCCAGTCCTCTGGCCACTGATGACCACTTATCATTCAAGGGGACAGACCCTGCGGGGAGGAGCAGAGCTGGGGCCCTCCAGAGGCCAGCTTCTCAAGAGCCATTTCCGCTGCTATTGGAGGAGCCAGGCCCTGTTCTGATCCGGAGACACCGCAGCATCTGCAGAAGGAAGAGGCCTGTGGCCCCGCTCTGAGGACCAGCCTTTGCCAGGTGAGATAAAGAGATCAGTTTCTCATGGGGCCTCTCTCTGCTCTCTAAACACTTTCCAAGACACCATACCAGCTCTATCCAGAATGATAAGGAAGTGTGTGAACTCCAAGCCCCAAGGACAGGCACCCTCCTCCCCTCCCAGGTGAGTCCAGCCAGGTGGCAGCTGGATGCAACCAGAGAATGGTAGCAGAGGCAGGGGGCAGGGCAGGGCACCTTCTCTGCCACATAGAGAACATCAGATGGTGGCAGGAGCAGACGGGAGTTTATGTTGGCTCTTGGGTCCCACTGCCAACAAAGCGATCATTTGGAAGAATGATTTCAGAAGGCCGACGTCTGTGCACTTAGTGGCAATCTTCAGCCTCAGATGTGCCCCCGAGGGCCCTGCCTCCAGAAGGCCACTCCCAGAATGGCACCTGTCCAGGCCTCCATGATTTATCTCCAGATAATCTCAGGTTTCCTTTTCTCTCCCCTTTATGCGTGCTTTTTGTAAAAACCTTAAACACTACTGTTATGCATTAAATTGTGTCCAATCCCCTCCCCAATTCATAAATTGGAGTCCTAACCCGCAGTACCTCAGAATGTGACCTTATTTAGAAATACAGTCATTGCAGATGTAGTTAGTTAGGCTAAGATGAGGTCATGCTGGAATAGAGTGGGCCCTAATACAACATGACAATTGTCCTTATGAAACCGCCTTTGCAAAATTATGACTGAGACAGTGAAAGAGATCTAACTTAATCAACTCCATCATGCTTCTAACTTCCAAGCTGTCCTTGTTCATTCCTGGGCATAGGCTGAATTAACTTTGGGAGAAACTTACTTTATAGTTTATAGTTTGAAACAAAGATGATGGTAGCCTTTTCCCAAGGCAGACCTCCTTCTTGCCTGGGAACTAGATTGCCTTTGTAGGACTAACATTAGTCAAAAGATTAGAAATTATGGTTTAGAAGTCATGCAGCCAGAGGCTACAAGATTCCCACCCTCCCTAAATTGCTCCTAAGATCAGTGCTTCAGATATTTTGCAGACCCTGCACTCGATGGATCAGCTGGCACCACCCAGTTCGATAAACTGGGTCATCTGATCTTGTGCCCCACCCCCCACCCATGAACTGACTGAATGCAAGAAGACAGCTCTGACTCCATTTGATTTCATCCCTGACCAGTCAGCACTCCTGGCTCACTGGCTTCCCTCCACCCACCAAGTTATTCTTAAAAACTCTGCTCCCCGAATGCTCGGGGAGACCGATTTAATAATAAAACTCCAGTCTCTTGCACAGCTGGCTCTGCATGAATTACTCTTTCTCTATTGCAATTCCCCTGTCTTGATAAATCGGCTCCATCTAGGCAGTGGGCAAGGTGAACCCACTGGGAGATTACACTTACGAAAAGCAGAAATTTGGACACAGAGACATGAGTCAAAGGAAGACAATGTGAAGACACAGGAGCAGATGGCCCTTTGCAAGCTAAGGAGAAAGGCCTGCAACAGACCTTGCAAGGCCCTGGCTTGCAGACCTTCCCTCACATCCTCAGAAGGAGCCCAGCCTGCTGACACCTTGATCTTGGACTTCCAGCCCCAGAACTACGAGACAGTGCATTTCTGTTGTTTAAGCCAGAGGTGCCCAGCCTTGGTACTGTTTTCAGCAGCCCTAAATCCCCTTTATTAAATGCCTTAGGGCTGAAAATGTCTGAAGTGGTTTTCATTTCCTGCCCTGGATCCTGAGTGATAGAAATAGTTTGGTAAGTCTTATTTCAAACCTTTCTGCAGAGAACTTAAACACCATTTGTTAGTTCCGTATTTAAGACTATAAAATTGACACCTCTTCATTGTGAAAAATTTGGAGTTACTTAAGAGTATACAAAAGAAAATAATCACTTAGCATTTTTGAGGTTTTTCCATTCAGTCTTTTCTCTGTGGATCTCTGTAAATATATATGTTCTCTTCTAAGCTGGGATCATAATGTGAATACAGTTTTATAACTTGCTTTTTATTCTTTTTACTATGTGAACATTTTCCCATGTTGTAGAATTGTCTTCAGGAAGATAAGTTTGAATGAATACAGAATATTGTACTATAGTTCAGTTTATGTTTTAACTCATTTCTTTTGTGAGGTAGCTCATACATATAAAAGAGGCCATTAACATATGTACAGTTTAAAAAATAATTATAACATGAACACCACGTAAAGAAACAAAACAGGCCAAGAACAGTGGATCATGCCTGTAATCCTAGCACTTTGGGAGGTTAAGACATGAGGATTGCTTGAAGCCAAGAGTTTGATACCAGCCTGGGCAAGATAATGAGACCTATCTCTACAAAACAGTTTAAAAGTCTGACCAGGTGCAGTGGCTCATGCCTGTAATCCCAGCATTTTGGGAGGCCAGGCGGGTGGATCACTTGAGGTCAGGAGACCTAGACCAGCCTGGCCAACGAAGCCCTGTCCCTACTAATAATACAAAAATTAGCCAGGCATGGTGGCAGGCGCCTATAACCCCAACTACTTGGGAGGCTGAGGCAGGAGAATCTCTTGAACCTGGACAGCAGAGGTGGTCCTTGACTACTTTCACAACAGCTGTTTTTAAGTTCTTATCTGCTAATTTGACCTCCTGGTTCATCTCAAGGTTTACTTCTATTGCCTGATTTTTCTCTTGACTATATGTTACAGTCCCCTGTTCTTCACATGTCTGCTAATAAAAAGTTAATAGTCTTGCATGGCAGCCAGACAACCAGCAGATCTTGGTGAGAAGTGCTGGAATTTACAGGGCTTGGTGCGAAGAGAGTCCAGAGTGAAGATGGGAAGCTATGACTAAAACTCTGTCCAAGGCACTAAGAAAGGCTTGACTGAGAAGAAATTCTGAGCATCATAGATGATCTGTTGTATAAGCTCTGGATTATGTTATCTTCCTCTGAAGAGTATCAATTTTTGTTAAATTCCTTAACTAATCATCTTGATTTTTGTGGAGGCTTGGTTTTCACACTTTAATAGGGAAGATCTGTTTTGTTTTTGCCATTGGTCTTAGATAAATATAAGACCTAGTCTTTGTTCCTAACATAAAACCCTCTTGGGGTTTCAGGGGAAATCCAAAGGTGTTTATGAAGCCCCATATAACTTAGTGGGACTCTAACTCCCAACTGACTTTCTTGTAATGGGAAATCTCTGATTAGCTTTTCCCAGTCCCCCAGCAATTACTTTCTTCTGGGTTCCTTGAAGTCTCCCCCATGCAAACATGGTTAGGAGTTAATTGAGGCTGAGAAGGGGTTAATATGCAGACTTGGGAGTCCCACCCTTTAGTCTCCCTTCTTTTTGGGATTTCCCTCCTCCACTTCCAGCTACTGTGGCAACTCTAAACCCCATCCTACAAGATCTCAAGCCAATAATAATGGAACTTTCTGAGTTCTAGCTCCTAAGCGCTGTGGCCTAGAAAGTGCCCTCCAGGAAGGGGCTGTATAAGTAACATGCATCTCACCCAATGCAGTTCCTTTTTATCAAGCATCAAATTCTCTCCAGTTTCTGCCTGATCTTCATTATTCTCTAGGGCCTTCAAATAGTTGTTTCTTTTTGTGGTGGTGGTTGCTACTTTGTCCATAGTTTATAATTGCTATCTGTGGGAGTAGTAGTCTGATATGAGCTACTCCACAATTCCTGAAACTAGAATCTTCTGAATACTGTGTATTTTGAAGAAAAATGATTTTACTGCATCTATATTGAATAGTATGTTTATGGAATCTTAAAACAATCAAACTTTTACAAGGCAGGGAAAAATTAAATAGGTAAACTATTTATGAGCTTTACAGTAAAACATCCTCTTCAAGGAGCTGCCATTTCTTGGTACCCTGCCAGCAGTCTAAATTGAGGATCTTAAATCTCTCTGGCACTGCATTTCCCCTCTCCCCCCAACATGGATTTTGGAATAAGGCTGATCTGGTTGAATTATGGATCTGCCATTTATTGGCTCCATGACCTTGGGCACATCACCTGAGCTCCCTGGGCTTCCAATCCTCATTTGTAAACTGAGGTCAAGAATTCTGATCTCACAGAGATGGGGGGAGCAGTAAATGAAGTAACCTATATGAAGTGCCTGGCACTTAGTAATGGTTCCATAATTGTTAAGTTTATGATTCAAGAGTGAAAGCATTCCATATCTGTGAAGTCAGGTTCTTGTTCTTACATCGAAAGCTATTTGATTGTTTTCGCCTAAAAACTGAATGTCCCAGGCTGTCTTCAGAGAAATATCTAATTTTAGCTATTATTTTCCTTTGGCAAATAATCCAGCTGAGAGGCTAGAACAGAAGTGAAGGGTAACTAATCTTGGCTGTACACCATGCCCTACCAGACCCCTGGCCGGAGGGGGAGGGGGCCACAAAGCTGGGTGTGCATGGGCTTGGCCAGCCTGGTGGGGCAGCAGGAACCCAGTAGATCAAGACACAGTCCCCAGCTGGGAGTGAGATCCAATCATGGAAGTGGAAAGGGGCCTGGGCTGAGGGTGGGGAGGCATGGCTAAAACCCTGCCTAACATGCCCAGAGAGAAGGTCACATTGCCACTGAATCATGAAGTGCACCCAGGGAAGCGAGGGCTGGGCATTCCAGGCACAGGAAGCCCGGGGGAAAAGCATCAGTTCCAAGAAGTGATTGCCTGACTTCCTCTTCAGGAGGAGGAGGGAGTGAGTCGGGGGCTGTGGTGATGGGGTGGGGGTTATGGAGAACAGATGAGGTCAGAAATATAGGCGATGCTGGTCAAGAAGAGCCTCAGCCCAGTTAAGCCAGGAAGTCTGGGCCTGAACCGGTTCAGTCTAAGCAGGAGAGTCCAGATAAGATTTGCTTTTCATTTTTTTTTAAGGAAGAGGCTGGACTGGAGGAGCAGGAAATGGGCAGGGCATGCCCTGTAAATGCAGCTTTGTCAAGAGATGAGGGGTGGGAGGAGCATCCTAGGACCTTATCTAGGAGGGTTTGTGGGACCTGATGACTCACAGGATGTGGGTCTGGAAGGAGTTCTGAGCAGTTGATGCTACCAGGTGGGGAGATAGTGGGGAGGTGACACCAAACTGAAATGAAGTGACAGGAGGAGAGCCAGGTTCTGTCAATTCTCCCATCAGTCTTGAGAGATACTGGTAACTATGCCCATTTTACAGAAGAGGAAGCTGAGCTCTGGCACATGTAACTTGTCCAAGGTCACACAGCTGCAGGCACACTGGCAAAGGGCCTGGCCAACTGTCTGTGGAGTTGATCCAAACCAATGCTATGCTGGTAAGTCCCACTTAAAAAAATAAAAATAAAAAACGGCCTGCTTTGAAGCATGTGCCATTTCCTGTGGTGTAAATACTCCCACCTCAGCCAATTTCAGCGACCAGTATGATGTCACTGAACGTGGAGCTGGGGATCCGTTTTCACGAACCAGTCCCTAGCTGTCTTCCGACCACCACTGACTCAAACTTAGGTCAGCCTGCTTCTGAGGCCCCTTCTCCTTCCACAGTGCCAAGCACACAGTTCACAACTAATCCAGATCTTTGCATTCACTGCCCTTTATCCTAATCTCTCATGGGTTTTATATACAGGTTGGTGTATACAGTGGGATATAGGAAAATATCTGACAGTATGACAGAATCACTCTCTCTCACTCTGTCCCCAAGCCCAGGCCCGCTCTGCTACTTCAGGATGTACAATTTAGTTAATTCTTCTGGAGCCATACTCAAGCATCAAGGCTCCTGCAGAGGGACATTCTGCTGAGGGCTCACAGGAATCACTGCAGCATGCTTGAATTTGGTTTTAGTGCTCACCGAGGTGGCTGCAGCTTGGCGAAACTCTGACATTAGCCATACCAGCTACCTGCTCACCATTCAGAACCCAAACACAGTGAGGTCTTGTTCCGAATAGGAATTGTGTTTCTGATGTCAAAATCTGCAAATGGATTCAATTTGCACAGCAGCTGTCCTCAAAGTTGGCAACTCGACATCCTCTCAGACGATTCGTTTTAAGACAATGTGCAGCGTTTTAGTCCCAAACCTACAAAAGTCCACATGCATCACATTTTCTCCCAAATCCTGTGGTCTGCAGATATTTTACTTCTAACTTGAAACTGACTGCTGTGGAGGCAGAAGAAAGGCAGATCCACGAGGCCAGGAAATGTGGCAAAGTGGAGCCGTGCATGGACAGGGCCCTTGCGTGGGTGAAAAGGGGCAGGGGAAGGGGGCAAAACGGAGCCATTCTGTGACAAAGTCACCTACCAAAGTCACTCAGGGTGGTTGGCTGCAACAGCAGCGACTCAGAGGGAAAGGCCACTGCACCAGCCCTCAGCTCAGGGAGAAGGCGGCGAGATGATACCATAGGGCATTAAGCTAGGGCCCCAGATCAGGTGTGACATGGAAACCAAGCATTCTTCAGGGAAGGCCTGGCAACAGAGACCCGGCTTCTGGGCAGGCAGAGCAGTCAAGGCTGCCCAGCAGCTGCTGGTGGACCCTGGGAAACCAGCTGGGGCTACACAGGGCCCTCCTCTCCTGCTGAGCTGATGGAACATGTATGTCACCTCCTCCTGAGGACGCGGCCCAGATGGTGAGTGCGCTGACACTTGCCTCCAAGAAGTTGAACTGCTGAGTTCTTGCTGGAAGGCACATCCTCTTGGTAGAAAGGCCCATCCCCAAATCTAATTTTAAAAAAGGCCCATGAATCATTATCCTAACTGCTCATTACCCAGGGGCTGCGTGGGGAGCCGCCTCAGACCTTTGGGCTGCTCTAGCCCTGGGGAAGCCGCGAAGGCACGTGTTGTTAACAACTGCTCTCCTCCAGCCTATGGCCCTCTCTGAGAAACCCCCAGCTCACTGGTGCTGCCCTTTCTGCCACGAGATGCACAGTGTCTTCCCTTCATCACCTGATCCTCCTACATAAGTGCTCATTCACAGCGTCCCCAGGCCCCTGGACTCCAGTCCACCCCACAGCCAAGCATTATCTTCAGATCTAATAATGTGCAGTGCCTTCCAAGTAGCACAGAAGCCACATAATGATAAATCATAACTAATATACATTTTTTCTATATGACATTATATAAAATATAATATCAATCCTCAAAACTTGCCTAGAACATAGGTAAAGGTGGTCAGTAATTCCATCTTTACCTATCAAAATGTATTCCCATCTGTTTGCAAATGTACACTTTTCCCACTAGGAAATCACTTCGTCTGGCTGCCCAGACGGAGGCCCAGTGCCTCTGGTCATGTCCACGTCTCGTCCAGCACTTCAGCCGCTTTGCCAGGTCTGAAAAGAGCTGCTCTTATCTCAGGCTAGCCACTTCCACTCCACGCCCCTGCCTGTCCCATCTCTTGGAATGAGCACCAGCTTCCTGGGAGTGGAGTGTACCTCATTCCCGAACAGGCCCTCTGTCTGGAACACACCTCTTCTCGTTCCCTGAGTCATCAATAAATCTGTCTCACTTTGTCCTGACTCAAGCTTTGCAGTCATAGAGTTAGGTCTGTGGAGTTGCCATTTTGACAGGACGAGGGATCCAAGACACTGTGTGCAATATTCTCATCATGTTTCTTAAAGGTCATTTCACTTTTCAGGCTTATTTTTAAAAAGGTTTTATTAGAACTAGCTAGTAGGTACAAAATGTCAACGTTGACCAAATAAAACAAAAAGCCAGACGACTTAGTGTTGTGTCAGAAAATGGCCAAGCCCCAAAGTCCCTCAGCCCTGGAAGAGGATGACCCAAAGTACGAAAAGGGTGATGTGGAAAGATGCTCACTGCATCCTGTGACTCAGCATGGAACCACGGGACGCTGGAGATGGCCAGCAGGAGGGAAACGCCCGATTCCAGGAGAGAAGGCAGCCTTCCCGGGCAGTCTCACAGTACCAATGTGTTTTAAATGGATGGAAAAAAAGCAAGATGTCAAATTGTATGGTACTGGCCCCCTACATCAAATGGTACCTACCGCAGAACTTGACGGGAACTCGCCAGAGTGGGAACCGGGTGGTACAGAGCAAGGGCCTGGTCTTTCCTTTCCCTTCTCTACTTCCCTATATGGATATCCTCTGCTGCAGTTACATTGTTATTTACCATGGAAGAAATAGAATCCATTCAAAAATCTAAACTGCAGGCCGTGCGCTTGCTCATGCCTATAATCCCATCACTTTGGGAGGCAGAGGCAGATCCATCACTTGAGGCCAGGAGTTCAAGACCAGCCCGGCCAACATAGTGAAACCTCGTGTCTACCCCGTAGAGGGTTTCAACATAGTGAAGCCCCGTCTCATTTTCATAAAAATATGAAAAATTAACCTGGGATGGTGGCACATGCCTGTGGTCCCAGCTTGGGAGGTCCCAGCTTGGGAGGCTGAGGCACAAGAATCACCTGAACTTGGGAGGTGGAGGTTGCAGTGAGCTGAGATTGTGCCACTGCACTCCAGCCTGGGCCACAGAGGGAGACTCTAGAAAAAACAAAAAACAAAACAAAACACAACATATATATACACACACACACACACATATTATACGTGTCTATACTTTTAGAAATGATTTGTTTCTAGCTTCAGACCTCGGGGTGTGCCCAGGGCTTTTGAAGCTATAAATGAAATTCCCTTTTCTGAGCTTTTGCCTAAAACTCAACCCAAACTTAATTCAAACACAGAGGTGGCTCTGAGGCTTGGCTAGAAGCATTTCTTTTCTCCAGTAGGGTCACATGTAGAGCAGCGAGCGAGGCATGTGGAGGGCTGTGGCATGAGCCAAGGGGATGAGTCGTGGCAAGTTGGCAAGGGGAAGGGGGCAGCGGCAGCCCCGGAGCATCGCCGACTTAATTGTGATGGAGAATTCATTACAGATAAGCCAGCTTCATTTAAGCATTTTCCAGAGCTTGCCCAACCACTTTGCTATTAAGTGATTTGATCAATTTCTTATTATATTTTCTCATTAAAAAGCAGTCAGGCATAACCGACTACTCTTACAGTTTTAAAAGAAATGTAGCTAGAATGTTCTTTAAAGGACATTTCATTTTTGTCTGTATTAGTAAGAAATGAAGACCCTCATAACTGAAATACCATGAATGGTAAATTAAATGTATTAAGAAATATCTGACAAAAGACATTTAAGTGTTTTGACTGCACTGATGACAAGCCATCCCCTAATCTGTTTGACGCGATGGTTTCCGGTGAAGATCTACACCCCCTCTCTCACCCCTACACCCCTGCAGAAAACCAAACCGAACTCTGAAGCATCTGCTTTCTACTGGAAGCCATTCAAAATGAGTTACTGTGATTTGATCCATTGCATTGTAATCTTTACATTTTCATTGCATTTATAACAAGTTAGACTAAGCAGATTTGGTGCAAGCATTTTCATTTCAAGCAGAACAGAAGGGGCCATCTTTCAAGGGTTTAGCAAGCACAGCGGGACCCACTGCGGCAGGTAGCAGCTCTGTGCAGCCGCTTGAGCTGACAGACCACCCCCGCTCCAGCTGAAGCACATAAGCTCCTTTGCAGCAGAGATTACAGCAAGTTATATAGCAGTAATGCAGCCTAATACCCCAGGGCAGGCATCTGTGCAGGCACAGCGAGGGCTGGCCCTTGGCTTCCTCTGTGATGGAGGGCACAAGAGGAAACCTTGCCACCCGGGGCCTGGGCAGGAGCCCCTCAGTGCAGTAGGTAGGTGTGTCACCTTCCTGGAGGATGGGTCTTGAGAAACGAGACCCTAAACAGCTGAGAGAATGCCTCTGAAAGCTACTGGTTCCCATAACCTAAGTGTTGTCCTTACGAGATGGACTGTGGTGCTGGTAACTCACTAGCATGTACATTTGACTTGGTGAACACACTGAGTAGTGAATGGAGGTGGCTGCAGGAACGCCCAGACCTCTAGGTGATCCTTCAAGGGCATGGCAAGGAGGCAAATATGATGATCATTTTGCTTAGGTCAACTGCTATGTAGATGGCCGGTGAGCGCTCTGAGCCTACTGGTGTGGGGGGAAAGAAACCCATGTCCACTTCTGGGCTCAGTCAGGGCCTAGGCTTTGATGCCTTTGTGAAATAGCAGGAAGGGGCTCAGACAGACTTTGCCTATAGGCCTCAATAACTTATCAGCAGGCCACAAAGGTGTGTTTGGGACGGGGGCGGGAATAAGATGAGACATCAAGGGTTAGAGTTCCTTCCATTATCTGAACTATTGAAGGGCCCAAGCTGCGAGTTCACAAACGCCCTCCCTGGCCCTCCCATCCCGGAGTGGAGGGAATGCGCCGCCTTCGCTCCCGAGGCCTTCCTGCTTTTGCAGCCAAGAGGGACTGTCTCAAGACCTTGCGACACATGACCTCGCCTCCACAGAAGACCATGGGATGCTAGGCCCACATCCATGCTCCGGTCTCATCCCAGCCTAGAACAGCAGTGCAGGGAAGGTGACCTGCCTTCTGGAAGCAAGCTGCAGATTCCCCTGGTCTGCCAGTGCTGTCTGCCCCATAAGGCTCTCCTGGTCCCACTCCAGGCAGGGCCCCTGGCATCCAACCACAAGGCCAGGATCCCACTGGCAACCCCTCCCCACGCACCATGACATGGGTCATGAAGCCATGTCCATCTTCTGCCCTGAGGCTCCCCATGCCCAAGAGAGAAGGAATTCCCTTTCATTTGTGTGCAAAGTTCAAAAATGTTGTCTATGCATCTATACATATACTTCTGCCTTCCTGGCCAGGACAAACTTGGTGGCTCTTTGTGGGAAGGCCTGAGTTGGCGCTGGGAGAAAGGAGCGAGGTTCTTCATGCTTTTTTGATTGTGCCCTTCTCCCCTTCTTCGGCCATACTTACACACTACAATTTTAAAATACTGTTCACAGGAGTCGACAGGAAGCAACAGTGAAAGGGTAAAGTAGGAAGCTTCCTGAGTTTCAGGGGGTAGGAATTATTTCCAGGCCCACTAGGGGCCGCAGGTCTCAGACTGTGCAATGGCATGAGGGCTCACTGCGGAGGACAGGAGGGCATGCCTTTGGCAGGAGGCACACGTGGAGAGGGCACTGAGAGAGTAGGGCAGTGTGGTTCCCAACATGCCAGCGGACTGGCAGGAACAAGAGCCCCAGGCCTCCTTGAGGGGCTCTAGTGAGGGAGACACTGCCACATGGTCACAGGAGGTCCAGCTGTTGTCATATCCCACAGAAGGGTCCCGGGTGGCAGCAGAGTGGACAGTGGGGTGTTTCAGTTGCGTCCTGGGGAGTCAGGTTGTCCAGATGGAGGGAAGTGTGCGCCAGGGCCACAGACAAGGAGGCCCCACAGTCATAGGGCCCAGTGGCTGGAGGAGGTGCCCTGTAGAATGGGGGATGAGAGATGCAGGGACAGTAGCCAGGCTAAGGAGGACCCAGGTGCCAGTGGAACTGTTGAGTTTACCCTCTGGGCAAAAGAGCACCAGGTGACCGAGAAGCGAGTGGAACCTGGAGGCCAGCATGCAGAGTGCAGGCACACCACTGCCAGGATGGGGAGCCAGGGGAGGGGTCCCACCGCGTTTCTGGAAACCGAGCCTGGAAAGGCGGCAGTGCTTCCATGAACACCAACACCGCCATCGGGAAGAGGGACAGACCTGATCAGGAGTGGGAGCAGGGAAGGAAATGGCAGGTTTAACCAAGGGTCACCGAAATGCTGGATGAACACTCAAACGTGTCACTCAACCACATCCCCAAATCCCCCCCGTCTGTTACTATGGTAAATAGGAAAGAATTTATAATACTTTGTCATTAAGGTGCATTATTACGCTCTTCCTTACCGAAGAATAAAAATGTCTCTGCTTTTTCTCCAAGAAAAAACTAAACACTCCCACAGAGTAAATGGCAATTAGGCTGAATTACGGCAATTCTTTCTGTGAGTGCAATGTCATTATGCTGGGACTTAACTGTCATTACACTGTAAATATACCTGTCCTGGGGGCAATGCTTGTCCACACCAGCTTGCTACCTTGGCATCAAACATCTCACTTCTTTTGATTCTTGGGTTATACTGCAACTGTGCTGATTTATCCTCTAGCTAGATTGATCCCGGAACCCCGAATTGTGCCGCAGCACCACGCGGGGCACTTGTTAAAATGCAGATTCTGTGGGGCCTAGGAGGGGACATTTCTATCAAGGAGCCAGATGGGGCCTGGGCCTGGTTTGAAGACCTTTGTTTTGGAGAACATGGAGTCAGTGAGTTGATGAGGAACAAACAAAGGACGAGCTCATTCGAGGAAAAAACAGAAGGAAGCACTTGAATCTGGGTTTCGTTTCACTCCCAAACTGCAGTCCACATAAGTATTTCCCTCAAATAACTTGAAAAACTTTATGAATCGTGTTTAAGTTTTTTACTCTCCAAATGTAATACAACTCTTCAGCTAAAACAGGAATAATGAGACAAAATGGTTCTGAAAAGTACAATAGAAAAATATTGTTCACTGGTTTATTTTTCCAAATGAGCATCAGGCTATTTACAAATACGCAGATCTCCAATGATGTGTATTAAAATGGCAAGTCTATCACTGTTTGAAATCTAAATGAAAAAAAAAATTTATTAAGGCACATTTGATCTGAGAGTTTAAAAAACTAACTTTCTGGTATAATAACAGATTGATTTCACTTTTGTCCCCAAAACACATAAGCACCAAAATTGTCAAAGAACACTTAATATTTAGTAAAACAGTAAGGAATATAAAAATTAAGGAGAGGAAAAATCGTTTCCAAAAGGAAATCTTTGGAGATCGGTTTACTGCAAATAAAAGACTAAACACACTCCTGATACACATAAATAATACTAACAGGTACTTAAGAAATGGCAGAGCTCTGAACAACAGATATTAAATAAATTAAAGGTATTTCAGATATAAAGGATCAAACAAAACAGTAATGAAAGAATGAAAACCATCTCCACCCACATAACACAGACAGGATGAAAGGAACAAAACCAAATACATTTTTCCCCAATGTTTTCATTAGGGGGTATGTGTGTGTTTCAGTTTGTGTACATCATCAGATTTATTGTAATAATTCATCTTTGTCATTTTAAACATTAATATTATACCCTTTAAAGAGAAGGGTCAAGAAGAGAAAATGCCAAATCCTTCTTGAAATTTCATGCCAGGTCCATTTAGGCCAAATGAACTACCACGAGAACGGCCACATATCTCACTGTGCTTTCTTTATGCCCCTTATTTTAAAACCTACGTGGCCAGCTGGGCGTGGTGGCTCACCCCTAGCACTGTGGGAGGCCCAGGTGGGTGGACTGCCAGAGGTCAGGAGTTCGTGACCAGTATGGCTAACATGGTGAAACCCCGTGTCTACTGAAAATACAAAAAAGTTAGCTGGGCGTGGTGGTATGTGCCTGTAATCCCAGCTACTCGGGAGGCAGAGGCAGAGGAATTGCTTGAACCAGGGAGGTGGAGGTTAAAGTGAGCCGAGATTGTGCCACTGCACTCCAGCCTGGGAGACAGACCGAGACTCTGTCTCAAAAAAATAAAAATAAAAAATAAAATAAAACAACCAACCAACCAAACAAAAACCCAAAAACCTACGTGGCCATGCTGAGCAGAGTACCATTGAGGGGAAATGATCAACTCTGGAAAGCTCTCCCGAAGACAATGATGAAACAGCTATTATCACATTTCCTTATCTTACAACTGGAACATGAAATGGCTTTAAAACAATTGTAAAAAAAAAACCAAAAAACAAAAAACAAAAGGTAGAATCTGTGGAATGTTAACAATCACAACAGAACATTTACCAGAGTTACAGTGTTTTGTTACAATAATACTTTGCAGGAATGTTCACGTTTTCTGCCATAGGACTGGCGAAAGGGTCTCAAAAGAAAACATTTCTTTAAAAAAGTTTTGTTCACCAGGTACATTTCAAGTCAGAGTTAAGCAGGTCTGCTACATAATGTTCAGCAAGAAGATGTGTTCAAAGGCAAACATTGATCACATTCTTGTTCAGAAAGCTCAATCTTAAAGGAGTCCTATGTAAGAAAACCACTTGTAAAATATATCCTTGTATACGGACTTCAAAAACTGATCATACAAAAAATTTTTGAAAAATAAATTAGATAATTAAAAATGTCTTTTCCAGCAATGCTGGACATTAGGCTGTCCTCACTGAGCCATTATTATTGCTGCTTTTACTGTAACTTGGATCATTTTTTTCTAGCCACATCTCAGCCAGCTGCTGTGTGGACCCATAGGTCGATGCTTTGGACCCCAAGCACATTTTGTACTGTTTGGGGTCAAGATTGGGATCACAAAAGACAGGATGGTGGACGTGGACTACTCCTACTTCTTGGCTCCTAAACGTCTTCAAACCTGCCTGGACAACCTTGTTGAAAAGGTCCACATCCTCCAGCCCCCAGCCTTGGATGGAAACATCAAAGCCGCCCGCTCGGACAAGATCTCCCTTATAAATACACGTGATGCCAAACCCATAGTTTCTCCAGAAGCCAGTTTTCTGAGTAAAGGCAAAATGGTTGTCACTGGGAACTTTCCCACTATAAACAATCTTTGGGTCATACTGGCTGAAGATGATTGGAAAATATATTTGTTGGCCCAGAACTGTATTTGCTCGACATCGCTGAAGGAATTCTGTAGTAAATACGAGGTCGACGTCGCAGAAGAAGAGCAAAGATTCATTGCTAAACTGGGAAGATCCTACCTCCAGGGCCAGGGCTCTTGAAAACTCTCCAGACACAGGCAAAATCTGCATGTCGGCTTTAGGATACTTAATGCGGTAATCTCTCATCAGTTCAACTTGTTTGGCCTTGTCAGGGTTGGAGTCAGAATTGAAAAGCAGAACCACGAGCTTGACGTTCTGATTGGGGATAAGACACGTCTTCTCAAAGTTTCCCATAAATCTCACAAACATGTCGAAACGCCCAGACAAAGGAATCAGTATGTTTATCTTTTTATCTTTGGGTTCTTTGTGCTCATTCTTCGACCCAGGGAGCTGAAAGGGGACAAGCTTCTTCAGGGAGTTTGAGAGAAAGGACAAGGATCCAGATTCCTGATTGATTCTCTTGGCCAACTCCTGTGCATCCAGCTCCTCATGCTCCACAAACTGGATCTTGCTGAAAGTCTGCTGTAAATACGCATGCCTTCTCACAGGGACTGTCATTTTCTTCCCTTTGTGCTTTTTGTACAGAAGCAGCAGGTCCAGGATGTACTCAGCCCCGTACATGGGGTTCACCCGGCGGTAGCCGTACTGGATCTCCTTGAAGTCAATGATGCGCCCTCTGGTCTTGGCGTTGGCATTGATCATCTCCATGACCTGCATGACAATGTCGTCCAAGGCTTCCCTCTGAGCGGAATCCATTCCTCTTCGAGGGGGCTGGCCGTCAACTGCCGAATACAAGTATTTTCCAGTCAGAAACTCCCATTCCAGAATCTCCTCTCGCTGGCGGGGCTGAAACCTCATGAAGGAGGGCGGGATTCCCAGCTGGAGGTCCTCTTTATGAATTTCTGTGTTGCTGTATTTGCTCATCAGGACAATCTCGCGGTGCAGCTGTATTGTGCGATGGCGGAGCTCGGCGATCTTGCGGCTGAGCATGTAGCTGTGGAGCCTGTACTGGTAGGGTGGGTTTTTGTTGGGGTGTAATGTGATAGCTTGGTGAATTTTACTGTTATGGAGATCTCTAATGTACCCCTTTTTGTTCTGTTCATAATTCTCATAAAAAAGCTGCTGCATCTGTTACGGGAAAAAAAGAGATCACAAATTTAGTATTCTATGATTGAGTGCCAGCACATGCTAAAGAAAACGCAAATATTAGAAATGTTTCTGAATGGACCACAGCACACAAAAGGCCCTAGATAAGGCCCAGTCAACAGCAGCCCAATGTGGTTAGAAGAATTCATACATAGAAACTGCTTAAGAAAATAAGGGTTAATAGCCAAAGTTGGCCAATATAATTTTACAGGCAAACAGAGTGATGAAAAAGTTGTCCCATAATGAAAAGGTATAAAATTGAGATCACGGTGCCACCACATGAGCATGCCTGAAAGATAATGCCACCCCCGTCCCACTATGCCTGTGAAAGGGGCCCACAGAGTCATGCGTCCCTGGCTGAAGACCTGAACAGCAGACTCTGCGGCTTCTATCTATGGGAATAAACTTCCTCCTGAGAGCCAGAAGAACTCCAGGCAAACAACCTGAGTGAACGGTTACCCTTCTTCCAGGGAGCTAAGGGAAAGGAAAGCCAATCAGGGCAGGAGGAGGCCTGGCCCTGCAAGGACGCTGTCAGGATGAAACAAGGCTCTGTGAAGTCTCTGGAAGGAAGCACTGAAAACCCTCTTCACGCTGCTGGCCTCCCTGTGTACGAGGAAGGTGCCCCTCTCCCAGGGCTTCTGTGGAGGCAGGAGCGGGCCTGCTTGCTCAGCATGGGGTCTCTGGCACAAGCACAGAGCTTGGAGCCTGGGGGCTCAGAAAATGCTGGCAAATGGGAAACAGGTAGGATGCACAGGGCTCACTATTCCACCAACTCTGCCTCCGCCCCGTGGCGCAGGTTTTGGGACACCATAAGCTTATGGGCCATCAGCCAAAATGGGTTCCCTCAAGTTAGGAAGGGAATGTGCCTGATGCCTCAGTACATCTGAGCAAGGAGATGAACGTTTTTACAAAGCCTGTTGGAAGGTAGAATAATAGTTTGCAAAAAATGTTCAGTGAAAGCATTTGATGTTGGTATCCGGTAAATTAGTCCTGTTTCAAGTTCATGGTGGTTTTTTGTTCATACTGTTAAACACTAACTCTTGATAAGGGATGATGCGGATTCTGGCGGACTGGTTTATTTGCCTTCCTGAGCCACTGCAACTACCATAATAGTAGAGAAATATAAATTGGCACTTTAATACCTTATTTCTTTTTCTCATAAAGTAAAAAGAAAACAGGGAGCCGGCATGCCTGCCAGGCCCCACACAGAGCTGGGGTCCGAAGAGTGCTGACCTTTACCTCCTGGACACCTGTGAGTCTGGTCTTAGAGCAAGAATTAGAGCAGAATTACAGGTTCTCCAAAGTGCCGCCGCTGTTTCCAACTTTCCTTCCCACACTGCTTATGCTTCCCACATGGGAGGTGCACACATGGACTTACCACTGAAATCCCTGCCACACTGTACAATTAATTAGAAAAGGTGGTCAGGTTTTCTACAGGGGTGGGAAGCAGGGCCTCCCTAGGATAGGAGGAGAAACTCCAACTCTGACCCCCATGCAGCACACAGGGCACACTTTATATGGAATTTTACATGCCTCTTCTGCTACCTACTCTCAACTTTACTATCAACTACAGGAAAGCAAATCTCAAACTCTTGTTTTAAGTAAACTGAAGCAAAGAAATAACCTGGGGCTTGCTGAGAGAAGGCAGTAAGCAACTGGCGCCAGAATTCCTTCAAGTCCTGGATGGGCGGGCCAGATACAAACAACATGAAGATATAGGCCCTGCCACTAGGCTTGGATTAACCACGTTAACTTATTTTTTTTTTTACTTTGCTTCTTCTGTGGGTCACAACAAAAGAAGCCTTATCAACTTCCTGCCCAAAGCATCCTTACTGTTCACTTTCCAGCTGGGCTGATTCTTGGGTACAAACAGCAGGGCTATAAGGTGGCAAATGTAGTATGAGGACTCAAAGAGAAGAAAGGTTTAGAAAGATTTGTTGCAGGCTCTAAAACCTTGAAGCAGCTATTGGTACCTTGTTCAGGGACTGCCACAGGCCTGCACCACTGCAAGCCCAGGTCCAGAAGTCTTTTCTGGATACCATAGATACCTAGAGTCTGCCAACAAAAACATCAACCAAAAAGCTGGATCGTTACAGCAAAGACACTAGTTTTAAAAACCTCAGCTACACAGCTTCTGGTCAGCTTCTCAATGCTTCACTCTTAAATGAGAATCAACAGTCAAGAATCATCAGGCAGCTGAAAAAGGGTTCCAAATGGGAATGATGGAAACAAAACAAAAGCAAAAAACCTTGGTGGAACAGAAACAACGCAGTGAACAGAAGAAAAACTCAAAAACAACAACGAAAAGCTACAGTATAGTCAAAGGGAAGATAGTGCATCCATGCAACCAAAACAGAAAACTATAAACATGAAAAATCAGAGGAAAAAACCCTCGAAACCAAACACAAAACAGTGAAACAAAGGAGTAGAGTTTGAAGATAAAATTGAAGAAATCCCTAGAAGATCATTAACGATAAAAAAAAGACAACAGGAGAGAAAAGTAATCATTCTAGGAACAAAAAGCACATAGGAGGGAAAACGACAATATAAAAAATGGATCCAGAATTAAGGGAGTCAGGTGCCTGGGTTAAACTCTAGGTATCCAGTATAAAAAGTACAGTGTAAAAGTATCCAGTATAAAAACTACAGGATAAAGCAATCTAAAAAGTTCCCAAGAGGAGGAAAAAGGGCATATACAAATAATCAGAAATGGAAATGGCACCGGACACAGATAACGCCACCGGAAGCTGAAGAACAACAATGCCTTCAAAAGTGGGAGGAGTGGAAAATTATTCTCAGTGTAGAATTCTCTTCCCAAACTATCCATCAAGTGAGTAGAGGGAAAGATGTTCAGATACTCAGGACTCAATTTTACCTTGCATTCCTTCCTTCCCAGGAAGTTATTAAAGGATGTGTTCCTCTAAAGCAAGGAAAGAAACCTGTAAAGAAGATGACAGGATCCAGGAAACAAGATGCATGGGCCAGAATGACCGTGCAAGGAGGTACCACACGGACAGCCCTGCGGCAGCTGCAGGAACATATGCAACCAGGGGAGGGCATGGGTGCTCACTGCCTCCATCTCCAGAGTCCAATTCAGTGCTTGATACATCGAGTTCATAACAAGTGAGGTCTTTAAGCAGAGCAAGTATGGAGAGATTGTTGAATGACATCAATACAGAAGGAAACAGCCGATGAGGACAGACACGGTATCTTATACATGGTAAAAAGCATACAAGGACAAGGCTGGGCTCCTCTGACCAGGATGTGTTTTAAAATGCAAAAATCAGTAGCATATTTAAAGAGAACATATATACTACTCTGGAGAGATGATGTAGTGGTCACCTGTTTTTACTCCCTAGACCAAATACAACTGCACACTTTATTCCTGGCTGTCCACACCCCACACAGGGAGGGCCGGTCCCCATGGGAGGCCTCTACATGACTGATTACTTCTCACAGACCCACTAGGACACCACATCCCCACACATTTTCAGGAATCCATTTCTCAAAACGTTTTAGAAGCTGCCTATGGTCGTTACTTTCACAGAGTGTGTGTGCTAAGGGGGTAAACATGGAGAAAAGTATTGACTAACAGGCTGCTAGAAGCTGTAAAACAGACTGAGGGTTTTAAACAACAGTGAAAAGGTGCTGTAAGTACCTTCTGGCTAAACTCTAAAAGTTTGAAATAAATGTGTTATATATATCTTTTTTTTTTTGAGACAGGGTCTCCTTCTGTCACCCAGGCTGGAGTACAGTGGTGTGATCTCAGCTCACTGCAACCTCCACCTCCCAGGGAGCTGGAACTACAGGCATGCACCACCACATACAGCTAATTTTTGTATTTTTTTGTAGAGACGGGGTTTCACCAGGTTGCCCAGGCTGGTCTTGAACTCCTGGGTTCAAGCAATCTGCTTGCCTCAGCCTCCCAAAGTCCTGGGATTACAGACGTGAGCCACCAAGCCGGACCATTTTCTTTTTTTAATGAAGAAATCTGTTATAAGATTAAAAGGTGTGTGTGAGTGGTGCGCATGCACATATGCTTGGAGGAGGGAGCACCTGAGACAAAGTGAACATAAAATAAAGCCAAGTCTATGCCCAGACTGCCTGGTGGCCCCTGCTCTGTCCCAGAGGATTTACTTTCATTAATTTATTACATTTATTAATGTTGCTACGATACATAAACAATTCAGACAAAGAAGTTCCTACCTGACAGACTGGGTAGAACACATACCTGTAATGATCTTTAAAAAAAATCTAAACTGACGTCAAGGAAATAGCTCACATTCTAAAAGAGGTTGATGCAGGTTTAAGCAACAGGTGAGCAGACACTCTGTCACAGCTAGGGACAAACACCTCCACCTTAACCAAGACCTGCCCAAATGGGCTTCGGATGGTGCCCTTCAGCCAATTTCTGTACAAAGCCTTGTAAATGGCTTTGGTGTAGAGGTAGGGAAACATTTTCTTGTTACCCTCAGTGTGTGGAATGGGAGAGGGAGAGGCAGAAATCAAATATGCTGTCTTTAGAGCTCTTTAAGAACAGGAAATGTGAAGTATAATTCAAAGCAAAAATGTCAATGAGATATTAAAGCCAGGTTAGGAAAGAAATCCATACATCATCTGTGATTTCTGAATGGAGCAGGAAGGAAAACCTAGAGAAGCTCGGATCCACCCCACCAGGCTCCAGGGCCATGGGGCCTCCAGGCCAGGCCTTGCTCTGAGTGTGAACGCCCCCCATGAAGCACCCTCTATCACCCTTCCCATCCTTCCCAGGTGCCCCTCCCATGTGACCACATCAAGAGATCTCAGTGCTTCTGGATGGAATCTTTGCCTCTGTGGCACTGCGGCCATCTGTATTGAACTTTGGAATACCCTGCAAGGTTCTCCTTGAAATATCTTGTTTTGTTTTTTTTTTTTTTTTTTTTTTAACCTCACCAAGTTTCCAGTTTCTCTGCTGTGATTTGGGTTTTCCCTACTTCCTACCTTTTATTTTTCTTTGAGGATGCCTATTTAAGAGGCATGCTATAGGTGAGATGAAACTGAATCATTTTGCTCTTAGGCACATCAGTGAGAAATGGTGGTCATTAAGCGTTTAATACCTACATCTCTAACCATCTTCCCGCTTTCCCTCATATTATGGGTTTTCCCTCATATTATGGGCTACGTCACTGCTCACCACTGGAATGCTATTAAGAAAGAAAGATGCAGGTAACATTTAATTACTGAGCTCCAGGCAATTTCCTGCATTCAACAGGAAATTGTTGAAATCCCTGACCCTTAAGTAGTATGGTCAGGTCAGGCATGGTGGCTCACGCCTGTAATCCCAGCAATTCGGGAGGCTGAGGCGGGGTGTATTATTTGAGAGCTCAGGAGTTCCACACCAGTCTGGGCAACATGGTGAAACCCTGTCTCTGCCAAAAAAAAAAAAAAAAAAAAAATTAGCCAGGGGTGGTGGCACATGCCTGTGGTCTCAGCTACTTGGGAGGCTGAGGTGGGGGAATCACTTGAGTCTGGGAGGCGGAGGTTGCAATGAGCCGAGATCGTGCCACTGCACTGCAGCCTGGGTGACAAAGTGAGACCCTGTCTCAAAAAAAAAAATAAATAAAATGTATAGTCACATGACTAAATCGCAATTTTCTTGTAACAGAAATAAAGCTACTATTTCTCTGGAAGAAAGTTTGGAATATAACTATTTCAAGAATAAAGCTGTAAGACCTTGGACAAGCTACTTGAATCGGTCAAGTCTCAAGTTTTCTCATTTATAAAATGACTGGGCTGGGCAGGGTGGCTCACGCCTATAACCTCAGCACTTTGTGGGGCTGAGGCGGGAGGACTGCTTGAGCCCAGGGATTCAAGATGAGTGTGGGCAAAATGGTGAAATCATGTCTCTACAAATAATTTAAAAATTAGCCAGACGTGGTGGCACATGCCTCTGGTCCCAGTTACTCAGGAGGCTGAGCAGGGAGGATCATGAGCCTGGGAGGTTGAGGCTGCAGTGACCCATGATCGCACTACTGCACTCCAGCCTAGGTGACAGAGCAAGACCCTGTCTCAAACAACAACAACAACAACAACCACCAAAAACCCCCCAAAAAAACCCACAAAAAAGTGACTGCACTGTACTAGACAGAGGATCTATCAAGGTAAAGAATTCAAAGATCTTATGTGACCATGTCAGAACAAGCCACAAATCCTCAAAGCCCAGCTCTGACGTTCTTCTGCCCACTCACTCTTGATATGGCTGAAGCTGCAGCAATATCTTCATTGACTAAAACTATATTTGAAGCATTAAAGGATAATAACACATCCCTATTAACTGTTTCTATTCTGTGAAAATAAATCTCCAACTCTTCTATAAAATTAGTCAAGAATATGAGATTCTTAACAGTTCATTTTAGTAACTCCAGGAATAACAAATATGTAATGACATTTTTGTTATAAAGAATATTTTGGACTGGGCCAGTGGCTCATGCCTGTAATCCCAGCACTTTGGGAGGCTGAGGCAGGTGGATCACTTGAGGTCAGGAGTTTGAGACAAGCCTGGCCAATGTGGTGAAACACTGTTTCTACTAAAATTACAAAAATTAGCCAGGCGTGGTTGCGTGTGCCTGTAATCCCAGCTACTCAGGAGGCTGAGGTGGGAGAATTGCTTGAATCTGGGAAGTGGAGGCTGCAGTGAGCCGAGATGGCACTACTGCACTCCAGCCTGGGCAACAGAGCAGGACTTTATCTCAAAAAACAAAACAAAACAAAACACCCCAGAATATTTGGAATAGAACCAAATTCAAAATTTAAGAGGATTTTATTATCATAAAGTATTTCAATAATCTATAATTTGGCACATCACTTAGAAGAATATTATAAAACAGAAAGAAGTACTGCAGAAGAAAACACAAGTCAATATAGACAGGTTAATTTAATAATCACTAGAGTATTCCTTGCTTAAAAAAAAAACTCAGTAAAGAAACCTTCTTAAGATGCTTACAATAGCACTGATGACTTCATTCAATTTCCATTGTCCATGAAACAACCCTTAATCTTTGTTATAAAAAGTGCCTCCATATCCTTCAACTCCAGCAAAGCCATCTCCCTTCCTGTGAGATGTTTCAGGGCCCTGCGTCATTCTCCAGTAAATCTGAGAGGGGCTAATACCAAGGTCACGCTATTCCCAGGAACTTCTAGCCCAGCTGGGAATAACCATCAACTACCCATATCTAATCTTTGGTTAACAAATACCTTCCACAGTCTTCATTAGCAAATGTCCTTCTTGTTCTCTGCAAGGAGAGCCAACATTCTCATTAAGTCCTCGCTCTTCCTGTTAACTGTTTACATGACTGTCCTTAAGCACATACACAGTTCAGCTTCAGCTACAGACCATCATTGCTGCAGAGCAGCAACTTCCCATTCGGACCTAGGCAGTGTTTCCATTCATTACAGAGAAGTGGTTTTCTTACCCTTTTGTCCCGAAAGTGGTTCAAAGAAAGTAACCGTTGTCTAAATGTCAAGAGACCGTAACTGCTGGTAGCCAGAGTCACAAGTTTTTAAACATTTAAATTACATTCTCATACGCTTCTAGGTAGGTTTTACAGGTAATTTACTGTCCCAAGCAGGATCTTTTGAAATGAAAGAGTGGGTCTGTTAATAATTAGGCCAAGACCACCAGCATAAACTGGGCCTGTCCCAGACTCTCAGGACATATGGTTACCCTACTGTCCCTACTAGGTCTTTCCTAATTAGTTTTGGGTAGGCTTTGCCAATTTTCATCTAATTAAGTTCAAGGATTAGGTTCTTAGTATTTTAAAGACTCCATTCAAAAAACTAAAATTGTCATGGAAATTAAGCTGAGACTTTAGTAGTTAAAAAAAGAGAGAATTATATGAATGAGTCCTGAATGGTTAGTGACTAATTCTGAAACCTAAACACCTTTTAGAGAAGCCTGACTCATTTCAAAATAATTGAGAATTAAGCTTAGTAAAGTAAAAACAAAAGCTGTTGATAGTAATTTAAAGCTTCTGCATAAGACTATAAGTAAAGTGATAAAACTGAAACAATAGATTTTGCAAGTGAACATTCCGTGGTCTAAATAATCAGCAGAGACTGTGGTAGGAGACCCTTATCTGCAGTCAGAAAACTATCTAAACTCCCATTTCCTCCCTTCACAAACATCTGATCTGGTGCAATCAGTTGAGTGCAACAGGCATCACCTTAACAAAAAAAGTGGCAAACGTGGCAGCATTATGCAGGATAAATACATGCAGAACTATCTTTAAATGGATAAAGCCCTGTGCACATGTGGCACTCAATATTTACCGAACACTCCTGTGAAAGGCGCTGTACCAGGCAGTGAAAGCCCACGTCACGTACAAAGACGAAACAAGTGTGAACACAAGATAGAGCAGGCGAGCGTGGCGTTAACAGTCCCAGCCCGGGCCTGCCACGAAGCAGCTAACAGGCTTCTCTCCAAAGGTGTTTCTAAAACCTGGCTCACCCAAGTACCAGTGCTCCTCTCAGCGCCCTCTCCACTCCAGTCAACATGGACCACACACCAACGTCACCCATGACCCAACATATCTCTATGTGAGAATGTGATGTAAGCTCTAGTCTAGGAGATTGCCAAAGCACAAACTAAATCAAAAATAAAATTAAATACAAACTTACAGGGACTAGGCAGATGTAAGCCAGAAGGGATGGAGCTCGGGGGGACCAGGACATGCCACACAGGCCTAGTGCAGCCAGATTTAAAGGGAAGCTAGAAATCCAGCTGTTCTGTGTCAAGTCTAACTGAAGTGCTGGCAACCAGTTCAAGTGAGAGAGAAAGGGAAAGGGACAGAGAAAAGGAAAAGAGAGAAAAAAGAAATATAAGCCAAAATATATCTGTGGGTCAAACATGACCTACAGATTCATTTCCTTTTAGGATATTTTTTCATCTACACCTGACTTTTTGTAGAATCTTATTCGACATAAAGATATTCAACGCTGTGTTAACGCATAGCATTTAATGAAGTAGTATCTTACTTAAAAAAAAAAAAAAAAAAAAACCAACCACCACCACCACCTAAAAACTGAAGCAGCGCTGGGATAGTGGAGGCCTGGTGAGTGGGGACAGCACAGTGGCACTGTGGGCAGGGGGCAGGCCAGCGCAGGGAGCAAGGGCTCCTGTAGCTTGGCTCCACCACTTGAGTCCTCTAAAGTAGAGCAACTGCTCTAGAAGCCCCGGAGTGTCTAACCCAGCTTTGGGTCATGCATTACACTCAGAACTGTCAGTGTTTCTGTCGTTTACACGGTGTTGAGTGGGGTGGGGGTTAAATGCCACAGGTTTGGACCCTAGGTTTTGAGCACGACCCCTATGAGGCTGAAGACTCCACGTCTGCCATCTCCAGTTCATATGAAGTCTGAGGGGGGACTCTCACTTCACACCTACCTCACAAAGGCACCATTCTGAAAGTTTTCTTTCACAAAAGAGGGTAAGAAAAACACTAGAGAGGGGACTGAGGGAAGAAAAGGGAGTGAGTTTGTTTTTTGGGGGAAGGGTGGGTGGGGAAGGGAAGCTAGTAAAGCTTTAAATTCCATAGTGTCAAATTCCCAGGGAAGGAATACGGACAGTTTTCAAAGCATAGGCAACCAACAAAAGCAATCCCTCGGAGAAGAGAGAGGCTTTTCAACCCTTGGGGCTGGAACAACTGGACGTCCAAATGCAGGAAGATGAAACGAGACACAGACTTTACCCTTCACAGGATCACAGGCCTAAATGCAAAAGGCAAAACTACAAAACTCCTAAAGAAAACAGAGGAGAAAATCTAGATGACCTTGGGTTTGGTGATGACTTTCTAGACACACCACCAAAGACACACTCCATGTAAGAATTGATAAACTGGACTTAATTAAAGTTAAAAATTTCTGCTCTGCAAAAGACACTGCCAAGAGAATGAGAAGACAAGTCACAGACTGAGAGAAATTCACAGACTTGTAAGACTTATCTAAAATATACAAAGAACTTCTAAACTCAAAAATACAAAAACAATCCAATTAAAAAGTAGCCAAAGGCTTTAACCACCACCTTGCCAAAGTTATACAGATGGCAAAAAAAGCATGTGAAAAGTCATCATATGTTATCAGGGAGATGCAAATCGAAACAACAATGAGATGCCACTATACACCTGTTAGAACGGCTGAGAGGACTGATGCGAAATGCTGGTGAAGACATGGAACAAGAGGAACTCTGACTCACTGCCGGTGAGAACGCAAAATGGTACAGGCACTTGGGAAGACAATTTGGCAGTTTCCTACAAAACTAAACATACTCTTAACAGGATCCAACAAGTGAGCTCCTTGGTATTTACCCAAAAGAGCTGAAAAGTTAGTGTCCACACAAAAATCTGCATATGGGTGTTTCCAGCACTTTTATTTATAATTGGCAAAACTCAGAATCAACCAAGATGTCCTTCAGTTGGTGAATGAATAAACTGTGGCACATTCAGATAATGGAATACTATTCAGCATTTTAAAAAAATAAGCTATCAAATCATGAAAAGATATGGAAGAAAGTTAAATGCACGTTACTAAGTAAAAGAAGCCAAACTGAAAAGGCTACATATTGTACAATTCCAACTATGTAACACTATAAAACAAAACAAGGCAAAACTATGAAGAAAGTAAAAAGATGAGTGGCTGCCAGGGGTTGGGGGGAAGGAGGGATGAACAGGCAGAGCACAGAGGATTTTTAGGACAGTATCTGTATGATACATATATGAGGGTATTTGTTATAAACTTGTTTAAACCCACAGAATGTTCAACACCAAGAGTGACTCCTATTGTAAACTGTGGAATTTGGGTGATAATATGTCACTATAGGTTCACTGATTGTAACAAAGGTACCACTCTGGTACAAGATGTCCGCATTGGGGGAGACTGTGCATGTGTAGGGGCAGGGGACACTTGGGAAATCTGCACATTCCACTCAATTTTGCTGTGAACCTAAAGCTTCTCCAAAAACTTAAATTTTTTTTTAAAGCAACCTATTAGGGAAAAAATGTCCTCAAATTATCTATGTTAAGTAGATTCTAGGGGGAAACTGGTAGTACTTTTTCTGTGGCTTCTTATTTATAATAAATTCATTCATTTTCCTTCATTTATCCATATACTCACTGCTCTAAGCCAAAAAAAAAAAAAATTACGGAAATCCATAAAATACACTAAACTTCAGACCCTTTGTGGAAAAAGGTAGGTGGAAATAAAATGCAAGTAATTAATAATTCACAATGAGTAGGATCGTTTGTTCTTTAACACAGTATTCTAAACTAAAAAGCCCTATATAAAAAGAAGAGAGAAATATTTTTAAGCATCTACTATGAGATACCATACTTCTTTCTCTCAACACACTCATTTAATCCTCACAATTTTAAACTCCTTGAGAGCAAAACTCACTTTGTTCTAGGTACCAAGCACCAGTAATTGCCCTATAAGTACTTGCTGAATAAATGAATGAGTAGGTATTATCTCTCATTTACAGGTAAGGACAAAAATATTAATCAAAGATAACAATGTAAGTGGCTCCTGTCAATACTTAAGAACATTACAACAGAAGAGAATAAACAAGAGCTAAGAGAACAACACTCTGCACAGGGCCTTTGCCTGCTCAGAAAAGACATTCCCATTCCCACCCCCACCTCCTATCCCTCAGATTCCCAAGCAGCCAGGAAGGTCTGGGCAGACCAGCGAAGGCAAGACAGCCAACCTCAACCCAACTCCCTCCACTCCCAAACAATATGGCAACAAGAGCTAAGACAAGGGGACTTTCAAATACAGAAGATCAGTATCTTCAGAAATAAGAGAGGAAAAGCATCCTTCAAAGAGGATCAACTAGAATTCTCAGACTTCAGAATTCAAAACGCCTCCCTAGTGGCTCCACAGAGGTTCCTTGAAGGCAGGTCTCACAGATTCTTTCCACACCCATAGCACACATCAGATCCTGGCATTAATATATTTCCTTAATAAACATTTATCCAAAGGATAAGATGTAATAGCTGAGAGTAATCACTCTACATGTATTTCCAAAATAACCTACTTCCCTGCACAATCATTCAACTATCCTTTTAGCTAAACACTAGGCAACACGTTTAAACTTACAGCCCTTTAACCCTTCAGAGGCATCTGCTTTTAAAAAATGCTTATTACTGTTCCTCTCCCATTGAAGTGAAATAATTTATGTGATTTTATATAATAACATTAACAACTAACATCTCTCGGAAACTATACCAAGGACCTCCCTGTATGCACTGATATAATCCAACGAGGTAGCTCTGTTACTATCCACATTTTACTTTTGGGGATACTCCAGTTTGTGTGTTCAGCAACTTGCTCACACCCCACAGCCACTGCACACAGCAAAGCCCAGGCTGGCTCTCAGCTCTCTCTTGGGCTGGTTCTTGACAAGACAACTAGAAATGCCTGCCCAGCAAGCAGGCAACAAACAAGGTGTCAGACAGGGATTAGAGCTTTGGAGAACCATGAAGCTGGGGAGACTGCAGCGAGGGCAGGGCTGCAGCATCACATCCTTGGGTCAGGGAAGGCCTCTCCAGCAGGGAAAACCTGAGGCAGACCAGACAGCAGTGAGGGGGCCAGGGAAGCTTTCCAGAGGGAACTAACCTTGGAGCAGACTGAAGAATATGCTGTGCTCCTTCAGAACATTCATTTCTTCCTCTGGGCAAAGGGCCACACCCTGGAGCAAGGAGCAAGCATGACGGCTGAGCCACCAGCCTGACCAGCTGCCCGGGAGCAGGTGCACACTCCTTCCTCTCCAGTTGCAGTCACACTGCATGCACGCACATGTGCGTATTTTAACGGCATCATCAGCAAGAAAGGTTTAAAAGCTGGAAATGACTATTCACAGTTTCTGACCAAGTATGTTTACTCCATGGAACCAAATTTGGGTCAGACAATGCATAAGAGCAAAGAGAAGAGTGGGAAAGTCCTCTATCTAATGTGCACGCAATACCAACACTCCTGGCACCAAGGAAGACAAACTGGGGATAGCACCATGCTCCACACCAGGAGGGTGGGTGTGCATCTTCACGATCCTTCCTTGCCTGACAAGACCTGCTCTCTTGGCCATGGAGACTACTCTGAGATCACTTCTGCTTGGTGAGCAGGCGGGGCGCTGAGTCCCAGCAACAGAGGGCACCAGCAAGGGTAGGGCCATCAGCGTGGATTTCCACACCTGCCTCTACCACCTCCTTCCTCCATGGGCTTAGGGGCAGTCAGATGCCCTGGCCTTTGCCAAGCACCAGGGCAAAGTGGGATCCAAAGGCCACCAGCATCTTTTAAAAGTGAAAGTGACTCAAAAGCATCAAGTAACTTTCTCTGTGCCCTCTTCATGTAGCTATGGAGCACCTTCAGCAGGAAAGCCATCACTACTAGTGATAGTAGAGTTAAGTAATCTAAGAATGGGTAACTTTTGTTTTATTATTAACATGAACACATAGACCACCAAGTGCTACAAACTGAAAGAAAAGAAAAATTTCATTGGAGGTAAACCTGTTTCAACTAATTAAATGTTTCTACTCCTGTTTCCTTCTTAGCCTATTCATGTGTACATGTGTACGCACACATTTTACACGGGTACCTCAATTGAGAAACATTTCAGTAGGCTAGGCAACATTTTACAGTATTTCAAAATGATACTTCACGATTGCATTTTCAATTGTAATTTCTAAACTAAGTTTAGATCAGAATTATGTAGCCACAACAGCTATCCAGCCATTAATTTTCCCCTTATATTCCTTGTTCTCTATTTGGTATTTTGCACCATTAAATACAGCTACATAATAATCAGGTGCTGAATGGAAAAGGATGGGACAGCTGCTTCTAAATAGTACAGTGGTCTTCACTCACTCACAACCAGAGCTTCCTACTCCTCCTAGAACAGATCTGCCGTATGCTACATGACCTCCAAGTCTCCACACAATTCCATTTTCTAATCTTGCCTCTATTTCTAAATTAAATCACAAACCCTGACTTTTCGTATGCATGAATTGGGGTTGGGAGAAGGGAGACAGGGGAGCTGTGAAGGGTGGGAGGATCAACAGTTGTGTCTCAAAAAGTCAATATTCTATTTTCAAGAGTACACTTCTCATGCCAAGAAGGTAAGATCTCATGCACTTCTTCCCCAAGTTTTGAACAGATTCCACAGGATATGTCTTATAATAGACTGGCTACAATGAAATAAGGGGGGATTCATGAATGAAAAGTCATCTTACAAACAGCATTTCATAAGCTACACCCATAACCCACATGACTCTTAAAATGCCGTCTAGTAGAAACATTTACATCACTTATGATGAACTATTTTTAAATCTTCTTTATTATTATAAAACAATATATACTTATTATAAAATTCTGGAAAAGGGAGGAATCACTCATAATCCTACTCTGACATTTGAAAAATATTCCTTCTAATGCAACATATTCACATATAAGATCACAAAACTAATTATACTTTGCAAACTATATAGCACTTGCATATATATATATATCACACCTGAATAATAATCTTACTCTGGATCATCTTATTTTCCTGAAATAGTTAACAACATTAACCGCTAAATAAAATCAAGCTATCCTACCATTTGTGTCAGGATTTCAACCAAAGAAAAAGAGACATGAAAATTATAAGCTATAAGAACAACAAAAATTTCACAGACGTGAGAAAGCTTAAAGGCTAATGGTAAAGGAATAAGTCATGTGTCAACCAAAGGCTAAAAATTTTTTATTAAATTTTTTATTAAAAAGCTGGCTGGGCGTGGTGGCTCACACCTGTAATCCCAGCACTTTAGGAGGCTGAGATGGGCAGATCACGAGGTCAGGAGATCAAAACCATCCTGACTAACATGGTGAAACCCCCTTTCTACTAAAAATACAAAAACAAAATTAGCTGGGCATGGTGGCGGGCGCCTGTAGTCCCAGCTACTCAGGAGGCTGAGGCGAGAGAATGGCGCGAACCCAGCAGGTGGAGCTTGCAGTGAGCCGAGATGGTGTCACTGCACTCTAGCCTGGGCAACAGTGAGACTTCATCTCAAAAAAAAAAAAAAAAAGGCTGTTTCAGGGGAGGAGGTAATTGCAGGAGAGACTATCAAATAGATTCAAATTCCAGTTACATAGTGTTGACACCCCTGTTAGTCAATATAAATTATATATAAATATTAAAAATGGACATACAGGCCGGGAGCAGTGGCTCATGTCTGTAATCCCAACACTTTGGGAGGCTGAGGCAGGCGAATCATTTGAAGTCAGGAGTTTGAGATTAGCTTGGCTAACATAGTGAAACCCTGTCTCTACTAAAAATACAAAAATTAGCCAGGTGGAGTGGAGGGCGCCTGTAATTCTGGCTGAGGCAGAAGAATGACTGGAACCCGGGAGGCAGAGGTTGCAGTGAGCCGAGATCACAGCACTGTACTCCAGCCTGGATGACAGAGTAAAATGCAGTCTCAAAAAAAAAAAAAAAAAAAAAAAAAAAAAAGACATATATGTAAAATAAGTATACCCTAACTAAACAATGTAATTATCATGAGATCCGTAAGTACAAATTATGCTAGAAGACATGAAAACATTTTTCTTTCCTGGCTCTTATTCAGGCACTTTCTGGTGTCCTATGCTGATGTGAAGGCCAGGTGTCAGAAGTGGGAAGGTTTACTACACAACCCATGTTTACTGGCAGAAACCAGGAAAACTTAGAGAGGTAAAAAGAAACACTGACCCTATTCTGTCTACCTAGTGATAATCACTTTTATTATCTTAGGGTACAACTAATGTCAAAATAACTTGAGAGAAGCCACAACACCATAATGCCACCAAGTGGTATTACACCCGAGATCCATGACTAAGACTATAAACTATATACACTAGGAACCATATACACTATGCAAACTATAGGATGATTAGCCAACATGAGCAATAAAGCCATAATTTAAATGTAAATGCTCTGGCTTCAAATGTATTTGTCAAACATTCAATATAGGCTGGGCATGGTGGCTCATGCCTGTAATCTCAGCACTTTGTGAGGTCAAGGCAAGTGAACCGCTTGAGCTCAGGAGTTCGAGACCAGCCTAAGAAATATAGCAAGACCTCATTTGTATTTGAAAGAAAAAACAACTTTTAAAAAACCCTCCAATATACCACATTGGGTGTATGTGACCCCAGCAATTCAGAGTGAACTACTGGTACATTCCTAGAAAAAAAAGGGGCAAAGCATGTTTAGTCTTAGTTCTTTTATTCTTTGTTTACCTAATTCACAAGTACACATCTATACAGATATTCAAGAGTCACAAATTTTGCTTATTTTCTTCCCAAAGAAAGTGGCATTATGCAATTTGAGATTTTCAGGCCAGGTGCAGTGGTACATGCCAAGCTATTCAGGAGGCTGAGGCAGGAGAATCACTTGAGCCCAGGAGTTCAAGGCCAGCCTGGGCAACATAGTGAGATCCCCATCAGGTGGAAGGAGTGGGGAGAGGCAATGCCTGGCAATTTAAGATTCTTCCCTCAAATTATTGATATATTTGACTGGAAGCCCATTAATTATGTTCCTTCTTTAAAGGTCATGTTAAGCTTTGGAAACTAATCACAAGACATTTCCCTACCTGCCCAAATGTAAGTTTAATCATAAATGCATAAATTCCCAAGCTCACCTGTTAAGGCAGAGGTAGAACTAAAAGCCATATAACACAAAAAAGGAAGGAACCCTAAGGGAAACGTTTCCATCTGGACTGGTCTGCTGGTTTATACTCTGAGAAGATTCCCAAGTCCTTATATCTACTATTACAGCCAGAATGATTTTCCAGAAGAGACAAATTCAGGGCAAATATTTAAGGACATGCCAAATTATGGCATTTATATAATATTAAATTATAAACAATTTATAATGTTAAATGATAAATTCCTTATATAATGCAAAGCTATAAATTTATATAATGTTAAATTATAATACAGCAAAACCAAAACTACAAATACTGATGACCCATTTCTAAGAAGCCAGGATTCTTACGAACGGAAATACTTGTTAGAAGCCTATTTGAATCTCAAATTAGGAGCTTTTTAACCTAAAGGTCAATTAAATTACATTGTACAATTGCATTTCTTAAACATCTGACCCTTGGTATATGCTAAGAATTCCAAAAGTGGTATTTGGACGCCTTACATCTGCAACCTGAGAAAGAAAAACCCAGTCCACCAAAGAGAGGAAAGGCTGCTGGGGACTCACTTTGGGATGTAAGGACTTATTTCCATCATGTCGCACAGACTGCGACCTCGTCGCCAATGTATCTGTCCCCCTTCCCCTGTGGTGACAGACTGTGTTCTGGCTCCGGCTATCAGGCCTTCTGTCCAGTTAGGTGTGAACCAAGACCTCCCCAGCAGAGTGTGAGTGAGAGACCTGCTCCCCTTTCGACTTGTGCTTAAGGCCTGGCTCTGAGTTCTGTGTCCCCAGGTCCTCTTTCCCCTCCTGCAGCTGTCTGTCACCTGAGCACAGTAGCCATGCTATTGATCGGTCGAGGACAATGCCACAGGAGATGGCAGTAAAGCAAAATGGAAGACCCTGGATCCCTCAATGACCACAAGGAACAGAGTCCCCTGACATCCTGGAACAGCCATCCTGCTACTGGACAAAGAAATTAACATCTACCTCTGCTGCATCCTCTCAGGTGTCTGTCTGTTACAGTGGTTTAGCCCTCTTGTAAGTCATAAGTTGGCTGCTATATTAAACACAGGAGCCCAGGAACAAACTATGATTTAAATGCCACCTTTCAGAATCACATCTCACAAAAAACACATTAGTAACTTCTACTTTTAGAGTGGTATTTTACGTATCATTTCATGTCATCGCATGCCAGGCATAGGTTTTATAAGGTATTGTTCCCATCTTACAGCGGAGAAAGTGTACTTTGAAAAACTGGGTAACTTGACAGAAAACAGGAGCGAGTAGTACCAGGCCCAAGACAAAAAACACTTGTATCTGTAACTCAGGGAAGGGGTCGGCACACTACAGCCCACTGGCCAAAATCCCCTATTAAAATGTTTACTGACACACAGTTACACTCACTTTTGTTACTGTCTACAGCTGTTTTTGCATTACTGTGGCCAAGCTGAGTAGCTGGGAGCGAGATCCCACAGCCTGCAAAAACCCTAAAACATTTACCGGCCAGCCTTTTACACAACACAAAGAGTCTGCTGGCCCTGATCTGGAGCTTTCACCTTTATGTTGGGGCCCCACTTACTGGAGGTAAGCCAGGCAAGTGTAGACTTTGCCTAAAGAAACTCATTCCTAAGCGTGGCATCCTCCTAAGCAGTTTGCCTTCCCATCTACTGCTGAGCTGCTCCCTGCTCCCACTCCTGCTGCCCAAACCACTGCGCCTGACCTGCGCCATGCTGTGTCTTCCTGACACCAAGACACTCTGTTACATTTGTGGACGCTGCACCTCCAGCTTCCTACCTTTTCAATTCTAACAGAACTCCTTCAAAAAACATCATTTCGGCCGGGTGCGGTGGCTCATGCCTGTAATCCCAGCACTTTGGAAGGATAAGATGGGGGGATCATGAGGTCAGGAGATGGAGACCATCCTGGCTAACATGGTGAAACCCCATCTCTACTAAAAACAAAAAAAGTAGCCAGGTGTGGTGGCATGTGCCTGTAGTCCCAGCTACTTGGGAGGCTGAGGTAGGAGAATCGCTTGAACCCAGGAGGCGGAGGTTGCAGTGAGCCGAGATTGTGCTATTGCACTCCAGCCTGGGCGGCAGGGCAAGACTCCGTCTCAAAACAAACAAACAAACAAACAAACAAACAAACAGACAGAAAAAACACATCATTTCAGATGAAACAGTTCTGGAGACTGGTTGCACAACTTATATACTTAAATGACTGAACTGTACATTTATATGTGACATGTATTTTACCAGTTAAAAATAGATTTTCTGAAAAGTAAATTCAAAAATAAAATTTTGTGGAAATTCTGTAAAAAATAAACATGTTTGATTCAAGTTAGATGAAAAACCTGGAAGTGGCAACGCCGGAGCAGGAAACACGATGCATCAGATTCTGCGTGGCTCTGCGGTTATACATTCAGTCTACTTTGGTTTTGTGCATAAAAGGCAGTTTCAAGAAACTAAAAACAGACATAGCACTCCCCAAAATAGAACCCCCAAAAACCACGAACAGCAGAGTATGTTCATTTTATCCCTGTGTCTAACAGCATTACAGCTGCATCAGCAACTGGAGCTCAGTGAGTCACAAAAGCCCTCCGAAGCATCATTCTGAATAAGGTACGAGAAAAAGTGACTTCTTTCACACAATTCGTTTCACACAACAAATGTTTTGTGAATATTTGCTATATGCCCAGTACTGTGGCACAGTTATCCAATAGTCTACAACATAAAATAAATATTTCATTCCAAATATCCCTTATCATCCAGGAACTAAGATGTCATTCTAGACTGAATAAGACAAAATGTTGTCACCATATGTTGTAATTTCATGAGCCAGTTTACTTCTAGAGTAACTTTTTTGATTTTCATTTTAAAGAGTATCAACGTAAAAAATGAGATGTCTTTATGCAAAAATGCTATCTATCAACAAAATGATTCAGGTTTGCAGTGCTAACACATTTAACATGACTGGTAAGCACAAGGCGAAGACGACATGGGCTGGAGCCTGCCCTGCTTCTCACAGGCTGTGTCCTTGAGCAAGTCTCTGGACTAATTTGGTCCCAGTTTGTCTCCTGCCTGATTTGGACCCGAAAACACACAAAAGTCTTTTCTGGGGTTACAATTCAGGGGAAACTAACGGTACAAACAAGGTTAGGAGAACTGTTCAAGAACTGTTCTTAAGTACCATGAAAAGATGCACTGAGGGCAAGGTGCAGTGGCTCACACGATCAGGAGATCGAGACCATCCTGGCTAACACGGTGAAACCCTGTCTCTGCTAAAAATACAAAAAACTAGCCAGGTGTGGTGGTGGGCGCCTGTACTCGCAGCTACTCAGGAGGCTGAGGCAGGAGAATGGCGTGAACCCAGGAGGCGGAGCTTGCAGTGAGCTGAGATTGCGCCACTGCACTCCAGCCTGGGTGACAGAGCGAGACTCCGTCACAAAAAAAAAAAAAAAAAAAAAAAAAGAAATGAAAAAAAAAAAGAAAAGATGCACTGATAAGAACACCTGGCTGCTCCCTGCCAGCCCCTGCACCCCTAGATGGGTCAGAGACCAAACTCTTGCAGATGCAGCTCCTGAGTCTCTCCGACATACCCACTCTTCTGCAGCCCGCAAGCAAGCCCTCTCAGCTATGATTCTCTTCATTTCTTACCTGGCTGTTGCAGCAATCTCTTATACCTCCTCTGCCCCAGCCTCACCTTGCTCTGAACCTGTCAGGGTGGTCTTTTAATATGAAACCCTGGTCACGTTGCTTGCTGGGAATAATTCGATCCATTCCAACTGCTCTGCATACCCCCTACGTCTCCTCACATTCCAGCCACCCCTCCTCTCTCTGCGAGGCCTGATGCTGCTAGGCCACAGTTCTGTGGGTGAGGCAGTAGGTTCTCCCTCACCATGTGTGCGAAGTCAGCCACCCTGGGTAAATCCTGTCCGTCTTCCCTCCCTGAGCCAGGGTCTGCGGGAGCCTGTACACCTTCTGAAACACAATATCCAATATTCCACTGCCCATTGCCCTCCCAGGGGATCCCAGAGTGTGCCTATAGGTGGGTGCGGAGGAGGGGAGGTGGTCGGGGTGGCGGGGAGAGACAGAGAGTGAGCCAGAGAGAGAATGTGAAATATCCTTTAATTCCTCTTAGAGGACAGTGATTCCCCACAAATGGGTATGGAGTAGAATCACCTGAGATTATAATGCATGTCTGGCAAAAATCTACTACATAAAGAAAATAATGAATAATGAGACTGGTGGTTAAAGAAGGAGTTGCCTATTACTCCCCTGACCCTCAGCCTTCCGTGAATATAAACGTTAAGGCACCCTGGCAGGAGGAACCACCAAGAATCCTATAGAACAAGGTGGGGACGAGTGAGCAGAAGAGAAAGGCTCATATAAGAAAGATGCCTAAGAATGAGGAGGAAGTCGATGAGCCCACCCAGCCTAACTCCTTCACATCGTTTTGGGGCTAATCTGATCCACTGATTGGTGGAGCAGCAGGACTCCTTTTCCAGCAGGCAGCTGGGCGGGGGGTGGGAGGAAAGGAGGCAGGAAGACTCTAAGAGGAGTTAAATCTTAGCTAGGGTTGCAGCTGTGAGTCACTTGACAGAGAGATGACAGAGGCTGGAAGTACCAGCAGCAGGGAAGAAATACAGACAGGCGTTCCCTGGCAGTTCTGGTGGCCCTGGGCTGGTAGGGCCTGGCCTTCTTTCATTCCAGCCAATGTTTCTTAGAGAGATCAGCCTAACCAGAGGGAAAGGAAGGCTATTACCTTCCACCTTTCCTGAACTGTGTTCAAAGAGAGAACTGGAGGCTGCCTTCATGTTCTCCCAGTAGGTTGTCCAAGAGGGTGTTAGAAGGAATCTCAGGCCAGGAGCAAGCGAGCCAGGGTAGGGCCCACTACAGTAGCTAAGGAGGACAACCCTCAGCCCTCAACACAATTCAGTTTTCAATCGGGGCTAAATTATAGGTCAGACTGCATTCCATGAGCTTTAGCAATTTCAGAAGCTGCTGATGACAAGCTCTGGTCCTATCAAGTTTGCCAGGGTGGAAGCAGCAGGGCTGCAGGAGGGGCAGTGGGATCTCAGACACAGCAGAGGCTGAAGGAGAGGATGGAGGGCATTTCTGACCCCTTGCAGCACTCACTGGCAAAGATGGAATAAGGTGACTCTCATTTAGGAATTTTTTTTTTTTTAACTTTAGAAGGCTAACATATACATATTAGTTGGTAAATTTACAGATTTTGGGAGAGGTGGTTAAGACTAAAAGATTATAAAATGAGGACTAATAACTTAAAAGGCATTATGTAATGGTAATCAAACAAGAAAAAAAATATTTTACCATCATGAACCAGCTATAATTTGGGGAGTATACCATGGTCTTTGGGTTTCATACTGGATGTAGACCTAAATTCCACATTTCTTAAAATCCATCCTGCACTGCTATAGAGAAGTCACTTGTTTCCAGAGAAAAACATTACTAGCGCTGGTTAGCATATAAAAATAAAAATGTGACAATGGGATTCAGTAACAGCTATTTTCAAGTAAACAAACAAGAAAACCACCACAAATCAATTTTATTAACAACTGATTATACCTAAAGCCAAGCTTTAAAGTAGAAATGTACTGGGTTGCAGAAACCACAAGCCCCTGAAATGGAGGGGGGAGGGTGAGGGAGGATAAAGACAGCGTGGGCACCCACAGCACAGCCAGTAGACCCTGTCCACAGTTCTGACAGGCCATGTACCTTCTCCCTTTAGGCTGCCCATTCCACAGGTCAAGGCCACACATTCAAGTGTACAGGAGGTAAGAGGAAAAGAGACACACTAATTTTAATACAAAAGCTTCCCACAACTACAGTCATTCATACTACTTCTAAGAATGGAGAAACAGAATTCTTCTAAGAATTACCAAAAACCCCCATATACGGCGGCTCAGTATAAAAATTACCATCTGGTGCAGTTAACAGTATCATCATTTGACAAACATCACTAACTCAAGTAAAAATCATCGATGGATGCCAAAATTAGTGGACGATACTTACAGGAGGAATAGGATATCTCATGGGCTCAAAATATTTCCCTATATTTATTAATAACAAAGGGAAAAGTAGTGATTTTACAGAAGAGAATTGTGGCAAGAGATCAAAGTTGACACTGCCTGTGTGGATCATACACTGAAATCATGTGCTCCTGATGTGAGGCACTGAGGACACATCATTTAGCCTGGGGAAATGCCACAAAAACCCAGAATGAAGGACAAATAACTACAAAATAACTCGTCTATACTTTTCAACAATGTCAAGGTCATGAACAGCAAAGACAAGGTCAAGGTTAAAGGGCACTTAAAGAGACATACCACATAAATGCTGCATGTGATCCCAGACTACACCCTGGAACACCTCAAGTTTTTTATTTTGCTATGAAGGACATTACTGGGACAACTGGCAGAATATGACTAAAGTCTGTAGATTATGTAACTGTGCTATATCAATGTTAATTTCCCTGATTTTGATTACTGCATTGTGTTTATGTAAGTGTATGTCGTTGTTCTTAGGACATACACACTAATTTAAGGGCAAAAGGAGCATTATATTTGCAACTTCCAAATGGTTCAGAAAAAAATAATGTAGGCTGGGCACAGTGGCTCACACCTGTAATCCCAGCATTTTAGGAGGTCGAGGTGGGTGGATCAGCTGAGGTCAGGAGTTCAAGACCAGCCTGGTCAACATGGTGAAACCCCGTCTCTACTAAAAATACAAAAAATTAGCTGGGCATAGTTGCATGCACCTGTAATCCCAGCTACTCGGGAGGCTGAGGCAGGAGAATCACTTGAACCCGGGAGATGGAGGGTACAGTGAGTCAAAATCGTGCCACTGCACTCTAGACTGGGCAGTAAGAGCAAAACTCCATCTCAAATAATAATAATAATATTAATAATGTACACTTATAGAGAAAAAGATAAAGCTGATGTGGTAAATATTAACAATCAGGGAATCTGGGTGAAAGAATTATAGGAGTTTTCTATTAAGTTATATTTTTTTCAAAATAAAAATTGTCCCCCAAAAAGAGTGGTTAAAAATGACCATCCAGCTGGGCATGGTGATTCATACCTGTAATCCCAGTACTTTGGGAGGCCAAGATAGACAGATCACTTGAGGACAGGAGTTCAAGACCAGCCTGACCGACATAATGAAACTCCATTTCTACTAAAACTACAAAAAATTAGCTGGGTGTGGTGGCACACACCTATAACCCCAGCTATTCAGGAAGCTGAGGCACAAGAATTGCTTGAACCCAGGAAGCGAAAGTTGCAGTGAGCCAAGGAGGTCATGCCACAGCATTCCAGCCTGGGCGATAGACTCCATCTCCCTGTCTTCCCCCACCCCCACCAAAAAAAGACCATCTGGCAGAGTTAAGAATACTGCCACTTCACGAACATCATAGTAATTAATTTTTCGCAATACTACATACTCTATCCACCAACAAATCATGAAATTATGGCTAAGAGATTTCTAAACAGTTCTTTAACTACTCAGAGAGATTTTCAGAAGCATAAAGCAAGAAGTTTTTCCTCTGTAATCTGTTTTTATTAAGCTTAAAAAGTTCTAATATTTTATCTTTGTTTTCCCTTTTTTTAAAGTAATCAACATGGCAATACCTCATCATATGCTTGAGGTTTCCTGGACAAAACCCTATTACTATTTCTGTCTCTAATTCATCCTTTTTGCTTGCTGTGCTGTGAACATGACATCAATTTATCATAACCAATAATTTACAGTGCCTCCCAGTCACTAAATTGCCACCACACACACATGATTCAGAGGAAAGAAACTAGAACCAGCATACTCTTCAGTTGTTTAAGAAAAAGCCTGGTCTTTGTATTTCCCCACTTATATAAACAAGCTGGTAATCAATCGACATAGACTCCACAGTGTTTCCTGATAACTAGAGAAAACACACAGGTCTACCAGATGTTTATAGCTACTTGTTATAAGACACATACCCAAACCTGAAGAGTACTATAATCACAAAACTGAGCTTGACATTTCTACTAATGACTATTAGTATTAGCAGCCTGACATTTAAACACACAAACCCATACATGCTTATTCCGCTTTAAGAGAAGAACTTTAGTTTTGAAGACTGTTTATTAATTTGCTCTACCCCATGATCCTGGTATGGTAGCGTTTTCTATTTCAAGTTCCTATAGACAGTAATATGCTCCATCTTTAAGGCAGTAGGATTCAATGGCATTTGATTTTTGATACATGCTTCATAAAGTTTGCAATACTAAATGAGAAGTTTAATTTCAAACTGCAATCTACATCTGCTCTCCTTTCTCTCCCCCTGGGTGAGCCTTTGAGGCAAGAGGTTTGATTTAGGAAATAGAACTAAGGCCGCACAGGCATGGTGTCCCTCATGGGCCACGGAGCGAAACTAGACAGACAAGGGAAAACCTACCAGGTCTCAAGTCGGCAGGAGAACTAATGACCAGGTATTTGTTTTTAAAGACTCATCTGATCCACTGAAGAGAGCCACTGAGTCACAGAGGCAGGGGTGGAGATCGCAGTGCGGGAGGACATGGTACACTATCCCCAGGCAGGGGCAGCAGCTCCCAGCGTGAGGTTAGTCATCAGCTGGGGCTCTGAAGGTGGTGGCATGCTAAGTGACAGATCACAACCAAGATCCATTTCTCATGAAAACAGTTTGGAAAGAAGCTTTTATGTGGGCTCACTTTATACAAATAACACTTCAGAAAATAAATGAACACTCATTAAATTATGCACCGAAAGAAAGTAAACTGTGGAAGCTAGAAGAGACAGCAGTGTTAGATATTAATTAATAGGCTACAGAGAAGAAGAAATACATTTATCATCTGTGAGAAAACATGTAGGTTTGTCATTTTATTTTCCCTGCACAGAAGTAGCCGTAACGGCAGAGAGTGAACAAATATTCCCAGGGCTTTGGGGCACAGTCTAAAACAGCCCTCCAAAAAATACTAAATTTTTCTCATTTTTAATCTTAAAACTTCACACTAATTTGCATGATACTCTAGGACACCCATGTTTATCTCATTAAAAAAGTCTCTCTCCCAGATCTCAGGTAAAATTAATGTTCTAGGAACATATGCCACGCATTTCCACTGGCTACCCAGTACCACCCTTGTGTGTCAGCACACTCCAAAATTAGTTTTATTTAAAAGAAACAAGACCAAACAAAACAAAGCCAAAAGGAAACAAACAAAACCTAAAAGGGGAAAAATCCTACTAAGATAACTGAAACAAATATTGTCTAATATATTTCTCAGGAAGGGTTTACTCTTGACAAATGTTTTTTATATTAACACAGCATCTGCAGTCAAAAGAAAAATAAGCCACTCACTACCCAAAATAGGAATAAAAGTCTTTTCTTCTATACCTCATTTTTGGAAATAAAAAGTCTTTGGCTTAAAGCAAAGGAAAGAGTTACACCCATATAAACCTTCAGAATGGGAAGAATTAGCATCACCAAGTGCTTCTCAACTTCGCCAACTAACAACAGTATTTTAAAAACTGTTCATTCCAATTTTTGGAGCCAACTCATGATGCTGGCTATCTGTGAACAACAATACCTTCTAGTACTTTATATAATATTTCATTTCAATGTTAACAGAACATTTTTCTTAAATTTCCAGGTACCTCTCTCACATGCTCTGTATCTGTTAATTTATCAAACATTCAAGTGCCTCCTATGTTAATCTCTAAATGGAATACAGAAATAATTAAGACAAGACCCAATCTACTAGAAAAAAAAAGTTGAATATTTAGTACAAATAAACACTCAAAGAAAATAGATCTTCAAGAATATACTATCCAAACAAATATTCAGTCTTGCTAAATTTACCAATAGGTTTTAAAAATACTCTTAAAATGAGGACTACGTTGCCATGTGACACAGTCAGGTAGTACCTGGAATCTAGTAACTAAAATTAAAAAGCTTATTTCAAGATGGAGTTCGGCTTCTTGCCCTCACCCCACCCACTGTCCTGAAGTAAAAAGCCACTAGTGGGGTTAAGCAAGATAGGGTCCCCAAATGGGGTGAGGGTGGGCTAGCGCAGTGGCCCAGCCTTGGGGCGTCACGTAGGCTGCCAATCCTTGAGTCACGTACGGAAAGCACTGGGAAGGAGGCATTGCAGCAACAGAGGATTGCTCACTTACAGCAGAAATTGATGCAATAAGTAAACGTAGCTGAGGCCAATGGGGAGCCAGATTTCTCAACTGTCAAAAAAAGCAATTACAAATATAGAAAGGGATAGAAGAGGAAGAACCCTTTGGTGCTGAAATGGGATTTGGAGTATCAGGGGGAACACAAGGACACACACACAGACACGCACATTTTCCCTTGGTCAGCCCACTGCTCAGGAGTGGGCCAGCAAACACCCACAGCAACGAGCACACCCACAGTCTAGATCTTGGCTTGTAAATGTTTTCCACTAAAAAGAACCAGAGACTCTTCGAGAAATGGCAGACTGCAGGGCTAGGGCAGGGAAAAAATAACAGCCCGAAACATCTTAGTATGCCAGAAAGAAATTGCTCAAACAATTATAGGGGCATATCGAAAAGATACATAAGGTCAGCCGTGGTGCCTCATGCCTGTAATCTCAGCGCTTTGGGAGGCCAAGGCAGGTGGATCACTTGAAGTCAGGAGTTCGAGACCAGCCTGGCCAACATGGTGAAACCCTGTCTCTCTTAAAAATACAAAAATTAGCCAGGTATGGTGGCAGGCACCTATAATACCAACTACTCGGGAGGTGGAGGCATGAGAATTGCTTGAACCCGGGAGGCGGAGGTTGCAGGGAACCGAGATCGTGCCACTGCACTCCAGCCTGGGCGGCAGAAAAAGGCTCCATCTCAAAAAAAAAGATACAGAAGCCTGCAAGAAACAGCAGCCACTGGACAAGTCTAAGGTGATGTAAACATGGAAATATGTAATAATGGTAAGAGATTATAATCCATTAAATAGGAATACAAGAGTGTATACTCACACAAGCACATACATAAATAAATGGGAAAAGGAACAAGCTTTTCCTCACTTTCAGCTAATAAAAGTAAAAGGAATAACTGGATTAGAAAATCACCATTTAGCAACCATCACAGTATTCATTTATTCTGCCAAGAAACATCAATTAATGCTAAAACTATTGGGTGTGAATTTGATGAGGAACAGGATATTTACAGTCTCTCCACAATGACACTCACTAATTATAAAATGACAGAGAGTAATCTTACAGTGGAAAAATCTGGCCAGGTTTTCCTAATCACTCTACCTTAGTTAAATGATCAAAGTTAATACTACCAATAACAGAGCAAACCAAAATCACAAACTGCTAGGATACAAAGAGAACACAGCATCGCTTCTGTAATATCTGCATACTTGACTCTAATCATGAGAAAATAAATTCAAACTGATGAACATTCCACTGGCCTGTAAGTTCCACAAGTGTTAAGGTCATCAAAATCAAGAAAAGACTGGAGACCTGTTTCAGACTGAAAGTGACTAAAGACATAATACTCAGTGCTTGTAAAATGCCATCCATTTTAATAAAACTTCAACTTATACATAGACTTACATAAGAATAATAAAGCGATATATACCTGTATGCCATAAAGCTTTCTGTCTTAAGGAAAAAGGGTTAAGTAAAAACCTTCATCACTGAGCTTAAGAGACTGGAAATTGTGATATGAATTCAATATTCCATGGGGAAAAAAAAACTGCTAAACAAAAATAACAAATACAGGATCAGTTGCTATGCAACAATAAGAAATGTTCGCATGAAGTCAACAAAGGAGGAGAGAAGGCAGTAAAAATGAATCTTTCTATATTTTCTATGTTAAATTCTCAGGGCAGGTTATAAATAGTGAATCAGAAACTGTTCCAATAGACAGGTATTTTCTTAGAAGACACATAGTGGCATTCCTCAGTTTCTTACTGTGGAAGATGTGAGGGCAACATTATAATGCTAAAAAAAAAATCTACTGGCATGTGACTGAGCTGTACTGAAAGACAACTGAAATAGCAAGTTCAACACAGAAAGTATACAAGTGCCTTAAATTTTATAATGAAGACTCTCTGAGGTTACTACAAGTTAGTGCCATTAAAATACTGAATAAGTTTCTTAGTACTTGCCTTCAACTCTTAGTCCATTATTTCTGTTTCTGCCTACTGATTAACCTTGGTAAAACTTTCTGAATGTTTCTAGGAAAAAGCATGGAAAAGAAAAAACAAAGTTCAAAAACAAGATCTGTAACCTTGGTATATGATTTGATTACAATTACTCACTAAACAGTGTGAAATTAGCCAGTACCTTTTATTGTCAGGTTTTAAAAATACTTGGCCACAGGGAATTAGTAAGGCATATTATAGCCACAATTTTGCATAACGTGTAAAGCAAAAGTGCTTAGCAGAAAAAGAGGCTGAAGGCTCCATCACACCTTAAATACAAACCTCTTAAGACTTTATGTTTCTGTCACTGCGAAAACACTACATTTAATAGAAAAACGAATCCCCATTTAAATAACATCTAGAAGAGATGCAGAGATACCTAGATGGATATTGGAAAAGTAATGCTTTGAATCTCAAATCCTATTTTCTTGAGTTTTAAAATTACAAATAGTTTTTTTGAGTCAAAGAAAACTAGAATCTAAGTTGTGATTTTAAAGAAATCATAATCAAGAAGACCGCAAAATGGAGGAAAGTGGAGGGAGAAAGAGAGGAGAACTGCATCTTAAAAGCAGGGGTGGACCAGAAATAGACCAAGTCCTAGAAAAATGAAGCAGCTGATTCAAAACTCAGCTCAATACCTGACTGGATTAAGGTGACGTGGTCCATCCAACCTGTCTGCCAGAAGCAAAATTATATCCTCACTGGAGGACAGTAATCATATCCAAAGACATTCCAGTTTTATTTTAAATACAATGTTTCTGATTCAGTCAAAAGCTACCAAACATGCCAGCTGTTTAAGACCAAGTGACTGAAAACCAAGAAAAACAGACAAGAGAAACCTATACTTGTCAGATATGGGCTTTGAAATAATGTGATTAATATGTCCAAGAAACAGATGATAAGATGTAGAAGTTTAGCAGACAACATTAAACTATTAAAAACATCAAATGAAAATCTAAAATTAAAATATACAGCTAAAAGTTAAAACGCAATAGGTTTAGGTCAGGCGCAGTGGCTCACGTCTGTAATCCCAGCACTTTGGGAGGCCAAGGAGGGCGGATCGCCTGAGGTCAGGAGTTCATGACCAGCCTGGCCAACATGATGAAGCCCTGTCTCTACCAAAAATACAAAAATTAGGCTGGCGTGGTGGCGGGCACCTGTGATCCCAGCTAGTCAGGAGGCTGAGGCAGAAAAATCACTTGAACCCGGGAGACGGAGGTTGCAGTGAGCTGAGATTGTACCACTGCACTTCAGCCTGTGCAACAGAGTGAGACTCAGTCTCAAAAAACAAACAAAACACAATAGGTGTGATGGCAGATTAGATACGACCCTTGAAGAGACATTAGTATAATGAAAGGTGTGTCAGAGGGAAAAAATTCAGAGATTTTAGAGTAAAAAAGAATACTGAAAATAGCATGAAACACATATAGGACTCAATGAAAATGTGTAATATATATGTAACTAGAGACCCAGAAACAGATGCAAAAATGGGACAGAAGCAATATTTATAAAAATAATGGCTGAGAAATTTCTTATACTGATGAAAGATTAAACCCACAGATTCAAGAAGTTCAGTGAATCATAGCTGAATAAATACAAAGAGAGTATAAATGGGCACATCATAGTAGGACTTCTCAAAATCAAAGAGAAAAAAAATTTCTATTATCTGACTATTAAGGGAGAAATAATCCTAAATACAGAGAAAAGATAAAATACCCTCAAAGAAAAAACAATATGACTTGAGAGGTGATTTCATCAGAAAATAACTGCAATCAGAAGGTAACGGAATAACATCTTCCAAGTGCTCAAGAAAATCAAAACGAACAAACAAAAAAAGACCCTGCCAATCTGGAATTCTATACCTAGAAAATACATCATTGAAAAAAAAAAAGGAGGCGGCTTAAAGATAGAATAACTTCAAAACTTAGGGGTAGGCAAAAGTCATGGACAAAAGGTGTGAACAGACATTGCACAAAAGATATGCACATGCTCAATAAGCATATGTAAAGGCACTCAATATCACTAGTCATAGGGAAAATGCAAATTGAAATCATAATGAAGTAAATACACTGCACATCCATCAGAATGTCTAAAACCATACAAGACTGAGAATGTCAAATGCTGATGAGGACATGAAATAATCAGAACTCTCATACAGTGTTGTTGGGAGTTAATAAGATAGAGCTACTTTGGGGAAAAAACACATGGCAGTTTCTTAGAAAATTAAGTATATACCTATCCTCTGACTGAGCAATTCCACTCCTAGGTATTTATTCAGAAAAAATACTTAAAAATGATCACAAACAAAATCTTGTTCAAGAATAGTCAAAGCAACTTTGTTCATAATAGTAAAAAAACTAGAAATACTCCAGGTGAACTTTACTAAGCAATAAAGAACGAGAAAGGCCGGGCGCAGTGGCTCACACCTGTAATCCCAGCACTTTGGGAGGCCGAGGCGGGTGGATCACGAGGTCAGGAGATAGAGACCATCCTGGCTAACATGGTGAAACCCCGTCTCTACTAAAAAAGACAAAAAAACTAGCCAGGTGAGGTGGCGGGCACCTGTAGTCCCAGCTACTCGGGAGGCTGAGGTAGGAGAATGGCGTGAACCCAGGAGGCGGAGCTTGCAGTGAGCCAAGATCGCGCCACTGCACTCCAGCCTGGGCAACAGAGCGAGACTCCGTCTCAAAAAAAAAAAAAAAAAGAATGAGCAACTGATACACACTACCGTATGGATGAGCCTCAGAAATATGCTCAAGTGAGAGAAGCCTCATACAAAAGAGTACATACATACGATTCCATTTAAATTAAGTTAGAGGACCGAATCAATCTTTGGTAAAAGAAAATCAGAACAGTGGTTGCCCTGACCTGGGAGATTCATTGGGAAGGACAGGAGGAACTTTCTGAGGTAACAGTAATATACATCTTATAAGGAGTCTGGGTTACTACATGTGTATGTACTTATCAAAACTAGGTGAATGCAAGCTTAAGATTTGTGCATTTTGTTGAATATAAACACGATCTAAAAGAAGAGCAAACTGTAAGTCAATATGCAACTCTAGGTAATAATAAGCATGTTGAAAACACTTGAAGTGTATCAATTAACTTTGAAATGCATCAAAAAATAAGATGGTTGGACAGATATGTAATAAAGCAAGTATAATAAAATATTACTGGTAGAATCCAGGTGGTAAGTATATAAACACCAACTGAAAACGCTTTCAATTTTAAAATTTTTCATAAATATTGAGTAAAAAATGGGAAGGTGAAATTAACATGACAAAAATGAAGAAATCATCAATAGAAAACCTATATTAAAGGAAATCTGAAAGAGTTAATTCTTCTGAAAGAAGGAAAAAAATCCAGATGGAAGAACGGAGATGCAGTAAGGAAAACAGAATAAGAGGAATGGCAACCATGAATATAAATCTAAATAAAAATCAACTGTATGGAACAGTAACAATGATGTCTTGTAGGAAACACACACACTTGACAACTATATCAAACAAGGAGGGAGGACTTCATTGAGCTACAGTGTTGTAAAATCCTTGCATTTTTCTGGGAGGTGATACTAGTTTATAGTCTTTAAAAAGTCAAAACTGCATGATGTAATCTCTAGAGCTTACCATTAGACAAATGGTAGAGGAAGGAAAAAAACGAAATAAAAAGCATCTAAACTGGAAAAAAAAATTAGAAGAGGCTGACCAATGGAAAACAAATAATAAATATGGTATAATTAAACCCAAGTGTCAGTTGTTATACTAAAAGTAAACAGACTGAATACTCTAAGACTATTCTCAAATTTAAAAAAAGAAATGTGCTACCTGACAAAATACTGCTGAAACCACATAAACCCTGTTTATCAAATGTACTCCACACAATAGCTAACATAAAGACCGAAAAGAAAAAGCAACTAGGATGGTATAAATTATGCAAAAGTCACTCAAACTATTCCAAAATACTACAGCAGCACAAAATATTTCTTTCTGATTAATCACACCTTGAAGCAAGATGAAACAGAAGATATAGGTACAAAGAAAAGCAAACTCCCACATTACATATTTACATAGTTCCTACTGTGTGTAATTTCCTAGACTTGGTGTTTAGGTCTTACTTAATCGTACCTGAAAAATCATGAGGCTTTTACTTTTCCTAATGTGGTTAAAACAAAAATACAAGAATGTGGCAGACCAGCTACTGTCTCATTTTCCCTCCAATGAAAACTGGCTCCTTCAACCTTAAACAGATAGCCCAGGTATGGAAAATTGGTTAAATCTGGGCCAGTCCCAAGCGACCTGGATCCATCACCTGTGGGGCTGCTGGGGCAAAAGCCTGTGAAATGGCATCTGGCCTTGTGCAGAGAGTACCCATTGCACAAACTGTTTTTGTGCTGTGTACAGACATCACGGTGTGTATGTGTGTCTGTTGTCTTTCTGTGCAGAACTTACGCCGTCTATTTGCCAAACCCAGCCTCATCTTGCATTTGGGAAAGACACAGCAGCTTCACATTACTGGGTGCAGCACATCTCACCACCCACCGACCCTGTCCCTCACATACGCTGAACACCTACTCACCAGGGCCTGTGTAAGATGCAAGGATACCCATTTCACTACAGTTTATATCATAAAAGTACCTTACGTCCTTTTTTTAGGAAGACATGGACTAAAGTAACATCTGTATCAACCTCACCCCACAAGTTGTGTCTGCATCTGCCATCTTAAAATAATAACTGAATTTTCAATTGTTTACATTCTCTATAACTGTAATAGATGCTTATATACTTTGGTATATGAACGCTGTGTGATATGGCTTGGATCTGTGTTTCCATAAAATCTCATGTCGAATTGCAGTCCCTAATGTTGAAGGGGGGACCCGGTGGGAGGTGGCTGGATCATGGAGGTGGACTTCTCATGGATAAGGTTTAGCAACCCCCCTTGGTGCTGTTCCTGTGACACTGAGTTCTCATAAGATCTAGTTTTTTTTAAAGGTGTGCGGCACCTCCTCCCTTCGCTTTCTCTTGCTTCTGCTCCCACTGTGTGAGACATCTCGCCCCCACTTTGCCTTCCAACCATGATTATAAGTTTCCTGAGTCTTCCCCAGAAGCCAAGCGATGCCAGGATCATGCTTCCTGTACTGCCTGCAGAACCATAAGCCAATTAAACCTCTTTTCTTTATAAATTGCCCTGTCTCAGGTATTTCTTTATAGCAATGCGAGAACACACACAATGTGTAAAGATCTGAGAATACTAGATACAGACTGTAAGTTACAGAGCTTAAAACCTTAAAAGGTTTTCCAGAGTATACTATCAGTATGAGCCTACATCATCAGATACAGTAAACTTAAGTTTTCAAGGCCATAAAAAGATGAAGGGGTAGGATACAAAGTTTAACAGCTACCAAGTAAGACCTTCAGAGTTGCTATGGTACAGAATCTTGTATAATTTTTAAATATAGGCCAGGTGTGCTGGCTCATGCCTTTAATCCCAGCATCTGAGGAAGCCAATGTGGGTGGATCACCTGAGATCAGGAGTTCAAGACCAGCCTGGCCAACATGGCAAAACCCCATCTCTACTGAAAATACAAAAATTAGCCAGGCATGGTAGTGCACGCCTGTAGTCCCAGCTACCCAGGAGGCTGAGGCAGGAGAATCGCTTGAACGTGGGAGGTGGAAGGCTGCAGTGAGCCGAGACTGCACCACTGCACAACAGCCTGGGTGACAGATCGAGACTCTGTCTCAAAAATAAATATAGAGAAAAGTAAATTCTTCCAAAATAATATTTTAATCAAAATAATTTTTATATTATAAATAGAGCATTCTTATGCCAGCATTCTTATTACATGCTTCTAAAGCGACTACCCCATGACCTTGGCCCTGTCTTCTCCTCCCCGTGGAAGGCTGGTCTGCTCTTCTTCCACAAGGCTCTGAATAAGTCACCACACACATGAACTTCTCCCTACCACTCCAGGCAATCTGTCCTCGGTTTCCTGCAACTCTGTACCTAGCCCTGTCAGTACTTCTCGCTGAAATGTCTTATTATATGTGATTTCTCTCCTATGGGACAAGCTCCTTGAAAGTCGGGTTCTTGTTAGTTCATCTATGATCCACTTTGATTGGCTAAAAGGAGGGGAATGCTTTTTATTCTATATTTCTCTGTACTGCTTCTATTTTATGACAATAAAAATGTAGTCTCAAAAAAAAACCATTCTCTGCAAGAGTACACTGACCTATAACATCAGTACTTTATTTACCTATGAAGGGAAGGGACTGGGATAGGAAGCACAAAAACAGTTCTTGCTGGGGGAGGACTATTTTATCCCAACTAAAGCAAGCTGATGACATAATATCCACAGGCTCTGCCGTCTGACCACTGCCTACATTTATTATCCTCATTTCTTTCTACCGCCAAGTCAGCCACCTTCCACTGTCACGCTCCTCCTCTCCACGCCTCTTCCCCTCAGCTTCAACCTGTCTCACTGCACTTGTCCTTCAGACCGGTTGCTCTCGGAGGCCGGCCTGCCCTTGTAGTCCAGGACAACCGCACTCACAAGCTCACAGCTCTTTGTACTTTGTCTTCCTAGGAGTACCAACACTGAAATTAATGAAATAATCCCCTACAAGGACATCAGCTAAAGAGAGGCAGGGACCTAGTATGTTGTTCCGCACTGACTCCTCTAGGGCCAGGCCACAGTGCCCAGCACAGAGCAGGCACACAAGTATCTGTTGAACGTTGATTCTGCTGGGTGCTGAGTGAAACACAGAAATACAGGTATCATCTGTCTCTCCCATTAGATAAACCTCACAACAGCAAGGATGGGTATATGCTGCCTTACCTTAGTACCCTGCCACACAGCACCACTACCACATAGTAGGCATTTAATAATTACTTGCTGAAGAACAAATGAATGAACAATTCATGTACATGTCTTCAAGATCTTTTACAGCTTAATATTCATCTAGGTAGGAAATATGGAACGTGATAATCTTCTGTAAGTTGTTCAGGCTTGTCTTAAAAACTTTTGCCATTACCATTAAGGTTAAGTAATCCATATTATTAATATTCTAGATGCCTGAGGCACATGAACAATCATAAAAAGAACATTAAAAAAATCAAACCCATCCTCAGAGAAGATCAGTTCAACAATTTTCCATATGCTCATTATAGTCAGGCGTAAACATGCCCAACTTTAATATTATTAAAATACAAAAATGGAAAGAGCAACTTGCCTGAATTATAAACAGCTAGAAACACAGTATCAAATAAAAGCACCTCAGCCTGGACTAAGCCATCAAGAAGGCATTAAAAACCTCTTCCTAAAACAAAAATGAGACACCACTATATAACTATTAGAATGGTTAAAATCCAAAACACTGATAACATCCAGTCCTGGAGAGGATGCAAAGCAGAAACAGCTCTCATTCATTGCAGCTGGGAATGCAAAATGCTACAGACACTCTGGAAGAAAGTTTGACAGTTTCTTACAAAGCTAAACATAGTCTTATATACAATCCAGCAGTCATACTCCTAGATATTTACCCAACTGATTTAAAAATGTATGTCCCCACAAAAAACATGCACACAAATGTTTATAGCAGCTTTATTCCTAATCGCCCAAAACCAAATGTCTTTCAGTGCGTGAACAGATATGGGATATCCATACAATGGAATAATATTCGGTGATTAAAAGAGAAATGAGCTATCAAGCCACAGAGAGGTATGGATGAATCTTAGATGCATATTCCTAGATGAAAGAATCCAAACTAAAAAAGCTATGTATGGTATGATTCCAAATATATGACATCCTGGAAAAAGTAAACTACGGAGACGGTAAAAAGATCAGTGGTGACAAGGAGTCAGCAGTTGGGAAGAAGGAGGGAGAAGCACTGAATAGCTGAAACACAAGGATTTTTAGGGTAGTGAAATCATTCTGCATGATACTGTAATGGTGGATACATAACACTGCATTTGTCAAAACCCATGAACTTTACAGCACAAAGAGCTAACCTGGATGTATATAAATTTTTACAAAAACATTTAGGAGGTCAGGAGCAGGGGTCCCACGATGGAATGCAGAATGTGACAAAACAATCTAACTGCATTACAAATGTAGGAGACAATCTCACTGAAGTGGGCAGGGCAGAAGGTGCTGACCTAAGTAACTGTGAAAATGAGTGCAGACTGTAAGACTAAAGGCAAAAGAAAATGTACATAAGCACTGTACTCTACTTGCTAAAGTTGTTTCCCAAACGGATATATGTTAACAATTCTGAAACCACTATACTTGTACACTGAAATTAAAGAATTAAGTAAATGGATGGCGGGTGGTGAAAGCCAGGTTTCTCACTGTTTGGGAGGTTACAGTTTAGCAAAGGAGGAGGCTAGAACGATCCATATGGTGATAATTAGAGCTGGAGACATCACTATCAATTCATGCTTAGCTTAATATGAATACAGATCGTCACATACAGAAATATTTATAAATATGTGTACACACATGGGTTAGTGTACACACAAATATTTCCACGCTCTGTCATCTGAGGGGGCCTAGAAGCAAGTGACACCCCAATAGCAACAAGCATACCTAGCACCCAAATCTTGCTTTCTAATACCATTCTCCAAGGGAAGAGCCTGGATTCCTTGAAGAAATGACTGATTCTAGGCCTTGGGCAGGAAATATACAAGATGAGCCTGGAGCATCTTCTAATACCAGAAAGAAAAGTAGTGCAGAAGGAAGGGATGGAGGGACGAAGGACCAACCATGAAAGAGCACCCAGTGGACAAAGGTGGAACAAGTTTAGCAACAAAATAAAAGTGTATATAATCCAAACCAAAAATATGCATGAGACCATACTGACATAAATATATAACTGAACAAACAAATGAGGAAGAACAGACAAATTTCCCTCCTGAACAGAAGAAATCACAGATATTCCAACCTCAAGGCAGTAGAGTATAAGTCCCCACCCATAAGTGTGAGCTGCATATTAGTGACTTTCTCCTGAAGAGCACAGCATGTAAAGGAGGGGAAAGAGTAACTCTGCACTGAAGAAATATGACAAACATTCCCTTCAGCCAGGTGATCAAGGTCAACATCAACAAATTATGCTGACAGTATGTACCTTTGATATGATGTGATGGAAATGGCATTTTATCTCTCCAGTCTTCCCCTCAGAAATCCATAACACCAATTTAATCATGAGAAAAACATGAGACAAATCCCAAAAGAGAAAAATTTTACAAAATACCTGACTAGCACTCCTCAAAATTGTCAAGGTCATCAAAAACAAGGAATGCCTAAGAAACTGGCACAGACAGGAGGAGCCTGGAGATATGACAATAGAAAAAAGACAGCAGGTCAAATCTAAGGACATCTAAATAAAGTATAAATTATCTTTATAATTTTTCCGTAAATCTAAAACTCTCCAGCTGGGCACAGTGGCTCATGCCTGTCAATCCAGCCCTTTGGGAGGCTGAGGCAGGTGGATCTCCTGAGGTCAGGAGTTTGAGAACAGCCTGGTCAACATGGTGAAACCCCGTCTCTACTAAAAATACAAAAAATTAGCCCGGTGTAGTGGTGTGTGCCTGTAATCCCAGCTACTAGGGAGGCTGAGGCAGGAGAATTGCTTGAACGCAGGAGAATCGCTTGAATGTGGGAGACGGACGTTGCAGTGAGCTGAGATTGCACCACTGCACTCCGGTAGTGCATAAATAAAACTCTCCTAAAGTTCAACTTATGTTAAAACTGGCAGGGCATGGTAGCTCACGCCAACAGAAGGTTGAGGTGGGAGGACTGTTTGAGCCCAAGAGTTTGAGGCTGCACTGAGCTATAGTCATGCCAGCCAGGGTGACAGAGCAAGACCCTGTCTCAAAAACAAACACCTCTATGAGGTCCAACAGCTGTCACTTGAATATATTCTTAAACATATGAGTATACTAAAAGTATCCCACCAAATGAAGAAATGTAGGAACCACGAAAATTTTCCCTTTGTCAAAAATTCTCAACATTTCAACTTTAAATTGGTTATTTTCAAACAAATACTGGCGGTATTCACAATAAAAAGGAACAGTGCAGTATCATACAGAAAAAGAAAATGTGATCATTAGAGTTCAAACTGCAGGCTCTACAGTCAGAGTGCCTGGATTAAAACTCTGAATCTATCTCTTTACAAGCAGTACAACCTTGGACAAGGTTAAATAACCCTGTTTTAGGGAAGAACTGAAGCAGAGGCTTAGAAGAACGCAGTTTAAAATGGGGTTTCTCTCTATACCAAAAGTATAAGATATCCTTAAACCTCATCCACCTCCAAAAAAATCTATCTATTACAAAGGCTTAACTGAATCAATGTTCAATTATAACTGTCTCCTGAAATTAATAGTGATTTCTGCTAAGTTAAGTGTCCAATTGGAAATCTTAAGTATTACAAAAGGCTTAGATCACCAAATGATCAACAGCATTCAGTCTCTTAAAAGTTGATAGACTGAAGACTGCAAAACAAAGGCTGAGACCCTGGTACATGTCTATGCAACTGGTAAAGGTATGAAGCAGCTTCATGAGGATGCATCCCGTTCCGTGGTAGAGAGGGGTGGATTATCTTTTAAAAAATAAACAAATCATACATTTTTAAATCAATATAAGCAAATGTCAAATTTCATGGTAAATAAAATCTCTGTAACACAGGGCGCACACTCCACAGCTTACTTCTCTAAACAAACACCACTCAGCTCTGCCCAGGTGCTGACCACCAGTCATCTGTGGTCCACTGGTTCTTGGGCTGCCATTGGGGTTTATTATTTTCAAGCACTGTCTCATACACCAGTCATCAGCAGAGCAAAAAGTTTCCCATTGTTATGCCAGCACATATCCCATCCTTGTCCACCCATACCAGAGGAGTCTCTTTTTTTTTTTTTTTGAGACGGAGTTTCGCTCGTTTTGCCCAGGCTGGAATGCAACGGCTCCATCTTGGCTCACAGCAACCTCCACCTCCCAAGTTCAAGCAATTCTCCTGCCTCAGCCTCCCAAGTAGCTGGGATTACAGGCATGTGCCACCATGCCTGGCTAATTTTGTATTTTTAGTAGAGAGGGGGTTTCTCCATGTTGGTGAGGCTGGTCTTCAACTCCTGACCTCAGGTGATCCGCCCACCTGGGCCTCCCAAAGTGCTGGGATTAGAGGCGTGAGCCACTGTGCTCAGCCTAGGATTCTCTTTTCAAACATAATATTCACTTTTGATAAGAATCTCCCAAATACCCACCTTCCAAATCAACTATTAATGTAACAAGTACCCAAATGGTGAGTGTTCAAACATTGCAAGTGCAAACTAAGCAAACATAAATCAGTTTCCTCCTACTTCACTGGCCTTCCCCGTTCAGTCTCCTCAGCTGGTGCCCCCTCATCTCTGACCTCTAACCCATTGGAGCCTCAAAGCTCAGCCCTCAGACCCTGCCTCTATCTCTCTAACTCCCCGTGTACTCAAATACCATCAATATGCTGCCATCTCTGGTCTTAAATACCATCAATATGCTACGGATGTTATTTGTATATCAAGCCTGAACTTCCTCAGTCTTTCCCTTCACCAGGAACTCTATTCCTGTGAGTTCATTGGGAATTCAACTGCTCAGGCAACCTGTCTCTCTCCCCACATCCTACCAATTCTACCTGCAAAATTTATCCATGTATCCACCATTCAACCACTTCTCATCATTCACCTGGTCCCAGTCACTTTCCCTCGCCTCTTCTCAGACTATCAGCATGCCTGCCAACCAACCTCCCTGCTCCAACTCTGCAGCTGCTTCTCCATGAGCTGAGCAGAAGAACCCTCTGGAAATGGAGACTCGTCTGCCCCAACTCTCAGGGCCCTCTCAGCTCACTGACTGTAACCCTCAATGTTCTTATCACAGAAGGGGACAGGCCTCACAGGACGCTGCCCCTCTCACTCACGTGCTCTAACAACTCAGCTTCCGTGTTTTCTTAGTCATGAACATATTCCACTGCCTCAGGCCCTCTGCACGCCCTCTGCTTGAACTGCTCAAAAGGTGTTTTCCCATATATGACCATGGTTTGCCTCTCACTCTCTCAGCTGGACAAGCAGCCCCGTCCCTCCATCAGTCTACCGCCTTATCATACTTGTATTTCTTCAGACTCAGTGCTACCTGCCATTATTTATTTATTTGTCTCCTTATTTTCTGACATCCCCATAGAGAAACAAACACATCGTGAGAACAGGAACTTTGCTGTGCTCACTGTGGCAGCCCCTATGTCTAGAGCAGGGCCTGTCACCCACAGGTACACACACAATTTTTTAAAAATACATATTAACAGGCTCGGTGCGGTGGCTCACGCCTGTAATCCCAACAATTTGGGAGGCCAAGGTGGACAGATCACTTAAAGTCAGGAGTTCAAGAACAGTCTGGCCAATGTGGCAAAATCCTCTCTACTAAAAACAACAACAACAACAACAACAATTAGCCAGGTGTGCTGGAACGTGCCTGTAACTCCGGCTACTCAGGAAGCTGAGGCACAAGAATCTCTTGAACCCAGGAGGAGCCAAGCTTGCCCCACTGCACGTCAGTTTGGGTGATGGATTGAGAGTTTCTCTCTCAGTCTCTCTCTCTCTCTCTCTCTACATATATATGTGTGTGTGTGTATATATATGTGTATGTGTATATATGTGTGTATATATGTGTGTGTGTGTGTACGTGTGTGTGTATATATGTGTGTGTGTATATATGTGTGTGTGTATATATGTGTGTGTATATACGTGTGTGTATATGTGTGTGTATGTATATATATAAACAAAGTTTTAAAAATTAAGTTTGTATTATCTGGGATATTCAATATCCATGCTCACCCTACCCTAATAAAGTAACCAGAAATCTAAATTATTACAGCATCAATATATAAGCACCTAAAAAGCAAACAGGCATTCCTCGGGTGGTAAAAATAAATGAAACCGTACTCAACTTTCTACCTTAAATAAACCACATCATTTTAAATGAAAGTTTTTTCTTTAAAACCAGTGTATCTGTTCCAGGAGAATGCACAGACAAGTTAACATATGTGAAAGAAAAACTAGCACCTATAGTATTTTTCTGTCATAGGGAGTTTTTTGTTTTGTTTTGTTTTTAAAGAAAAGGCTGTGGAAATAAGTGCTAGACATCAAAGAAAATAGCTTTGTACTTTTTTTGTTTTTCTTTTTAAATCCCTACAAGAGTTCAATGAGAGAAAACACAGAAGCCAAACATTACAGGGTTAACCAAGATGATGTCAGCAAGCCTGAGCGTTAAATTGCGGAGTGAATGCTGAAAGACCTTTTTAGCCAGGGAAACATTTTGCTGTAATGGTACCATTACAAATTTTTTACAGTAATAACACAGCACATTATAAGCTTGCTCAACTGATAAGCTCTTTGTAAGGGTTAGAAGTCTACAGCCCTCACACACAAAGACCTTTCTGTCTGAGGGTTCTTAGAAGTCAATAAGCTAAAAATCACATCCTGCACAATATCCACTTAGAGTCACAGAGGATCTAGTCTTCTATTGCTTTGCCTAGTTTCCCCTTGGCATAGAGAAGCCATTAGGACACAGAGGCAGAGAAAGCGACATCACTTTTGTGTCCAATTATCTCTTGGTTCTAGCCACTTTCTACTTTGAGACGATTTTAGATTTAAAGAAGAATTGTAAAGATGGCAGAGAGAGTTCCCACAGCTTCACCCCACTTCTTCTGATGTTAACATCTCACTTTACTATGCCACACAGAGCAAAACTAAGAAACTGATATAGGTATACACTATTACTGAAAGTGTAGACTTTATTCAGATTTCACCAGTTTTCCCACTAATGTCCTTTTTCTCGTCCAATCTAGGGCCCCACAGTACATTTAGTAATCCCACCTCCTTGGTCACCTCTAACCTCTGATAGTTTCCCTGTCTTTCCTTGCTTTTCGTGACCCTGACACTTTTGAAGAACACGGATCAAGTATCTTGTGGAAAATCTCACACCTTGGATTTGTCTGAAGTTTTCTCCTGATTAAACTGGGGTTGTGGATTTGGGGAAGACTATGCAGAGGTGACATGTCTTTCTCATGCCATCACATTGAGGGGGTACCTGATACAAATGTGACCCACTCCTGTGATGTCAAGGTGGTGTCCACCAGATTCCCATTCTCCATTAAGGAGACTTGAGTCACCCTGTTCCTCCACAGTCAAGAGGAGGGAAATTAAGCTCCACTTCCAGGAGGAAGATTATCAAAGACTTTAAAACAAGCATTAAAACCACCACAGTGATTAACAAATACTTTGTTAACTACTTTATTTGAGACAGAGTTTTGCTTTTTGCCCAGGCTGTAGAGAAGTGGTGTGATCTCGGCTCACTTCAACCTCTGCCCCGCCAGGTTCAAGTGATTCTCCTGCCTCAGCCTCCTGAGTAGCTGGGATTATAGGTGCTCACCACCACGCCCAGCTAATTTTTTGTATTTTTAGTAGAGACAGGGTTTTGCCATGTTGGCCAGGCTGGTCTTGAACTCCTGACCTCACATGATCCACCCACCTCAGCCTCCCAAAGTGCTAGGATTACAGGCATGAGCCACTGTGCTCGACCAACTACCTTCTTTAAACTATAATTTGTTTGATAAATAAATCTGGAGTTACAGTTCATGGCAACAAAAGCTAAGACTTAAGAAGGCTTTTATAACCAGACCACATGAATATTTGTGAAATCATCAATTACAGAAACAAAAGATGTTTTAAAATATCATTTAGTTTTAGCTTTAAGGTGTTTGTCAGTTTAATCCCTGGCCAAAAGTTCTTTGTTTTCATCGTCTCATCTAATACAGAATACTTCCACATTGTGACTCAGGATTTAGTGCTGACCACTCATCTGCTCACTTTTACAGTCATGGCCCCTGTAACGACGTCTCAGTCAACAACTGACCCCTTATACTGTGGTCCCGTAAGATTGTAATACCTTATTTTTACTGTACCTTTCATATGTTGTGATATGTTTAGAAATACAAACACCATTGTGTTCCAGTTGCCTACAGTATTCAGCACAGTAACATGCTGTACAGGTTTGGAGCCTAGGAGCCGCAGGCTACACCATACAGCCTAGGTATATTGGAGGCTGTACCGTCTAGGCTTGTGCAAGTGCTCTCTATGATGTTGATACAACAAAATCACCTGAGGACATACTTCTCAGAATGCATCCCTGTCATTAAGTAACACATTACTGCATCTGGTTATACAACTCATTGACAGTAACATGGCTCAGAGGAGAGAAGAAAGGAAAAGAATACATATATATAAAGCATTAACCTATCAAATATATGACTGGGGGCATTTGTGTGCCAAGTCTGGCCTCCCACCAACCTGACTTTATAAAAGTTACTTACTAGAAAGACCCAGGGCTAAATGGCAATGATGGTTCTTAAACATTAGCAAGTATAAAATTTACCAGAGAAGCCTGTAAACAATGCAGATCACTGGACTCCACTTGCCAAGTCTGGGGCCTAGAAATTTGCCCATTAGCAAGCACCTGAAGTGATTCTCTTGCAGATGGTCTGCCTCTAAGAAACTCCCACCTGGTCTAAGACCCACAGGCAATGCTAATACTTGAAGTCCACACATACACTGACGTACACTTCTAAACCTTACATTTTACCTCCGATTTTCCTATCCCAGACAACACTGCCTTAGATGAACAACACTGCCACCACCAGATCCAGTTTCACCTTTGTTCCCTCACCTGTTCCTTTTCAAACAGCAGAGGGTCTTATTAGTTCAATAAAGATGATTAAATGTTAGAACTAAAGACTCAAAAGCTTTGCTGATGCCATCTTAAGACCTCTTAAAAATGTGAAAGGATGCCTTCGTGATTGGTTGGAACAGTCCAGAAACCCAGCCACCTTTACAGAAGGGCATGGCCCAGGCAACCGGAGTGCCTCCCACAGCTCCCCAACTCATCCTGTCTGCTCTAATTGATCCAAGCACCCACCCTGTGCTTTCCCTTATAGCTTACAGTATCCTGCCTTGGTGTGCAGTGGCACAATCACAGCTCTCTGCAGCCTCAACCTTCCAGGCTCAAGCCATCTTCCTACCTCACCTCCAAAGGAGCTAGGACCACAAGCGTTCAACAAAATACCCAGCCAATTTTTTTCTTTCTTTTTCTTTTTTTTTTTTGACAGAGACAGGGTCTTACTATGTTGCCCAGGCTGGTCTTGAACTCCCGGGCTCAAGTGATTCTCCCATCTTGGTGCTGGGATTACAGGCATGAGCCACTGTCGAGCCTTGTTTTATTTTTATCTCAAAATGCTTTGAATATTGATGTATGTTTTAAAAGGCAGACTACCGCTGATACAGTTTGGATATTTGTCCCCACCCATATCTCATGTTGAAATGCAATTCCCAGTGTTGGAGATGGGCTCCGGTGGGAGGCAACTAGATCATGGGGGTGGATCCCTCATGAATGGTTTGGTTGTGGTGCTGTCTTCCTAACAGTGAGTTAGTTCTTTACAAGATCCGGTTATTTAAACATGTATACCACCCCCTTCCCTTGCTCCCATCTGTGCCATGTGAGATGTTTGCTTCCCCTCTGCCTTCCACCATGAGAAGCTCCCTGAAGCCTCCCCAGAAGCCAAGCAGATGCCTGTGCTATGCTTCCTGTACAGCCTACTGAACCACCAGTCAATTAAACCTCTTTTCCTTATAAATTACCCAGTCTCAGATATTTCCTTATAGCAGTGCGAGAATGGACTAACACGTCAGTTCTATTATGGGAACTGAGGTGATAACAGCTGTGATCTCAATCTCTTCAAATGTATACAGGAAATGCCACTGTGCTATGTCTTAAGATAAAGAAAATGATATGTCGATCCCACCTCCTGAGAATGTGCTAATAGGCTCTCACAATCACAGGACTCTGATATAGCCAAGGGTGAAACCATTTCAGAGATGTCCACGTACCTGGAGAATGTTTGTTCTGCCAACAAAATAATCACAGATTTAAAGCAGCTAACACATCCATCTTAGGTAAACTATGATTGGTTCTGTCAAAACAGTCTTCCCTAAATTGTAAAAACAAACACATGGGATTCCAAGACTATAATGTTACTACAAAGCATATTCATGTATTTGTTTATATAGATCAAAATCTATGTGCGGTCTCAGGGAATGAGTTCTGAAGGGCTTTGCTTTTCAGATACTTGAGGATAGTTTCCGGTAGCCCTCACATTTCACAAGCATGTCATCTCACATGGCACAGATGGGAGCAAGAGAAGGGGGGTGGTACACATGTTTAAACAACCGGATCTTGTAAAGAACTAACTTACTATTAGGAGGACAGCACCACAACCAAACCATTTATGAGGGATCCACTCCCATGATCCAGTTGCCTCCCACCGGAGCCCACCTCACATTTCACAAGCATGTCCCAAACATGAGCTATGGTAATAGGCAACATGCATCTTCTCAATTTATCCTTGGAACCATCCTATAAGGTAGACAATTTCTACCCTCACCCCATTTTTAAGGAAATTAAGGTTCAGGGGAGTCAGGTAACTCGCTGCCCAAGACCACACCGCTAGTGAAGAACGAAGCCGAATGAGGCAACATGATTCAAGTCAGGCCTATTTGTGCCCAAACCAATGTCCTTAGCATTCCCTGCATCCCCTCAACTCTGGTGTTGTCTGGCCTTACCCTTCGCCCCGCTCTGCCTCCTCATTCCACTACAGTCATGCTGACCACTATGCTATGTCCTAAACATACCACACATACTCCTCTGCATTGTCTGTCTCACTGCACCCCACCTCGCTCCACCAGCATATAGGAGACCATGGTCTTGGCTTTCTGCACTGCTGTGTCTCCAGCTAGCACAGTGTCTTGCTACAGATGTCCAAAATTTTTTTTTTTTATTTTTGAAATTAATGTATGTGAATATTGTAACTAATTGGTTGAAGTCTTTCTAATTTTTAGAGCACAATACCCTGACTTCTTAATCAGAGTGTAAGGGGACACTCAGCATAATTCATTTAATTATAAAAAGCAAAATTTAAGCTGTGGAGCTAAGGCCCCATAATGGATGCTCCTAGGTGACATCAGTGAAAATGGCAGAGTGAAGACCTCCAAAAATTCTGTCTGCCCTAAAAGTCAAGAGAATGCTGGCAAAAATGGGCAGAGACAACCTCTTCAGGACTCTGGATATTAAAGCTTTGCAGTAATTCAGACAGCATTTATGCAAGAAAAAGACAAAAATTTTGGTAATAGTAAGTTTTATGGCATTTTAATTTGCCCTATTTCCAGTCTGTTTTCTACCCTAGCCTTGAAAAACAACAGTCTACAATCACAGCAAAAACCAGCAGCCTGGAAGCCACTAGAGGGGTCATAAAGCGGCTGGAGCTCCTTCAAAGCCCCATTCCCAAAGAACTGTCATTGTCTGACCTATCTGGTTCCCTGGAAGACCTTGCAATGTTGTCTTTATTTGACCTGACTCAGAATTTTTCTATTGCAAACAGCTTCTTGGAAGCAGAAGGGGGGCTGGTCAAGAACAATCACAGGCAATTGCTGAATACTGCACTGCCCAAGGGGATGGCTAACCATAAACCTGGCGGGGGAGGAGAGGTAGGGGAACAAAAAAAAAAAAAAAAAAACAGGCTACATAAAAAGCTTAAAAAGAAAAGCAAGGAATAAGATGTGATATGGGGTTTTGAAAAAGCTTCAGTATATTACTCCTGGGAATCTACAAGGCCACATGCATGTGTGGGGGTGTGTGCAGGTTCAGCAAAGATCCAAGAAGGCCCTAAGCTCTCTGTACAAGCAAGTCAAGTGAAGGTTAAGGCAGAGTTGTCAACTGCCTGGTGAGTGTTCAGGGCAAGCACCAACATGTACACATACCCCTCAGCAAAGAGTCAGAAACTTTTTAGTTCCAGGCATCTAAGGAAATCTCTGTCCAGTCATTAGCTAAGCACTAAACAAATCATGGAGAGACTTCAGTGGCCACATACAAAAAAAATACACTGTACAGAACTGGTTCTGAAAAGACACTAAACAAACAACAAAGCCCAGCAATAACATCCCTGAAGAAGGGGTAGAATGTGATTTCAAGAGCTGTCACATTTAAATAATAGTAAGTAAATGTCCAGTTTCCAAAAAAAATTATGAGATATGCAAAGAAACAAGAAAGTATGGCCCATACAAAGGGGGGAAAAGTAGCCAATACAGAGACAGAAATTATTTGTATTTTTAATGAGCCAAACAGAAATTATGGAGTTGAAAAGTACAATATCTGAAATGAAAATATCACAGCAGATTTGAACAGGCAGAAGAAAGAATCCATGAAACTGAAAGTAGGCCACTGCAATTATCTAGAGTGAGAAAGAGAAAGAAAACAGGAGTAAAAATGAGTAGAACACAGCATGATGGGCGTTCCAAAGGAAAATAGAAACAGAGAGAAAGGGGCAGAAATACTCAAGAAATAATAAGTGAAAAATCTCCAAATTTGATGAAAAACAAGCCACATATCCAAGAGACACAACAAACTCCAAGTATGATAAACACAAAGGAATCACCTAGACACATCCTATCAAACTGTTGAAAGCCAAAGAGAATCTTAAGAGTAGTAGCAAGAAAAGCAACTCATGACATACAAAGGCTCCTCAGTAAGATTAAAACTGATTTATCAAAAACCATGAATGCCAGATAGCCTCCATTCAAAGTGATAAAAGAAAAAGATTGGCAACCAAGAATTCTGTATCCAACAAAGATGTCCTTCAAAAGTGAAGGAGAAATTAGGAAAAAAGTGAAGGAGACATTAGGAAAAAAGTGAAGGAGAAATTAGGACATTCCAAGAGAAACAAAGAGAATTCATGTCTAGCAAACTTGCTCTATGAAAAATATTAAAGGAAGTCTTTCAAGCTGAAATGAAAGAACATTATACAATAACTCAAATAGGCATAAATAAAAAGCCCAATGAGGGTAACTACATAGGTAAAAAAGGATATAAATGTATTTTTATTTATAATTCCTTTTTTCTCTGATCTGATTTAAAATACAAGTATATAAAGCAATTATTACAACTCTCTATTGACTGGCATACAATGTATAAAGATATAATTTATTTGATAGCAACCACACAAAGAGAGGAGAGAACACAGCTACACATGAGCAAATCTTGTGTTTACTACTATTAAGTTGGTATTAATCAGAACTAAATTATCAGGTAAGATGTTCATTCCCAAGGCAACTACTAAACAATACAGTACAAGAAATGACAAGGGAATTACAATGGTACACTAGGTAATAAAAAAGGCAGTATTGGAGTAACAGAAAAACAAAGATATGACATACAGAAAATAGCAAAATGGCAGGCATAAGTCCTCCTCTATCAGTAATTATATTAAATGCAAATTAATTAAACACTCCAATTATTAGGCAAAATTGACAGAACGAATTTTTTAAATGATCCAACTATATGCTGTCTTCATGAGAGACATACTTTACATTCAAAGACACAAACAAGTTGAAAGCAAAAGGATGAAAAAAGATATACCATGCAAATGGTAACCAAGAGAGCTGGAGTCGTTATACTAATATCAGACAAAATAGACTTTAGACAAAAATTGTTACTAGAGACAAAGAAGGAATTTTATAACGATACAAGTATCTATCCATCAAGCAGGTATAACAAATATAAACATATATACATCCCAAAACACAGCCCTGAAATAAAAGGAGAAAAACCTGACAGAATTGAAGGAAGAAACAGACAATTCAACAATAACATTAGAGATTTCTGACTAGGTATGGTGGTTCACAGCTGTAATTCCAGCATTTTGGGAGGCTAAAGCAGGCAGATCACTTGAGGCCAGGAGTTCAAGATCAGCCTGGTCAACATGGTGAAACTCCATCCCTAATAAAAATACAAAATTTAGCTGGGCATGGTGGCACACTCCTGTTATCCCAGGTACTCAGGAGACTAAGGCCCGACAATCACTTGAACCCAGGAGGCAGAGGTTGCAGCAAGCTGAGGTCATGCCACTGTACTCCAGTCTGGGTAACAGAGCGAGAGTCTGCCTTAAAAATAACAATGGTATTACAGACTTCAATATCCCACTTTTTTTGGGGGGGGGGGGCGGACGGAGTTTTGCCTTTTGCCCAGGCTGAAGTGAAGCGGCATGATCTCGGCTCACTTCAACCTCTGCCCCCCAGGTTCAAGTGATTCTCCTGCCTCAGCCCCCTGAGTAACTAGGACAACAGGTGCCTGCCACCATGCCCAGCTAATTTTTGTATTTTTAGTAGAGACGAGGTTTCACCATGTTGGCCAGGCTGGTCTTGAACTCCTGACCTCAAGTGATCCATCCACCCTGGCCTCCCAAAGCGCTGGGACTACAGACGTGAGCCACCACGCCTGCCCTAATACCCCACTTTTGATAATGGATAGAACATGCAGCATTAGTGCTCACTCTTTGGGACATCTATTCTTGCCACTGAGGGTCTGCCTGGTTCTCAGGCCTGCGAGTTTAACGGGCAGCCTAAATGAGTGAGGAAGCAACTACTGTAACACAAGTCATCTCCATGACAACCCAAAGTCAAGAAAAATTATTTCTTTGTGGAGAGAACATTCAAAAACCTCTCATGAGGTGATGGACATGTTAATCTTCCTGATTTGATCATTATGCAACATATACATGAATACATTAAACCATACTCCACCAATACGTACAATTGCAATGTGTCATTTTTTTTTTTTTTTAAAGAAACAGTATTTCTTCTATTATTAAAGGGAAAAATACCCCAGGCTTCTGGTACATGGATGTTCAACATTCCTTTATAAGACAGTCAGACTAACCAGGAAGATTTTATCTTTTTACACATTTTGCTGCAAACTCCAATTTCCCTTGATGATATGCCTTCCCATAAAAAGAACATTATCCATTTCAGCCTTCCCTGCACTGTTTTATATTTAAAATCAGTATCATAGGGTTTCATATTTTTAATTTCTCTTCAACTGTTTCATGAACATATGGTCTTTGTCTCCTCAACTACTCTAAAGTCCTTCAGGGAGAAAAAGGCGGCCATTCATGTTTCAATCTTTTGCAATTTCCCTACCAATTCAGAGGGCAGTTCTGGGCTCATTAATGAGCCCTTAACAAGTACTTACTGGCTAACTCAGAGCTTCATAACTGGTATATTTTGGTGTGCGGGTGTAACACAAAGAAGTTCCACATGTGCCCAGATAATAATCCTTCCAGGCCTAGAGTAGTATGGGGCTGTAGGGGTGGTGGAGGGGACAGCAGTTAGGGATTGGGGTAACAGCAGCCCCTGGAGACAGGCTCCTCAGCGTGAGTGAACGGAGTCAATGTCATGACATGAAAAAGGTTGGGGAGCCTTGGGTTAAATGACCCCCTAGCAACAGTGCTGAAAGAACTGGAAATAGCCTGAATGTCCATCAAAAAAATGAAGTTGTTTTATTTACCAATTAGGCAAATAGGAAATCTTCCAAGACATAGATAGTAGTATTACGCTACCATTCATGTAAATGGGGAGAGAAGAAACTTAATTGTTTGTATATGATACGATAAGACACACAGGAAACCTCCATAAGGAGGCACCATGGTGGCTGATTCACAGTGGAAGCCCAGGGGCTGGAGGCAGAGGAAGGAAGACATATTCCTATAAGCCCTTTGCACTTCTGAATTTTGAGCCACATGACAGTATCGGCTATTAAAAACAATAAACATTTTAAAGTTGTCAAATCCACCTTTGCCTATCTCCAAATTTCATTAATAACGATTACTCTCTACACCTTCACGCCTAGTCAAATATGAGAAATAATAAAAGAAAGATCCGGGTACTGGTTGCCTGCATGCAGTCTGTGAAAATCCACTGAGCTCAACACTTACGACCTATGCACTTTTCCATAGGTATAGTACACGTCAACTCGAAAGTTAAAAGACAAAATGAATAGGTTACTTAAGTCAACTTTCTTTTTGTTCCCTCTTAAGAGTAGTATAGCTTTTAATGCACTTGCCTTGATAAAATGAATTTCTATTTCAAACCTTTCAATAATAATTCTCAAAAAAGCCTCACCTGAGTTGAGTCAATACTGCTGACACCATGTGGCAAGGGGAACCAGGAGCCGAGCTCCTCTCAGCTCTTCTCCAGCCTCAAGGCCTACGCTCTTACTCTCTTGTGACTTTTCTGTGAGTTTAACATTATTTCCAAACAAAGTTCTCAAGTCTATTTATTAATAACCACCAATAATTATCAAAACAAGTTTAGAAATGAATCTTGACTTTGATTTTGATAGTTGTTCCTTTCCTCACAAGTCATTTTAATTACCTAAGTGTTATCCCAAGGTATTATTTCTACTTGCCAAAAAAAATTATACCTTCTGGCTAGGTTTATAATAGGGCAAAATAAGTACCTTCCAAGTCCCAAAGCTTAACATAATTGTCTTTAACATAAGACTACACCTCAATAATTTCCCATAATGTGAGCCTTAATGGGGAAACTAGATTTACAGGAAGTTTAATAAAAAGTTCCTCATCCACACGAAGGATTAATTTTACCTGAGTGGTAAACACAATGATAAACCCTAATAACAACTTAGGTTAGAAGCACTTAAAGTTTTATAAAAAGAAAAAGAAAAAAACATAGAAATCAAAGGTCTAATAAGATGGCAAGTACTCCAACAGATGAATTCTTAAAATTATAATGAAGAACTATACGTGAAAGGCAACACTTTAAACACAAGAAAACATACAGGAGAAAAAATATTCGTGACCTAAGAAAGGGAAGAATTTCTTAAACAAGGCACAAAAGCATAAACCGTAAAAGAAAGAATGATGCATTAGATTCACAATTCATGTACAATAAAAATCCCACAATTAAAGTGAAAAGATAAGTCATAGTCTGAGAAGAGATACTCCATCCAGAATAAAGCGCTTCAACAAAACCCTAAGACAGACATTTCAGCAGAAATATGGGCCAAGACTATGAACAGGCAAGGCAGCTCACAGAAGAGAAAAAGAGAACTCTGGGCACTGCAGGTGGGAGGGCCCTGTGGCACAAGCCCCTGAGGAGAAGCCTGCAGCATTGAGTCAAAGCTCCATCACCACAGGGCATTTAAAGAAATGCAGAGCTGCAGCAGGCCCAACTCACCACACTCCCAGGGAGAGCCTTGCTGCTGCTGTCCCGGACCCACCTCCCAAGGCAGGGAGACAGGGAACTACCCAGGTTGGGGGCCTTCTCACCAACCAGGTCCCTTTAGCTGATACGAACACTGACAGGATGCATCAAGCCTAAGAGGAGGCCTCAAGTGTCCAGACAGGATAATTCCATGTACCCCATGCACCCCTTTGTAGGCCATCAGAAACCTTTTGTAATTACCTCATATCAGAGGAAAATCATCTCCAAAATGGCCTCCCACCCCTGCAGCCCCAGGATGACACTTTCTAACTACATCTTGGCACTAATGCTAAACCCAAGTTCTTGATCAAACTCAAGAGACTGGCTCCATTGGTGTCTGTCCAGCAGTATATAACAACATGACCACACTAAGACACACTTTTTCTCTCCCAAAAGAAGGTCTGTTTTCTATGATTACAGCAAGAAAGGTTGGCTTCTTGGAGATGATGGTCAGGGGAAAGTGTTCCAAAATACACAACGTGTTACATGTTTTAACCATAATGAAATGTGTTAAGGCTATAACTACTTAATTAGGATGGGGAAAATGCAGAAATACTGCCAGCTGTATTCTGCTTAAAACAGCGTGAAATCCTCAAACAGCTTTCCTCACTGCAAAAATTCGTGACAACAGAGAGATCCTGCAGGCCCAGTGAGCCATCTCCTACGTGCTGGGGTTGGGGGGATGGCGTAAGGCACACAGGGATTAAAGCGTTCACCCAAGATCACATTTAGGACTTAAAATGTATTTGTGACTTTATAATTAAAAATTACATGACCACCCCGTGTATGCTTGAAAATGTCCACTTCCCTAAAGTTCAAACAAACAACAAAAAAATGAGTGATTAGCAGACATTTAAAAGCAAGTCTGGGGGTAGACAAGTACAGGCAAGAATACTACTCTTTCACTCAAGTACGGGCTTTAGAAAATTAGTTCAGAAAAAAGCTAACAGTTCATATCAGAAAGTGTATTCTTTTTCTTAGGCAAAAGATCTAGCAATTCCCTCTGCTCCTCACAACTGCCAATAGTTTATTAATCTAAAGACAACACAACCTAAATAATTTCTTTCACCCTAACTGATATCAGATTCTGCAAACTGCAGGCAAAGGGAGCACACTGCCAATAACAACAGAGGAAAGTCCAAAGCCAACTCATCTTCTCTAGAACTGCTACAGAGAAAACATCTACAATTGGACTTCCTTCGGCAATTTCATTTATGTGTCACAGTAACTCAGAAGCTGAATGACACCTATTCTAAAGCAATAACTATATTGTAAACTCACAGATTACAGTCACTATCTGAAAGTCAAGGTACACAACAAATGCAAAACCAAATGCTATTGGCTTTTTTACATCATGATTCCTTTTATAAATTCAAAACAGATAAGTTTCTAATCTGTGTAGGTCATTATGACCAGATGACAAGAGCCAGGCCTTTGCAAAAACAAATAGGGAGATATCCTACATTCTTGCAATTACATCTGTGGAATCAGAAGTCAGACAAGATGATTTTCTGGATAATCAAGAAAATATCACCGTGACCATAAACAAACCATTATCTATTCTTTAGGCCCCAAATGCCATTATTTATTAAGTATTAGGACAAAAGTATGGAAGAGCCAGGCGCAGTGGCTCATGCCTGTAATCCCAGCACTTTGGGAGGCTGAGGCGGGTAGATCACGAGGTCAAGAGTTCAAGACCAGCCTGCCCAGCATGGTGAAACCTCGTCTCTACTAAGAATACAAAAATTAGCCTAGTGTGGTGGTGCATGCCTATAATCCTAGCTACTCGGGAGGCTGAGGCAGGGGAATTGCTTGAACCCAGAAGGCGGAGGTTGCAGTAAGCCGAGATCACACCACTGCACTCCAGTCTGGAAGACAGAGCAAGACTGTGTGTGTGTGGGGGGGGGGGGCGAAAACGTATAGAAGATATGCGCTCAAAGCTGAGAAAAGGTAATAAAGGGGAACTGAAACTTTTAATCTAAGGCTAAAAATGTAGAATACCACCAACTTTAACCCTCAAAGAGGATATCATCTCTTATTTCCTATGATACACTGAGAACTAATGACAAAATTGACAAAATTAAGTTTTTCCCGTGGTAAAGAATTCTGTTCTTACCTCATAAGACCATACACACTGCACCCCTGCAAACCTCCGGACACATCTTCCCACCTCCACGTCCTCATGGGTGGTGTACATCTCCCGGAGACACTTGCCAATGTGCGGCACCATTCTCCGAAGTACCTCCCGGCTCATGATCACGCCAGGCCCCCCCATGCAGAAGTTCTCACCAGGCTCGAGGGCCAGTTTTCCCATTTCTTCCGTGGTGCCCAGGCCTGTCTGCCCAAGAAAGAGGGGCTCGCTGCTATTCAAACTCCTCAGGAAATTCTCCAGACGGTCTCCTTTGATGTACACGTCATCATCTGCTCTCATAAACCATTCATACTTGTCCAAGTAGTGGTCGTGCATGTACTTGAGCATCATGAAGGACTTCTTCTGGGGCGGGTAGGAGTCATCCACACCCCGTAGTGGCACTATTGGAATTGGTATAGATGTGTCAGAACCCTCACTTGAGAAGAACTGCACTTTCCCAGGAATTGTCTTGGACCATGTTCTGGAATTAAAATAAGTATCAGTTAGAGAACAGTTTATTCCAAGCTGATTTTCAGGAATTCACATATCTGCTCATTTTGCATCGCCATGTTCAATGGAATGATAAAAAGCTACCTGGCCTGCTTGATTCCTCTTAATGAAAGGCCAGGTTACTGGGTATTGCAAAGTCTAAATTAATTTTCAAAAGAACCCCAATAAAAAATGAAGAAGTGGTAAAACTGTTCTAGGATAACTAGTTATGGTTGAAAACCAAACTGCCAGGGGACCAAGATCTGGGTATACAGATTAATTTTGTGATACTATCAACTCCCTACCTACAAACTTCTCAGCTCTATAAAACAAAAAACAAAATCAAATGGTTCACTCAAAAAATTTTCTTTGAACCAAGCGCCAAGTATGTGCTAAGCTAAAGGGATGTGATGGTGAACAAAAACGTGGTCCCCAACTCATAGAGAGGACATAAGCTAAGAGAAGTACTTACAAAGAGCAGAGCACAGGACATGAGCTAGACCAACAGAACAGGGAGCCTTCCCCTGAAACAGGGTTAACATCAAGGAATGCAGGGCCCGAAAGCGCTGTCATGAGGCGAGGAAGAAGGCTGATACAGTTTGGCTGTGTCCCCACCCAAATCTCATCTTGAATTATAGCTCCCACAATTCCCACATGTTGCGGGAGGGACCTGGAGGGAGATAAGTGAATCATGGGGGCAATTTCCACCACACTGTTCTCATGGTCATGACTGAGTCTCAAGAGATCTCATGGTTTTACAAGGGGTTTCCCTTTTAGCTTGGCTCTCATTCTCTCTTGTCTGCCACCAAGTAAGATGTGTCTTTCACTTTCTGCCATGATTGTGAGTCCTCCTCAGCTACGTGGAACTGTGAATCCATTAAACCTCTGTTTCTTGGCCGGGCGCGGTGGCTCATGCCTGTAATCCCAGCACTTTGGGAGGCCGAGGCGGGCAGATCATGAATGAGGTCAGGAGATCAAGACCATCCTGGCTAACGTGGTGAAACCCTGTCTACTAAAAATACAAAAAAATTAGCCAGGCCATAGTGGTGTGCGCCTATAGTCCCAGCTACTCGGGAGGCTGAGGCAGGAGAATGGTGTGAACCAGGAAGGCAGAGCGTGCAGCGAGCTGAGAGCGACAGAGCGAGACTCCGTCTCAAAAAAATAAATTTAAAACAACAACAACAACAGCAACAACAAAACCTCTGTTTCTTCATAAATTACCTATTTTGGGTATGTCTTTATCAGCAGTGTGAGAATGGACTAATACAGAGGCAAATGCGGCCAGGCACAGTGGCTCACGCCTGTAATCCCAGCACTTTGGAAGGCTGAGGCAGGAAGATCACAAGGTCAGGAGTTCAAGACCAGCCTGGTCAACATGGTGAAACTCTGTCTCTACTAAAAAAAATACAAAGTTTAGCCAGGCATGGTGGTGAGTGCCTGTAATCCCAGCTACTCGGGAGGCTAAGGCAGGAGAATTGCTTGAACCTGGGAGGCGGAGGTTGCAGTGAGCCGAGATCGCACCACTGCACTCCAGCCTGGGCAAAAGAGCAAGACTCCATCTCAAAAAAAAAAAAAAAAAAAGTACAGAGGCAAATGTGCAGGGCCTGGCAGAGTACACTAAAGATGCAGGGCTCTATGTTGCAAGAGCCACAGGAAGCTTCTAGAGGGAATGTGGCAGAAGACAAGATTAAGGCCCACACATTTTGAACTCCCTAGGAATGGAGAAGAGGACCGAAGGAAGCCAGAGTGGACCCAGGAAGACCACTGAGTAAACTACTGCAGCAGCCCAGACCCGGGTTTCAGAGACAACAGTTGCCCATCAACAGAGGGAGGATGAGTGGTCAACTGCAAGGAAACCACATAAAGGCTGCTTCTGCTGAGCAGCTAATTTAAGGCTATCATGTCGCACTTTCCCTCACATTTTCTTCACGCTCTGTATTAAGATCTAAAGTTGTTTGGCTACAATAATTAATTTATACAGACTACTTCCAAGAAAAAGTATCATGGAGAATAAATAAAATAGTAAATTTAATCCTAAGATCAAAAAAGCACAGTTATCAAAGGACGTTCTCTCAAATATTTTTTTATTTTACCTGTTACAACTGTATTTATTATAGTGAAAAATTACTTGAAGGATCAATGAAACCCCCACACATCTTTAAGGAAAAGTCTTAGGAGAGAAATATCTGAAAAGATACACACCAAACCTCTGGGGAAGAGATACCAAGGAGGAAAATTGGGAGGAGCTGGAATGTGTGTGTGGACAAAGGTGACTTTCACTTTTTATTCTATGCATCTCTCTATCGAAGGACAATGGCGTTAAGTATCATATTACTTTTTGAAAAAAACTGTGATAAAATATACATAAAATTTATCATCTTAACCATTTCTAAACGTAAAGTTCAGCAGCATTCAGTGTTGTGAAACCATCACCACCATCCATTTCCAAAACTTTTTTCATCTTGCGAAACTGAGATTCTAAACATTTTGCTTTTGTAATTTTAAAAAGAACTCACAATGAAGTACTTGGAAAACAAATGACTGGCTTTTATTTCTCTTCCAAACCCAAATATGAGGAATACAAAACAACTTCAAATGTATCTTTCAAGTAGAGGCAAAATTTAATGGAATTCAACTTTCTGCCAATACGCCTCTCAAAAAGTGCAAGGATTAAATATATACCATTTTTCATCAAATTTAGGATGTTAACTGGAAGATGCACCATTGTTTTATCTATCAACAACAAATTAAAAAAATACTGCCAATCATAATCCCATGATGCCAGTAACTATAAAATCCATCCTAATTTCTGAGATGTCAAAATCACAGAATGGATATAAGATGGCGTTGTTAATCTTTTCGCTTAGTGCCTATGGATTTAAAATGGACCTGTATTCTTATGCCACTTAAATAACTCATTAACAAAGAACAACAATAACAACGAAGAACAACAATAACAACACAAACCAAATTCAGCTCATTCATTTCACAGTATTAACAGATACTGTACTAGGTACTGCACTTCATTTTCACAAAGGATATGCTCCTGAAGAAAAAGGATGTAGAATAAACAGAGATGTGGCAATTAATTTAAAGAAAAACCAATTCCACCTACAAAGGGACAAGTCCTTTTGCAAATGCGACAATGTGTGAATGTGTGACAAGCTATACACAGTCTTCTGATGTGGTGACATATGGAGGGGAGACAACTTCTGAGAACGCCTCCAGCCTTGAGAAGTTAGGACAAAATTGTAGTGTAATGACCCCCCATTCAAGTTGAGGAGCCCCTGATGATGCTCTCTTTATAGAGAAATGTTTTTCATTTGGCAGTCACAACAATTCTTTGAAAAGGTAAATAATTTCAGTGTTTGGCACACAATAGAGGTCAATAAATGTGTGGACTGAATACTGCCCACTAGTGTACTATAAGGGACTTAATGGTGCCACATGTGTTTACAAAAGGTCAGAAATAATTTCTATCTTGTATCTTTGAGAAATTTTCAACTTAGGAAGCCATGAAAATACTAAAACACTATAATGTTATTTGGGAGATGGGGTGGGTGAGACAATTCCTGCCTTCAAAGAACCACCAACTAAGGACGCAATCTACAGCATCATGGTCAAGAGCTGGCTCTGGAATCAGGCCATGGGGGTGAGAATCCCAGCTCCACTTTGGGTGAGTTACTCTGTGCCTCAGTTTCCTTATCTGTAAACGGTGGTTGCTGTGAGGGTTAAATGAGTTCTCTGTAAAGTGCTTAGAAGCCTGCTTGGCACTATGTAAGTATGACTTATTATTAGGTAAGGCAAGAGTTTGCAAATCAAATAAGGCAGTGAAAGAAAAAGTAAGGAAGACAGGAAAGTGTGGGTTCAACATGGACTAGTCAGTCTCAGGAATACACGGAACAAAGGTAATGTGGAAAATGCTTCTTATGTTTCTGGCTAAAAACCTGAGCCTCAAGCTATATACTGAAATCTTGTTTTACTATCAACTTCAGACAATGTTACAGGATAGAAATCTAAGACTTGAAATTTCACAAGTGTTTTTGCTTTAGAACACCAGAAACTTTCCTATTAGACTGAGGATGAAACTTCATTTTAGTTTGGCCCTGCTTCCCATGTGCCCCACCAGGAAGAACACAGTGAAGGAGGCCCTAGCAGTACAACCAGCACATACACAATTAATGCCTCAACTATGACTTGAAATGGTGTAATTTGCTCAAGAAGAGAAACCAATTAATTTTAAAAACAGTCTAACCTCAACCCTACGGTTTAATGGTAACTCCACCCAATTATTATCTGTTCCTTTTTAGGTAATTCAGGGAAAAACCTCATATTGTCCTTTTCTGTTCTAAATGACTGGTGGTTGGTTTTGAGGGAAATCTCTCAATGTCAAGTCTTTGTAAACCCTCCAATCTTAAGAAATTATAATCTTTTCAATTAGGGTCCTTAACTTAAATAGCTCCACAAAGTGAACAAGTTCTGGAACATAAATCGTGATTCACCACCATCCTGAGGAAGGAGGAGGGGATGCATTAATAATTTCAAATAATTGAAGGGAATGCTCCTGAAGAAGCAAGCTGTCCCCTCTTCTGCAATATCAACAGGTCCAGTTCCTTCATTTTCATAAGCAAACGTCAGCTTTGCCATCAACACATTTGTTACCAGGAGCAAAGAACTCTCACTTAATTGAAACGACAAAACGTTTGCAGAGGCCTTGCCAGAAAAAGCTCATTTTCAACGAACTGATATCCAACTCTTGCTCAAGCCCAGATAAGACAGCTGAAACTTGAGAGTGCCAAGTGAATCTTCCATCATTCTAGGTTTCTAAACGCTATTCCTACACTGAGTTAAATCACAGTTAAGTAATTCGGCTGAACCAATATTAGCTTAGCTAAGGAATGCCTTTGCTGGTTAGGACTTAACCCATTTATGCCGGAGGTTGCGATTTTTTGGTGTGTGGAAAAAATCAGACCTTGATGATGACCTTGAGCAGGATAATAAATAACTCCCACAAACTTAGTGTTCCAATAATGGAACTCTAGGCATAAAATGGGTTAATATTGGTCTCCATTTCTATTCAGTGTTGTTTTAAGAAAAGCTACATAAAACATACCTCTGTACAAAGTTGCATCTATAGCATGACTCTTGTGCTCGGTAAATATTCATAATATATGGGTAAGTTTAAAAAGCAGGCAACAGTATATACTTGTGATGTGGCTTACCAAGGGAACAAAAGTACATATAAAAAATAAAATAACGTACAACTCCACCCCCAAAGTATTCACCGTGGTTATTCTTGGATGGGAAAACCGGAAAGGATTTAATAGTCTTTTTTTTTTTTTTTTTTTTTTTTTCCTGAGACGGAGTCTGGCCCTGTTGCCCAGGCTGGAGTGCAATGGCGTGATCTCACTGCAACCTCTGCCTCCCGGGTTCAAACGATTCTCCTGCCTCAGCCTCCCGAGTAGCTGGGATTACAGGCACCTGCCACCACGCCCAGCTAATTTTTATACTTTTAGTCAAGACGAGGTTTTACCATGTTGGTCGGGCTGGTCTCGAACTCCTGACCTCGTGATCCGCCCACCTCGGCCTCCCAAAGTGCTGGGATTACCGGCGGGAGCCAAAGTGCCCGACCAATAGTCTTTTGTATGTTTTATAAATTTTCTAAGTTTTCTGCAACAGGTATATTTAGAGTTAGAAAAAAAAGTTTTAACTGGGCAAAAGCTTTCAGGCTAACAAGCAACCAAAGAAATCAAAACATGTAACAACAGAGAATTTTTACTTTTGTAATAAAACATTTTTTTATCCAACAAGAAAAACTGAAAGAAAAATGGAGTAAGATTGAGTTGTTTCGATTGTGATTTTTAAACTTTAATAGTTATTCTACTATTTGCCATTAAAAAGGTGGAGAGATTTTCCGTGAGTTCCCCAAAATTACTATTATATGTGCTGTTTGATGGTTACACAGCAGTAAGTGTGAAAGGACTCATGATAAAATCATCTTGGAAGTTAAAGAAGGGAGGATATGGGTTTTTCTCTTTGTAGACTGATGGATAATAGGAATTAAGTGTATATACAGCTGTTCCTTAGTATCCAAGAGAGTGAATGATCCCAGGACCCCAAAATCCACAGATGCTCAAGTCCCTGATATAAAATGGTGCAGTATTTGCTTAAACCTTCACATATCCTCCTGTATACTTTAAAGCATCTCTAGATTACTTATAATACCTGATACAATGTAAATGCTACGTAAATAGTTGTTATACTACATTGTATTTATTTGTATTATTTTTATTATTGTGTTATTTTTTATTGGTTTTCCCCCCAAATATTTTCAATCCATGGATGGTGGAATCCACAGGAGTAGCAGATAGCAGGGCCAGCTGTATTTACAGTCTCCCCTGTTACAGAAGGGATTTAAGACAACTTAACCAAAATGCATACAGGATGAGAAAAATCAGCAAGAAAATGAGACCAAAGAAAAGTAAGAGTAGGAAACCCTTAAGCAAGGAACAAAACGCAAATCCTGGTTGGGGCTGCCCTGCCCCGGCAAACCCTGAATCAGTGAGAGCACTCTCAGGAGTCACCACTTCAACTGCAAAGTGCTTAGGTGCTGAGACCTATCTGCCGTCATGTGACCGACGGATTTACTAGTGGTGGGCCCAAATTCAGCTACAAACTTTCTAGCAGGCAACCATGGGAAGTCACAAGACCGTGTCCTACTGTTCAGGGTTAAGTGTAAAAACTATTTCAGATACTAAGGCCTGAGGGAAACTTCTCCCTAGGTCAATGACGGAGGTATCCTTACAGGAAGCACAGGGTGATGGAGCAGCAGTCCAAGTTTATCCTCCCAAAAAAGTACATGGAGGGCACTAATCTATGCTGCCAGTGAAAGCCATGGCCTTGAAAAAAGGCAGAGGCCTTTCAAGGCTACCAAGTGATGCCACGGGGCTCTCCTCGGCTGGAAGGAATCCCCTCTGGCAAGACGTTGCAAACACTGTTCAGTCCCTCATCTCCGTCTTCTGCCTTGGTCCCAAAAGCTCTGCAGCAAATGCATTCAGTTGCAGTTTCCCACTTCTGTGCATGTGGTTTCCGGGTATGTGGTTTCCTCTTTCAAAACCTTTAACCGTCTCATCGTGCACGTCCTTATGACCTGTCCAATCTCAAATTCTTTTTGAAAGGAAACGGGAAAATATAACAGAGGTTGTGAATGGTTGGAAAATTATTTTAAAAGAAAAATCAAATTATACTATTTACTGTCCATCCTAAACAATAGACTTCAGGGGAAAGCAAGCAGTAAAGAGCCCTTTTTCTTCTTAATTAAGCTGTTGGCAGGGTGGATTACAGCTTCCCACTTCAACAATGGCCTGGGCACAAGCCCAGAGGGCATTCTAAGGTATTAAAGGCTAAGAGGAGCCTGCCCTGTGAGCCCAGGTTCACAGCAAACAATGGGAACAGAGACCACAAATAGGACACTTTTGAAACATAAGAATTAAAATTTGGAGTGTAAATGACAGAAGGCAAATTCTGATCTCTCGAGACATTTCCAAAGCTTCAAAGTTTTGGAGAGCTACTTTATATAATTTGCATATCACTGCTGTACCCTTAAAAGTATAAATATACAACTAATACTTAATGATCCACATGAACCAAAAATCAGTATTGTTTAATGCAAACAATTAAACCACACTGAACTTATTCTGGCCGACCACTATGCAAATCACCGTCTTCCTGGACTGAGGCACTACCCTGTATGAAGCCCACCTAACAAGTCACTAGCCACCCTGGCTCTACAGCCTCCACTGGCCAATCCACTGGCTTTTCCATCCCACACATGTCTCCCAGGTGATCACCTACATCACTTTCCCACTCTCATGGACACTGTTAAGGGTGGGCAAACAGTCATCATGGATAAGGAGACCAGCCTTACACATACTTCAACCACTTTCAGACCCACTCTCAGTGTGCATGGCTTGGCGATTTGAAAACCTGGACAAAACCTGCCGGTTAAGGACACCTTTGCAGTGCTTGGGCTGGATTTAACTGAAGGCCAGAAAACTTGATTCCAACATTAGCTTCTGAGGCCACATTCTGAGTCTGGATCCATGTGCTACTCTAAATTCTGCCCAATTATCTGTGGACACTACCATCAGAAACACGCTGAGCAAAGTGTAACAGCCTTTGCACCTATGGTCCACCTAGAAAACCACAACTTCAATGGCCTCAACACCTACCTGTCAATAATCCTCAGGTTTTTGGTTTACAAGCACCAACCTGACACCAAATCAGAGCAGACTGTACCTTATTTTTAATAATCCAGAAAATGTATTTGTCTACAGAATAAATGCTGTAGCTATAAATGCTTCAGAGATGACACTGAATTCAGGTGAGAAGATGGACTGCTTTTATACTTGTAAACTGTAACTAGGTTTTCTTGTTCACCCAATGCCATCCAGAACCAGAAGCCAAAAAGGCATCAACAACAGGTGGAAGCACTTAGTATTTACATTAAGATACAAAAGCTGGGGCCCCTGCATTGAAAATGCTGCCACCAGATCCTCCCTAGTATCACCTGGAAGCATGAAGTTACAGTAACTGAGGAAAACAGTCGTTACACTAACCAAGTAAATGTGTGCTAAAATAACTCTGTCACTTCAGGACAGAATTAATGGTAACTGACTGAAACAAGAATGGGCTGTAGCTCTGTGCCTAGCAGACCTCCAGGCCAACAGCCTAACGTGCTCAAAATGGAATGCACAGTTTCTCTTAGAGCTGGCATCTTTTTGTGGTTTTACTGTAGCTTTATTACAAAATAACTGCTTACTGTAGAAAAACTAGAATATGTAGAAAAGTGCTAAAAAGAATATAAAAAATCATTTGGCATCACAGTGAGTACATCCTTTTATGTGTCCTTTTCTATGCTACACATACACTTTTGTTTTACTTTAAACACAAAGGGACTTGTACTGACCATACTGTTTTACAGCTTACTTTCACTTAAGTATATTCTGAACCTCTCTTCATGTTAATAACAATATTTCAGCCACACCATCTTTAGTTGTCAGAGATGCAGACCACAGTATGGATGAATCAGTTAAGTTAATTTTGGTTCTTATCTCCTAAAGCAGGACACCTAAGATATCTGAAATTTCCACTTCATATGTACACCTTTAAGCACACCTTTAAAACTTCTTTGGAAAAAATTCTAGAGGAATTGCTAGACCTCAAGAGAGCTGCATTTTAGACTTCTAGATAAATGCTACCCAAGCGCCCCTCAACAGGTACCGGTCCTGTCCAACTCTAGCTAGGTACCAGTACTTGATGAACTCCAGCCACCCTCTGCAGTGGCGACACCGCTGGGCTGATCTTCCAAAATACACATCCCATCAGGCTACTGTCCTGCTGAAATGTCACCAACAGCTCTGGACACCAACCACACGAAGCCCAAATTCCTAAGCCTGGCGCGCAGACTTTCCCTCCACGTCCCTGCCCACCACTCTACCACCCACAGCCTACACCCAGCCCCAAGCAGCTGGTCTTTCCCATCGCTCCTTCACTAATTCCTGCCATTTCATGTTGTAGGAAACCTGTAGTTGTCTCTGCCTCAAAAACACCTCTTCATCTTCCAAGACTCAGCTAGTGGGTAAAAAAAGGGTAGGAGTGTGGGTGAGACATTTCTTCATCCATTCACCCACTGGGTGTAAGCTTTTCTTCTGTTCCCCCACAGCCCACAGTGACTAGTTCAGGCACCTTGACAGCCCTCTAACCAATACCGTCGCTCGTTTCCTTCTGAGACTATGAACTCTGCAGAGACTAGGGCCCTGTATTAGCAATCTACTTTTAATAAACAGCAGCTTAGTTAATGGACAGATGACAGTGAAGCTGCCAATGCAATGAAAACAGTCATGCACAATCCCCTATTGACAGCCATAGCTATCCCTAGAATATTCTGTTTGAGGGCATCAAGATCTTGAACCATGACATAAAAAACTACACTCATTTTCAGGGCCACACTGTTCACTAGTCTCCTACAGGAAATTCATAATCTGAAATGACTTGGCACGCCAAAAGTTCACTTACAGGTTGATTATTTGGATTTTATATGGAAAAGCTTTCTGTATAAATGTTTGCCAAGTTGAATTCTATCTAAGAGAGTGAGCTTAACTCAAGAAATAAGGAAAAGAATTCAGATTTATAAAGTAGGAGGATCTCATTAAGGTTGGTAAAGAACAGTCCGCCTTCATCTAAAGCATTGGGAAGAGATCATTAACTGATAACAGTATCTTGAAATAAGATTCCTATATCTCAAGGTAATGCTTCTCAAACTTTCTTCCCACAGTCCCCTACAGACTGACGCTAATCTTTAATGCTGCCCTTGTTCAATTTTGGTGCAAAGAAAGGAAACCATCCACCTCTTTCTTCTGACAACATAAAAAAAGAACAAAACTATTCGCCATCTTCAGCCCAGAGAGGGTAAGAACCAAAACAAACAAAAGGTGTTGGATTAGCTCGAGGTTCTGGGCATAAAAATGGACAAATAAGCAAAATACGTGTGGCTTTTTCTTTTTATCAAAACGTTGATTAAAAAAAATTTAAATAGCATGAAAACTCTCTCAGCAAGAAAAGGTAAGTGTAGCCAAGAAATGTTTGAAGCAGATGAATAACAAAGGAGAACTTGTCCACCGGATATTAAAATATTATTCAACCTCCAATAATTTCAATGGGTGGTACTGGCACAAGAACAGACAGAAAGATCAATGGAACAAAACATGAAGTCCAGAAACATACCCAAGAATTCTGAGTATGATGAAGATGGCATTTCAAATTGGTAGGGAAATGAAAACTTAGTCAACGGTACATGGTGCTGCGACCACATACTATTTGGGGAAAAAATAAAGTTGAGATGATTTCTACCCTTTCCAGAATTAGGAAGGAAACGTTACCTTTAAAAATCTCTCCAGGGCAGTAACTGTGAACCTGGGGTAGGGGAAACTAAAATCAAAAAGGCAAAGACATAGACTGAACTACATAAACACTTCCCTTCCATATGTCACAGAACACAACTAAGAAGAAAATTTTTAAATATGGGAAAAATACGAACTGCAGCTAGTAATGCAAGACACAAGAAACCCAGAGGTTCTGACAAGCTGTCCTTAATTCGCATAATAAATGACTTCAGAGAAATTACAGTACCATTTTAAAGCGAAATTACCTAGAATACGAATAATTTGCAGATGAGTCAAAATAAATTATTTGTGTTAATTTACAGAACCCCAGCTACCCACCTCCTCTTCCTGCATAAACCCTCCAGTGGCTTTCTAATTCATTTAGAATGACTGGACACTAGCGAGCCCCTTCCCTTTCTTTTATTGGCCTTCTTGGTGTTCCTTTCCAAGCCGGTCCCTGCCTTGGGACTTCCCAGCGCTTCCTTGGCCTTGATGCTCATCATTGATATTCACACAACTGGCTCTTCACGATCAGATCTCAGCCCAAATGCCACTCTCTCCACACTCTTCCCCGATCACCTAACACAGAGAGGACACACGTGCCCTGCCCCAACCCTGTTCTGTTTTCTCTACAGCATCCATCGCTAGCAGAAACCCTCTTTTTAGTGTTGTCCCTCTGACTAAAGAACACGAGAGCAAGCCATGTATCGTAGTCTCCCCCAGGACTCAGGGTCTGGGCCCAGAGGGGCCATGCATGCATGTGCTTTACAAAGAAATGGATCCTAAGTAATGAATCAGGATCACTCCTATGAACTTAACAGCTACGGTGTCACTCAAGGCCTCCAAAGGTCAGTCTGGCTGGTTTCTCACCTGCTACATTTTGAGTTTTGTCTTGCCTGCTGTGAAAAATCTGTTTCTTGCCTGCTGTCAGCTGTCACTGCCCTGCTATATCTTGGTGGCCCCCATCCACCCCTCAAGCAGATGGTAGGTCTAGAAAGTAAAAATGTGTAATGATGGAGACGTTCTATCATCAAAGTGCAGTGCCTTTAGTGTGGACGGGCATATCTCCTTGGATTTTCAAAAGCTTTTTTAGCCCCTTTCTGGATGTCAGACAGTTGTTGGAAAGAAGTGGTTGCTAGCTACTAGTCCCTAGACCTAAATTCTGACATTTTCAGTATTCTACACCAAAGCATCATCTTACTGAAATTGCTGGCATCTCCTTCATCCATAAGCCAAACAACAGTTGCTTTTGTTTTTTTTAAAAAACAAAACTAGAGTTTTCTCTAAGATAAAGAATGAATTTACCTTTCAGGAGAAATGTAAAACTCAGCACATCGATTTCCAAACTAGAGTTCTATCTTGTGCTAGAAGAATCAAGCTTACTTTTATACTGAACTGTGCATGCAATTTCCAATTTAAGAGCTCAGTGCAGACTTTTGGCCTGGGCTGCAGAGTACAGTAAAACTGTAATCATATGTTATACCCTATAACCTCCATCCCAATTGAGGCCTTCCCCAAAAGTTTCTTAACTTTTAGCCTTAAGGCTAAAATCGTCTTGTGCCAACTCCTGCAGTCAGTCTAAACACAGTGTTGGCAGGCAAGAGGAAAAGGACCCTAACTGGCAGGGCAGGTCCACCTCCAGGCTCCAGGTACTCTGACTTCTTAAGATCTGGGAGATAAAAGGAAATTTATGTGAGAAAGCTGGAGTGACACTAGCTGGACACTACCTCCTGGTAGGCGTTTTCCTTTCTCAGAAAGGCAGAGGTGTCACAATGAAGGGAGAACCCGGCCTGGGGGCAAACTGTGTTTCTGCTTCCCCTAACTACCTGAAAAAAAAAACCAAAAAAAAAAAACAAACCAAAAAAAACAAATTAAATCTTACATCCAGAAAAAGATGAGGGAGGAGATGTGGAAAGGAGGCCAAAAGTAAGAGTAGCTGAGTTTGGGAAACCATCTCCAAGTGTGAAACAGTAGTTCTAGTTTGCATTACCTTTCTTTTTTGGAGACAGTCTCGCTCTGTCCCCTAGGCTGGAGGGCAGTGGCGCAATGTCGGCTCACAGCAAGGTCTGCCTCCCAGGTTTACGCTATTCTCCTGCCTCAGCTTCCCCAGTAGCTGGGATTACAGGCGCCTGCCACCAAGCCCGGCTAATTTTTTTTTTTTTTTTTTTTTTTTTTTTGCATTTTTAGTAGAGACGGGTTTCACCGTGTTAGTGTTAGCCAGGATGGTATCTATCTCCTGACCTCGTGATCCGCCCGCCTCAGCCTCCCAAAGTGCTGGGATTACAGGCGTGAGCCACCCCGCCCAGCCTGCATTACATTTTCTGAGTATTGCTGGTGCATTAGGCCCCCCATTGATTTGAATATATTCATACTACAAACATGAAAATGCATTTGCTCAGGGGCATGGGGAAGATAAGGGAGTCACCTAATTTACTATTTGTATTAACTAGTTTGGTAACTGTCCCCAAAATTGTTATTTCACATGGTCTATCACCACACTAGAGTCATGCGGATTTACTTTCAAAACCATGCTGTAAATAATTTACGCTGCTCATCCTTGATTTCTGATGCGGCTGTTTCTCCGGTCAAAAAAAATCCCATAAAACCTCAGGTAATGCAAGGTAGATCTAGGAGAGAATTCTGATCAGTTGGTTCCCAAATCGCTGCATTGGCCCATGTATCTCTATCTATCTATCGATAGATAGATACATAGATTTTTTTTTTTTTTTTTTTTTTTTTGAGATGGAGTCTCGCTCTGTAGCCCAGGTTGGAGTGCAGTGGCATGATCTTGGCTCATTGCAACCTCCGCCTCCTGGGTTCAAGCGATTCTCCTGCCTCAGCCTCCAGAGTGGCTGGGACTACAGGCGCAGGCCACCATGCCTGGCTAATTTTTGTATTTTGAGTAGAGACGGGGTTTCACGATATTGGTCAGGCTGGTGTCGAACTCCTGACCTCGGGTGATCCGCCCGCCTCGGCCTTCCAAAGTGCTAGGATTACAAGCGTGAGCCACAGCGCCCGGCCTGCATTAGTCTGTTTTTACACTACCTGCATTCTAAGCTTTTCAGCCACTCAGGACCCTTCCTGGCGGAATGTGGGCTCTGGACTTAAGCAGGACCCTAAAGGAAATGTGCAGGAATGGGGATCAAGCCATTCAAGGGGCAGTCACTGAAGACCGCTTTCACCTTCTTTCTCAATCCTTTACTTCCTCCCTTAAAGGCAAGGGGGACCATATATGCTTTTCCCCTCACAATATATAATGCTTGAAAAATCTGACCAAGACTGCATTTAAAAACTGAAGTGTAAAGGTACTGGTTATAAGAACAAACAGCAACCAGCTTAGCCTGGCTCAGCACTGGCTGCTCTGAAATTTCATTCCCAGACCATTCAAGGCTCTAAAACCACTCCCCACATTGGTTTGTTCTGTGGCTGAATAAGACCCAAACTTTATCCATACGGTGTTTCTATACTTCATACATACAGGGTTTCAATCAAATTCCTTTACTGAGTCTACAACCCTCTCCAAGTTCAAATTCACTCCAATACAAATCTGATTCTAACTATGCCAGCCATTCCAAAATCATCTCCCTTCTAAAGACTACATTGGCTAATCCCTTTGTTAAACCCGGACACGATTCCAGCTGCTTTTATGACTCATTTGGCCAACTAGAGCCCAGTTACTGGATAACATGCATACACCACTAAGCTGAACTAATTACCACCAGAATGCAGTTTTCCACTGTATCTACCAACGGCCAAGAACTGCTTTTCTCCAAGGTTCTCTCCCTCTTTACTCAACAGACTGGAGTGGTCCAGTGTGCTGCGGGCATTCTCTTTCATTTATAGGAGTGCCTCCAACTGCGAAATGTGAGAGTATGACATGGAAAGGTTCTAGAACTAGATTAATGTACACGGGCTCTAGTTTTACAAAGACAAAGGTGCACATTTTAGAGAATCCAATAACAGCCCTAACTGCCTCCACTATCAGGTACTGTGCTATGAGTTTTCCAACATCATGAGGGAGACCCGATATGTCGGGCCCTTTTAACGAGAGGCTTCGATTTGTAAAGGCTAAAGTGCCTTAATCAGGGTGAGAGGCACACCCAGTGAGGCCACACTAGTCTATTTGACCCCAAAGGCCATGTTCTTGAGCGCTGCGCTCACTATTCCGCCTCTGATCTTTTCTCCCTCGGCCCGGCATCTCCCGAGAGGCAAGCCGATCCCACCGGAAGGCCAGGAAGGGCCTAGGAAGCGGGCGAACGCGAGAGCCAGGAGAGGACCCGGGATGCCAGCCGACAGGATGCCGGACGCAGGGGGCGGTGCCCGGGAAGCAGGGGCTCACCTGTAGGCGGCTACGGCGCGGGTCTGCAGGTATTTCTGGGCGGTCATGACTCCCACGAAGAGAAAGTTCCTGTCGCGCGGGCCGCCATCTGGGTCCGAGCCGGGCGACCAGAGCTGCGCCCCGCGCGCATCGCCGCGCGCCCCGCCGGCCTGGGAAGCCGCCGCCTGCCCGGACCGGCAGCCCTCGGGGCTGGCGCGGCGCCGTGGGCCCGCTCGCTTCAGCTCGGAAGCACGGGGCAGGACGAGCCGCGAGGCCAGCACGAAGCCCAGGACGAGCCCGAGCAGCACGCTGAGCCAGGCGCGCCGGCCGCGCGCGGCCATGCCCGCGCCGCTCCGCCCGCCGGGCCGCCGCCGCCGCAGGCTCCGCGCGCCCTCAGCCCGCCGCCCCCGCCCGCGGAGGCCAGCCCGCCCTAGCGCCGCGAGGCCCGGCCCGGGCAGCGCCGCGGCCGCCGCGGGCCCGCCGCGCCCATCGCGGCCCCCGAGCAGCCCGCAGGCCCCGCGCCGGCGCTTTGTTCCGCACGCCCGCCCCCGCCGCCGCTGCCTGCGCCTTTAAGAAGGGACCATGCCCGGCGCGCGCTGGCGGCGGCTCGGGCGCGAGGCGGCGGCGGCTCCTCCTGCTCGCGCGCGGGGGCACGGGACCGGCACGACGGCGACGGCAGCGGCAGCCAAGTCCGGGCCCCCGTTTCGCCCCGCCCGCGTCCCCCGGCTGGCTCGGCTCGGTTCGCACGGCGCCTGCCCCCGTCCTCTTCGTGGCCGGCACCGCCGCCGCAGCTGCACATCCTCCGGCTTAGCTCGCCATTGCCACAGGAGCCCCTCACGTCACGCACAGCGCGTTATGAAGTGGCCCCGCCGGCGGCGAGCCGTGGCCCCTCTCGGGATCCGTCCGCGCCGCGCGATTGGCGCAAAAGTGAATGAGGGGCGGTTCACGTGGCCAAAGTTTGACCAAAAAAAAAAAAAAAAAAAAAAAAAAAAAGCCCTCTTGGGCGCCCCGCCTGCGCGGTCTGCGACGGGAGCTGGCGGCCGGAGGGGGCGTGGGCTCCGGCCCGGCGCCCGCGGGGCCGGAGCTGCCCGCTATCCGCGCCCAGAACCCGGCGCAAGGGCGTCCCCGCGGGGGCGGCCGGTTCCTGTACCGCGGCGCCGGGGCGCGAATCTCAGGAGCCAGCCTTGCAGCGGGGGCTTCTCGGCCCCCAGACTCCACGCTGCGCACGTTCGTCCCGCACAGACCGTCCTCGCTGCACCCTACGGCCACACCCTTCCTGCCGCGGGGCCGGCCTCCCGCTCCCGGCCCCGCGCTCCCGACCACGCTGCAGCTTTGTCCGCAGTCCCGCGGCCGCTGCCGCACGCAGGGAACGGCCGTCCCGGAGCCCTGGGGACGTGTGCGCCTGCGAGTGGACCGTGAATTCAGTTACCTTCTTCCCTGTCGCTAGTTTCTACGCTAAATAAGAAGAAAAAAAAAAAGCCATCTTTAATATTTAAGGTCCACGCTTCTCATACAGTACTAGCATTTAATGGATGTTGAAGACATGGAAAATGATGTTAATGCCCTGGATGGTAAACCCTACTTTTATTTACATACTGTGTGGGCAGATAGCCGGCTAGTACCCCCAGCCTGGGACTTCGTCAGTATTTTAATATGGCCTGTCTGTAAAAGTGCCGTTGATTTCTAAATACGGATTTTGAGTCCCAGATCCTCTACCCTGGATTTTAAGTTTTATACATTTCCTCTACAATACTTCAGCTAAGGCAACAAAAGCGGAGGTCTCCATACAACAGAAGTTTGTGTAGAGTTTCAGTCTTGTTACTTAGTCACCAGTATATTGGGGTTTTCTAATGAAACTTTTGAAGGGCAAAGTGTTTCCCTGGGCCTAAGAAGTTACCTTCATTGAATCAAATAAACACAGGAGTTAGGACCGAAAGTAAGCATGCCTGGGGCAATCCTTGGATCTGTCTTCATTGTTGACCAAATGGTTGAAATACTATCACACAGTTTAAAATGCCGAGCTGTGGGAGCTTCAGATAACTTCTCGGCACCTGAATGGTGGTCACTCTTGTTTATTCTTTGGATATTACCACTTTCTTTGACACTTGTGATTTATATTAAAAATAGTTCATTACCCACCTTCCCACAGACTCCCTCCCTGAGAGGTGATCCACATCTAAAAATAAAATACTCATTATGCAGTGAATACAGGATTCCAGCAGTGGTCTTGGGAAAAATACAGAACATACAACCATGAATTACAGGCTCGAAAACCATCGAAAGAGATTTCCAGTAAGACCATAAACCACAAATGCCGAGGAGTCACCAGATCCCCCAAATTCGGCAGTAGCCCCGTCATTCACAGTGATTTACATGAAGCACAAATCTGGCAAGATTCAGATGTTCAATTTTGTGGCATATTCAATGATTTCAATGTTTTCTAACCTGCTTTAGACTAACCTAGTTTTCTTCTAAACTAGTGTCCAGTGAAAAGTTGGCCGGGCGCGGTGGCTCACGCCTGTAAACCCAGCACTTTGGGAGGCTGAGGTGGGTGGATCACCTGAGGTCAGGAGTGCGAAACCAGCCTGACCAACATGGAGAAACCCTGTCTCTACTAAAAACACAAAATTAACCGGGCGTGGTGGTGCATGCCTGTAATACCAGCTACTCGAGAGGTTGAGGCAGAAGAATCGCTTGAACCCAGGAGGCGGACGTTGCCGTGAGCCGAGATTGTGCCATGGCACTCCAGCCTGAGCGACAAGAGCGAAACTCCATCTCAAAAAAAAAATATATATATATATGTATATGTGTGTGTGTGTGTGTGTGTGTGTGTGTGTGTGTGTGTGTGATGGGAATAATATTTTGAGGATGCCAAATATTTTGTCCTCCTCAATATCCTGGTTCCTAGTTGTCCCTCAGTTCCTAGACAGCCTCACCTGTCTCACTTGCAGGCTCAGTGGGGGTCTTTCGTAATGTGGAAAGGATACCCTTCGTAAAGGCTGAGCCTGAAGGCTTACAATTCCCTGGAGAAGGAGAGTAAGACATAAGGGAATCCCTCTGGGAGAAGAGGGATATGCCAGGCCAAGAGAGGGTTGGAAGGAGAAGAGAGAAACTGAGGTCCTATAGAAGTCTGCCAGGGGCAGGGACCAATTCCAGCATGCAGCCTGGGAGCAGGAAGGCAAGCTCTAGCACAGCTGGAAGGAGCAGCTGGATTGTTGAGCTGAGGCAGTTCTCCTGGGGAGGAATCCAAAAGTGTCCCAGCAAGGGGCCTGGCTCAGGAGACTATCCTAAGTGGGGATTTCACAGCCAGTAGCAAATACCTAGAATCAAGAACTTCAGTGACAGCCAGAGGCCTAAACACCTGGATAGGACTGGTACCCCCAGTATGAAGGCCTGTCCCAAGCCCAGCCCCACTAGTCAATACCAGCAAGGAGCCAGGGAGGACAACGAGGGTCTGGAATATCTGCCCCCAGTGCACACACATGCATCCTTCCCCGAAGCCCCCCGGGGGCCAAGGCTGCTCCTCATCCTAAAGCTACCTCATCCTAATTTATTTTTAAAGGTAAGGAGAAGGCAGGGATTTCACTGCAGTGAGCTGAGGAAAGACTTTTCATGATTCCGGGTTTCTTGATTTCACTGTGCTACCGTCCTTCTCTGTTGAGGGAATGAATCATTGACCATTTTTCTCATCATAAAAGAAGGGGAGGTATTAACTGTTACCAGGAACACTTGTAAGGGAAGCCCTTAACTGTAGTTATTCCATGAAACTCCCAATGGCACAGGACTGGCCCAAGAGGTGGGCTGTGATGGATCAGGGATCAGGAGTGTGGGACCGAGTCTGAGCACTGCGTGGAGTGAGTTCCACCTGGAGGGGCTCCGGGAGTCCAGCTCTGTCTCCAAATGAGTCTTTCTGCTGGATCACATTAAAGGGTCCTCCATAGTGATTCCAGACCAGTATTCAGAAATGTGTTCAAAAGTCCCAGATCACTTCACTTCCCTTCTGTATTCATGAGTGTGACTCTTTATGACACATCATTAAAATTCATCGCCACCTACCTTACCGAACATTTTCTCACAGATTGCAACTTTGTTCCCACACACTTTACATTTTTTTTTTCTGTTGCTAATACATTGAACGTCTGTTACCAGTATAACATTTCATATAATTTGCAGCAATTTCTTGGAAACCCTTGGTAAATACCTCAATTGTTTGTTGGCAGCAAGCCTCAAACAACCGACAGAGTTCCCTGTAAGGGCTTCTTTAAAGATGAAGCCTCTCCACTCATGCCTCAAACAGGGGTCCCTGGAAAAAGTGGTAATTTATGTGTATATATATGTGTGTGTGTGTGTGTGTATATATATATATAAACTTTCAGAAAGGCCTGTTTTAAGAAACAGTGAATGCTGAGGAGTTATAATAATCCATCCTTTCAGAAGGTTCTGTTCACTGCCTGCAAGGAAGAAAATCTATAATGACCACTTTACTAATATTGCCACTTAACTTCTGTTAACCCAATAAAATGCTGCTTCATTACTAATGCTGCTATTAAACTTACAAGCAAGATCCTCATTAGGTTATTAATTTCACTCAATATTTCCTTCTGTTTGTAGCATTTCCAGTCAGATGCAGGAAAGGACAAGTGAGCAGGGCTTATGTTCTGGCTTCAGACACTGGCCTGTCCAGCCCTTGGGGTTCTGGAATGTCCTTCAGTGCCTTGTGCTGCCAGGATCTGCTTATCAGCTGTGTACACTGTTTCCATCAGACACTGAGTCAGTGTGAGTGCTTCTCACACAAGTATGTGTGTGTGTGTGTGAGCGTTCATGTGTATGACAGAGACATGGAAGAAATTTAAATTTGGTACAACTCTGTGGACCGGCCAGATGGGATGTGATCTTCCTAACTAAAACGTGTTGGGTGCCGCCAGCACAGGCACTACTGGGAAACAGCCTGAATGTTCTTTAGGAGATAACCTCACTGCAGGGGCTGAGGACAATTGGCTTCTAGTATAAGACTTAATCCTTGTGTAGAGGAGTTTGCCTTTCCCATCCCTTGCCAATGAATGCATTGATCTTTAAAGTGGTGCCAGAGTTTCCACATCTGGGAAGTTTGCTCAAAGACAAAGCTCCCATCTACAGGAGGGAACCCCCTGTTGGAACCCAGGCACTGGACAGCTGGGCAGCAGCATGGCCACCTGAGGGCTCAGCACAGCTGGGGCCAGATGTGCAGCTCAGACTCTATTCCCACTGGAGGCCTAATGAAGCGTAAAACTGGGAAAAACATTCACACTGCAGGAGAAGGTTTAAGCTACAAATTGAGGCAGCAGAAATAGGGATCTACAAACACCTGAAAGTATAATGCAAGAGAAAACACTGTCACCATAATACCCACGGCTAAATGGCCCCAGGTCATTGATCCTTCACACACCCTGTTATTATGCTATCAAGCCCATGCTAGGGTCATAAATACTCTTTTTTTTTTTTTTTTTTTTTTGAGACGGAGTCTCGCTCTGTCACCCAGGCTGGAGTGCAGTGGCCGGATCTCAGCTCACTGCAAGCTCCGCCTCCCGGGTTTACGCCATTCTCCTGCCTCAGCCTCCCGAGTAGCTGGGACTACAGGCGCCCGCCACCTCGCCTGGTTAGTTTTTTGTATTTTTTAGTAGAGACGGGGTTTCACCGTGTTAGCCAGGATGGTCTCGATCTCCTGACCTCGTGATCCGCCTGTCTCGGCCTCCCAAAGTGCTGGGATTACAGGCTTGAGTCACCGCACCCGGCCATAAATACTCTTAATGCACACCTCATGGATGATAAATGTTGTTTCCCAACTTGGCAATTAAGGCCGCTCTAAGAATTCAAAATAATCACCGTATGTATATTCCCTTGGAGGAGTCTGTGGAAATAGAGGCTTTCCCAACACGCTGGCGGGAGAGCAAAGTCATACAAACCCATTGGGAGGGCAGTTTTGTCTGAATATAAGTGTGAACTTTTTTTTCATTTTTTTAAAGACAGGATCTCACTCTGTCACCCAGGCTGGAGTGCAGTGGCATGATCGTGGCTCACTGTCAACATTATAAATTACAAGTACATTTACTTTTGACCCCACAGTCCTACTTCTGAGAATTTGTCCTCCAACCATACCAGTACAAAATGATACTTGAACGAGGTTATTCTCTGCAACATTGTTTGTGATAGTAAAAGATTAGACCTCAGTGTTCATGTATAGGGAATTGGATAAATACACAAAGGCGCACCGTCAGAGAATGAACTATTGTGCAGCTGTAAACCACAGCAAGGAGGCGCTCTCTCTACTGAAATGGAAACAGTTCCACATGGCACAAAACAGAAAGCAGAAAGAAGTTTGCTAGTGTTTTTATAACAAAATGCTAGAGGGATGCACAAGAAATAAAAGTGATGGCCTAATGGGGAGTGGGGAAAATGAGGGCAGTTGAAGTTTGTGCATTTTTTTGTTTCTTTGAGACAGGGTCTCGCTCTGTCACCAGACTGGAGTGCAGTGGCGCGATCTCAACTCACTGCAACCTCCACCTCCCAGTTCAAGTGATTCTCCTGCCTCAGTCTCCCCAGTAGCTGGGACTACAGATGTGCACCACCACACCCAGCTAATTTTTGTATTTTTACTAGAGACGGGGTTTCACCATGTTAGCTAGAATGGTCTCCATCTCTTGACCTCATGATCTGCCCACAATGGCCTCCCAAAGTGCTGGGATTATAGGCGTGAGCCACCATGCCCGGCCCTTTTTTTTTTTTAGATGAAGTTTTGTTCTTGTTGCCCTGGCTGGAATGCAAAGGCGTGATCTTGGCTCACTGCAACCTCTGCCTCCCGGGTTCAAGCGATTTTCCTGCTTCAGCCTCCCAAGTAACTGAGATTATAGGTGCCTGCCACCACACCCGCCTAATTTTGTATTTTTAATAGAGACAGATTTTCACCATGTTGGCCAGGCTGGTCTCAAACTCCTGACCTTAGGTGATCCACCTGCCTTGGCCTCCCAAAGTGCTGGGATTACAGGCGTGAGCCACTGCGCCCAGCCATGATTTTTTTTTTAAAGACAGGGTCTCACTCTGTCACCCAGTCTGGAGTGCAATGGAGTAATACTGGCTCACTGCAACCTTGACCTCCCAAGCCATCCTCTCACCTCACCTCCCAAGTAGCTAGGACTACAGGCCTGACTTTTTTTTTTTTTTTTTGTGAGATGGGGTCTCACTATGTTGCCCAGGCTGATCAAGTGATCTTCCTGCCTTGGCCTCCTGGAGTGTTGGGATTACAGGTTCGCGAGCCACAGCACACAGCCTTATTTCCCTTGTTTTATATGTGTTCCTCCTTGTACTTTATTCTCTGACCTTCCATAATATTAGAGCATTGTGTCATGTCTTTTCTTAACCTTTTAACATAGAAAAATAATTTTTCAAATTTTTCTTGGATATCATATTGAATACAACAAAGGGCTGGAAGGGCAATGCTACAACTTTGCGACAATGGCACCCTCTTGTGGTATACAGCTAATTCCTGCGAAGTGAGGATTTCTTTAATCTTGGACTTAAAGAACAATGGTCATTTTACTTTATGGTTAATAATAACCTACTTCTAATTGTCACATATTCCAGCATTTTCCAAGGCGATACCCTGGTTCTGGATTTGTGGTTCCCCAGCTGGTGACACTGTAACATGAGAGAAATTGAATTAAAAGCTGCCAGCTGGAAACTCCCCTGAAACTCTGAGGGAAGTAGGTAGGTTTCCCAAGCACCCATGATGATTCTGATACCCAGAGTGGTTTGAGAGCCACAGGTCTCTGCTTTCATGTGAGAAATGGGTCAGTTATCTCCCAACGGATGCAAACTATCAGCCAGTGTAAGTTATCGCTGAGAAGCTTTTGTCTTCCTGCATCTGCCTGGGTATCTCAAGCTGCAGAGGAGGTCACCCAAGACAGCTTTTCTGCAGGCCCTTGCTGCTGAAGTCTGAGCAAATAAGCACTACGTGGCTGTACAAAATCCAGAGTTTTCCGGGATACTCTTGGGCATACTGCCTCCAACAGCATCAAACATGCTCACAATGCAAAAGGTTATCAGAGTGCTTTCCCTAAGCCTGGCAAATCTTGATGTCCCATGGGGGCTGGTGGGCATAGAATCTGGGGCAGTGGGAGGAGGGGCCAGGGTTAAAGGTCAGAGAGGTTGCTTACATCATCGGGCTTTCATTAGCCCCCCAACACCAATGCAAAGGGAGTGAGCTCCTCTTCCTCCCCACGAGGGGCTGCTGACCTCTTTGAGACTTCTGTTTTCTTTGCAATTCTCCTAAAACTGCCACCTTTTCTGTATTTTGAAAATTTTTGTGGATAGGGAATAGTCATATATATTTATGGGTACATGTGATAATTTGATACAAACCTACGATGTGTAATGATCAAATCAGGGTAACTGGTCACCTCAAACATATATCATTTCTTTGTGTTAGGAACATTCCAATTCTACTCTTCTAGTTACTTTGAAATACACAATAAATTATTAACTAAAGTCACCCTATTGTGCTACTGAACACTAGATCATATTCCTCTAATCTAGCTCTACTTTTGTACCCATTAATCATTCCCTCTTTATACTGCCTGGTAATCACCATTGCATTCTCTATCTCCATGAGAAAAAAGGTCTCACATATGAGTGCAATATTTGATATATGCTAAACTGCACATGTTTAAAATGTACAATTTAAGTGTTGGTATATACACCTGTGACACCATGTGTGAAAGAACCAACTCATCTGTGTTTTTCCGTTGCTTTCACACCACAACAATCAACACAGAAGGCTTCTCTGATCAAACGTGTTGGGAGTTGTGTTTTCCCTGCCAAGAAGCAACCAATCAATTCTTTAGCCAACATCAGCTAGGTGTCCTCCAATTCAATTTTGACATCATCTACCTGGAGATAGCGTCAGATACAGGTTGAGGGCTCAGTGCCCAAGGTGGCTCCTGTCCACACTCAGGCACGTATAAATCTGGGCCTTTGGACCTTGTGACTATGAACTGGGGTTCCCACAACCCCTCTTTGGTTCAGTGAATTTGCTAGAGTGGCTCACAGTACTCAGGGAAACTTGTTTACCAGTTCATTTCAAAGGATATTTTGAAGGACACGGATAAACAGCCAGATAAAGAGATACATAGGGAGAGGTCTGGAAGGGTCCTGAGGACAGGAGCCTCTGTCCTGGTGGAGTTGGGATGCACCACCCTTCTGGCACATGGATGAGGTGTTGTTCAGTTCACTGTAAGCTTCCAAATGTTCAGCTGTCTGAAATCTCCCCAAATCAGTCCTCTTGGGTTTTTATGGGAGCTTCATTACATAGGCATGATTGACTACATCATTGGCCATTGGTGATCAACTAAACCTTCAGCCCCTCTCTCCTCCCTGAGGTTGAGGGATGGGGCTGAAAGTCCCAGCCCTCTAATCCTGCCTTGGTCTTTCTGGTACCAGCCCCGTTCTGAAGCTACCTAGCGGGCTAACAGCCACCAGTCAACTCATTAGCATAGGAGAGGACATCACTTGAATATTCTGAGGATTTTAGGAGTTGTATCCCAGCAAACAGAGTTGAAAACCAAACATATGTTTCACAGTATCACAGATGCCATCACCACCAAGACAGCAGATTTGTCTATTACCCTGAAAAGTTTTCTTGAACCACCTTTTCCTCCTCTCCCTGTTCCCCACCTCCACCTCAGGCAACCACTGATCTGCACTCTGTCACTATAGATGAATGTGCGTTTTCTAGATTTTTGTAGAAATGGAATCATATAGTATGTAGTGTTTTTTGTTTGTTGTTGTTGTTCTTCTGGCCTGGCTTCTTTCACATGGTGTAACTATTTTGAAATCCATCCACGTGGCATGCATCAGTAGTTCATTCCATTTTGTTGCTGAATAGCGTTCCATTCTTTGAACGTACCACAATTTATCCATCCATTCACCTGTTGATGAGCATTTGCATTGATTTCAATTTGGGCTACTACATATAAAGTAGCTGGGAACATTCATGTGCCAATCTTGGTATGGACAGATGCTTTTATTTCCCTGAGGTATTTATGGGTGGAATGGCTGTCACTTTTTATGGCACTGCCAAACTGTTTTCCATTTTCTGTTGCTACCAGGAGCATGTAAGTTCCAGTTCATCCACATCCTCATTAACACTTGGAACAGTCTAATTTTAGCTTTTTTTTTTTTTTTTTTGGCAGAGTGTCACTCTGTCATTCAGGCTGGAGTCAGTGGCATGATCTCAGCTCACTGCAACCTCCACCTCTCCGGTTCAAGCGATTCTCATGCCTCAGCTTCCCAAGTGGATTACATGTGGGCACCACCATGCCCAGCTAATTTTTTTCTCTTTTTAGTAGAGATGGGGTTTTGCCATGTTGGCCAGGCTGGTCTCAAACTCCTGACCTCAAGTGATCCACCATCCTCAGCCTCCCAAAGTGCTGGGATTACAGGCATGAACCATCACTGCACCCAGCCTAGCTTTTCCAATAAGTGTGTAGTGGTATCTCATTGTGGTTTTTAATTTGCATTTTCCCAATGATTAACAATGTGTCTTGGGAGACATATTCTCAAAATGGGACTGGGGACAGGATCGCTCAGCTATTTAAGGAATGAGCAACAGGACTCTGGTACTTACTCCATGGCAGGCAGGGACATCATGGGCATTCAAAGTACCCATGGCCATGGCCTAGGAAAGTGGACGAGAGCAGAGCAAGGCAGTGGAGGCCAAATGGCGTAGCAGGCACAATGGCAACGAGGATGACTATGAAGAAGGTGGGGTCACCTGGCTGCTTCTGATGGGCCTTGAGTGTGTGCAGGGAAACGGACACATTAAAGTTACCTAGGATCTGATGCGGAACACAGACGAAAATTGAGGTCAGAAGTTCAAGACCAGCCTGGCCAACATGGCGAGACCCTGTCTCTACTAAAAATACAAAAATTAGCTGGACGTGGTGGCATGTGCCTATAGTCCCAGCCTCCTAACTGGGAGGCTGAGGAAGGAGAATCGCTTGTACCCAGGAGGCGGAGGTTGCAGTGAGCTGAGATCTCGCCACTGCACTCCAGGCTGGGTGACAGAGTGAGACTCTGTCTCAAATAAATAATAAATAAATAAATAATAAATAAATAAGAGGAGACACAGACACTGAAAAGTGATCACATGAAGCCCATGGCAGAGATGAGTGACGCAGCCACAAGCCAAGGAAAGCCTGGGGCCACCAGAAGCTGAAAGAGGCAAGGAAGGATCCTCCCGTCAAGGCCAGGAAGGAGCATGGCCCTGCTGACACCTTAAGTTTGGCCTCGGAAATTGTGGGAGAAGCAATGTCTGTAGTTATAAGCCACCCAGTTTGTGGTCATTTGTTCTAGCAGCCACAGGAAGTGAACACAGTGAATTCCAGCCCTGCTGGAATTCCCCCATCCCCTGTAGTTGCAGGAAATGGCTGAAGCCCAGCCCAGGCCTGGCTTTAAGGGCTGCATAGCAGCATTGCCAGTGAAATGCTGACCCCTGTCAGGTCTCTAATGCTAAGGGCACTGATGGGAAAGGAGTGGGACCCTGAAATATGGTTCGACACAGAGGAGGCTGAGAATTGAAAATGCCGAGCCTCCAAATCCCTTCATCTCAGCCCCCTGCCTGCTTCCTCCTGCGAAACAGCTTTCACTTAAGGCACTGGGACAGTTCTCTCTCCAGCTGCTGCTGATCCAGCAGGTATCACTCTCATCGCCCCTCACAACCTCCAGGCAATGGAAAGAGTCTGATTCCAGAAAATCCCAGATCGAAAAGTATAAGGCTCAATGTACCCAGCCATCACTGAAAATGTGGTATGACTTCATCCATCCCTGTGGCAGGAGTCTGGGAAGAATCAAGGCCACAGACTCCAAGGGTGTCAGGAGGAGGAGAATGGATCCTAAGGCTTGCTAGAGCCCAACTTCAGGAAAAGGAATTCAGGGTTTACTGTGCTGGCTGGAACACCTGGGGTGGTCATATCCATTTAGAACGTTACCTATGCCTGCAGTCAAGGTGGCCTAGGGACAGCACTCCAGGAGAAGGCCTGAATGGACTGCATAGAAGGGCTCCTTGCAGCTTATATAGGTCAGCTTCCTGGGGCAGGAACTGGGTGGAGAGTAGATGTGGAGGGGCAAACAGACCTCATCCAGCACGGTGCATCCCCACTGCCCTCGAGCCGGCCTTCCTCCCGTGCTGCTGAAGAGTCCTGGTTCCCCCACCAGCACTTGCTTTATGCTCTGATGAAGGAATGCCCTCTGGGCCATCTCTGGGGAGCATTGTTGGGGAGGGGTGCTAAGTAAGCTACACGTGGTACATCCATGCAACTTGCGGGTGCCCTGAGCCTTGGGACCACATCTCGTCACATGTGAGGGAAATTCCGACAGTTGAACTGTGCTTGCCAAAGGCCACTGTTTTCACTTCCTATGGCTGCTAGAACAAATGACCACAAAACGGGTGGCTTATAACTACAGGCATTGCTTCTGTCACAGTTTCTGAGGCCAAACTTAAGGTGTCAGCAGGGCCATGCTCCTCCTGGCCTCAAGGGGAGAATCCTTCCTTGCCTCTTTCAGCTTCTGGTGGCCCCAGGCTTTCCTTGGCTTGTGGCTGGGTCACTCCAGTCTCTCCCGTGGGCTTCATTTCACGTGGTCACCTTCTTTCAGTGTCTGTGTCTTATTTATTCATTTAGACAGAGTCTCGCTGTGTCACCTAGGCCTTCATGTGGTCACCTTCAGTGTCTGTCTCTTTTATTTATTTATTTAGACAGTCTCGCTCTGTCACCCAGGCTGAACAGAGTGCAGTGGCGGGATCTCGGCTCATTGCAACCTCTGCCTCCTGGGTTCAAGTGATTCTTCTCTCAGCTTCCCAGTTGGGAGGCTGGGACTACAGGTGCACGCCACCATGTCCGACTAATTTTTGTATTTTTAGTAGAGACGGGGTCTCGCCATTTTGGCCAGGCTAGTCTTGAACTCCTGACTTCAAGTGATCTGCCCACATCAGCCTCCCAAAGTGCTGAGATTACAGGCTTGAGCCACCAAACCTGGCCTCTTCTCTTCTTTTATAAGGACACCAATTGTTATGAGCTGAATTGTCCCCTCTAAAATTCATATGTTGGAGCCTTAACACTCAGTACTCCAGAATGTGACTATATTTGGTGGCAGTCTTTAAAGAAGTAATTAAGAAGAGCCCATTAGAGTGGGCCCTAATCTGATATGACTGATGTACTTGTAAGGAGAGATTAGGACACAGAGAGGAGGGAGGGATAACTGTGACAAAGAAAAGACCCTGTGACCAGGCAGCAGGAGGGTGGCCATCTGCAAGTCAAGAATTGAGGCCTTGGAGGAAAGCCCTGCAGCACCTCCTCCAACTTCCAGCCTCCAGAACTGTGACAGAATAAATGTCTGTGGTTGAAGCCACCCAGTCCGTGACTGGGTGTATGACAGCCCTAGTGAACTCATACACTAATCACATTGGCTCAGGGCCCACCCTAACTCAGCAGACCTCATCTTAACTGGATTACATCTGCTGAGATTCTACTTCCAAATAAGGGCATATTCACAGGTACTGGGGGCAGGACCTCAGCACATTTTGAGGGACACAACTCAACCCTTAACAGTCACCTTGAGTGCAGGCATCGGTTAATGAGCTTAGCAGATATTAAAGCCAGGCACAGTGGCTCATTCCTGTAATCCCAGCATTTTGGGAGGCCGAGGCGGGAGGATCACCTGAGGTCAGGAGTGCGACCACCCTGGCCAACAAGACGAAACCCTGTCTCTACTAAAAATACAAAAATTAGCTGGGCGTGGTGGTGCATGCCTGTAATCCCAGGTACTCAAGAGGCTGAAGCAGGAGAGTGGCTTGAACCTGGGAGGCGGAGGTTGCAGTGAGCCGACACCGCGCCACTGCACTCAGCCTGGGTAAGAGTGGGACTCCATCTAAAAAAAAAAAAAAAAAAGGAGAAATTAAGCCATCCCCAGAGGCTCACTCACGCCTTCAGCTGGGCTCAGCCAATGGGAGGTACAGGCAGAAGGCTGGTGGGTGGGAGGAGACTAAGGTCATTTATTGTGGTCCTTCTCGCTGGGTCACTGAGAGCTGGCTGTTTCTATTGAAGGCTGGTCTCTGTCAGGTTTGGGGACATTAAAGGCTCCCTGATGTTGCTAGCTGCCCAGATTTGTATCATGCCTAACCCTGTCTGCACCCTGGCAAACAGCGCCTTTACTAAACGCTCCTCAGCTACCCAATTGGAGCATGCCATTTCCGGCTGACTCCTGACTGCTACAGGCCATTTTCTAGGCTCTTTTGGGATTCAGGTGGAGTGTACTGGTCAGAGCAGGAGTCTTCACATTTGCTGGGTAATTTTCTTGCTTATAAATTTTGGGGATGGTCCTCAAAGATCAAGTTGGGGCAGTCTTGATCCAGATGGGGAGAAGTTTCACAGACACAAAGATGTATACTAAGGCTGTATGACCCGAAGGCTCACTTCTACTGCAAATGGCCAGTTTCTTCCCCTCCCTGCATCTATGCCTTTGTAATGTGACTCGACAGCTCCTTCAACCGAGAGGCAGTGCCTTCCTCCAGCCTTTGCATTGGGACTGGCCTTCTGAATTGCTTTGACCCATGGGATGGTAGCAAAATGTGGAGCAAGCAGCAACTTGAAACACTTGGGCACACTGTTCTTGGAAATGAACCGCCATGTGAACATATCCGGGTTAGCCTGCTGCAGATGGAGGAATACATGGGCCAGTCACCTGTCGCCCAGCTTACCACCAGCCAGCTGGCAGATGTGAGGGAGGCCACTGGGCCCCGCCAGCCGCCAGCTGACCACAAGCATGAGTGCGGCCAAGACCAACTGAGCCAGCCCAGCAGAATCTTAGCGATAAATGGTTGTTTGAAGTCATGTTCAGAGCAGTCCAGATGCTGGAAACACGGAGCTGACCATCTTCCAAATCAGAGGTCACCCTGGCAAGCTCACGTCTCTTGCATTTTTTGATGACAAGCCCTTCTTATTACAGGGTTTGTCATTGTTTGGAATGATGACAAAGAGAAGCCTGAAGTGCTCCGAGTGGAGGCTTGGAATAGCTACTTCAAAGAGAAGGGGGCTTACCCTGCATCAACATCTGCAGACATGCACTCCTAAAGCTGGTCTGGTGGCACTGGATGACCCCCTCTCAGGAGGCTGAAGGCAGCAAGGGGCCAGTGAAGTTTCCTCAGAACCTGCAAAGGACCACGTAGACCCCAAGACAGACATAGCTCCTCAGGAGTGTTAGGAGCTGGTACTAATACTGAACACTAGAGACTCCTGGTTTGTAGTTGTTACATATTGAATGTATGTGTCCCCCCACAAATTAGCATGTTGAAATCCTCACCCCCAAGGTGTGGTATTGGTGGGGGTACCTTTAGAGGTTAACTAGGTCATGATGGAATTAGTGCTCCTATAATGGAGGCCCCAGAGCTCTCTCCACCACGTGAAGACACAACGAAAAGTTGGCTGTCTGCAGCCTGGAAGGCCTCACCAGAACCTGGCCATGCCTGCACCCTGATCCTAGACTTCCAGCCTCCAAAAACAAATGCCTGTTGTTTATAAACCACGCAATCTGTGGTACTGTTACAGCAGCTAAGACAGAGGAAAAGGTTGTTTCATCTTTAAATTATTTCCTACAATTTCCAACCTCTACTTCCACAGAAGTGGAATCTAGCTACAGAATAAACCTAAGTTAGGTCTCCATAAGTCAGATCATTTCTTACTGGAATGTGTATTTCCCATCTGTGGGCCTTCATCAGCTCTCATCATCTACTTCTGTGACCATGCAATGCTCCTCTCCCCCACAGACCTCAAGGCCCTCAGGGCAGGGCCTGTGTTTACACTGTCCACAGCATCCTCGGCACCCCCAGGCCCATTCTGAGCCTTTAGTTTCCCAGAGCCCATAGTTTTCTGTGAGTTCTTCGAAACAGAGCATTTGAATTGGTGTATGAGACACTGATATTTTATCATAAGTCACAATTACCTGTCTACAGAATCACTAGAAGATGCGTTTGTACATGTGTGGTATCCACAATGCCACTTCCGCCACGTGGCAGGAGTGATGGTTTCCTTCTTGCCTTTTCTAACTCCATGAGGTAGGAGCTTATGTCAGGCCTTGTTCTAGCTGCCAGGGATGCATCCACACACCAGAGACAACTCCTTTTGTCTTGGAGGAAAAGACACAATTACAACAAAATATGACAGTTGTGCCAGAGGAAGACTGGATGCTCTGAGCACACACAGCAGTCACCCCAAACTGACTTCTTCCCCTTAGAGTCAGGGGAGAAAGGGGGAGGGAGATCCTCTCAGCCACTGTATGAGACTGAGGACAAATGTGGCCAAGAGAACAGGTCTAAAGACAGCTCTGGGCACCCCAGGGGTTTCGTGAAGGTGAGAAAAAGCAGCAAAAGAGAACGAGGAGTGGCCAGAAACAGGAGAAAACCAGGCCAACTCGGCGTTTTGGAAGCCGAGGGAAGTGTTTCTTGAGGAGTGCTCAGGACCACAAAGGATGCTTCAGGTGAGGATCAAGGCAACCCGTCACTCCCTGCCACAGGTGACCTGAAGAGCAGCTTCAGCAGAATGCATTTAACAGCAAACGCAGGAAGAGAAATTAGGGAACACAGAACACTTTTTCAAGACCAGAGACCATGGCACAATTGGCAAAGGAGAGAGGTGCAAGCTGTCATGGGGGCTAAAACCCAGTGTGTAGAGTGTTCTAGAAGGAAGAAGGGAGTGCTGCAGAGGGGCATGTAGGAAAAGTGTTGTCATGTCAAGTCAAATATAGTGAGACCAAAATTCCACTGGCGTTTGTAATGGGATGAACCCAGTAGGAGCACCTTCTACATCCCTAAGGGGCAGGGTGAGGAACGCCTACTCAGAGGCACCCAGGGCTGCGCATTTGACAGACACGACGAAAAGTTGGCCCTCTGCAGCCTGGAAGGTGGTCACACCAGAACCCGGCCATGCCTGCACCCTGATCCTGGACTTCCAGCCTCCAAAAACAAATGCCTGTTGTTTATAAAACACCTTTTAAGTGCTCTTTCCAAGAAGAGAGACTTGGCATGTTACCTATCTGATGAGGAGCAGCCAGTGGAGATGGCATGAAGAGGAGGAGAGGAAGGGGGCGCAGAGTGGAGTCCCTGAGAAGGATGGGATCCAGGCGGGGATGGGATCCAAATGTGGCCGTTCAAGTCTTTTCTCCTCAAACATTTGGCCAAGGCACAACTCCATCTCCTAAGCATTCCAATTGAAGACTCGTGTGTGTTCTGCCCCAGGATTTACTCATGTTGCTCCATGATTAGGATGGGGTGCTTCACACATTATCTAACACTTGACAGCTCCCAGTGTCCATCCCAAACTCCTGCAAACTGCCAGGACACACCACGAGCTCCACAGCAGCCTCTGCTGGTGGACAAGGTGAACGTATGGCCTAGGTTTGAAGCATGTTTTCTATGGCTCTGGCCCAGTCCCTTCTTCTCCAGCGGCCTCAGCTTTTGGCATTTGCACCTCTGCCCCCAATTTCTCATTTTTTCAGAAAGGGCCAAGACCTGCTTTCCCCAGCAAGCTCAGTCCACCTTTCTGAAATGCTTAATGCCCTAGATCTGTAACGTGATTTTCACTTATTATTACTCCACATAACTTTTTTTTGAGATGTAGTTTTGCTCTTGTTGCCCAGGCTGGAGTGCAATGGTATGATCTTGGCTCACTGCAACCTCCACCTCCCACATTCAAGCAATTCTCTTGCCTCAGCCTCCCACGGAGCTGGGATTACAGGCATATGCCACCACGCCCAGCTAATTTTTTATATTTTTAGTAGAGACAGGGTTTCACCACATTGGTTAGGCTGGTCTCGAACTCCTAATCTCAGGTGATCCACCCATCTCGGATGGTGGGATTACAGGCGTGAGCCACCATGCGCGGCCACATAACTGTTTCATTAGCTACAAGAAGCTCCCCACACCTTGATGCCCTAAGGCCTTTGGCTAATATGAACACAAGGATGAAGTAGACTACAGTGAGTAGGGTTGTAGACCAGTGACTAAACCCATCTAAGCTTCAGTTTCTGAAAACCAAGGTTAGTAACATACCCATTTCATAGGATTCTAGGGGTATCAAATAGAAATCGACACTCCTGCCAAGTGGTAAGTGCTCTTCAAATGCTATTACACAATGCAAGTTTCCCTCTCGCCTCCATTATCTCCTAATCATTCTCCATGACACCCTCCCTCCACTCCCACCAAAAGGTGCTAGATGCAGGGGGGGCATGCAGAATTCAAGCACTGTTTCTTCCCATGAAAAAAAATCAGGTTTCAAGGTAGTCAGTCACATCTAATAGTACACTAAAACATACCCTTCTACTTTTTTTTTTCCCTAATTTTCATAGTTTATTTCTATTTATAACTCTTGTGTTGAGGGCTCTTGATGGACGGCAGCAAGGGGGCTGCTCTGCTGCATAGGAAACCCTGACCCAGAGCCCCTCTACTTATGAAATGTGTAGTTGACAGCCACTTCACATACATTTTCAGTTACAGAAAGTATGCTCAAGGAAGAATGTTAAAAAGTTCCCTTATATCCTACAAGGGGTTCTCTCTAGATGTAAACAAATCTGGATGAAATATTTTAATCCAGGTATACCATTTCCCACATCATAAATCTTCTGTGCTGGTGGGAGCCAATCCAGTTACACACTGGAAGGGGAGTGAGGGTCCCAGGACTTCCCCACACCTCTCACAAGGTCCACCCTTGTTTCCACTGACCCTCTCTGTGACCTGAAACCCCCAATTTCCTCCACAGGCAAAATAAAACTCAAGTCTCTCTAGACTCACAGACTTAGTCTTGACTATGCCAACCTATTTGTTTGTAATTACACTGCTCAAGGCTCCTGTTTTCTCTCCTTCAGCCATTCTCCAGAGCGCTCCTCAAGAGATTTTAAGTCTCGTACGGCCAGACTGTATTTCCCTCTGTCAAGAAGCAACCACAGAATATTCTACCTGCAGGAGATAACAAATGTTGACTAATTTATGTATGAGACCATTCTAGAGTGCTTTTGTAGCGAATTACTCCTATTCTGAAGGTGAATGTTTTTCCTTCTGATGATCTAGATGGGGTCCACACACTACAGCATGCAGCCCAAACCCAGCCCAGGAACAGAGAATCTTTTTAAAAAACAATCCTTTAAAAATATAAAAACCTAAGACTACGTGACAGAGATAGTATGTCGCCTGTAAAGTCTGAAATATTTACTATTTGGCTGTTTATCCAAAACTGCTGATAGTGCCTCTGGACAAGAGCATAAAAGATGAGTCATGGCATAAGGGAAGAACTGAGGGCACGTGTAGAAACGCGGTCAGCCTATGAGGAACCTCGAGGCATGATGTTTCTTTATCCCAGTAATTCAGCAACTAGACTCCAAGCACCCGATTTTGTGGATGAACCCCAAGGAGTCTGTCAACTTTCAAAATCACCGCAGCTGTCTGCCACTTGCCAGACTTATTTTGGGTAAGCAATAATAAATAGAGAAATAAGTAATAGTTGGAGGTTGTGAGTAATAAAAAGCTATTTAATGTTTGATAGACAAATTCAAGTCCATAAATCTCCTTGAATAAAGATGCTAAAAATGTTATTCTCGTTTTTTAAATAGTTTTGTTTTTACAAAGTTCTGTACATAAAAATAAATATACAGAAACAAACCCCATCAACTGTCCACATCAGTAATCCTCACTGGTGGGCTCACCATTGATAAGGAAGACATCATTCAACGCAACCTGTCACAGAGACTGTCCTAGCAGCAAGGATTTCTAATTTCAAAAGAACATTACTAGGCCTCTTTTATCAAGACTGCTCATCATCTAGAGGCCTTTACCTACCAACTAGCAATTAACCATGAAATCAATGAATGCAATCACTGTCTCCAAGTGGAATGTGACTAATGACCTAATGCCTAGAGGCAACATCTATACCTTTTGCTGACTGGAGCCCTGACATATGCAGGTGTAGTTAGGAACAGAAATCAACCCCACCTCCCCTTGGCTAGTCACTGTGAAAAGCGTGCGTAAGGCAATTGAATCGAGGGTTAAGGATTCATCTTGCTAATGTCAAAAGCGACACTAACAAGATTTTTAGCTTCATCCGCCAGATGATGGGCCTCTGCGTCCAGGTCTCCAGGAGCAGCTTCCACCTCCTTCACCAGACAAAGGGTTATAACCTAGGATGACAGAAAAGAAGCACAACAGTATTGATAAAATCTGAAAATCTGGGGACATTCTATATCCAAAATAAAATTATGAGAGTGACATGCAAAGCATTGCAAAGATATGGATTCTAAGGGACATTTAAAAAAACCTTTTAGCTGCTATATGAAAAAAAAACAAACCTTTATATTGTGATTGCCATTTGAATTGATTTTCTGGTGGGGAAAAGTCATTCAGCTGCTTTGTCTCAACTCCAAAACACATGCAAAAGAGTCACCAAAAACTCTCTCAAGATGGCCTGATTTAAGTATGTGAATCCTCCTATAACAGTGCTTATTGAAACTCACACATTCAAATAAGGGCCGCTCAAGCTACAGAAAACGGATTAAAAAAAATCAAAACAGAATCAAACTTATCACTTCTACCAGTCAGAACAGGGTCATCTGTATCCTTCCCTAACCCCCACCACCCCCCTCCCTTGCGAGTTTCCCAAAGTCAATGGACAACTGGTAACCTGGTTGAGTGTTCAGGTTCTAGGGCCAGCCAGAACTTAAAATGTTGGCGTTACTCCTTACTTGCAGTGGAATATTTGGGCAATTAAATCCGGTGCCTCAGTTTCCTTATTTGTAAAGCCAAGCTAGTCAAAGCCACAGCTCAGAAATGCTGGGGACGCTGAAAGAGGCCATGCATGTAAGCAGGCCACGCATTCCATCTTCTATAATTTCCATTCCTCTCCTAAATATCACCTCTCTGTGTCTAAAAATAAGTTTCCAGCAGGACCATTTAAAAATAGCATTTTCTTTCCAGATGCATCACCTTCTCTACAGCAAGCCAGGTTTAGTCTTCTGACACAAAGGAGATTACAGCTCAGCGTTTAAGGTCAGCCAATTTTGTAGCCCTGCTGCCTTGGAGCCCATGTCCCAGTCTTTCCTCAGTCCTCAAAGACGCCATCAGGCCTCCAGGCCTCTGCTGTGCCCCTTTCCTCCTATGGAGGATACAAAGTCTTCCGCCTTGGTTCCTACAGTGTTCTAGTGTCTTTGTTCTCTCCTTACACAGCAGTAACTTGCAACTCTTAGCCAGAATCACAAAGGATTGCTTATTTTCATTTGGGAGTCCCAAATTCCCAAATTTGAAATTCTCAGGGATGGGATGAAGACAGAGTCCCCAAGGCAGTGTTGCACACAGGAAAAAGCTTTGGATGAGCATCTGCTACTCCTTGTTATTTGCAAGAAACAAGGTGGTCCCGTCTAGAAAGACCAAAACCACTGTGTTCCAGCTCCTTGACACTCATCTGAAGATTGGCAGACAATTCCTCACCCTACTTAGCTCTCCCACTACGGGGCTGCAGAAGGATCAAGTGAGAATACTGTAAGCACAATCCTTCCAAGTATTTAGTGAGGACCTAGGAGGTGGTTTGCATCTGTTTCCTTTATTGAATCTTCACAATCCTAAGGAATTAGTCTTAACTTACGGACAAAGAAGCAAATAATCTTGTTTCTACAAGGTTAACTATATCCTGTAAGTGCTGGAAATTTGTTAACATTTGACATCAGTGGTGCTTACCACCTCCCCGCAATGGCTTTCTGTCCGATTTCCGTTTCACGACGACAGATGAAGTGGAAGGCCCAGGACTGTCTTCCTCCTGTTTGAACACACACAGATGTAAGAAGCAATTAAAACATTCTACTTGGCAATCTTTATCTACTGCATGCCAGCTGGCCGAGGTCTCCAGTCACCTGAGGCTTCTTTGCATTTCCTTTGTAACTTTTTCCTTCTTGCATGCTGTCCCACATTTCAATCTTCTGTCTCCTTTTTTCTTCTTCAAGCTGAGAAACAATCACATTGTACAGAAAGAGTTCAGAAGCTGCCATCTCTGTCAAAGACAACACTAACTCTGATAATTCTTAATTTAAACGTTTTTCAGAACAAACTTCACCCTCGTTTTCTTTAGTTAATAAAATTGTTGTGATCTGGTGGTATGAGTTTAACTCACATAGAGAAGCTTTGGTTTTTGTACACTATTAAAGAAAGCAAAATGTTTCACGAAAAAAATTACTGACTCCATTCTTCTGAAACTCATTCCTATCAGTACATTTTTGGTAATGTGGGAGACACAGGCACATGCACGCACACACTCACATGCACCCTGCTCCAGTCTGTCCCTCCTTTTGTGCTCTGGACCTTTCATTGTAATATATTCACACATCTAGTGTTCCCTAACAATAGTGTATACTTCTTGATATCACCAACACTTACATCACAGGAACTAAAATGCTTACTGAATCTAATGGGATAGGACCTGGTCCTGGAAGCTTATAGACAACACACACACAGGCATCATTATCCACTAAGCCTCAGACAACTTCTATGTACACATTCAAACTGAAGCCAGTTCATACCTGTTTCAGTTTTTCCTTATGCTTTTCAACTTGCGCATTTAGTTCTTCTTGCATTTTCAATCGAGCAGCTGCTAAAGCTTCTTGTCGTTTAACAACAACATCAGGTTCTAAAATGTCAGAAAAAAATGGAGACAAAGCACTCTGTACAATATAAAATAGAAACTTTTGAGTGTCCATATTATTAAAAGTATAAAGAGGTATGGACATCAGACAATGAAACATGTTTTTACATGAGTACTCCTAACCCCTCTGCATATATTTTACTGCTTCAGGGGGCAGGGGTCTGTTGCCGAGCCATGGATTTTAGCCTCAAATATCTACATCACTAGCAACCTGTTAGAAATGCCAATTTCTGAGTTCTCCTGAGCAATTCCGATTCATAAAGCCTGGGATGGTAGCCAGAGCACATCTTGGATACCTCAGTGACACCCACAGTCTCTAGGTTGACTGGAATCCTGGAAGACTACCAAGGAAATACAAAGTTTTCTAAATCATTATCCATCCCTTAATTAGCCCAGAAGTAAGATTCTTAAGTATTTGTTTCTACAGAAAACAAAAATCCTTCCAAATAGCATTATGAGTAGAAATGAACTAATTTCTACTCATAATGTCTACTCATAGTCTCGCTCTTTGCGACAGAGCTAGACTCCATCTCAGAGAAAAAAAAAAAAAGAAAAGAAAAGAAAGAAAAGACAAAGTCTCACTCTGTAGCCCAGGCTGGAGTGCAGTGGCACAATCTCAGCTCACTGCAACCTCCACCTCCCGGGTTCCAGCGATTTCTCCTGCCTCAGCCTCCCTTATAGCTGGGATTACAGGCGACTGCCACCATGCCCCACTAATATTTGTATTTTTAGTAGAGACGGGGTTTCACCATGTTGGCCAGGCTGGTCTTGAACCCTGACCTCAAGTCATCTGCCTGCCTTGGCCTCCCAAAGTGCTGGGATTACAGGCGTGAGCCACCGCGCCCAACCAAGAACCATATACTTCCTTTTTTTTAAAGAAAACAAAACAAAACAAAACAAGGTCTCAGTCAATTGCCCAGGCTGGAGTGTTGTGTGGCCTGATCATAGCCCACTGCAGCTTTGACTTCCTAGACTTAAGTTATTCTCCCGCCTCAGCCTCCTAAGCACTGGGACTACAGGTGTGTGCTGCCACTCTTGGCTATTTTTTTTTTTTTAAATAGAGACAGGGTCTTGCTATGTGGTCCGTCTTACTTTTAACAAGAGACTAAATCTTAATATAAAGAAGTAGGTGTAAAACCACCGCTTTCATTTCGGTTATCAGGCACTAACCCACAGAAGCCGCAGCTCGCTCCAGCTGCCTCTGCCTCAAGGCTCTCAGCCGGGCGGAAAGCTTCTGAAAGACCACGTAGAGAAGGATGCAGCTGAAGACGATGTACCAGCCATAGCTGGCCAGCAAAGAGCCCACTGAAAAGAAAAAAAAAAAAGTTTTCAAAAAAACTAAAAATGACACTACTAGTTGACCTTTCCATAAGACTCAACGAACGCAAAGTCAGTCTAACTCCTGACCTCAAAGCCTTCATGGTCTAGGCTGAGGACAAAGCCTCCTAAATAGATCGTTAAAATATGAACAAGAAGTGCCACACTTCAGGGATCACTGAGAAGTGAGACTTCTCAACCATCTGGGGAATCGGGGGCAGTTAGAGTGTGCAGGGCACAGCAACTGGGTTTTGAAGAATGAAGAGCAACTAATCTGAATCAGGAAGGCAAAGGCCTTTCAGACCTAGGGAACCACATATAAAGGGGTGACAGCGCGGGGTTAGGAGTGTGTAGGGGGCTGTGTGGGACAGGTCCCAGAGGCAAACGCCAAGGGCCGAGTGACCCCAGTAACTACAACAGTAAGGGCTTGGTTCGCAAAAAAAGACTTGCGCAAACAATGGCCAGCCGAGCCGCCTAGTTAAGTGAGGCTCCCGAGAAGACTCCGCGCAAGGTCCGGGCCTGCTGCCCAGAGTCCGCGTAAGCGCCAACGCCCGTCCGTTCCCAGGCCTCCCAGGCTCCGGCGCCCCGAGCAGCGAAGGACGACCCACCGATCATGGTGGCGGCGTGCCCCTGCTGCCCCGCAACGACTCACCCGTGACGTGCAGGAAGCGCAGTCCCTCGGTCTCCAGGGCCGGCCGCGCGGACAAGGAATCCTCTTCCCGCTCCATGACGGCCACCGCCGCCCAGGCCGGCCGCCGCGCCTCCAGCCGGACGCTTCCGGTGCGCTCCCACGCACACGTGGCGCGCCCGGACGCGGTCGTGGTCCCGGCCAATCGCAGGCCGGCCCCGCCCCGACGCTGGGCCAAACGCAGGGGGCGTGGCCGAGGGGCGTGGCGGGGGAAAAATCCCGGCTACACTTGCTGGGGCCCGGACGTCGCGTGCGGGTACGTTCTGTGATGTCTCCTGGCTTGAGTCGGGGTGGAGGACAGACCTCTTTCACGGATTTCTTACCGACTTTCTACTTTCTTTTTTTTTCTAATTGGACACTGAAGCCAAGGAGGCCGGTGGTCGCCCGGAGGCAGGATTTGCACCCACATCCTTGCCCAGGGCACATTGGACAACAGGGCTCAGTAGGTTGACGACTCCCAGCGTTTGAGGGTTGCAGCCAACGTCCACCCCAAGTGAAAACACGAAACGTGGGCAGCCTCCTGCTTCTGCTGCCAGTGATACCTTTCAGGCCAAGAAAGCCCCCACCGATCCTCAAGGTTCTTTTCTCCAAAATCAAAACTTCTTAGGAAAGAACGATCATAGTAACGGCTCTAACCTGCGTTGAATTATACTGTATCATCACAAGCCACGATCAGAGTTACTCCTAATAGTGTCCTGGCTGTGTTCCTCTGCCTGCAGTGTCGTCCTGCACCCTCTTCCACCACTCAAACGTCACCACCTTTATGGTGACCATAACCATCCTATTTGAAATTTGACCTTGGGTTTTTCTGGAGCATTTGAAGTGCACATACCTAGTTGTGTCTCAAAAGAAGGGTTAGGAATTGGGAATAGAACTGAAAAAATAATGAACAGGTGACAACATCCGAGTGCTGCCTCACCACCGTCGCCAGGAGCAGTGTGGGGAAGGCAAACCCCGACATGAAGCGTGAATGCAATCAGTGTTTCTTCAACGCAGGTTTGCCAAGAAGTTCCCCCAGGGGGACGGCTGCAGGGATTTGAGCACTGACCTCATCAAGGTTTCCCAGCAGTGTGTTCAGAAAGCAATAAAGGAGACCTGGCATTCATGAGCCATAGCAAAGAGAAACCTGAAAGCCCTTTTTCCCCTTTTGGCCACCTTGAAAATGGACTCCTCAAATGAACAAACCGAGGACTCTGGATGTCATCCATAAAGGCTGTAAAGATAGCTTATCAATTTAATGAGGAATTTTAGGGGAGAGAATATAATTTCCTTCTTCATGTTTGCCTTTCAGTTGTAAAAGATGATGAACCACCATCACTCTTTGCTTTGCTACAGAGTGGTTTCTCACTTGCTCTGGCATCTTGCAGGAAACATTTATGTGCTAAATTCAATGACTTCTTGGAATTACAGCTGCAATTCTCGGTCCCAGATTAGCTTTAAATCCACCTTACATCTAAATACTGATAAACTAGACAGGATGAGCAGGGTTGCCTGACCTCTTTTGTTAGGCTGTGAAGGACATTAGGTACACTGTACTGGGGTCATAGTTCATGGAAAAAAACGGTTAGGCTTCACTTTTCTCTCAGGAAGCTCTAGCAAAACAGTTTCAATCAATGCTTGGGAGCAGTTTTTTTATATAGTAACTTAACAGGATGGTTTAACAGAGTTCCCCACTTAACAAGGTGTCAGATGAAGACTTGAGAGCTTCAAGAATGTTGCAGTGGGCCAGGAATGGTGGCTTTTGCCTATAATCCTATTGCACTTCAGGAGGCTCAGGCGGGAGGATCCCTTGAGGCCAGGAGTTCAAGACCAGCCTGGGCAACACAGCAAGATCCCATCTCTACAAAAAAATTTGGCCAGGCACAGTGGCTCATGCCTGTAATCCCAGTACTTTGGGAGGCCGAGGTGCGTGGATCACCTGAGGTCAGGAGTTCAAGACCAGTCTGGCTAACGTGGCAAAACCCTGCCTCTACTAAAAATATAAAAATTAGCCAGGTGTGGTGGCGGGCGCCTGTAATCTCAGCTACTAGGGAGGCTGAGGGAGGAGAATCGCTTGAACCTAGGAAGTGGAGGTTGCAGTAAGCTGAGATTGCACCACTGCACTCCAGCCAGGGTGAAAAAACAACAACCCCACAAAACTTAGTTATGGAAGAAGATCCTAAATTGCAAAGATTTGTTGTTGCCGGCTTTCAATCCATGTCAATGAATTAAGTCAACACGCACAGTATAAAAATGCCAAAATGTTGCATCTGGTTAAATTAAGGGAATGTTTGCTTTATTTGCCTTGTTTAGCTACCCTATCCTGTAATGTCTGTAATCACAAAGATGGAATAAACTGTAACATTTTAGGTTCTATCATTTGAAAAAGGCAACAATCCTTTTCACTCAGGACTTTGCAACATAAAACAGAAACCAGTATTACCTCATGAAAATAATGCATTCTAAGCATATAGAAAACCAAAGTATCCTTGTAAACTATTGTGAACTAGTGTTGTATATGTATGTACATATAATGCATATATTCCACTAAAATCTAATAGATATTAAATTATTTGAATGCATGGATGATGGGCTTTTGTTTCAGTTCCTAGCACATTGATCTTATGGTCCTATTGATAGAAGTTACTCATCCTAGCCAGGCATTTGTTACCTTTATCCCTTTAATCAGGTGATCAGGTGTTATAACCTTACCTGGCTTGGCTTGTCTAGAACAAGAAAGGTATTTCAACAAACACTTTGCTCAATGTAATTGCTCAGGTATTATTTGCAGAAAGAGGACAAAGGTGGACAGTAACCAGGACTGTCACCTGTCACTGACTGTTGTAGGCTAAATGATTGGCCCTAATTTCTCATTCCTTCTCACAGCCATATCTTTGCTATGGCAAGGTGAAAGGAGTGTATTTCCCCATCATCCTTTGACTCTGTACTTGGCGAGGTGGCTTGCTTTGGTTAATAGTAAGTGGGCAGAAATAAGTGTGTCAGTTTTGAGTATACATAGGCCTTAAGAAGCTCCTAGTGTTTACTTCTTGTGCCTTTGCCGGGTGAGCTGGCTCATCGAGACCTGTAAAGAAACCAAGCCACCCCAGTTAATCCAGACCTACAGTGATAAGCAGAGTCAACTATAGAATAGTGTTGCTGATTAAAACCCCTGAGTTTTGTGGTGGATTGTTATACAGCATTATTGCAGCAATAGCTAACTGATGAAGTGCCAAGGTTTTCACAAAAGTATATGCAACAAGATGGGATTAAGACTATCATGGCTAAGGGAGATCAGAGAGATGGCAATCAAACAGTAGTGTTTTTCAAATATGAGTAACTTACGCCCCTTTCAACAACAAATGTTCTTGTAGACTCTCCATATGACCTTTATGTTGTTAACTATGTACATATATAAAACTAGAGGCTGGGTAGGTGGTTTAGGCCTGTACTCCCAGCACTTTGGGAGGCCAAGGCGGGAGGATCACCTGAAGCCAGAGTTGGAGACCAGCCGGGGGGGCGGGGGACAAAAAAACGTAGCCAGGCTTGGTGGGACACACCAATTTCAAAAATTGAATCATTTCAGTTGTCATATCAGAAGCCGGAGCGAGAGGTAAGTCTGCATTAACAGAAGGGCTATGTGGGAGTAGAAAAGGTGGCCTTTCTGGCATGTGTCATGACACTGCAGAAGCTAGACTCTAATCCAGCCCAGGAAACCTACTGAGAAAATGCTGCCATCCTGCGTTTCCAATTTAAACATGTCCTTAGACCTCACTGCAAATGCACCGTGATGACACACAACTTGGCAGCACAGTGAGTGGAGTTTATTTTTATAATTTGTAGAAAATTGACATTTAGATTTCAAAACTTATATTACAAAATTATCAGCAGCAGTCTTAAGCATTTCAACAATGCTGATAGATTTCACTTTGCTAACACAAACAAGGCTATTATACCATGTTCGAAAAGCAAGAGACTTGTTCCAAAAGGGTCTATTATTATACATCTGCGTCACTGCTCAGGACCCGTTTGTGACTGTGTCTTCTTCCATCTCTTCTTCACCATCATCAGTGGGCCCTAAAGAAAACCACACAAGCAAAAGTAGTAAAGTAGTATCAATTTTAGAGACTCTATTCCCTTAGCATGTGAGTGTTCGTTCTGTGGCCACTGTTTGTTAGGCACTGAAGTAGGTACAGAAAGATCAAAAGCAGCCCCTGCCTTTGAGGAACTTATCGTCCAGGGACAGTCTAGTCTGTCTTTGGCAGGTACTGGAAGGGATGGTCAATTTCAAGGAAAGCGGTCACAAAGGTTTCAAAATTGTTGCCTCCCATTGTAGTTGATGATAATTCATTTTTGGTGAAGGTAAAGTCTATACTCATGTGCTTTTCATGGCACTACTATAGGCAAAAAAACCAGAAATACTCAAAAACATTTGGGCACCTACTACATGCCAAATACTGGCAACAGTTCAATGACTTTATTGTCTCTAAATTATGGAAATATGGCAACAATTACCAAAAAATGTTACATTCGTTCAACAATTTATGGCAGATATTTTGGTCAATGTATTCCAGAGGAAAAAAAGTTGTAACTCCTTCAATTGTTTGGGAAAATTACTCAATAATGTCTCACTTAACATCAGTCAGCTGAATTCTTGTATTGGTTTCACCATTCCATCCATTGCAATATGGTATTTTGATTGAGGGCATGCAGAAAATCTGGCCACACAGGCATATAGTTAGAAAAGGGAGGAAGATTTTAATGGCCTATGCAGATAATGATGGATGTTCTTTTTAGATACCATGGTAAAACTTGACAAATGGTAGCTTCCTAAAGGTTAGATGGCAGTATAAAAGTCTGAAACCTTATCAATGAACTTTTCATACTCTTACTTGGTTTATCTTGTACTCTGAACAAATCTTTTACCCATACATGATTTTGTATCATTTGGAAAACAGTGGTTCACCGACTTTTGCAGATCTTTCAAACGTTGAGCCATGTAATTACACAACATCAAAAATGTCACACCCATTAATTCACATGCATTAACATTACTATTGAGTTCCCCAGAAAAGTCTTGAGGTACTGGGAAGGTTATGGCAGTGGACACAAGTTTTCTAAATTTTAATTTTTGCTTCAAATCTTGAATTTTCAATTGTTTTCCTTGAAGTGACAGGCTCACTTCATCATGTTTGAGAAGACAAGTAGCTGCCTCTCAACTGAAACAACTGCACTAGTGCATGGAGATAACCACCTAACTCAAGTATGCAGACATGTGCATCCCCTTTCTGTCACCCAGAATATCAAAGAGACGTGTGCTCGAGGAGTGAGATTTAATGATCTTTACTGCTGCATCCAGGACACTCTTAAGTGAAACTGGTATGCACTCTATTGGGAGTGCAGAATAGGGAAGAATATAACAACTATTATTTAGGCTGCTGCCTTGACTCCTACTGTGCCAGCAGTTCTACCCACTATTGCTCCATCGGTGCAAATGTTCACACAAAAGCAAATAACACCTTAGTGTTATTAGATAAAAACAGTCTTCGGCCACGCATGGTGGCTCACGCCTGTAATCCTAGCACTTTGTGAGGCCAAGGTGGGTGGATCATAAGGTCAGGAGATCGAGACCATCCTGGCTAACATGGTAAAACCTTGTCTCTACTAAAAAAAAAGAATACAAAAAATTAGCCGGGCGTGGTGGCAGGCGCCTGTAGTCCCAGCTACTTGGGAGGCTGAGGCAGGAGAATTGTGTGAACCCATTCCTGCAGTAAGGTGAGATCGCACCACTGCACTACAGCCTGGGCGACAGAGCAAGACTCCATCTCAAAACAACAACAACAACAACAACAAAACAGTCTTCACCTTAGACTCCCAGAAGCCCACAAACCATACAGTAGAGAATTACTGGTCTTAAAAAATGTCTTTTTGGCCAGGCATGGTGGCTCACGCCTGTAATCCCAGCACTTTGGGAGGCCGAGGCGGGCGGATCACAGGGTCAAGAGATCGAGACCATCCTGGCCAACATGGTGAAACCCTGTCTCTACTAAAAATAAAAAAAATTAGCCGGGCACAGTAGTAGGCGCCTGTAATCCCAGCTACTTGGGAGGATGAGGTAGGAGAATCGCTTGAATCTGGAAGGCGGAGGTTAGAGTGAGCCGAGATCACGCCATTGCACTCCAGCCTGGGCAAAAAGAGCGAAACTCTGTCTCAAAAAGAAAAAAAAAATATTTTTCATTTTTAACTCCCAGCTGAAACATTATTTCCCTAGGAAACTTTCCCCAAGACAGCTCTAAGTAGAGGTCCCCAGTTACATTCATATCAAAACTTGTAAGATGTATTTCAGTGTTTTTTTATTTTATATCCCTAGTGCCCCACATGCTGCCTGGCATAAAGTAGGCATTCAAATGTTAGAACAGTTACCACTTATCAAAAACTCGCTAATGTTGAGCCGTGTGCTAACTTCAGTTTCTTAGCCTCTCGGCAACCTTTTGAGGTTTGGTACTATTATTGTCTCAGATTTAAAGATGAGGAAAGACTTGAAGAAAGCTGTCCAAAGGCAGAGCTGGTGAAGCTAAGATTTGGGCCTCGGACTGCTTGGCTCTAGAGCCTGTGTTCCTAACTACTGAGCTATTATGCACACACACAAATATATACAGGAGAAAGTCCACATGGCTATCTCTAGTGTTCAGTTCACTCCATTGCTGAAGTAATGCTAGCTTCAACTTTAACATAAAACCCTCCCCAGTGCTATGACTTAACTTTCTTTATGAATTACTTTTTTTTTTTTTTTTGGGATGGCGTTTCGCTCGTTGCTCAGGCTGGAGTGCAACGGTGTGATCTCGGCTCACCAACCTCCAACTCCCGGGTTCAAGCTATTCTCCTGCCTCAGCCTTCCGAGTAGCTGGGATTACAGGCATGCACCACCACACCCGGCTAATTTTGTATTTTTAATAGAGACGGGGTTTCTCCATGTTGGTCAGGCTGGTCTCGAACTCCTGACCTCAGGTGATCTGCCTGCCTCAGCCTACCAAAGTGTTGGGATTACAGGGGTGAGCCACCGCGCCCAGCCCATCAAATACTTTATCTTCAAAGAGCATTTAAAGAGATTTCATATATTAGATTTGACGTAAGGAGGCACTATTCTAGCATTCTGGAGTCATGGCATCTAAATGGTTGTGAGAGTTACACTTTGAGTGTAACATTAATTTGAACATACAAAGAACACCATTTGCTCACCCGATCTGCGTTCTCTGCCAGGGATCTGACCAGACTGCAGCAACCCCTTCAGCCTCTCCACTTCAGCCAGAGTTGAAGCATTTGCTATAGCATTCTGGAGGACAGACGGCAATGGAGATGGATGATTAACTTCAATCAAGTATCAACTACCCAGAAAACTAAGTATCAATCACCTACAGAAATTCACAGCAACTTCTCCATTTGGAATATTAAACACTTCGGTGTTGGGGGAAGAATGTTATTGGCCCACAAAAATAAAACTAGAAGCCAAAACACAAATTTCTAAAATTGGTGAAGAGATGCAGGCCTTCTTATAAAAGAGTAAATAATCACTCCACATGTCCTAAAATCATAGTTAAGTGAAGTAACTATTTGGAATTAAGTTACTGAATAATTTAAGGAGGCAATATTATAAAACTAGGGTCCCTACTGATCAGCCAAAAGGATTTGCCAGACAGCAAATCTTTGAAAGTAAAAATTAAGGCAAACACTGAGACAGCATACCAAGGTAACTAACTGTTCAAAGTGATAAATGCACCCTGGAAAATGAGAAAGACAAAGCTGCCTCCACATTAATCAGCTTGTGTAATTTTAAGTCTGATCAAATAATAACTTTATGCTAGTTTTTCCTTAAACAGAAATATTGTTATATGCTAATAACTGTGGGAAAAAAAAATCTGCAATGTTCAGAACATGTTTATTATCCAACTTTGTGTTCTGAACCCATCTTAGCTCGTTCCAGTCAAGAAGCCTAACACATGATTACCTTGATTGCTTCTACATCCCCTGGAGATGGCCCACCTTTCTTTTTGTCAGTTGGCAAACCAGCACCTGGATTAAAACTTAAGAGGGGGAAGAACATAACTGTTAAACCTAGACCAACAGAAGTTGCTTCTCTTTTACTTTCAAAAGCTTTTGAAAGTAATTCAACCAGTGTAGTATCTTATCTTTGTTAACAAACTGATACAAGAACTCTCTCCTTCAGAAACACCATCCAGTTCATCTTTCTATATGGAAAATAGGATGTACATGGTATCACATTGAGACTGACTACTGAAATATTTGCTCTGCTAACCTGGTAGAAATTTCTTGTGATGTATGGACCATTGATGTACATGGACTATAAGCACTCAAATTTAATACCACATTAATATGTCAGAGTTTTTGGTTAATTTTGTAGGAGACGAACTGCCAGACAGATCAGATCATGTTTCTGAAGGTGAAGTAGAGTTAAGTTGGATATCCGTGTCTTACGTTTTGCTTCTCCTGGCAATATCCTTTGCAAGCTGTGCACCCCGTTTGCCCTTGAACATTTTCTCTGCTTCCTGACGCTCCTACAGCGACACCACACACAGAGTTAATGGAAATAGGAATACCACATGCATTTAGATGCATTCCTCAGAAGACATGGAAGCGAACTCTCCTACAATACTCCAGGCTGGTGAAAACACCAAAAAGCCAATTTCAAATTAAGAGAAGACACAGTAGTCTTCTTTCTTTGGTAAAGCTCCCTGAAGAATGTTCACTCTCCTAGTTCCAAGGAGGGGATCCCAGGGAACTAAGAAGGCAATTATATAAATAATAAAATAATGAACTCCTAATAAAGGGAAAAACCTTCCTAACAAACAGAGCTGCACAAAAGTGGGTTACATTAAGTTCTCCACTAGGAATGTATCTAAGCAGACAATCCAGAGTGTTCACTGTGGCCTCAACATTTTGCAAACTTTGGAATGGCCAGCATTACATAAAAGAGCTTTAACTTAAAAGTTCTATCATAAACTCTGCTATTAGAAAAAAATTTGACGTAACATTTCCCCCCCACTTTCATTACAAACTAATGGTAAAATTTACTTTAGACAATTTTAATAATCAGTAATAAAAATATAAAGAAAAACACACAACTCTATAATGACTCACAAGCAACAGATTACTACTTACTTTTAGTTTCACTTTCTGGAAATCCAGTACTCTGACTTGCGGAACTTTATAAATCACATACAATCTGTAATGCTTCTTATTGGTTACCGGATTTCTTAGAATACTACAAGAAAAAAAGTAACACAATGGCAAACTTGTTCATGGCACAGCACTCAAAAGGTCTGTTTGAATAGTCTAAGGAACCTATAAATCAAGGGAACATTCACAATTCTTCACATTTCAACATTGTAACAATTTACCATTAAGGAAATATATTCAATATTTCTTTGTAAAAGGCACTTTTAATTAACTGATTACATTAAGGTCAAGGCTGGTAAAAGTAATGTTATTTTAAAGGACTTCATTCATTTTGTCACAATATGTAATTCCCATACCTTAGGTAAGTCAGTGATTTGAGAGATGCCAGAGGGTCCAGATCACCCTGTAAAGTAATGGCCACAGGTAAGAACACGAATACTACATGCTATTTTGAGATTTGGAAAGGGAGAGTGCTTTTGAAGCAAGTTGTCTTTTATTTATTTACTTAACTTTTACTCTCTAGCACCAAGCCCAATACCAGCACATCACAAATGTTTAAATAATTTCTTTCTTTTCTTTTTTGTGAGACGGAGTCTTGGTCTATCGCCCAGGCTGGAGTGCAGTGGCACAATCTCGGCTCACTGCAAGCTCTGCCTCCCGGGTTCACACCATTCTCCTGCCTCAGCCCCCTGAGTAGCTGGGACTACAGGAGCCTGCCACCACGCCCGGCTAATTTTGTTTTGTATTTTTAGTAGAGACGGGTGTCATGCATGAAGAGACCACCAAACAGGCTTTGTGTGAGCAATAAAGCTTTTTAATCACCTGGGTGCAGGCAGGCTGAGTCTGAAAAGACAGTCATCGGAGGGAGATAAGGGTGGGGCCGTTTTATAGGGTTTGGGTAGGTAAAGGAAAATTACAGTCAAAGGGGGGTTGTTTCTGGCGGGCAGGAGTAGGGGTCACAAGGTGCTCAGTGGGGGAGCTTTTTGAGCCAGGATGAGGCAGGAAAAGGAATTTCACAAGATAATGTCATCGCTTAAGGCAAGGACCCGCCATTTTCACTTCTTTTGTGGTGGAATGTCATCAGTTAAGGTGGGGCAGGGCATTTGCACTTCTTTTGCACTGATTCTTCAGTTACTTCAGGCCATCTGGGTGTCTATGTGCAAGTCACAGGGGATGCAATGGCTTGGCTTGGGCTCAGAGGTCTGACAAGGGGATTTCACCATGTTAGCCAGGATGGTCTCGATCTCCTGACCTGGTGATCTGCCCGCCTTGGCCTCCCAAAGTGCTGGGATTACAGGTGTGAACCACCAGGCCCGGCCGTGGGCCTCACTCTTAATAGAAATCATGTCCCAACACGGCCCTGCCCTGAAGAGAAACTTCTGGAACAGACGCAAATTGGGTAGATGGCGGGGGAGGGGTGTGTGTGTGCAAGAGTCACAATGAGAAAAAAATACAGATAAAAACAGGGAGAGCAGAGCCAGAAATTCTCAAAAGCAAGCTGGCATCTTCAAATAAGTCACAAAAACCACCAGAGGGAGCTCTAGAGCTTGATACTGTTTTACCCCCACTGAAGATGATCCAAAAAGGAATAAAGAACAAAGTGGTAACATTTGTTACATACATAGTGTAAAACATAATGGTGATGTAGTGATGGGTTTCAAGAATAAATATGTAACAAGCTGAAGGGTGCTGAAATGTTGAAGGTCACTGTACTGTATTGTTTAGGAGGATAAAGGTGTCAAAGTTTAAAATTAAATGTTGAAGGTCACAGTATAGTGATCTTAACATTTAATTTTAAACTTTTATAAATATGTATGTTTTAATTTCTAAGATGCTAACTCAAGACTGAAAGAGAGTAAGTAATTTCTAAACCATTAGAAGCAAAAATGGAATGACAGAAGGAGAGCATGTACAATAAAGGAGAGAAAAAGGATTGAAAAATGGATGGTACAAACAGAAAGCCCCAGAACAGAGAAAAGACAAACTGGAACACATCAGTAATTACATTAAATGTAAACAGACTAAATATAAATAATTCACTTAAAAGAGCTTTCAGACTGGATTGTAAAAAATTCTAATCAGAGCCAGGCGCGGTGGCTCACGCCTATAATCCCAGCACTCTGGGAGGCCGAGGTGGGTGGATCACAAGGTCAGGAGTTCAAGACCAGCCTGACCAACATGGTGAAACTCTGTCTCTACTAAAAAAAAAAAAAAAAAAAATACAAAAATTAGCCAGATGTGATGGTGCCCACCTGTAATCCCAGCTACTTGGGAGGCTGAGGCAGCAGGAGAATCTCTTGAACCCGGGAGGCAGAGGTTGCAGTAAGCCGAGATCTCACCACTGCGCTCCAGCCACTCCGTCTCAAAAAAAAAAAAAAAAAAAAAAAAAAAAAAAAAAAAAATCCAACCATACAGTTTTCAACAGATAAATCTAAAAGACAAGAAGTACAGAAAAGTCGAAAGTAAATTTTGGATGGAAAAAGATTTATCATGCATATAACTAACCAAAAGAAAGATTGTTTTAGTATATCAGGTAAAAGAAACCCAAAAGTAAACAGCATTAATAGAGACAGAGAGTCACAACATAATAAAAAGGTTCTGTTCACCAGAAAGATATGAGTAATTCAAAATTTGCATGTATCAAATAAGGCAACTTCAAAAATATACAAAACTAAAATTGACAGAACTTCAGGGATAGTCAAATCCACTACCATGCTGTGAGATTCTAACATACCTCTCTCAGTAACTGATAAGCCCAATGGTCTTCATTTTTGCAAAGAGCTTTAAATACAACTATAATTTCTCTAACAACACCTATCATGAGACACATTGCCTATAAATACGTATTTCTGGTTGAATATTTCACACACTTTAGAAAGGACATGGCCATGGACCAGTGCTTTCTTACATTTGTAGTCAAGCATCTCCTTGAGAATCTGAAGGATGTTATGGACCTCGTCCACAAGGAAAGGAACACAGTTCATTCCCAACAATCAGGAAAATATGGGAGGAAGGTTAGGTCACAAAATTAAGTTATGCGATTTTTTTTTTGAAATGGGGTCTCGCACTATTGCCCAGACTGGAGTGCAGAGGCATGATCATGGCTCACTGCAGCCTCCACTGACTGCTAGGGCTTAAGTGATCCTCCCACTTCAGCCTCTGAAATACTTGGGACCACAGATGCCCGCTACCACATCTGGGTTTTTTTTTTTTTTTTTGAGATGGAGTCTCACTCTTCGCCTAGGCTGGAGTGCAGTGGCATGATCTTGGCTCACTGCAACCTCTGCCCCCTGGGTTCAAGCAGTTCTCCTGTCTCAGCCTCCTGAGAAGCCGGGATTACAGGTGCCCACCACCACACCCGGCTAATTTTTGTATTTTTAGTAGAGACAGGGTTTCACCATATTGCCCAGGCTGGTCTCGAACTCCTCACCTTGTGATCCGCCTGCCTCGGCCTCCCAAAGTGCTGGGATTACAGGCATGAGCCACTGTGCCTGGTCTTTTTTTTTTTTTTTTTTAATTACTTATAGAGAGAGACGAGGTCTCACTACGTTGCCCAGGCTGGTCTAGAACTCCTGGGCTCAAATGATCCTCCCACCTTGGCCTCCCAAAGTGCTTGGATTACAGGCATGAGCTATGGCACCTGGCCTACAATATAAATTTAAGCATCCAGTGTTTAAGTGAATAATTTAGGTTACAAAACAATATACAGTATTTCAATTATGTTAAAAATTGGATACACAGAGCAGAAATTTAAAAAGCATAGAAACAATTCCAAGTGGACTGTTCATCTAATGTGAAGAGTAAAACAAGGTTTTTTTTTTTTTTTTTTTTTTTTTGAGACAGAGTCTTGGTCTGTCGCCCAGGCTGGAGTGCAGTGGCCGGATCTCAGCTCACTGCAAGCTCCGCCTCCCGGGTTCCCGCCATTCTCCTGCCTCAGCCTCCCGAATAGCTGGGACTACAGGCGCCCGCCACCTCGCCCGGCTAGTTTTTTGTATTTTTTTTTTTTTTTTTAGTAGAGACGGGGTTTCACCGTGTTAGCCAGGATGGTCTCGATCTTCTGACCTCGTGATCCGCCTGCCTCGGCCTCCCAAAGTGCTGGGATTACAGGCTTGAGCCACCGCGCCCGGCAGGTTTTTATACTAGAACTGTTCAACAAGATTTAATGCACATCAGATATGTAATCTAAAATTTTCTAGTAGCCATGTTAAAATAAATAGGTGAAACTAATTTTAATAATATGCCATTTAACCTATTACCAAAACATTACCATTTCAACATCGATATAAAATTACTGAGATAGTTTACTTTTTTTTTTTTTTTGCACTTAAGTCTTTGAAATCCAGTGTGTATTTTATAGTTCTACCACATCTTATTTATAAGTAGCCACCTGTAGTTACTGGTACTGTATTGGACACTGCAATTCTAGAAAACAACATAGCAGTTTACAACTCTGGAATAGGGGAAGCTTAAACATCAAAAGGGCTACAATAAAGAAAAAGATTGATACATTGGACTGCACCTAAATTAGGAACTTCTCTAACAGGACATCCTAAGTCAAAGTGCAAGTAAGAGTAGGAAAATATTTGCAACATACAGCTGCAGAACCCAAAAGGCCCAGATCCTGAATTAAGAAAAAGACAAGCGGATACTGAGATCATTTTCTATGAGATTTTCTAGATTTTGTAAATTTTCTGTAGGAAGCACATAGTACCTTTAATCCCACCCACCAAATACATTTTCCTTCTGTGCAACTTACCAGTTCCACGAGACTATTATTGGTGAGAATGAGTTCTGTCAGACAGGGCAGAGCCTGATCAAGTCCCTCACCTATACGGCTAAAATAAAAAGAGAGTCTTAGTAAAAGTGAAAATTAAATAAGCTCACAATTTTAATTACCTCCTTGCTCAGAGGATCTCAGAGAGACACTTACAGATCCTTTTTCCAACACCCTGACAAAGAGGAAACAAAGCAAAAAGAACCCTTTTCTGAAGCCACAGCATCAGCGACAGAAGTGGGATTTTAGAACCCCTGCCTATGGGACACTGCCTGGGGCTAATTCTACTGTCACACTGTCTAGTGGAACCTGAGAAAAGGTGCAACCTCTGGGTGGCACAAACTACTTAACTCACTTCATGATTTTTTTGTGCAGGCAGTGCAGAAATACAAATAATTCTGCATTCACAGCTCAAGTACAAGACACAACAACTATACTATAGGGGAATGGTTAACCTATGAGATATATTTCTATCTGAAGGAAATCCCACTCACCATCCAGTACCTTTAAAGACATTATCTACACACCAAGTGCTTTTTTTCCAATAAAGTTTACACAGAGCTGATGAAGACAGGGTCAAAAAAGATCTCAATTTCAATAAGTAACAGTCTAGAAATCAGTTGCAGTTAAAAAAAAAATAGAGACTCTCAGTCAAAAGTATAATTGTTACCTTTATATATGCTTTTACTATGACCCCTTTGATAATTGTTCTAGAAGTCAAACTGTATACAAAGCAACATGCTCTTAATTAGAAACTTACCATGAAAATAAAAATACATGATTTCTGAACAGACACAAGACTAGACTAAAGCCAGGTTAATCTCTGGATCTCTATAGGAAAAGTGAAGTTCATTTCTCATTTTAAGAAAAAACATGTATTGAATGTGGCTTCCATTATGGAAAAAATATTTTTTAAAAATATAAAAATTAAATTAAAAAAACCATGTAGGTTTAACCGGTAGTACGTGCTACAGCTTCTTCAGGGAACACTGCAACATTTACCCTAGGGGGAAAAAATTACTTTCCCCTATAGGCACTTACCATATTCTGTTGTTGTTCACTAACAATGTTTTCAGTCTTCTCAACAAAGGAAAACCATCCAGTTTCCTGATCTCATTGTCAGAAAAATCAATAGCATCAAACTGGTCTAATGTAGCACCTAGATTTTCAATGACAGGAATTTTATACCCTGTAAAATGGAGGAAAAAAAACACACAAGAGGTATTAATATAACTAAACAGCCCCTTAAAACATTAGCAGTATTTCATAGTATCTGATTCCAGGCTTTGATTTATTCAGGAAGCATTACCTAGCACCTATGCCATGTCATACATGCCTTGCCACTGTACAAGATACTAGAGAGAAAATGCTGAACGAGTCTCAAGTGCCCAGTGCCATGAAGCTTACAATCTAATGACAACAAGGACAAGAACAATAATAATGGGTGATATAGGTAGCTAACATTTATAAGAACATTTACAAGGTGCCTCACACTGTTCTAAGTCATTTGGGCTAGTTAAGCGGAATCCGCACAACAGGAATTTACACTTTGAGCTGCTTAGTCTCAGTGCCCAAACAGCGTTCAAACATTGTGGATAGTTTTCCACTCTTGCATCTCCACGGGCCAGATTCTTAGAACCCATCAGAACAGCCTCAAGATATGACAGTTCTCCCTCCCCTCCCCCAGCTACAATTTAGAGCTGAAGAACTCAATGGTTTACATAGAGTAATAAACCTGTGAACACTCAAATGTTAATTTGTCCAATTTGAGCATAATTACTGTGTTAGGCACTATAAGAAAAGAAATATTCTGAAGAAGCAAGGTCTACTAAAAAATAATTCACCCAAAGTTAAAGGGCACAATTCAGAGCCATACTACACGTATTGCATCAAAATACGTATTCTCAATATTGCACATACTCCATAAAGAGAAATGGCAGGGATCATCAAAAGTGGTGAGTTGGGCCGGGCGCAATGGCTCAAGCCTGTAATCCCAGCACTTTGGGAGACCGCGGCGGACGGATCACCTGAGGTCGGGAGTTCGAGACCACCCTGACCAACATGGAGAAACCCTGTCTTTACTAAAAATACAAAATTAGCCGGGCGTGATGGCGCAGGCCTGTAATCCCAGCTACTCGGGAGGTTGAGGCAGGAGAATCGCTTGAACCCGGGAGGCAGAGGTTGCAGTGAGCTGACATCGCGCCATTGCACTCTAGCCTGGGCAACAACAGCGAAACTCCGTCTCAAAAAAAAAAAAAAAAAAAAAAAAAAAAAGTGGTGAGTTGCTCTTGAACTGAACCTTTCTCTAACAAACTTAATTTCAACAAAATAAAAATACTGGGGGCCGAGCGCAGTGGTTCACGTCTTAATCCCAGCACTCTGGGAGGCCGGCGGAGGCGGATCACCTGAGGTCAGGAATTCGAGACTAGCCTGACTAACATGGCGAAACCCCGTCTCTACTAAAAATACAAAAATCAGCCAGGCGTGGTGGCTCACGCCTGTAATCCCAACAACTCGGGAGGCTTGAGGCACAGGAATCACTTGAACTGGGGAGGTGGAGGTTGCAGTGAGGCGAGACCACACCACTGCACGCCAGCTGGGGTGAAAGAGCGAGACTCCATCACATCACAACACAACACAACACAACACAACACAACACAACGGGATTTCCCAAAGGTCAGCAAGAAATCTAAGCAGAACACAACACACAACACAACACAACGGGATTTCCCAAAGGTCAGCAAGAAATCTAAGCAGATCCCGCAGCGATGCTGCTCCAAAGCCATAGGTCCCCGTGGGAACAAATCTCAGGCTACGGCTGCATGGTCTTATCCCCAGAGAAGTTGCTCTTCACATCCTTTTTAAAGTCGTCTCCTGAAATGCCAACTAGCTAGCTGCCCTCCCAATATCTTACCAAGTCTTGCTAAGGTTGAAATAGTACAGGAATCTGAATAATTGCGAGCGCTTCCACAACTTACACACAGCACAGGGCTGTGCAAACCTGGGTCACACAGTTCAATTTTTAAAACGTCTTCATAAAGGGGAAACGCCAGACAAAGGTACTAAGTAGAAAATACTGGGGGAAACAATCGCTGTTGTTCGGGGACTTGGTTTCCTCCCTCACATTAGGAACAACGAACACATATCCCATCTACGCTCAAAATATCGTCTGGCGGCAAGTATTAAGAACCAATCACTCGCCCTGCACTAGCGTTACAACCATTAACGAGCCGCTCTTCCGGGCCCTCAAACAGAGCCAACTGCGAAACAGCCAAGCAAGGCCTAATAGAGCCCCACGAGTATGCACCAGGAAGTAATGAAGTCACTCGTGCCTGTCAAGAGGCACGGCGGTAAGAGAAGGCTCCAAGAGCCTAACGGGATGCTCATTTGGCAACAACGGCAAGAATCAGGCCCCGCGTTCCCTGCGCAGCCCGGTCGGAGCTCAGACAACCGGCCCGCGGGCCAAGCTCCGGCCTTCGGTGCACGCGGCAGAGCGCGGATAATAAGGCGACGCGGTGCCGCCCGGGGGCTGGCCGCCCACGCCCTCGGACTCACCTCGGAGGTCCAGCTCCCGGTCGCGCACCGCGTTGGTGTACTGCGCCGCCTGCTCGATCAGCTCCGCCGTCAGCTTGACCATCCTGCTGCCTCCCGTCTCCTCGCGCCGTGGAAAGCCCGTGGCCTCCCGCCAGCGAGACGTCCCAGCGTGCCCCGCGCCCCACCGCCAGGCAGCACCAATCGCAGCCCCCGAGTGCGCGCGCAGCTCGCCCGCCAGGCCGAAGCAATCGAAGAGCCACGCCTTCGGGGTCGTTCTTGCCGGAAGTCTTGCCGGGCGCGCAGGGGCTGTGTCTGGTTCTGGGTTCTTTCCTGGGGTGTGTTTGGAGTCTGGAGAACCTATGATTCCAGACGTTGGTGTTTAAAAGTTAAGGCGAATGTGGAAACATCCGAGGGGAACTTTTTCATGCATTAGCGCACCTTGAGGTGGGACGGGAAGCTGTGACTGCTCTCCCTCCACCAGCCGGCGCGGGGACCCGTGGGGTTCAGTGAAGGGTCCAGGAGTTCAGGTACCCGTCCTGGGCCTGGGCCTTGGCTCCGGGTTACAGTGTGAGATCCCGGGCTAGGTGGCCCGCCTGGGGCAGGTCGCCGGGACAACCCCACAGCTCCGCAAGTCCAACCTGGCCTAGGGCATGGTAGGGTTTGCGGTTAAGCTTGTGGCCTTTAGACTTCTGAATATTCATATGAAGTATGATATACAGAAAAGTGTGCATATGATGAATTTACAGCGTGATTAATGACCAGAGTGAACACAACTGCTTAGCCGACACCGAGATCCAAAAAACCACTATTCTGAAAGCCTTCCTCTTTCCCAAAGGCAACCGCGAACTCAACACTACAGATTCGTTTTGCTTGCTTTTGATATAAATAGAATCATGCAGTATGCTTTTTTTGGCCTAGTTTCTTTGAGTCTATATTATGTCTGGAGTCCATCCAGGTTGCCTACAGAGATGGTTTGTTTGCTTTCGCTGCTGAAGAGAGTTCCATTGTATATATTATACCATAAATTACTTATTCTGCTGTTGATGGACATCAAAGTTGTTTTCTGTTTAGGGCTATTCTGAGTAATGCTGCTATGAATTTTCTGGTACGTGGATCTGATGCACATTTGCATGAGTTTTTCCTGGAGTGGAATTGCTGGGACATAGGGTATGATATCTATCATCAATAAGTAATGCCCAACAGTTATACTAAGAGGCTGAAATAATATACACACTCCAGCGGTGTGTAAGGGTTTTCATGGCTTCCAGCTTCAGCCTTGTTTGCATTTTAAGTCTATAACTTTAGCTATTCTGATGGGTGTGTGGTGGTATTGCACTACTGCTTTGCTTTTCTCTAATAACTAATGAAGCTGAGAACTTTCTCATGTGTATGGTGCCCATTCTGATAGCTTCCTTTGTGAAGTGTTCTTTCGAGTCCTTGGCTCATTTTTTTCCTTATGGAGTTGTCTGCCTTTTTTCTTATTGATTCTTGGAATTTCTTTATATATTAGGGATATGAACACACGCTGTGGCTTGCCTTTTCACTCTTAATGGTGTTGTTTGATTAGAATTTTTTTTTTTTTTTTTAAGACAGGGTCTCGCTTTGTCACCTAGGCCAGAGTGCAGTGGTGCCATCAGGACTCACTACAGCCATGACCTCTCAGGCTCAAGAGATCCTCCCCCTCAGCCTCCCAAATAGCCGGGGCTATATGCACAGGCCAAGAGGCCTGTCTAACTTTTGTATTTTTTGTAGAGACGAGGTTTTGACATGTGGCCCAGGCTGGTCTCCAACTCCTAAGCTCAAGTGACCTACTTGCCTCAGACTCCCACAGTGCTGGGATTACAGGCATGAGCCACCATGCCTGACTGAGAAGTTTCCAATTTTTATGTAGTTCAATTATTTACTTTAGGTTAGTGGATTGGGTGTGTGTGCATGTACCTTAAGAAATCTTCCCTTACCCCCATCATATTTTCCTATGTGATCTACTAGACAATTGTTTTGCCTTTCACATTTAGTTCTACAATCCACCTGGAGATGATTCTCCTTGAACTTTTATTGAAGTATGATATACATAAAGAAGAGTGAAAACTGAACACACCCAAGCAACTAGCATCCTCATAAGAACAGGACATTGCCACATTCCAGAAGCCCCCCTCCTGTCTTCATCTAGTCACCACCCTTGCCCCAAGGGTAACCATTATCCTGACATCTTGTATAGATTTGCTTTGCCTAGTTTTGTATTTATGCAAATGAGGTACCTTACATATTTTTTGCTTAACATTATGTTTGTGTGTAGATGTAGTTCATTTATTCTCACTGTAATATAGTATTTAATTGTGGATGTTTCACAATTTACTTATCCATTCTGCTGTTGAACATTTGGGTAATTTTCACTCTGGAGCTTTTATATTATAAATAGTGTACCTACAAACACAATAATATATCTTTATGTGAATGCATATACTGATATATACCCAGGGATGGAATTACTGGGTCATAGGGTTTACTTATGTTCAGCTTAAGTAGGATATAGTTTTCCAAAGTTGTTGTACCAACTTAAACTCCTTGCTAACGTTTAGTATTGTCTTTTTAATCTTAGCCATTCTGGTACATAGGTAATGGTATGAAATTGTGGTTTTAACTGTATTTCCCTAATTACTAACATAGTTGAGAACTTTAAAAAATATATTTATGTTCATTTGGATAACCTCTTTAATGAAGTGTCTGCTTAGGTGTTTTGCCCATTTTTCTACTGGGTTTTTTTCTTTAAATGATTTGTAGGAGCTCTTTATATTGTTTCAATAGGAATCCTTGTGAGCTATGTCTGTAGTGAATGTTTTCTCCCTGTGGCTTGTGTTTTCACTCTCTTAATGGTATCTTTTGATGAACAGAAGTTCTTCATTTTAATACAGTCTGATTTATGAATCTTTCCCTAGTTAATGGTTTTCGAGTATGCTTTGAGAAACTTTTGCCTACTCCAAAATTATGAATATTTTCTTCTAAAAGCTTTATTCTTCCACCTTTTGCATTTAGATCTGCAGTCTCTCTGGCATAGATTTTTGTGTATAGTCTAATATAGGGAAGAAGATATATTTTTCCCCATATGGATACTTGGTTGACCCAGCACCATTTATTGAAAAGACCATCTTTTCCCCCACTGCTCTGCAGAGCAACTCTTCAAAAATCAAGTGTCCAAATATGTGAGGGCCTGCTTCTGAACTAGCTCTTCTGTTCCATGGGTTTAGTCAGCCATCCTTGCAGAATACAAGCTTTAGAAAAAGACTTAGTATTTGTCCCTCAAAAAAAGCTCCCATTTTTTTTCTCAGATTATCTAGTAGTTATCTGGTTATTCTAATCCTTTGCATGTGAACATAAAGTATAGATATGTCTTCTATCTGAAAAGGCACCCATGATTTGACTTGTATTGTGTTGGATCTGTAGATGAATTTGGAGAGAATATCTTTAAAATATTAAGTATTCCAATCAATGGGCATGTTACAACCCTATATTTATTGAGGTACTCTTTAATTTCAGTAGCCTCTTACAGATTTTGTATCTAGGCCTTGTATATCCTTTACTAGATTGTGTAGATATTTGATAGATTGTCTAGATGTTTGATAGTTTTTGATGCTACTGTAAATAGTATCTTTTGTTTAAAAACTCCATTTTCTAATCATTAGTTTCAACACATTTAAATACAGTAGATGTTTGTATATTGGTGTTACATCCAGCGATCTTGTGAAATTTACTTATTAATCATAATAGTTTTATCTGTAACCATTCTTATGGATTTTCTACATACATAACCATGTTATTTGAGAATAATGATAGTTGGCCGGGTGTGGTGGCTCATGCCTGTAATCCCAGCACTTTGGGAGGCTGAGGTGGGTGGATTACCTGAGGTCAGGAGTTCGAGACCAGCCTGGCCAACATGGTGAAACCCTGCCTCTACTAAAAATACAAAAATTAGCTAGGTGTGGTGGCACGTACCTGTAATCCCAGCTACTTGGGAGGCTGAGGCATGAAAATCACTTGAACCAGGGAGGTGGAGGTTGCAGTGAGCGGAGATCATGCCACTGCACTCCAGCTCTGGGCAACAGAGTGAGACTCGGTCTTAAAAAAAAAAAAAAAAAAAAGAAGAATAATGATAGTTTTATTTCGTCCTTTCCAATTATTATACTGGTTATTTTTTTCCTTGTTACACTGGCTGGGATCTTTAGGAGAATGTTGAACAGTAGTGGTAGTAAATATGCTTTGGCAGGCATCACTTCATAGCCAAGAAACTCTAACCAATGATCGTTAACATCACCAATAATGGAACAGATCATGTACTCCCTGCTAGAATGCAGTGAGAACACAGAATGCGACTGTGAGATTCCTGTCAAAGATGCATGACTTGACTCAAAACGTGAGGAAACCTCAGACAAGCGCGCACTGAAGGACAACCTACAAATAACTGGCCTATAGTCTTTAAAAGGTTCCAGATCATGAGGCAAGGAAAGACTGAGGAACTGTTCCAGATGGAAGAACATTAAAGAGACATGATGACTAAGTGAAAAGTGTTATTCTAAACCAGATCGTTTTGCTAAGAACTTTATTGGGACAACTGGCAGAACTAGAATTCAGTCAGAGGTTTAGATGGTAATAACATATCAATATTAATTTCCTGATTCTGATGGCTGTGCAGGAGAATGTCATTGATTCTAGGAAATACCCACTAAAGCATTGGGTGGGGGAGGTCATAGGGTATAATATCAGCAACTTACTCTCAAATTGGGAGAGAATTTCTTTATATTGTACTTGGAACATTTTTGTTTTTTGAGATGGAGTCTTACTGTGTTGCCCAGGCTGGAGTACAGTGGTGTAATCTTAGCTCACTGCAATCCCTGCCTCCTAGGTTCAAGTGATTCTCATGCCTCAACCTGTCAAGTAGCTGGGATTACAGGCACTCGCCACCATGCCTGGCTAATTTTTATATTTTTAGTAGAGACGGGGTTTTGTCATATTGGCCAGGCTGGTCTCAAACTTCTGACCTCAATAAGTGATTTCCCCTGCCCCCCGTCCCCGCCTCAGCCTTCCAAAGTGCTGGGATTGCAGGCGTGAGCCATCGCACCTGCCCAGTCACTGCAACTTTTGTTTAACTAAAAAAACAACAAAAAAAATAAACAAAATAACTAAAGAATTAAAATACCTTTAAAAAGTTAAAATAACTAAAAAAATTAAACAAAATAATTTAAAGAAGTTAAAATAACTAAAAAATTAAACGAAGTAACTTAAAAGTTAAACAAAATGACTAAAAAACAAAATAACTAAAAATGTTAAACAAAAGAACTAAATAATGAAAAAAGTTAAACAAAATAAAACCTAAACTTCATTTAATTCCAGAGAGGACCACCAGGTGGAGTCCTTAGGCCAGAGAGCTTGTTTTAACTTGGGGCCCTTCTGTTGCTGTGTTTAAAAAAAAAAAAAAGAAAAAAGGAGAGGGGTGGTGTCTCTTTACTTCAAAAAGGGAAAGTTGTACAAGTTTCCCGTTCTTCAGCATAGGAATAGGGGCAGAAATCACACCATATGTGGTTTTATTCATTTAGGGTATCTCTATGAAGTTGCAAACAATTTTCTTTTTTGATTCCATTTCTTTTGGCCGGAATTTCTCAACCTTGGCACTATTGACATTTTGGTCTGGACAGTTCTTTGTCATGGGGGCTGCTGTGCATTGCAGGGTGCTTAGCAGCATTCCTGGCCTCCACTCACTGGATATGAGTACATCCTTCCAGCTGTGACAACCCAAAATGTCTCCAGACATTGCCAAATGTCCCCTGGAAGACAAAAATTATCCCTGGTTGAGAGAGAACCACTGTTTTTGGCAACAGGATGTTCTCTGCCCTGGGCACTTTGGTTCCTGTTGTCTCAAAAGGGAAGCTAAGATACCTGGTCACCCTTAGTGTGGCTGCTCAGTAGTGGTGAGGGGCTTTGGACAGTGGGACTGAACCCTAGGATCTAAGGTGGGTGCTCAGTGCTGTACCATCTAAGGATGCTGTTCTGTGCTCAGAAAAGCCACAGAGCCTAGGGTATCAGGAAAGGACTTAAACAGCCAACCAGGAAGGATAGAGTCGGGGGTTCGTGTGAGGAAAGCAACAGTGAAGGCTGGGGCAGGGGAGCAGAATCTTCATTTCCCTCCAGCAGCCAGTGCCCAGTGGCCTCCCAGCTGGCTGGGCAGAACCTTAAGATGCTAGAGAATGGCCTTGGTGTATTACTTTCCATCACCCCTGCTTGTTCTTATTAAAATGTTTTTCTTTCCTCCTTCTCTGGGTGCCCCAACATACTCCAAGCTTTTAGGCAAAAGGCCCTCTCCAGCCATATTACCAATAATGCAAATGCAGTGGATGGTGGTCTCCCCAGGTTCAAGGACACTCCACTCCTGGACTCATTTAGACCATATTGCTATCTATCGATCATTTTTGATTGATTGATTGAGACAGGGTCTCGCTATATTTCTCAGGCTGGCTGCAAACTCCTGAGCTCAAGCCGTCCTCTTGCTTCTGAACCTCCCAAAATGCTAGGATTACAGGTGTGAGCCACTGTGCCTGGCCCTTTTATTTTTTTAAGTTCTGTCTACCCCCTCCCATTTCAGGCGTGTCTTCTGTAAAATGCAATTCTCACCAGTCCTTTGAAGAGTCACAAGATACAAAGTCAGCAGTGGCCTGGGAGGGATGGGGATGTACACATGGGGTCTACTGTGAGGTGCCCAAGAATTTGGGGATAAGGTCAGATAAACATCACCCCTTGAAAATAAAGCTAGTTTAAAACAAATGCATCATGGCTGCATTTGGGCAGCTGCAGAACGATGCCCCCCCTGCAGCCAGCCATCCTCCTTCCCTGGGCACACAGGTGGGAGCAACTTTGCCAATGTGCAGCCCAAGGCAAGGCAGTCACTTCTGTGGGCCTCAGTGTCCTTGTCTGAGAAATGACAGGTTTAGAGGAGGTGACCCATGATCCTGTCACTTAAAATCCATACATATATCCTGCCCGAGTCCAGACAATTTTAACCTCAAGTTTGGACCACTTGTGAGCAGACATTATATTTAGCTGGTCTCTTTCAACAAGGTGGAGTTTAGTGATTAGGACTTGGTGAACAACTTCTCAACTCCCCACCCAACTTGTCAGCCCCAAGATGGGCTTGCCTGGCCCAGCCACTTGACAAGGCTGCCTGGTTGGCTTTCCTGTAGTTGGTGTCCTTTGGGAAATAAAGGGAGTTTCTTCCTTTTTTTTTTTGGTTTTTTTTTGTTTGTTTGTTTTTGAGACGCAGTTTCACTCTTGTTGCCCATGCTAGAGTACAGTGGTGTGATCTTGGCTCACTGCAGCCTCCACCTCCTGGGTTCAAGCTATTCTCCTGCCTCAGCCTCCCGAGTAGCTGGGATTACAGGTGTCACCACCACACACGGCTAATTTTTGTATTTTTAGTAGAGAGAGGGTTTCACTGTGTTGGCCAGGCTGGTCTGAAACTCCTGACCTCAGGTGATCCGCCGGCCTCGGCCTCCCAAAGTGTTGGGATTACAGATGTGTGCCGCCACGCCCGGCCAGGAGTTTATTTCTGATTCAGCTGCAAACATGGTAGACTGTAAGCTCTCAGTGGGCAAAGAGCTCGGATTTATAGATATCCGAGCTCTAGGGTCTAAAAAGGTGCCGTGCACCAGTGGGACTTAACAGGTTGCTGGTTTTAATTCAATGTCAGTCTCATGGGCGGGGAAAGGAGTTGAATCTTTATCCCAAACACACTCATTCCTTCACTGCCTCACACGCACAACTCTGGTCAATTGGTGCTTGTGGTGGCCAGCTGTTGGGTTGTGTGGCCTGCCCTACCTTCTGAGAGCTGCACATTGCTCCCCTCTTTCGCTGCAAAGCTCCCTGCGGCCATATTCTTCTGCACAAGCCTGTCCTTGTAGCCACAGCTGATGACACAGGGAGAGTACCAATGTAAGGCAGGCTGACCAAGTCCTGTCCCTGGGAAAAGAAGAACCAAGAAACAGACCCAGGAAGTTGGCTTGAGGGGTTGGATTTGTACCAGTTTTACTTGGAAGATGCTGGAGGTCTTGTCATTTGTCCCATCAACTGGAGAAGGTGGCTATGAAGAGAAGGGCAGTGCTGCAGTACAGAGAGGATCCAGGTGACATTTAAGGCTGGTTCCAGGGTTCCCAAGGCTCTGCTGCACCCTTCCCTGAAATTCTGAATCCACTCTGGATTCAAAACAATGCCCCTCACTCACTCTTGTTTTCCCCTAAGTCATTTCTAGTGGGTGCATTTCCTTTACTTGAAGCCAGAGGATTCCTAGCAAGTACAAGCTTCTGACCTCACAGAGAGGCCACGGTAAACATCCCAAGGAGTGCATAAGCCATGGGTTCAGGGATTTCAGCCACTGCAGAAGACAAGCTGTAACCTAATTCAATCACAGTTGGCAGCTACCGGTGAAGAGGCTGGCAGTCTGGGCTGTGGGGAGCTTCCCCGTGACAGATGGAAGGGGTCCCTATATCTGGAGAGGCTCTAGAACCTCCTCCCAGTGAGGCTAATGTGGTCTGAAGAGGGTCTCTTTGCCAAATGACATTCTGGGGTTGGGATCTGGGATTTCCCCCACTACTTCCTTACATCATTTGCTAAAGCTCAAAAACTTCCACGTAACGACATCAAACAGATCTGAAACCACAAATAAAGTAACGTCCACTTAACACTTTGGTCAGCACTCATGTTTCATTTTGTGTGCCTTGGAAAGAAATACAGGCTCCTGTACCATGGGATGTTAACTCTTTTATTAATTTAGGGTTAACATTGTATTTGCTTCATTGATTTCTCTTTCCGAGTTGTAGATTCAATAAACATCATCTGGGTTCTCTCCAGCTCACAGGTGACAAGGCAAATGCACTGTCGTCAAACAGGGGAGCGGGACAATATGGAGAAAGACGAGGTCGAAAAAATTTAAGGCAAATGTTACTTCCCTATTCAAGGGAATTGATCAAGCAGATCTGTGCATTTCAATGAAAATATATGAAATATTTGTCAAAATAATTAACATCGGTAAAAATTACAACATGTAGCTTATAAAATGCCTACACAGGTTTGGCAGAAGAAATCCAACTGTGTCATGTAGACTCGTAACATACACAGACACAGAAGCATCCACCTTAAAAACGAGTCTTCTGAAGGGCAGAGGCCAAATGTATTTTAAAAGTAATTCCATAAAATGGGAAGTGATGGATGATTAACAGTGGATGGGCTGGCTTTACATTTTGTTCAGAGGAATTGCTTGGCCATCGGGGTACCTTTTGGCTGGCCACAGAATGCCTCCTGTTGCCCCTCCTCAGAAGGCTCTGCATCAGGTCGAGGTGGTCCTTCAGGCCATGAGACTCCTGAAGACACAGATAGAACACGGTAACAAGGAGAGCTCGGCTTGCTCAAAGGAGAACGCTGCGGGGAAAGAATCTTCTGGTCTGGGTTTGGAATTTGACTTTCTAAGCCACTGCTGCAGTTTCAGAAGTAGCTGACTATGTAGAAATAGATACTACGGCCCCAGTGGTCATACATTTTATGCCCTCAAACCTATCTTATTTATAGTCTGACCAAACCGTCCCCAGACTGCTCAGTGGCAGGCAATAAGCAGGTAGACTGCTGGCCCTTTGTCACATGTGAGGATGGCCCAGGGTTCGCCGGCTGGGCCAGGGAGATTTACTACAGAGCCGCAGTAAAGCACGGGGAGAAGAGTGATGTGTGATGCCAAGCGTCTTTCTTTTCTGCTTTGGTCTTGAAGATTCAGTAAACTTATGGTCCCAGAAGCTGCTCCAAAGCCGGAGCTGTGGATTCCCAGAATTCATTTTGTTCCTGTTACAGTTTGTCAGAAGACTGGAGCCAGCAAGCAGCATTTGAGAGGATATCACCATTTTAGGAACACTTCCTTAACAGCCACCACCCACCTGGCTTGAGTGCCCAGAGATGCTGCTCCTGGGGAGTAAAGCTGTCAGGTGCAGGGCAGCACCCCTGAAACAGGCTCTGGCCGACAGTCTGGAGGAGGGTGGACAGATGGATGGATGGGGGTCCCTGCCCTCTGTGGGCAGCCAGACACCCCTACCCGGCCAGGAGGCACGTGCGGCAGCAGAACTGAATGAAGAGTTTCCGTTCACACAGCCGGTTAGACTTCACCATCTCGCAGAATGTCTCATCAGCTGGGGCCCAGCATCAGGAAAGGAAAAGGAGGGAAAGGTCAGTCTTTGGTGCCTGTAAAGATTGTTTCAAGGCCAGGCGCGGTGCCTCATGCCTTTAATCCCAGCACTTTGGGAGGCCGAGACGGGTGGATCACCTGAGGTCAGGAGCTTGAGACCAGTCTGACCAACATGGTGAAACCCCATCTCTACTAAAAATACAGCAATTAGCCGGGCATGGTGGTGGGCTCCTGTAATCCAAGCTACTTGGGAGGCAAAGGCAGGAGAACCACTTGAACCTGGGAGGCAGAGGTTGCAGTGAGCTGAGATCGTGCCATTGCATTCCAGCCTGGGCAAGAAGAGCAAAACTCCGTCTCAAAAATAAATAAATAAATAAAAATAAAGATTGTTTCAATCATTCCACATATGCTGGGCATCAGTGGTGCCCTGGGCAAGAGGGACACAGACGGAGGTGGGCAGCAGGATGGCAGTCCTTGAAGTCCCTCTCCTGCAATGCACTTGACTCTGAGAGCCCTGTGTGGCAGGGGGCGGGGGGGCGGGGGGGGCACTGGTGTATGGGTCTTTTGCTGAGTCTAAGTGACAAGGGGCTTCATGAGCAGGATGTGGGGGTGGTATGGGAGGGATCTCGGGAGAACACCCAGCCTGGGCCCGTGGGGCACATGTGCACCTGTCTTTCTGGACAACTGTGCTGGCGGTGGAGCTTAGGAGGAAAACGCTGGGGGAGGCCGGAGGACAGGCCTGGAGGCAGGTGGGAATGGAAGCTGCTTCCAGGGTGGAGGGGGCACCCCGGACAGGGAGGAGTGGCGATGGGAGGAAGGAAGCTGCTGTGGACAGGACTTGCTGAGGACGCAGCTGCAGCAAGGTGTAGAGGCCTTTGAGGATGCATCATCTGTGGACCTCGAGGCCCTCCAGTGGCAACCACACTTTTTTGGGCTGGATACAAAACCTGGGCAGGTGACTTCCTAAAGAGGGAGTTTCCAGGCCTTTGAAGGGACATAATTAGACAACCTTCCCACCCCCCCACCAAAAAAGAAAAAAAAAACCAAACAGTAACAAGGCAAGGAGGCATCCCAGGGCCCTCTACAAGCTCCATGCTCTGCCAGGACAGGGCCAGTACCAGCTTCATGCCCAAGGACCATCTGCCCTGACCCTGGGACACTGCAGCAGACCGCCTTCCTCTTCTGGCTGTCAGAATGTGGTGCCCAGAGCTGGCCCCATGTGGCTCCACCCTGCTGCTTGCTGGGCCAGAGTCCCCTTCCCTGCCAGTGTGTCTATAATGGCTCCTGCACTGGACCTCCAGGCCCGAGTCTTCTGCCAACCCTCCTTGTTGCCTGGAATTCCCAAACTGGGCACTTATCTTCAGTCCCCTTTTAAGTTTCTGTTTTTACAACTTGTCCTTGTCCCCCATCCCACTGCAGAGCCAGGGCTCTCCTGCAGCACGGATGTGGGTCCATGCTGGATCCCTGTGGAGCTGGGATTGCTGCTGCTGAGCGTGTTCTTGACTCTGGGCTCTGTCCCCCTCATCCTGAGGCCCTCCAGGCCTCCTGGCTTTGACCCCCAAGGTCAGGCTTCTTTTATGGGATGTCACACCCAGGTCACGGGGGCCTATGGCATGACAGTGGGAGCAGTACAAGGACAAAATCATTTTTAAGAGTCACTCAATAAACAGATCAGCAGTGGCTGGGAGGCCTCTCTGGTCAATGTGTGAGAGGCCTAGAGGGAAGTTGGGAGACAGGGCAGCTGTCTTCCAAATCAGCTAGAGGAATCCCAGACAGTCAATCAGATCAGGGGCACGAACACCTGTCTGTGGAGCTGCCGTGCCTGTGTGGCTTTGCTTTTCTCTTTTGAGCACAAGCTGGCCAGCTGAGCTCCTCCACAGGCAGCCCCAGGGTAACCCAGGATAACCCTGCTGCTGCTCACCGTTGCTGCACGTGTGGTTGGTGATGCAGGAGGTTCCCAGCTGTGTGAAGCCCGTCTTACACCTGCTGCAGTTCCTGCTGGAGCCTGCACAGCTCAAGCAGTTCTCATCACACCTGTGGGAAGACACCATTCCTGCTAAGGCTGGGGAAGAAGCCCAACCACTCTGGGCTCTTTTCCCAGAACCTTCACCTCCCTGCACCTCCTTCCCACCCCATCAGCCTCGGTCCTCTGTGGAGAGGCTGTGTCCCCCGCCATTCCCTGACACAGAGGCCAAGTGTCTGCATGTCTTTTCTCCTGTCTGACCTCACTACTGCCCTGGGAGGGCAGAGACAGCCATGGCCAGTTGGCAGGAGCATGCCCAGGATCAGGGGCCAGGGCCAGGCCCAGGCCTCTGAGGCTTCCCGCAGCTCACCTGGACACCCTCCTGGTCCCTGGCACCCAGTCCCTCCCCCGCCCCACATGGCTCCCAGAGCTATGTCAGTCTGCTCTGTCCAGCGGCTGCCAGGCTGCGATGGCTGTAGGCTTGGGGTCCAGGCCAGACTCCACCCAGGGATGTGACACACCTGACTCGAGCTCACCAGAAGGCTGCTGTCACCTATATGTGGCCATGCCTGCTTACCCTCGGGGAGTGGGAGAGATGCCCCACAATTCCTGCCCCTCTCGGACAGTCCTGGTCCAGCCTGCACAGACAGAGACCACGGCCAGGGCTATTTCTAATGCAGGGTAAACGTGACCTCAGAGGACGGTTGGTGCACTACAGCCCAAGGGCCACAACCAGCATTTATCCTAGACCACAGTCACACTCATTCATTTACAATCTTTTGTGTAGCAGTGGCTGAGCTCAGTAGCTGTGACAGAGGCAGTGTGGCCCCAGAAGCCTGAGCGATTGACCATTTTGCCCTTTACAGAAAGCACTTGCCAATGCGGGCCGAGTGCTTGAAGGAGTGCACCCCGGCTGTGCTGCTGCCTGTCCTCAGTCCACGGCCCGGTGACTCAGTCTCCACAGTGCTTGCATCAGCTGCCCACCTCCCCATTGTTGCCAGCTAAGGGTGGAACAGGCCCCATAGGCAGGGCTTGGAGCTTTGTTGTGCTGATGCTTGGGCCTCCCTGGGGGGCAGTTCTTTGCTTTATATAGATGCCCCCTCCCTGCTGTGTGAAGCCTTCCATGCCCAGACGCCAGGCCTGCTCGTGGGGCTCTTTGCAGAGCAGCCCTCTGATGGGGTCTGGTCTCATCACTGACTCTGCTGCTCTGGAGCCCCAGCTGCAGCATCACTTCAGCCCGGCGGGGAGGTGGGTTTTATTCCTAGTGTGTCTGAGGATGCTGAGCCTAGAGCTCAAGTCCTTGGTCTGTAATTGTAAATGTGTAACCCCCACAGGCAAACTCACATCCAGGAGCCTTTCTAATGTTCCTATCCAGGCCACCCCAGAGGAAAGGACAGGTCAGACTACTTGCCAGAGGGGGCTGTGCACTTGTGGGAAGCCCCACGGGTCTGCCCCCATCATGCTGCCCCCTCCCCACACCTGGTCTTGCACATTCTGGTGGCACAGCCACCAACCAAACCCTTATGCCCCAGTATAGGGTATGACTTTCCCCACAGACCCTCCGGTTTCTCTTACAGACAATGCCACTGGTGAGAGGAGAACCAGGGCCGAGCTGAGTCATTTAAAGAGATGTCAGTGGTCTGGAGGACCCAGGGGCCCAGTGCTCCCAGGCCATGGCTAAGGGTTGCTTCATTTATGAAGAACTGTGGTGAGGAGTGGGCTCCGGTGGACAGGCAGGCGGTTATGGCTTGCTTGCTTCTTCAAATACAACCTCACTGAGCTCAGTACGATGGCAGGGGCCTCAGTTTTCCCCTGCTCTATACCAAGTTGCCACACACTTAGCAGCTTAAAATAACACCGACTCAGGGGCTCCCCGTTATGCAGGCAGAAGTCCAGGCAGGCGCAGCTGGGCTCTCCACTGAGGGTCTCATGAGGCTCAGGGCAAGGTGGTGGCCAGGCTGGGCTCTCCTCTGGAGGTTTAGGGAAATAATCCATCACCATTCTGCTCATCACCATTCCCCTCCCCATTAGGCCAGTGCAGACGGCTCTCCCTGGGAGACCCTGTGTTTCCTGTGTAGCTCCTGCTTTCCATCAGGATTACTGTGCCCAGCAGCGGGTCCTCGTAGGCAGCAACAGCTTTGGGCAGGGTGGCTTTTAAGATGCTTCTGGTTCTGCAACCATCTATGGTACCTACTTTACCCCCAAACACCTGCAACCATCTATGGTACTTACTTTGCCCTGCCACATTCTGGAAGGACAGGGATGCCTAATGCAGCCCTCTCTCCCTGTTCCCTTGCAGAGGCCACTCCCATCAGCCTCCTGCCTGTTCAGGAGCAGGATGCAGAAGACTGATGCTTTCATGCTCCAGCCTGCATGCAGAATGCTCATTGGCAGAAGGCATGCCCCTTCAAGGTGTGCCCCTGAGAGTCTCTGTCCCCGCTAAGCCTGGGGGCAAGTGGAGGAAGGGCCAGGGCATGAGAAATTTGTCTACTCCTCTGGCGATCACTCCACAGAGGCCTCTTTTTCCTCCAAGTTGTCCAGGCTGGCTCTTGCTAGGTCCTCTCACTAGGTCTTAAGGGTGTCCGGCCCCTCTCTTAAGGAACTTATCATGCATTGTTCTCAGCTTCGGGCCTCAGCTTCCACCTGCAGTTGCCAACCCAGCAGGCCTGCGTCCTGGCCTGCTTGTTTCAATGCAGCTCTTGTCTGGCCACATGCTCCCTCGGAGCTGCCTGGCACAGCAGCAGCGGACGGCCGCAGCGTCCACCAGCATTCTGGGGCCTGGAGGATGCCTGTGGTTCTCTACCAGCTCAGGCTGTCCGAATGGGGAGAGATCCTGCAGAACCAAGCGGACCAAGTCCTTGCTTCCTTTGGGAGGAGTCCACACTGACGCTCTTCCTGGGGGTGCTTCTCCAAGACCCGGTGTGTCAGTCCCAGCACTGTCAGCCTCTGCAGGGCCGAAAGCTTCCCCTTATGTGGGAACAATACCCAGGAAACTCCTGTCCTCCACTGCCGAAAGAGGTTTGTGGCGGGGCTGCCGCCTGCTGCCTCCTGGCGGGCAGGGTGTGCCAATGCCTCTGGCTGCCTGCAGGGGTCCAGTTGCACAGCTGTGGACATAATCAGCATGCCCTGAAATCCAGGGCATTTGACAAATGAAAGTGATTATCACTGTTTAATTCCAGGTTCTCCCTGGATTGCTATATTTAATTATCTGAGAACCAGCTGACTGGTTAACATGAAAAGTTTAACTTCAGACAACTGTGCCCAGGGCCCTGTGCAGGACTCAGCAAGGCTGCACCTTGCAAGTGGGTGGCAAGTTTCCTATTTTACAGCAACCCAGTAGAAGGGGCTGATGCTTGCAGAGATACGTAACCGCCACCAGGTCCCTCTGCTGTGGGTCACACAAGTGCCAGGACTCGGTGATCCCTCATGGGCTCACTGTAGGGTTTGTTTCTAGCGGAATAGGTTACAACCCATAGTGGTTCTTACACACAGCCTGGGAGGCAGACCCCATTGCGGGGTGAATCTACCAGTGCTAACAGGTACCCAGCTGGGAGCCAGGCATGGGCACCCCTCCTGCTCTGACACAAGCCTTTGAGGGCTCCCTCATTTTAAGTCTTTTTCAGATGGAAGCCCCGCGATATGGTTTGAACATTTGTCCCCTCCAAATCTCATGTTGAGATGTGATCCCCAGTGTTGGAGGTGGGGCCTGGTGGGAGCTGTTTGGACCATGAGGTGGATCCCTCATGAATGGCCTTGCACCATCCCCTTGGTGATGAGTGAGTTCATGTGAGAGCTGGTTGTTTAAAGGTATGTGGCAACTCCTTCCTTCTTTTTTTTGAGATGGAGTCTCGCTCTGTCACACTGAAGTACAGTGGCACGATCTTGGCTCACTGTAACCTCCGCCTCCTTGGTTCAAGCGATTCTCCTGCTTCAGCCTCCTGTAAGACTGGGATTATAGGAACACACCACCACATTGAGCTAATTTTTGCTTTTTTTTTTTTTCTTAGTAGAGAAGGGGTTTTGCCATGTTGGCCAGGCTGGTCTTGAACTCCTGGCCTCTGGTGATCCGCCCATCTTGGCCTTCCAAAATGCTGGGATTACAGGTGTGAGCCATCGTGCCCGGCCTCCTTCCCTCTCTTGCTCCTGCTCTTGCCATGTGATGTGCTGCTCTTGCTTCACCTTCCATCAGGAGTAAAAGCTCCCTGAGGTTTCCCCAGAAGCTGAGCAGATGCTGGAGCCACGTTTCCTATTAAGCCTACAGAACTGTGAGCCAAATCGACCTCTTTTCTTTATAAATTACCCAACCTCAGGTATTTCTTTACAGCACTGTGAAAGCAGGGTAACATCTGGCACTTCCCTCACAGCCCACCCCCATCATCACACCTTCACAGCCAACCCCCATCATCACACCCTCACAGCTCACCCTGATCATCACACCCTCACAGCTCAACCCATCACCACACCTTCACAGCTCACTCCATCATCACACCCTCACAGCTCACCCACATCATCACACCCTCAGAGCTCAACCCCATCATCACACCTCACAGTTCACCCCCATCATCACACCCTCACAGCTCACACCCATCACACCCTGACAGCTCACTGCCATCATCACACCTCACAGCTATACCCAGTATCACACCTTCACAGCCCACCTCCATCATCACACTTCACAGCTCACACCATCATCACACCCTTACAGCCAACCCCCATCATCACACCCTCACAGCCATCCCCCATCATCACACCCTCACAGCTCACATCCATCACACCCTCACAGCTCACCCCCATCACACCCTCACAATGCACACCCATCATCATACCCTCACAGCTCACTCCATCATCACACTTCACAGCTCACACCATCATCACACCCTCACAGTCAACCCCCATCATCACACCCTCACAGCCACCCCCCATCATCACACCCTCACAGCTCACATCCATCACACCCTCACAGCTCACCCCCATCACACCCTCACAATGCACACCCATCATCACACCCTCACAGCTCACTCCATCATCACACCCTCATAGCCCACCCCCATCATCACACCCTCAGAGCTCACACCCATCATCATACCATCACAGCTCACACCCAATAAAACACCCTCACAGCTCACTGCAACATCACACCTCACAACTTACCTCTATCATCACACCTCATAGCTCACTCCCATCATCACACCCTCACAGATCACACCCATCATCACACCCTCACAGCTCACCTCATTATCAAACCACACAGCACATTCCAATCATCACACCCTCACAGCCCACCCCATCACACACTCACAGCTCACTGCCATCATCACGCCCTCACAGCCCATCCCCATCATCACACCCTCATAGCTCACTCCATCATCACACCCTCACAGCCCACCCCCATCACGCCCTCACAGCTCACACTCATTATCACACTCTCACAGCTCACCGTCACACCCTCATAGTCCATTCATTCATCACACCCTATAGCTCACCCCCATCATCACACCCTCACAGCCCACTCCCATCAGAACACCTCACAGCTCACACCCATCATCACACCCTCACAGGCCACACCCATCATCACACCCTCACAGCTCACCCCATCACACCCTCACAACTCACCCCCATCATCACACCCTCACCACCCACCACCATCATCACACCCTCACACCTCACCCATCATCACACTGTCACAGCCCACTACCATCATCACACCCTTACAGCTCACCCCCATCATCACACTGTCACAGCCCACCCCCATCATCACACCCTCACAGCTCACCCCATCATCACACCCTCACAGCTCAAACCCATCATGACACCCTCACAGCTCATCCCATCATCACACCCTCACAGCTCAAACCCATCATGACACCCTCACAGCTCACCCCATCATCACACTCTCACAGCTCACCCCATCTTCACACCCTCACAGCTCACCACATCATCACACCCTCACAGCTCAAACCCATCATCACACCCTCACAGCTCACCCCATCATCACACCCTCACAGCTCAAACCCATCATGACACCCTCACAGCTCACCCCATCATCACACCCTCACAGCTCAAACCCATCATCACACCCTCACAGCTCACCCCATCTTCACACCCTCACAGCTCACATCATCACACCCTCACAGTCCACCCCATCATCACACCCTCACAGCTCACCCTCATCATCACACCCTTTCAGCTCATACCCATCATCACACCCTCAGAGTCCACCCCTATCATCACACCCTCACAGTCCACCCCCATCATCACACCCACACAGCCCACCCCCATCATCACACCCTCACATCCCACACCCACCACACCCTCACAGCTCACCTCCATCATCACACCTCACAAACATCACACCCTCACAGCTCACCCCCATCATCACACCTCATAGCTCACAAACATCAACCCTTACAGCTCACATGCATCATCACACCCTCATAGCTCACACCCATCATCACACCCTCATAGCTCACCTCATCATCACTCCCTCATAGCCCACCTCCATCATTACAACCTCACAGCTCACCCCCCTCATCACACCCTCAGACCACACCCATCATCACACCCTCACAGCTCACACTCATCACACCCTCACATCTCACCATCTTCACACCCTCACAGTCCACCCATTCATCACACCCTATAGCTCACCCCCATCATCACACCCTCACAGCTCACACCCATCATCACACCCTCACAGCCCACCCCCATCATCACACCCTCACAGTTCACCCCATCATCACACCCTCACAGCTCACCACATCATGACACCTTCACAGTCCACCCCCATCATCACAGCCTCACAGCCCACCACCATCATCACACCCTCAGAGCCCACACCCATCATCACACCCTCACAGCCCACACCCATCACACCCTCACAGCTGACCCTCATCATCACACCCTTACAGCTCACACCGATCATCACACCCTCACAGTCCACCCCTATAATCACACCCTCACAGTCCACCCCCATCATCACACCCTCACAGCCCACACCCATCATCACACCCTCACAGCCCACCCCCATCATACATGCTTACAGCCCACCCCCATCATCACACCCTGACAGCCCACCCCATCATCACACCCTCACAGCCGACACCCATCATCACACCCTCACAGTTGCCTCAAACTCCTCATTGTTGCTCCCACCCTGAATAAGACAGGTTGCCCTGCCCTGTTCTGGGTCCTGAGTTCATGATCTCCCAGCATAGGGCAATATTCAGCCAGAAAAGAGGAGACCAGAGCAAATGGCTTCTCCTTTAACAGCTAAGGTCCAACAACAGAAGGGTCCAGGGCCATCAAATAAGAATGGTGACTCTGTGGATGGACGCATGGGAGGAAGCACGAAAGGGGAATAGGAAGGGTAAAATACATGTGCATTGATTGTGCAGAAAATGGCTTTAGAATGAGGAAATTGTCAGGATCTTTTTACTTTCTCTAAAGTATCTAACTAAAAAATATTTTTTAGGCCAGGCGTGGTGGCTCACACCTATAATCCCAGCACTTTGGGAGGCTGAGGTGGGTGGATCATTTCAGGCTAGGAGTTCGAGACCAGCCTGGCCAACATGGTGAAACCCCGTTTCTATTAAAAATACAAAAATTAGCCGGGCGTAGTGGCGGGCACCTGTAGTCCCAACTACTCAAGAGGCTAAGGCAGGAGAATGGTGTGAACCTAGGAGGTGGAGCTTGCAGTGAGCCAAGATAGCACCACTGCACTCCAGCCTGGGTGACAAAGTGAGACTCTATCTCAAAAACAAAAACCAAAACAAAAATTAGCTGGGCATTGTGGTGCACGTCTGTAATGCTAGCTACTCGGGAGGCTGAGGCACGAGAATTGCTTGAACCCCGGAGGCAGAGGTTGCAGTGAGCTGACATTACACCACTGCACTCCAGCCTGGGCAACAGAGTAAGACTGTGTCTCCAAAAACAAAATTTTTTAAACCCAAAACACGGTTTCTCTGATCATCGACAGTGCAAAGGATGCATGCTGAGTGTGACATGGGCAGGGACATCCACTGGGGTGTGAGCACCTTGCTATTCTGCTTCCCATCCTATCCTGTTGCTGTACAGTGCCTGGCCCACGGCAGGGACCCAACAAATATGCATTCAGTGAACAAAGGGACGAAGGCCCCAACCAGCTCTGTAAATGGGCTCCTATCCACTGTGGGGTGATGCGACACGCCCTCCCCCAGCCCCTGGGGAAGATGCTGCCAGACTCTGCCCTCCAGTCACTCCTTTGCTGGACACAGCTGCCTGCCGTTCCCTGCCAGGAAGACCGTACCTTCGACACACTTTGTGGGGCAAGCCCGGCATCTCCTCTGGGTAGAACCCCTCACCACAGGCTGGCACACACTTCCAGTCTTGGAAGTGGAAGTTTTTTGCACAGTGAATGCACTCTTCTCTGCCTGGCCCTGAGAGATACACGAAAAGAAGAAGGTATCAGGGATGGCTGGCAGAAGACCATGCCCCAGGCCTGCTTCAGGGCCTTGTGAGATCAGGGGTACCATTCAGAAGCCCCCAGGCCACCACTACAGCTGGCATTTCCCAGGTTCTGTGAGCTGGGCCATCCTCACCCACTCCCAGGACGGGGGCATCGCCATCCCCATTTCATAGACGGGGACATCAAGGCATGAGGTGATCTCAGAGGGAGCACACCTGCCCACTGGCCATGCGACGATGATGGGCCCTGTTTCCAACAGGCCTAGCCCACTTCTGCTCCCTGAACACTTGAAATCCAGTGCCAAAGTCTTCATATAAAAAAATATAAAACAGCTCATTTATTTTTTATATGGATACATGTTGAAATGGCAATGTTTTAGATACATTAGGTTGAACAGGATATGTTACTAAAATTATTTTTGCCTGTTTCGTTTGACTGTTTAAGATATGGTTACTAGGCAACTTCGAATTGCAGCCATGGTTTGCATTTGTGGCTCTTCCATTGCACAGAACGCTGTAGATGATGATGTGGGAAGATGAAAGAAGAGATCTTCGGGAATAGTGTTGACTGGTGTTTGGTGTGTACAGTCAGGGCATTTTCAACAATAGAGAAAAAAATGCCTAAGACTAAGGGTTTATGGCGCAGGGAGGAGAGACTCGAAGAGACAACAGTTCTGAGCAAAGGGCCATGAGTCATGGAGGAAAACCTTCAGGTTGGCTAAGGGTCTGAGGAGGAACTGTCGACCTGGCTCAGACATTGGACTAGATGACTAGATAGCACCTCCTCTGGGCCAGGTGTCTCCAGGGAGCATCTGATGGGACGTCAGAGAGAGGCAGTGAGGTGGCCACTGACTGACAGCGGACAGAGTTACAGGCAGGGAGGAAATTATCTCAGGGGCTCTATGATAATCACAATGCCAGAGTAAACCTCCCCGCGACTGCTTCAGTTTGACTGTGGTCTTAGATTGAGGCCTTGCAGTCTGCTCTGGACTCAGATGGGGCCTCTCGCTGTGTCAAGGGAAAAGCCCTTTGCAGAGGTTCTGGAGCCTGGAGGGCTCAAGCACAAGGCCCTGGGCTCTGGGGCTAGCTCCACACCTCAGAACCACAGCTGTAAGGCTGGGAGGGAATTCTGAGCTCATGCAGGAGAAGCTCCTCCTTTGAGCTCAAGTCAGGAAGAGTGAAGCCGAGAAGGCCACGGAGTTTTGAGCAGGAGGCAGACGTAGGGCCCTCAAGGGGCCTCTTGAGGACCACCGTCTTCATGGCGGGTGTCTCCCTCTTCCTGAGGTGCAGTGGAAGAGCTGACCCCAGAGTCAGGACTCTGTTCGGTTTATGTTGTTCTGGAGCAGAGGCTGCTCTTATGCTTTGGCCAACGCCGCCCCTCCCCATCGCTGATCTCTGGGAGCATCTGGTGGGTGGGTCTCGTGCACAAGGCGGGGCGCCACTCTGAGTGGGGCTTGGGAGCTGTTCAGGGCCTGCTGTTATACCTCTCGTGCCTCTCCTGCTGAACCCGTCATCCCCGCTGTCCTTCCTCCAGCACCAGGGTCCTTAACACTTGTGGAGCCTCCAAAGTGGGAAAGAAAGCTTGTTCTCATTTGTACTTAGTTTAATGCTCAATGTATTAAGCTTCAAAGTTGTTAAAACACATTTATTTGGAGATGGCGGTGATGGTGGCACACAAATGTAAATTCACTTAATGCCACCGAACTGTATGCCTAAAAATAGTCAAGATGGTAAATTTTGTGTGACTTGTATTTTATCACAATAAAAAAGCTGTTAAAGTGGGTTGATTTTCTAAGCGACCTATTTTCTCAACTACTAAATAATATGAATTTCATAACTCAGTGAAAGTCTTTTAAGGATTCCATTAAGTCACAAGTCTCTATAGACTTTGAACACTTTAAAAGCACCCACAATCATAGCAATAAGAGCAGAATGGGCTATGCTTATACAGGACCTGCTATGTCATTTGCGGGGCCCAGTATAAAGTGAAACCATGCAGCCTTTGTTCAAAAAGCTGCAAAAATGTGCCATGACAGGGATTGAAACAGAAACCATTTTCCTTTCTTTTGTAATCTCTCTTGGTCTGCTGTAGTGTTTCTCATTTGCTGTTTCAAGTCATGCCATCTCGGGCATAGGATGCTCATGCATGAGGACCGACTGTCACAGGTGCTTGGGGCACTGCCCTGCAACTTGGTATGTGTGTGCCCTGCAGGCTGCCAGCTGCTAGTCCACATGCCATGCCCCAGGTGGGTAAGTCGAGTCCCATGAGGCCACTGCATTAACCCAGCTGTGCCAGCAGCCCCAAAGGATTACAACCTCCATGCCAAGACACACGGGGCACCTGGACTCAGGAGGATGAGAGGCTCATCTCAATCGAGTTGCCTGCCAAGTGCACTGGGGCACTGTGAGCCAAGGGTGGGGGCAGATTCCACCAGGTCCTACCCCAAGCACTCATGCCTGACTCCAACCCTCCCCATGACTGTGCCCAGGCCCCTGGGTGGGTGGTGGGCAGCAGTGGTCACTGAATGGGAGCAGGGAGGGGAATGCCAGGTGGGCCTGGGTCTCCAGGGCACACGAAGTGGGCAGCTGAGAACAGATGTCTCCAATGAGGTCCACACCTGACATGTAGCAAGAAGCCTCCAGTGACTCAGAGGAGGAAAATGAGGTCTCTCTCCCAAGAGGCTGCCAGGAGATAGATGTACACGTTCCCAGGAGCGTAGAAAGAACCCCACGTCAGAGGGCATGGGGCATAGGGGAGATTCCCTAGAGCTGTGGACCTGCTCACCAATGAATTTAATAGCTGAAGTGATGGAGAAGTCACTGGTTTGAGATGAGAAGTCCAAGTGACTCTACAAAGCTTTTTGCCATCAGGCAATCTGGGGACTCAGAGAAAGAAAAGTGAATTATTGAAATCAAAGAGTTATAAAATGGTATGCCTGAATGTTATGGATTCGAGTGACTATGAAATTTAAGTAAGCAACATCAGTGATGCTTCCTAATCAATCTGGGCTAAATAAGTCAAAGAAACAAATAATAAAAATAATAGACAAAAAGGTGACAGGCAAACTGCTAGGGAAATCTGCTGAGCTGCCAGCGGGTGGAACCCATCCAGATGCTGAGCACTGTGGCCTTCAGGACTGCCCCAGGAGGGAACTGAGGAGGACGTATCTCCCCTGGGTGGTCTGGGGTCAGCGTGGCAATCGTAGGAGGACACCGGCCTTGGCCATAGCATTGGTTTATCATGCCTGTCTATTCCACGACAGTACGGCAGGTAGCTGCATGGGGTACTCATGGTTGGCCACATGGGGAGGGGTGTGCCCATTCTGCAGCATTTCTGAGGAACAGTAGTATCATGGCAACTGTGATTTAGTAGAGACTTAATTCTGTTTTTTTTAGACAGAGTCTCACTCTGTTGCCCAGGCTGAAATGTGCAGGGGTGTGATCTCAGCTCACTGCAACCTCCACCTCCCAGTTTCAAGTGATTTTTGTGTCTCCGCCTCCCCAGTAGCTGGGATTACAGGTGCCCACCACCACACCCGACTAATTTTTGTATTTTTAGTAGAGACAGGGTTTCGCCATGTTGGCCAGGCTGGTCTTGAACTCCTGACCTCAGGTGATCTACCCGCCTTGGCCTCTCAAAGTGCTGGCATTACAGGCATGAACCACTCCGCCTGGCCAGTAGAGACTTAATTCTTAAAGTATTACTGCAGAAAAAGCTCATATGATGTGAGTTTCTTAGAAAGGACCAAAGTACCAGGGGCAGGAAGGGGAGAGGAGAAAACTTAACCCAAAACATATCTGAGCCCACAGACTGATGGTGCACTTCAACTTACTTGTGCAAATAGCTCTGCAAAACAAAACCCAATAAAATGAATGAATTCTCTACCATTCTGCATAGAAACTGTGCCTGGGAGACATTCGTGCCATCATCTTTGTGGGAAATTATAATACATGTAAAATTGTTTATAGAATTCTTTTCTTCTTTGAACCAACTATTCAAAATAAGTGAAGATAGGTACAAAGAACTAAGGCTATGTTTGAAAACATCCCCGTCCCCACCTGGATCCATTCCCACCTCTCCCAAAGCCCTCTCAATGTTTATAGTGTTGTGTTTCTGTCCGCACCTTTCCACAGCAAGAGTTGAGCTCCGAGACAAGATGGCCTGAGTGGCTGAGCATCCCTTATCCCTTTCCCCGTCTGAAATAAGCCACTGCCTGGCTGGATTTCTAATGAGAAATTCAGGCTGCTTGTTCAAAGTGGGCCTTTGCATTGTTTTGGGACTTTGTTTGAAATTTAAAAACATGGTTTTAAAAAAGATTTCCAACAAAATGTTTTCCTTTCATGGAGAACAGGGTCTCACTATGCTGCCCAGGCTAGTCTTGAGCTCCTGGGCTCAAGCTATCCTCCCACCTCTGCCTCTCTGAGTGCTGGGATTATAGGCATGAGCCACTGCAATGTACACAAAATTTACCATCTCAGCTATTTTTAAGTACACAGTTCAGCAGCATTAAGGACATTCACACCATTACGTAACCATCGCCAGCATCTATCCTTAGAACAATTGTCATCTTCTCAAGTTGAGACTCTGTAACCGTTAAACATTAAATCTCCACTCTCCCTGCCCCCAGTCCCTGGTACGGCCTTTGTACCTTGTTTTGCCTTTGCATTTTCATGCTGCAATGAATGCAGAAGCCCATGAAGTCCTAGGGCTTTCTCGGTCTCAAGGCAGTAGCCTACCCGCTTGGGTAACGCTGGCCTGAGGCCTCCACAGGCGATGAACTCACCCACGCAGGTTCCGCAGGTGTGATGGCATTCCCCACATCTGATCAGCTCTGAGTCAAAGTAGGTGCCTGGCTCGCAGTCAGGAATGCAGCTGCCCCGTGCAAGGCTGTTGAAAAGAAAGAGGCAGATTTCCACATCCATTCCAAAAGTCTAATTAAATTATGATTTGCCCTCTAACGCCTTTCCCAAGAGGAAATGTAAGTGGCTGAGGCACAGTTCTTTGTGTCACCAAAAGTTCTCAGCTAAGGAAAGTTGCGAAAGTCATCCCGCAGTCGGCTGGGGGCCCAGCAGGAACGGCCACGAGGCCCTGGGAAGCAGAGCTCCCATTACTATGCAGCAGGCGCCGGGCTCCGTCCAACCCAGTGATAGCTTTTCCTTACTGCCATTTCTCCAACTTGAATCCAAACCTCATGAAGAGAAGTGGAGCTGTGTGGGTCATCACTGGTGGCACGCTAGCTCAGTCTCAGTGTCGAGTCCCTCTTGAAGTGTCGGCATTTATGACATGTGATGGGGCTGTTGGCGGCAAGGCTGGCCCTGAACCCCAACCTGCTCCTGTCTCTCTCTTGCTTGAAACCTTCTGCAGCTTCGCAATGAACTTGAAATAAGACGCCCTCTAGAGCCCTAGCAGGCCTGTCAAATGCAGCCCCTGCCTTCCCCTTTCACCCCATTTGTGCCTGCCCTCACCTCGATCCAGCCAGCCAAGTGCTGGACAGAGACACAGATGCTGAGCTACACCATCCATGTGGATGGCTTCTGCCACTTCCCAGTGTTCGACCCCAAGCAAGCCTGCCAGCCTCTCTGCATCTCCGTTTTCCTTCCTGTTAATTGGTTTCTACATCATAAAGTCGCTTGGAGGACTCAATGAGTTAATACCCATAAACATTTCAGTGTCTGGCACACAGCAGTGTGAATAAATGTCACCTACAATTATCTCTTTAGTTCCTGAGATTATACTGTGTGTGATGTACACGTTTTAAATGGGTTTGCCACTAACCATACTGAGCAAGTGCTATGCGGTGCATCTGTCAGAGCTGGTGACTCCTGCTATGACACTGGGATTTATAATAAGAAATATATGTTTGGTTTTTGTCCTGGCACACAGCTCCTAAGACCCTTGCAATTACCAAAGTGCTAAATGTCTTTAATAACTGATGACTGGGGGGTTCCTGGGTAGCCTCTAGACAGGGGCTGGCTGCCAGGGAACCAACCATGTGATCAGAACATTGGAATTTTTAGCCCTACTACTCTGACCTCCCTCCTGGGAGGTGAGAGGGGCTGAAGGCTGAATTGATTACCAGTGGCCAATGATTTAATCAATCATGCCTATGTAAAAAAACCTCCATAAAAACCCCAAAATATCAGGGTTTGGAGAGCTTCTAGGTTGGTGAACAAGAACACATCCCACATCCTGGGAGGGTAGCACAACCCAGCCCCATAGGGATGGAAGGTCCAGCGCTCAACCCTTCCAAACCTCACCCTCCGCATCTCTATCTAGCTGTGCATCATATCCTTGTAATAAATGGGTACACATAAGTAATGTCTTTCACTGTGAGCTGCTTTAGCCAATTAATCGAACCCAAGGAGGGGTCATGGGAAATCCGATTGGTAGCTGGTCATTCAGAAGCACAGGTCACCACGTGGGACTTGTGATTGGCATCAAAGTGGGGCAGTCTTGGGCTGAGCCCTCAATTTGTAGGATGTGACACTATCTAGTAGTGTCAGAATTGAGCTATTTATTTATTTATTTATTTTTGAGACAGGATCTCACTCTGTCACCCAGGCGGGAGTGCTGCAGTGGCACGATCTCAGCTCACTGCAAACTCTGCTTCCCAGGTTCAAGCGATTCTCCTGCCTCAGCCTCCCAAGTAGCTGAGATTCAGGAATGCACCACCGTGCCTGGCTAATTTTAGTATTCTTAGTAGAGACAGGGTTTTGCCATGTTGGCCAGGCTGGTCTCGAACTCCTAGCCTCAAGTGGTCTGCATGCCTCAGCCTCCCAAAGTGCTGGGATTACAGGTGTGAACCAGCGCATTCAGGCTGAGCTATGTATTTATTATATATATCTTATGGGACACCCAGTTGGTGTTCACTGGAGAACTGTCTGGTGTGTGGGGAAAAACCCACACATTTTTGCTACCAGAGGTGAAGTGTGTTACATTTTGTGTGTGAGAGTAGGCGAAAACACTGGCTTTTCCTATCTCTTACACCTGCACTTAGCAGGAAGATGTCCGTATGTTTGCAAGCTCCTCTGTATGGATGGTGGACACCCACCCAGGGCCTTCCTCTTCATGGTGCCATGCCCACTGCGAATGGCAGTTAAATCATGTCTTTAATAACTGACATTCCCCTGCAAACCCTTCCTGTGTTGATCCCCCTGAAGAGATGGATAGCCGGAGGCGGCGGCTCGGCTGCTCTCTTGCTGCTTTAACATGACTGCAGTGATTTGAAGTCACAGCTTAAGAGGATATTGGGCAATAAATGGAAGCTTTCTGTGGCTGATGGCTGGCGATGTGTCTGGAGTTTGCATGCCTCTCTGAAAGCTTGTCATTGATGGAACCACTGCTTCTATGTGGCGGGGCTACTGCCAGGAAGCATTTTCTCTTTAGCACACTATTCCTGAATTGAGTATCTGATTTCTCTCTCCTACAGGATGGGACAGGATGCATAAATGCATTCCCTGGGATCCCTCAGCGCTTCTCTGCTGGGAAACAGGCAGGTTCTAGGGTACTGGGAACATAGAGCCTCCTCTTCCTGATACCCCCAGCTACCAGCCTGGGTTGAGGATCCACTCCTGGGTTGCCTGACCTACAGAGTCTGGGACATCAAAGCTGGCCTCTCCCAGGCTGCCAGCTGAATGTCTCCTCCTTCCTCTTCCAACTTTTATCTCTTTGGGGGATCCCTTTCCTGGGCCAGTTCATCCTTTCACTCCTAATCCTGCCTTGTCCAGCCAACAGGTTTAAATGACAGCAGATGTGATGCGTGACTTTGGGGGCCTTGCTTTGCCTTCCCTCTCCTGGACTCCCAGCTGCTTGCGGTCCTCTTCTCCCCAGTACTCTCATCTGGAAGAAAGGGGCAGGCTGAAGGAAATGAAGACAGTAGCATAGTGTCTCCTGGGGAAACTTCATCTCCCCTGTTTGTAAAATGCGAGTAAGAATTATGTCTACTTCATAGGTTGCTGCAAAGATTAAATAAGGCAAAATTGGTGCAAGCACCTGGAATAAGAGAAGATATGCTCAGTAATTTTTCTTCCTTTGTTCTTTACTCCAAAAAAGGAACTTCTTCTATGGAGAATTCCAGTCCTCATAGCATTTGAGAAGGGAGATGGGGCTGGGGGTATGTTGCATCCCTCCACCGCCTCACCCTGCAAAAGCAACTCCCTGCCTGGACCACAGCATCTTCATCACTGCCAGCCTGCTGAAATGTAGAGTAGTGGGCTATACCCAGACCCGCTGCATCAGAACCTGCATTTGAACATGAGGTGATCCTTCCAGTGTGGACCATGGTGCTAGTCTCCCTACTATGGGAGTATCCCCCCCCAAATTTTGAACAGAATGTTCTAAGATTTTAGACAGCAATTTGGAGGAATAGGTAATGTATATTTGTTTGCATTAAAAGGAATTTGGTTGCATAAAATGGGCTAAAGAAACATTTCAAAATATTCCAAGAACAATCATTAACCCAGAAGAATGATTTTTAAGAAAATGCATGCTGAGCTTTATGGGGCTGAGCCTGATGGAACAGGGAGAACCATGAATGTAAAGAGCACCCTTAGGAAGCAGTGAAGATGTCAGGAGCTGGCAAAAAAACAGAAGACCAAGGGATGCAGACGAGAGAGGGTGGGTGAGCCACTACAGCCCACCCCTGGCCCAGACAGGGAGGGGAACTGGAGCAGGTGGAGGTGCTGGAGCGAAAGGAGGTGGATCTGGGCACAGCCCTGTGCTGCATGTGATGCAATCAAGTGCTGCTTTGCCCAATTCGCCCATGTTGTGTGAAACACAGAGATTCCACCCATCCTCTCACTTTCCATCCTACACAGCCATCTCTAAGTGGACACATGATTTCCAGGACTCGGAATCTTTACCCTCAATGGCTTTGGGCCTCTGACAGTTCAGCTTTTAGGAGAAATGCAAAAATGTGGTAAATCCATAACAAACTCAAAACAGCACCACCACCCTGGCATTCTTCAGGTTTTGAGGGGGGTTTTTACCTGAATCCTTCTTTACAGACAGTGCATCTCTCGGGTTCATCCACGCACTTTTTACAGCTTGGGTGGCATTTAAGGCAATTTTTCTGACCTGGAGAAAAATAGCAAGATAAGAAAAGAGAAGGGACGGCACTGACAGGAATCAAATCTGGGCAAGCAGGGCCCCGGCATTTCAAAGCAGGGGTGTAGGTGGGCTGTTCCCCGAGTCCACCTCCAGAATGTGTAGAAATAAAGCAGCCAGAGGCTGCTTGTACCTGGTGTGGGGTCACAGATTTCTCACCTCCCCTTTCTGAGGTAAATTAAAGTCCTCAGACAACCACCAGGCCTCTGAGGTGGTTCCACTTATTTCAACAGGGATGGAGGCCAATTCCTGGTGGGCTAAGTAGAGTTTAATGAGGTGGAAATCTTCATAAACGTGGCCAGGTATGGGCAGGTAGGGGGGTGGGGAGCCTGAGGCTGCTACTTGCTCTCCACAGTGCTTTCCCAGGGAAATCTATATATGAAGATCTGGTGGCTCTAGATGGCGAGACAGGAACCTATGGTGAGTCATCGTGCCTCCTGGGGAAGTTCTGGGTCACCCCAACTCCCATCTGCAATGTCATAAGTTATTATCTGGGTTGGCGCCTCATTAAACACCACCATGCACCACTCCTAAGTGACTGGGGTGCTCTGGGCCTGGGAGCTAACAGCTGCTTGCTACACCTGTGCATGTCCCCGCCGCAGGGCCCCCTCACAGGTGGCATCATATGCCATAAAGCAGGGGCTGAGTGAGGATGTCGGGGTGAAGGAGGGCGGCCTATTGTGCCCTTGGGAAGGGGGTGGGGATGAAGGTGCCTGCATCCTTTGCAAAGGTCTGGTTGGCAGCCCAGAACAGGCGTTCGCAAAGGCTGTGAAATGTGTCTTGCATGACTTTTTGTTTCCCCTCTAAAGGGAGTCTGGGATGGATGAGGTGGCTCACACCTGTAATCCCAGCACTTCGGGAGGCCAAGGCAGATGGATCATTTGAGGTCAGGAGTACGAGACCAGCCTGTCCACCATGGAGAAACCCTGTCTCTACTAAAAATACAAAAAAAGTAGCTGGGTGTGATGGCGCATGCCTGTAATCCCAGCTACTTGGGAGTCTATGGTAGGAGAATTGCTTGAACCCAGGAGGCAGAGGTTGCAGTGAGCTGAGATCACACCACTGCACTCCAGCCTGGGTGACAGAGCAAGACTCCATCTCAGAAAAAAAAAAAAAAAAAAAAAAAAGCGGGGGGAGTCTGGTTATTTGATGGTTTTATACGTCTTTAAAGATTTCCTGGGTCTTGTCCACAGGGGTAACAGCAATGCCATGACAGGTTGGATCAATGACCCACCCTGAGCAGCAAGGGCCCCGAGAGGAGGGCTGTGGGGAGGCCTGCTACCTGGAAGACCACGAATGTCAAACGGTAGCTTCTTTAAATGTGTTTGACAACTATCCCCTGTCAATTTAACCCAAGCCCTCCTTTTGCGTCTCTCAGGGCAAGGTGAATTACTAAAACATTGGCATGGGGTCTTGGGCCTAGAACTCCTGTCCATTCCCCCACCCTCCTGGGAGAGCAGGGCAGCAAGACGCCTGGCCGTGCTGCTCTGAGTTACAGTCCCACCTCCAGCATGACTAGCTGTGGCCTTTGCCCTTGCACAGCTTTGATTCCCCTCCTGTGGCAGGAGGAAAACACTGCCTGTCTAGTGTTTAGGGGTGTGGATGCTACCTGTAAAATGCCCCGCAAAGACCAATCCATCCCTTCTGAGCCCAACTGACATTGGTCAGCAGCTCCTTTTCATTTTTGGAGGTCTGCAAACCTTCTGCCCACACTTAAATCCCAATTTCATCTCAGCAGCTCTGCCTAGGAGGGCTTGCCCCCAGCTCTGACCGCCAATTCCATATGCCCTGACCCATGCCCAGTGCACACATCCTCTGTTACAGAGAAGCTGATGGCAGAGTCTCTCCTGGAGGAGAAATTACAGGACAGACAGCAGGACCTCCTCTCCTGGTACCTGAAATCAGACAGCCCAAGAGTGGCTGGCCCTAGCCACCTCTCAGCCCTTGCTCAATAGCAGATGTTGACTCTAGTGCAGATGCGTGAAATACCCTGGACAGCGAGTAAGACCAGGATTTCTTTCAGCATCACTTGGAACTTCTCCCGGTCAGGTCTGTGGGGGAAGTGCTATTAACTAACAGGCCTGGGTGCTCTGATTTCATCATCTCTGCCTCCTTCCCCTGTTGCAAGTCCTTACTCAGAACAACAAAATACACAGGAAGCAGAAAGCTGGGAAAATCTCCCAGGAGAGAGGGCACAGGCCCAGAAAGTTGGGGCTGGCTCATCAGTTCTTGTGCCCACGAACATGCCACTTACTTTCATCAGCATAAAATCCTACAGGACAGAGGGTCACACAGGTGTTCATCTCCTGGTGGTGATAGAACCCGCGGCGGCAAGACAGGCACTGTGTCGCACCCCTGCCGGAGCAGGTCTCACACCCCTTGTGGCACCGGCGACAGCGTCTTGCTGCTGTGTCCCCAAAGTACCCCAAGGGGCACACGCTCACACACTTCCTGTAGGAGCAAAGGCAGGAGGGTGAGGGCCTTGCCAACCCAGCCCCAGTCCCATGCCCGCCCCTTTGTTTCCTTTGAGGAAACAAAGGCTTCAGGAGTGAATGTCAAACATGATGCCCTTTGTCTTGGTGAGTGCAGTTCTGAGGTTCCTACATACACAGGTGGAGAGGTTGGAGGCCTTGCACAGAACCTGGGAATCCTTTCTTTTAAAAGCTGGCCCCACTGAAAAGTCCTGAGGGTGTGCATGGTTTCCCAAGGGCATCGTGAGGTTGGTATTTGACTTCTGGAGCTGTCAGCTCTGGCAAAGCCCTCTCTCGGGTGCCCTCAGGGAGTGAGTCTCGTGGGCAGTGAGTAAGGCCAGCAGGGTGACAGCCTTTGCACTTTGGCCAGTGAGTGCGCTGTGGCTGGGAGCTCTAGGATGCCACGAGAGCCACATGGGCACCTGGCTCCACCGTGCACGGCTGCACCCGTGCCTGAGCCCTCATGGGTGTGCACCAGTGGTTGGTGGGTGCATCTGTTACCCAGGCCTTTGGGGAGCCTAGCAGTGTCCTGTCATCAGGGCCTCCCAGGCCTGGCACATGCAGCGCATGATGGGTGCTCAGGGAAGTTTGTGAAATGAGAATGGACAACAGAGCAGCTGCAGGACTGTCAGGGAAGAGAATTTGAGGAAGTGGTGATGCCAGGAGCTAGAGGAGCTCAGTGGACAGAGCTCAGGGCCTGACTGCAGGCCACACAGGAGGGCTCACTCACCATAGAAGGGTCAGCCCGAACCAGGCAATTGGCCATATACCTAGGGGCCCAGGTCAGAGCTCCCGATATCCTCTCTCGGGGTAAACTCAACGAAACTTTCACTCAGTGAAAGCCCCACACCCAACCAGAGTCCAGAGACACTGAGAAAAAGACCATCAACAGGCTGTGAGGGCAGCACCAGGGCCTTGAATTGCATCCATCTCCGGGCCCTCTGGGGCAGCCCTGGCATGCCCAACATGACCTCTTTCTCTTTAACAACATGGATAGAAAAGGGTTTATAAGCACGGACGCCAATATGCCACAGCTTTTAATTTCTCCGTAATGGATGTATATGACTTGTATGATACGAATGCCAAGTTACTAAAAATTTAAAAACTCCAAAGCAGTTAACTTCAGTGTCATGATTGTTTGGGGGTGCTACATTAATTCCTAACTGGGGCATCAGGACGTGGAGGGACTAAGGATACAACTGGAAAGAACCACTGAGTGGTGAGCCACAGGGCTCTGGGACATGCGTTACCTGCTGGTCTTAACGCTCCCCAGGCTGAAGTGGATGCAGTTCAAGCACTGGTCTGCATTGGGGCCATCACAGCCTTTGTCACCACACTCCGGATGGCACACACCTTAAAGAAACAAGCATTGCCTTTCATCCAGAGAGATGCCTTCTCCATCTACTGCAGTCCCACGGATCCCCAAGTCAGGATATTGCAGCTTGGTAGAAGCTCCCAGGCCCCGCTGGAGCTGGACGGCCAGACGACAAGGCAGGAGCAGCTGTCCCCATGGGTAACAGGTGCAGCTGAGCCTCGCTGGGCTCCAGTGTCAGAGTCTGAGCACTCTAGACAGGGATGGCATGAGAAGGAGCGAAACATCCAGGGCTGGATGCGCTGCCCAGAGCAGGGAGGAGATGGGACTTATGAGAGCCTGGAGGGGTAACGGGGAGGGAGAGGCTGGAACAGCTGTTTCATTTACTCACTTGCACCAGTCATGATGCTGGGACCAGCCAGCACCTTTGACTTCCACGTGGAGGACAGAGCAACACAAGAGGGGGTGCTGAGTGTCAGGAGAACTGCTAGCAAGCTGATAAGCCAGGAGGAATTAGGTAGGACCCCCCTACCCCCACCCACTCCACTGCGGTGGGAATGGGGATGGATCACCGCGTACTCAGGACCTCCTTGTGGGGCTGTTGCTGGGCAGGTCTGGGGTGGGGCAGGGACAGAGCCTGACAGTGTGTCCTAGGGTTGGGGGACTGCTGTTTTCTGTGCCGAGGGCCGAGCCCCTTTCAGAACATCCCCTTTAGACTTTCCTCGGAGCCCTCGGTGGAAGGGCAGCTGTGTCCTCCCTCAAGTTCCCAGGGGTACCCAGTTTCTCACTCTGGAGGCCGGTTTGTTGTTGGAAAAACAACTGAGAACTGTAGGCGAGCTGAGTAGACACCAGCAAACCTCACCCTCTAGGTCCTTCCCAGGTATCCCAGAGGTGAACCCAGTGTTAAAGGTCTACCCCTCAGGCGGGGCCGGGGCACGCTGCAGGGGTCCTCCCCAAGCTGGTCTGCAGGAGTGATGCCTGAAGCCAGAACTGGGGTGGACTCCCACCTACTACCCACCTGTCCCTCCTACACTGAGGAAATGGCCCAGGGGACCCCAACAGCTCTGAGACACAGGGACTAAGTGGGGCATGTGAAGGCTTTCGAGTTATTAGAAGAAAAACCTCCTCCTCTGAGGTATGAGTTATCTGAGGGGATGGGGAGTGAGCTCAGGAGTAAAGCCTAGTTAGTTGCTGGCCACCTTCATTTGGTGGGGACTTGAGGAAAAGACCAAAGTCCTCATTCTCTGCTGCCCACAGTGGAGTTCTGCTGGGGCACACAAAGCCCTCTTCATTTGTCTTGAAGTCTCCAGACCTTTCCAGTGTTAGACCCAGTGAAGCTGACTTCCCTTCCTGAAGGCTCTCTGGTGTTGATATTTCCCTAGTTTTCACTGGGTGGGGGGCCTCGCCTGTCCCAGTTCCCACTGTGAACCCCTTTTGGAGCTGTGTGTATCCACGAGGACACTCTAGACGCCGTTCCTGGGCGGTGCTGACACCCTGGGTTCCAGATGCCGCCCACCATTTCTAAAACTCATTGCTAAGCCCCTCCCCCCAGCTCCAGAGGGTTTACTATAGTTTGGATCAATTTCTATCTAATTGGATTCTTTGCCCACCCCATCCTGGGTCATCTATGGGGACAGACTCCGAAATCCTCACTTCTTGCACCATTGCTTTAAATTACCCATTGAGCCCAAAACTCCAGCTCAGGCACTGGGCTCTTGCCTTCCCACCCTCGTAGCTGACCCAGTGAGGGCGGGGCTGTTGTGGTGACTTAAGGACTTCTCTCCCGCCTTTTCCTGCAGCGCTTTCTCCCTGAGGAGGCAGCAGGTCTGTCTTGCTTGATAAAGTGAACAATTTCCTTCATCTTAAGAAGATGAGGGCATGGGTGGGACAGGGAGGCAGCAGACCAATCTTCTCACTTTCCAGACACAGGGAATGGGAGATGGGCGGGCAGGGCTTGGTTCAGTGTGTTCACTGCTAGATTCCCGGCATTAGACACAGAGTAGGTGCTCAATCACTATTTGCCGAGTGGATGAGAGGAAGGTGGCTAGGAACAGGGAAAGTATAGATGTCCTCATCATCTCCAGACAGAATGTTCTAGGATGTCCTCGGAGGAGGACAGCCTTGGGGAGGGCCCTGGAGCAGTGCTCTCAGCTGCTGGTCAGGGTTATGGACTTCACACATCCCCACCCCTGCTCCTGGGTCTGTCTGCAGTGGAAAGCTTATTCAATAATTTTGCACGGAGCCCCAAGCAAGGCTGGGGTCTATTCAACAGAGCTGCAGAGCCCCCACACTGCATCAAGGTCACCCACAGGTCAGGTGAAGACAATGCCCATTCAAGGGCCCAGATGCCGAGATAAATATCTGTAAACAAACCTTCCCAGTATGGCTCTCTACTTGAATTGTGTCTAAAAGCCAAATATCCAGATTCGTCTCTCCCACGAAGTGTCCTTAAATTAAATCCACCTGACTGTCCACGTTGTCCCAATCACTCCACCGCCTAAGCGTGTTCTGGTACAGCTGTATGTAGTTCATTCTCTGGGCGAGCATGTTGTTTGTGTTGTAATTTGTACTTATGTCTGCTTTTCCTCTTGCCTCAATTAGCGTGAAAGTTCCTCCAAGCCCCACTGCCTTCTTGTGTCACTCCCCATAACTCCTAGCAGGGGTCTCTTCATACACGGGGGGTTCCGTTCATGTGCTGAACAGCCTGGCTAGCGGCTGATGCCCCTCTAGATGGGCTTAGACTGACACGGGTTTATTTGAAAACTCCACCTTCAATCCTTTGTGGAGCAAATCCAGGATTTAAAAAAAATACGCAAGCAAATAAATGTTAGAAAGCAACTTGGGAGTTCTCCACGGGCTTTGCCATCGCGTGCTTGGACCAACTGCCGAAGGACGGGAGGGTTTGGCATCACCATCTTTCCCACCATTCACGCCATCTAAGAATAGCACACTGGAACCTCAATGGAGCAGTATCAGACCCGAGAGGAATGCAAGAGTTGAGCTGGTTAATTGCAGACAAGAGGTGCCCACAAGAATAAGAGCATACTGAGTACAAGTCAGGTTTCCTTCCTGACTGCTCTGTGCCCTGAGCAAGTAACCTAAGGCTTCTGGGCCTCTGCTTGAGCCTGTCGAGTAAGCACGGATGTGCTAAGCCTATGAGCACACATGGTCCTGCTCCAGACATCACCCTCATCCTGTGAACTGGCTCCTGTACCTGTGGAGCCGTCCTGGAATCCCGTCTTCCAGACAACACCACGTGGGCTCTTGGCTTCCCTTGCAGTCCTGTGTGGGTGACCACAGTGTCCTGAGCTGATCTCAGCCCACTCAGTTCCCTTTGCTCAACAATGGCTTCTTTCCTGAGGCCCAGTCTTCCCTGTGTTCCCGTGCCAGTACTGTCCTGGCCTCCAAGCCACTTTCTTGTAGGAACCCAAGCCCTTCCCTGCCTCCTGCCCCCATCCTCGCTGGTTTCAGTATCTGCCAGATCTGTAAGCCCACGCTGCCTGCAGGCACCTAAGAGTGGTTGCTACAGTTGCAGACCCCCAGGCATCCCACACCTGCTGAATCCCAGTCTCTGGGTGGGGCCAGCCCAGGGTCTGCTCTCAACCCAGCACCCTGCGGAGTCCCTGGGGTGGCCTCCACCCGCACTTTGGCCACCAGACGGCTCTGGCCTAGCAGGCTAGCTGTCATCACAAAATTGTCCACCTTCAGAACCACAGCACTGACGTCTTCCTTGTGCCCCATGCTGCCCACTGCAGCTGCTGCCCTTTCTCCCAGCCAGATGCTCTGGTCCCCCAACCTTCCTCTCCAGGGGCCATCTTGCTTGCTGCTGTCCTGGGACCCTGGCCATTTGCAAGTACTCCCTAGGCTTCCCTCATCCCCCTCGCTCACCTCCTCTATTTCTTGGCAAATGCTCTCTTGCCCAAAGGGTCCAGGTGCAGCCTCCACTGGCCTGGGCCCATCACTCCCAATGCACCATGCCCAAGGCCAGCTCTGGACACCTCATCTCATATTCACCTGACCTTGCGTTGGACTCTAATGTGGCTCCTCCTCCTCCTTTGGCTTCCACACTTTGGCACCGTCCAGTTCTCACCTGCTCTGTCACTCTGTCCTGGTGTCTGAAGAGGCTGTCCTGCTATCTCTGGTCTGCCCATCCCATTCACCCCTGAGACTTCAGGGGGCTTCCCTGAGAGCCAGGAACGCATCTCCTTCCCATGGAGACCCCCTCTCTCCATCTAAGCCCTGCTCAGTAGACTGCTGGACTGCAGAATGGTATTACAGTGAGGTTCCATTGTGCAAGGCTGAAGTCAGTAGCAGATTTTAAGAAAAAAATCAGTTCTTTATTAATAATTACTGAATCTTGCCACAGTTTATAAATCACAGGGGAAAACAGAGCAGATTAGTGCATACATAATTCAATGCTCTATTTTAAAAGAACAGTAGAAGAAATTTAAAATGGAATCGACCATAATTTATACTTGATATGTATTGGTGGAATTCTCCATTTTGTTATTTTTCACAGAAGATGCTAGATAACTTAAAGCATCAATGTTCTTAGATATCACCCATCATTTATCATTTAGCCGTAGTATTTAGCTAAGGAAAATACGTCCAACCAGAAACACCTCTTCTCGCACAAATTGCTACAGGATGGCTCAGAGGAGAAGAACAGCTTCTAGTCTAACATACGAATAAAAGCCGTGCCCAGTTCAGTGGCTGGAGCCTCTCTGGGCAGCTGTGGCTTTTGGCTGCCTTGTGGAATGAACTGGTGTCTCCAAACCAGGGCCCACCTTGGCAATGGGATAATTGGAGAAAAAGGATTCACGCAGGGCCTTTTTATATGCCGTAAGATTTTCAAGGCATCTGTGTAGCATCAGCATCTGCTGACATCATCTCTTGAGATCCTCTCTGGGTCTTTAACCCAAGGCCTCCAGGCTGGTCAGGATCTCTGCCACAAGCTCCTTTCCCAGCTGTGCTCTTTGAACCCAACTTTCCTGGGTCCTTGGGAGTACTGTGTCCTTCCCACATCCTGACCTCAAGGACTGAAAGTGGATGGACTTGAGGGAGTCAGGAGGCTGTGAGATGGGGGCCTTTGAGGAAAGGGGGTGCTCCTGGAAGTGGCTAATTTACCAGGGGGCAATACCCCATTCTGGTTGGGCATATAGACCCTGCTTTCCCAGCTGGGAAGATTGGAGAATACTTACTGGTTTGAAGCATACTTACTGGTCTGTAAAATATTAGCAGAGCCTGGGGTGGAATGAGCTGTGTGAGTGCAAATTGCCATGATTATTATGACTCCCAGACAAGAGAAGACACACAACCATCAGCCCCACCTTTGCCAGGAGCAGCCCCACATTTTCAGAGCTACTCTGGACAATCAAAGCTCGTGGAAGCTGGCCGTCTCCTCTTGCTTCAGGTTCATTACCTGTGTAATCTTCCTCATCTTCAGGAACTTCCATCTGGGACGGTGACAGGGCGGCCTTGGGTGGCTCCAGCTCTGGGGCCGTGAGCTCCAGCATCCGTGAGCGGGACTGATGGGCACTGAAGGTGTGGTACGGGTGCTCCGCTGTGCCATACAATATGAGGCTCCATTCTTTCAACTTCCCTGGAAGGCACCAAACCCACAGAGTCACCTGCCTGTGCCAAGACCTCTGTCACTCACAGAAATAAGCCAGATGCTGCCTGGTTCCTCCCCTGATAGCTGGGCTCTGGCCTGCTACCTTCACTTCCTGGTTACTTGACGGCCAGGTGTGCTCCTATTGCCCAGGCCACATGCTGCTTTCCCCCGGCATCTCATTCCTGCAAGCCAGTGCCCCTCTATTCCTGTTCTATGGAGCTGCCCTCTGCTTCCTGTCCCTGCTGGGATGGAGGTCAGCCGGGCTGGACTCTCCACTGTCCTGGAGGCTGTCCTCTGCCCTGCTGATCTCACTGAGCCTCCCTCCATGCTGCCTCCCCGATAACTAGCAGCAGCCACCTTCCCCCTTGGGATATCCGGTGGGCAGATCTGGGGCCAGGCCTGGCTATGAATCTTCCAAATGTGATAACTGGGTTGCATGGAGAAACCCTGCTGTTTGGATCCTTCATCTTAGATCATAGGAAGACTCGGTCTTGGGCTCTCTCCTCCACAGCTAGCCCAGGACAGTGAGGGATGTTCTAGGGGATAGCAGTGCTGGTAAAAACCCAAATGTCTGCAGAAGCTGGGTGGAGGGAGAATATCTTTGAAAGCAGGGGGATGAGTAGACAGACACCAGGCTCCATGGGGGCCATGAGAGACAGACAGGCACAGGAAACACAGGGCTGACGGGAGAGCTCCCAGCCAACATGGGGGCAGCACGGGTCCCACTCCACGGATGGCTCCATGGGGAGTGACGGTCCATGCAGTTATCTGTTCTCAGGTATCAAGCAAAGTGAAAATCCTGGTAGCAACTTCCAGGTGAATTCCTGATGTTATAAAACACATTATAAACAGTCTCCAATTTATGACAGTTTGACTTACAATTTTTTGACTTTACAATGGTGTGGAAGCAAGGTGCATTCAGCACACTCCTAGACTTAATGATGGGGCTATGTTGGGATGAATCCACCATAAGCTGAAAATATCATTGAAGTAAGTCAACTTACAATTGTAAGTCAAAGAGCATCTATACAAGTAATTAATGCATATCTGCCAGCCAGCTCTGCTGCTGGCTAGTTGTTTAAGCTGCCTCCTCCTCCTCCTCCTCCTCCTCCTCCTCCTCCTTCTTCTTCCCACAGCATCCCCAGAATTCAGAGCAGGGTAACTGTTTAGAAGGTCATCACCCCACATAGTTGAGGGGGCCAGGGGCCAGTGTGACCTGCCCAAGGACAGCTGCTCACGCTGACGGGGCTCCCGGATGCCCCAGCCTCTCAGTGTTTGTTTCTAACTGGATTGGCTCAATAGGAAACACATGCATACACATGTTCAGCTGCGAACCCTCTCAGTGGGCCCTCATGACTGTCTCCTGCGACCCAAGCTGGGGACAGGGCCATTGCTGGTTCAATGTCTCTGTTGGCTGAAAAATCCCTGCTTCCTCTTTCTTTCCTGCCACGGGGTTTCTTGGCAATCAGAATGGTTTCAGGGAGGAAAAATACTGCTCTGATTCTTTGGTGTTGATTGTGTTTTCTCAACACTTACCTCTGCCTGTGCTCACTGCTCCACCCACTGGCTCTGAATGGCAGCCCGTCTGTCTTTACATACCTGCCTATGCACTGTTTCTGCAATGTGGGCCCCTCTGTCAGTACAACTTTACCTTTTGTTCCAATTCTGGAAATCTCTCAGTGTTTCTAAATTCCAGAACAGGAGCTCCTGCTCATCCTCATACCATAAGCTCCTAGGCTGTATCCACACCATCCTGGGTGGGTGGGCAGGCAGGTGAAAGACAGGCAGGACTGGCCCCGCTGGTGCGATTCAAAATGAGGTTCAACATTGACCCATTTATACAGTGTGGCATGTGGCAGCCCTGTCTCATTTTAACCATAGCCCCAACTGGCTAAGTACTAGGTTCTAAAAGGCTGGAGCCTCCACACTGCCCCAAGTCAGATTCTGTATTGCCCAAGCCTCCCTTGGCCTGGCCAGGGCTGGCAGAGGTAAGCAAGGCCCTTCTACATGAAACAGCATCCCCAGCACAGCATTTCTAGCATGCGGTCTTCCACAGGGCTCGGTTCATTTAGACACACAGCAGCTCCCCTCCCTAACACAGTTCCTAACCTAGCCTATGTGTGTGGTGCCCCCTTCCCTAACACAGTTCCTAACCTAGCCTGTGTGTGTGGTGATAGCAACACAGGAAGTTGTTCTCACTGCTGCAGGTGCAGAAAACAAGCCCAGGTGAGGAACCTCTGACTCTCCTCAACTCCTTAGCATCCAATTATAGCCATATTCCAACCACAAAGGAATCCAAGCACTTTAACTACCAAGTGGTGAACTGCGATTACGGTGGGGGTGTAATGATGGTAGGACAGGGACCAAGGGCTCTAGAGGCTATAATTTGAGTTGAAGTTTATTTCAACTATAGAGGATGTCTCCAAACACACACACAGAAGGCCTGGTCACTAACACTGAACTTTTATTTTCAGATATAGTTCTGGTAGGACAAACAAGAGGGGCTGCTTACACTCAGGGTCAGTGGTGTGCACTGTGTGGAAAAAGAGAGCAGCAAGAATTCCCAGGGAACCAGCAGACAGGCAGCTTCGTGGGAAGGGAGAGAGGGCTCGACTGGAATGGAAGAGAGACTTCATTTTTATTGCACTCTCTGTTTGACTTTATGTATGTATGTATGTATTTGGATAGGGTCTCACTCTGTTGCCCAGGCTGGAGTACAGCGGCACGATCATGGCTCACTGTAGCCCCAACCTCCCAGGCTCAAGCCATCCTCCCACTGCAGCATCCCAGGTGGCTACGACTACAGGTGTGCACCACCATACCCGTCTAATTTTTGTATTTTTGGTAGAGAAGGAGTTTCACTATATTTCCCAGGCTAGTCTCAAACTCCTGAGCTCAAGTGATCCTCCCACATTGGCCTCTCAAAGTGTAGGATTTACTGGTGTGAGTCATATGCCCAGCCTGTTTGACTTTTTAAAAAGTTTAATGTTTAAAAAATCTATGAATAAAGTGGTTGTATGTTCAAAAAACCCCATTAAAAAGCAGTAGTACTCAGGGTTTTGATTTTCGTTTTTGAATAAGTAATATACAAGGATGGCTCAGAAATCCAGAAATATAAAAGTGCATATGACGAAGTCTCCCTCCCCATGGGCAATGTTGGTTCCCCATTTCTTGTGTATCATTTCTGAAGCATTTTATTCTTATTCAAGCAAATATGAATGTGTGTTTCCCCCCTCCTCTTTGGTAACACACCTGCTAGCACTTTCTGCACCTTGAGTTTTCCATTAACAGTGTATCTTGATCCTTCCATGGCCGCATGGGATAGATATAGTGTTGTTTACTTAAACAATCCCCTACTAATGGACATTTAGGTTGTACAAACTTTGGCAATTATAGTCATGTATAGCTTAACCATGGGGATACTACCTGAGAAATGCAGGTGATTTTGTTGTTGTGTGAATACCACAGAGTGTGCTTACACAATCCTAGATGGTACACCTGCTCCACACCTAGGCTATAGGGTACAGCCTGCTGCTCCCAGGCCACAAACCTGTGCAGGATGGTACTGTACTGAATACTGTAGGCAACTGTAACACAACGATAAGCGTTTGTGTACCTAAACATATCTAAACAGAAAAAGGGTATAGTAAAAATATGACATTAGAATCTTATGCAATGGCTATGGCATAGGGGGTCTGCCATTGATGGAAATGTCATTTTGCAGCATGTGACAACACAAATAGTGCTGTATCCTTGTTCAAACAGGGAGCAACTACTTGAGGTGAGCAGAGCAAGGGCCCTGGAACAACAGGGTCTGGATCCTGGCTTTGCCCCTACTAGCAATGTGACCCTTGGGCAAATTACTTCATCTCTGTTCTTTAGTTTCCTCATTTGTAATGTGGGGATAATAATGTCTCTAAATGTCTACCTCACAGGGTTGTTTTGGAGATTAAATGACTTAATGATGATAAAGCATTTAGACTAGAGACTGACACACAGGAGCTGTCCATCGAGGGAAATCTACTGCACATGTCATTTCAGCTGTGTGCATGTGTACCTGTAGGCTACATTACTAGTGGTAAAACTGGGTGTCAAAAGGAGTGGGCTCCTTTGCAGCCTGGAGCTATGGCTTACATTGCCAATCTGATAACTCAGAAAGGTTAACGTCGCATTTCTCTCATTATGTGAGAAACTGAGCATCCTTTTCATATAATTAAGAGCAAGACAAATTTCTGATTTGATAAAATTAAAAGTAATTTACAAACTTGGAAATTTACCAAAGACATTTGCTAGGAACAAGGGATGAGACGTCTAAGATGCATAGAAGCAGATGTTAGCTGCGTTCGTAGCAAGGGTCAGTAGAATGAAGTGGTGTTTTGCTCACACATGGTTTGTATTTTTGTTCTTTCTCTCTATCTGCAAGATATTCATGAGAGCCTATGAGGAGCCAGGCAATGAGCTAACAACTTGCAGATCTGAGAGCTGGGAGCTCCAAAAAAGCCAGCAGGGAAGAAGCAGTGGGCCCCAAAGCAACCCCTTCCTACATGTACCTTCAAAAGAGACATTTCCTTTCCTAATAGGTGCGATTTGTGACACTTGACCTAAGGTTAAGGTTTAGACAATGGTAATTTTGGAGACATTTATCTCTCTCTTTTTTTTTTTTTTTTTTTTTTTTTTTTTTTTTTATAGATGGCATCTCGTTCTGTTGCCAGGCTAGAGTGCAGTGGTGTGATCTCAGCTGACTGCAACCTCCGCCTCCCGGGTTCAAGTGATTCTCCTGCCTCAGCCTCCCGAGTAGCTGGGACTACAGGTGCCCGCCACCACGCCTGGCTAATTTTTTGTATTTTTAGTAGAGGTGGGGTTTCAGAATGTTGGCCAGGATGGTCTTTATCTCTTGATCTTTTGATCTGTGGGCCTCCCAAAGTGCTGGGATTATAGGTGTGAGCCACTGCACTCAGCCTATCTCCCTTTTCTAGTACTTAAATGCTTTTTCGCTTCCTCAACCAAGGGAGTCACTTTGGTTTTCCTGCCTTGGGAAGACGCAAAAATAAGAATTCCATACCTATGGCATAAAGTGTATGGCATAAATTTGAAGTGTGGTTCTTTTTTAAAATTATTTTTTTAAAAAAATAAAAATTATTAAATGTTGAGATATTTAAAGAAAAAATAAAAATAAATCGCCTATAACTCTTTTGTCATATTTCCTCCTGGGCCGTTTCCTATGCATGTGTATTTCTCACGTAGTTGAAAACACACAGTACCCTGTTTTCTCTTTCTTTTCCCACTTAGCATGATATCATGTTAATCACATTCGGCGTCATTTATTTTCTTGTTCATTGTTTTCTCTCCCTTTAGCCTAGAAGTATCACAGGGGCAGGGAACATGTCTCTCTTGTTTGGTGCATTAGTTTCAGTGTGTAGCAAGTTTTGGGCACATAGTAGGTACTCAATAAATGCTTGCTGAATGAATAAATCCATTAAAACTTTTTTTTGACAACAAAGTACTTCACCCCGTGAACGTGACCATTTAACAACCTCTCATGACAGGTTATGACAGAACGTTTAGTCCAGTTCCCTTTTTTGAAATACATAAATCTGCCATAAATATTACTTGATGGAGTCTGGATTACTTTTTCCCAATAGAGTCCCCAACGTGGAACCACTAGGTCAGGTGACAACACTGTTAATGTCTTATCTTGAACTGTATGTCTATCATGAACCGTAATGCCAACTTATGTCTAACATGAACTGTAATGCCACATGATCCCTCCACAGTGTTTGGTGTCCCATGAGGCTTGACTGCAAAATGGCCAGGTGAGGGACCACAGGCCACCTGGGCAAATTGGTTCCTTTACAAGAATCACCCCCTCTACACAGTCCCTTCTCCAAACCACAGCCCAAGCTTAACTGAGGCAGGAGGGTCAGATGCTGGTGGGTGACTTAGGATAACAGACTTAAGGCAGAGACACACAGGAATGAGCTTCTTGGAGGCTTTAGTTTTCAGGAGGCATCCACTTCCTCTCACCGAGTCCACAGTGTCAGCCGCCCATAGCAGCAGCACATGTGCCAGGGCAGGCTCCCCAGGCCGGCCCTCCACACTCGGTCACCTCCAAGAGGCCACATTCTCCTTGGGAAGATAAGCCACATGGGTGCAGAAGAAGCAAGGAGGAAGAACAGGCAGACGCGTCCAGGGACACCTCAGGCCAGACCAGAGGCAGTCGGATTTTAGAATGTTGGCCCTACTTTCGGCAAACTGCTTACCAAGAATGTATTATTTACTATTCAAGATACTCTACAAGGCTGTTCAAGTTTACTGTCGTACAAACCCAACTAGCACCATGAGTTCCTTACTTTCTAAAAGGAGGGAGTCTTAAAAGATGCCCAGTCGAATTTTTTGCCATCAGATTCCTGAGCCTGTAGAAGAATCACAAATCCACCTGTTTAAACACTTGGGCCAGCACTGCCAGCAGGCTTCCTCCAGATGTCAACAACGAAGGCCAGGGGAATGTCACTGTGACAGGCAGAGGATAATCCACAGCTAATGCCATCTGAGGCTGCCAATAAATGGCTTTATCATCATTCACTATCTTCAATGCAGTATTTCCCCTCAATGAATTAAATTCATAATGAACAAACAGGATTATTCCCATTATGCAAAGAAAGAACCAGAATTAAGGGGAGACTATGGTTGAATTTGCCAACAGGAAAGTACCAGCAGTAATGAAGCTTTTCTATGCCTGGCATTTTCAGTTAAGCATTAAAATCCTTGAGAAGGAAATTTATAATCGGAGATAAAGCAAGTAGGGGTGGGGGAAAGTTCTATTAGATTAAGGACTCTGAGCTAATGCTTTTGGATTCCTGGGTTTTCTTGGCTATAAGAGAAGTTATTAACAATATGGAGTTTAATTAATTCTCCCTCTATGTCCCTATACTTAAAATATGCAGGAAGAAATTCCTTAATTGGAACACAGTGAAGTAAAAGAGCCCTAGAAAAATCACGTAAATATGTTTCAGTTTAAAACACCAGTGGAAGTTTTTTCCTTTTGAGATTCAGTGAACTAGCCACCCATGGCTATGTTCAAGTTACAAAGCTTAATGCAGAGGTTTGGGTGGAAGGAATAAAAAAGGCTTACTTCCATCCATTTATAAAAATATACAAAAACGCCCCTATAATTCACATACTGAATACTCCTATAATTTACTCCTTAAAAGGGGTGAATTTCACAGTATGTGAATTATATCTCAATGAAGCTATTATTAAAAATACTGTCTAAGGGCCAGGCACAGTAACTCACGCTTGTGATCGCAGAGCTTTGGGAGGCTGATGTGGGAGGATCTCTTGAGGCCAGGAGTTCGAGATCAGCCTGGCAACATAGTGAGACCCCATTTCTACAAAAAATAAAATAGAAAAATTAGCCAGGCGTGGTGGTGTGCCCCTGTAGTCCTATCCACTCGGGAGGCTGAGTTGGGAGGACTGCTACAACCCCAGAGTTGGAGGCTGCAGTGAGCTGTGATTGCACCACTACATTCCAGCCTGGGTGACAGAGCAAGACCCTATCTCGAAAAATATATATATTATAATTACACATACACACAGTAATTTTTTGTGTATATTACATATATATATGTATACACACACAGAAATATCAACCTTTACTCAATAGATTTAACATATTATTAAAAGTACACTTTAAGTTCACATTATGCAAGTAAGAGAAAGATAAAAAGGAATTTAGGAATGGCTTGGAAAGGAGGATAAGAAAAAGAGCACATACATGGGTGCTCTCCATGTACACACATCCATGTATGCACATGTACATGTGTGCACAAGGCACCCATAACACGCACACCTGCACACATGTACTTACCTGAGCACACATACATACACACATGAACTCTCAGACCCAGGCTAAGCAAGGGGAGATGGAAGGCTTCCCTGTGTTCCTATAGCCACAAAACCCCTGAAAGATGGTATTTTAAATGCCAGGAAAAGGATCAAAGAATCCTAAACAAATATTCATCCAGGAAAGAATGATCACCTGTGTGTACAATGTACAACACAGCACTTTTCTTAATGGCATCTATAAGGTCATTCTATCTTTTAAGATTTTCCAGCTTTTCCAAAGTAATAAATCAATTGTCTGGAAAGTCAAAAACTCTTACAAGGTTTGTAACAAAGTAGTCCTTTTTTCACTCCATTCTACCTCCTGGAGTCCCCCTGACTCCCTGCCTCTCTTTAACACTGAGCTAATTTTTCTGGTATTTACCCTTACATTGCTAGATAAAAATACTCACATGTTTTGTCCTGGTTTCTTGATGTTAGACATTGTCTAATGATGTATCACCTAGGAAGCTGAGAATTCAGTTCTCTTACACTATCTTCCACATACTCATGTGCTCCCTCTCCCTCCCCGACCTCCCAATATTCTTCTAACAAAATTCTTACTGGGTCCAATATTTACTGTCTTTCCCCCACCACCCTTTCATTTTCTGGGAGATTTCCTCAAGTTTCTCTTCTAACATATCTACTGAATTTTGAATTTTTGATTTATATTTTTAATTTTAAGGCATTTATATGCTTCTCCCAATGTTCCTTTTTTATTTTATTTTATTTTATTTTATTTTATTTTATTTTATTTTATTTTTGAGATGGAGTCACCCAGGCTGGAGTGCAGTGGCACAATCTCAGCTCACTGCAACCTCCACCTCCCAGGATCAAGTGATTCTCCCACTTCAGCCTCCTGAGTAGCTGGGATTACAGATGCCACCACCACACCCAGCTAGTTTTTGTATTTTTAGTAGAGATGTGGTTTTGCCATGTTGGCCAGGCTGGTCTTGAACTCCTAACCTCAGGGGATCCACCCGCCTCAGACTCCCAAAGTACTAGGATTACAGGTGTGAGCCGCACCGCACCTGGCCAAAAGTGTGTTTTTGTTTGTTTGTTTGTTTTTTGAGACGAAGTCTTGCTCTGTCACCAGGCTGGAGTACAGTGGCACAATCTTGGCTCACTGCAACCTCTGCCTCCTGGGTTCAAGCGATTCTCCTGCCTCAGCCTCCCAAGTAGCTGGGATTACCGGTGCCTGCCACCATGCCCAGCTAATTTTTGTATTTTTAGTAGAGATGGGGTTTCACCATGTTGGCCAGGCTGGTCTTGAACTCTTGACCTCAGGTGATCTGCCCACCTCGGCCTCCCAAAGTGCTGGGATTACAGGCATGAGCCACGGTGCCCGGCCTAAAAATTTTTTTTTTTTTTTTTTGAGACGGAGTCTAGCTTTGTCGCCCTGGCTGGAGTGCAGTGGCCGGATCTCAGCTCACTGCAAGCTCCGCCTCCTGAGTTTAGGCCATTCTCCTGCCTCAGCCTCCCAAGTAGCTGGGACTACAGGCGCCCGCCAACTCGCCCGGCTAGTTTTTTGTATTTTTTAGTAGAGACGGGGTTTCACCGTGTTAACCAGGATGGTCTCGATCTCCTGACCTCGTGATCCGCCCGTCTCGGCCTCCCAAAGTGCTGGGATTACAGGCTTGAGCCACCGCGCCCAGCCAAAATTTGGTATTTTTAAAGTGCTGGAATAAATACTCCCAACCTAGAATTCTATATCCAGTGAAAATACCATTCAAAAATGGATTGAAGTAAAGACATATTCAAAGAAAACAAAGCTGAGCAAAGTCATTGCCAGAAGGCCAGCTTGATGAGAAATGGTAAAGGATGTGTTTCAGGCTAAGGGAAATGATACCAGATGAAAATTCAGATCTACAGGAAAGAATAAAGAGCACTAGAAATGGTAAATATGTCAGTAAACACACCAAAGAGTAGCTGTTTTCCTTAATTTATTTAAAAGACAACACCCCTATAATCCCAGCATTTTGGGAGGCCAAGGTGTGTGGGTCACTTGAGGTCAGGAGTTCGAGACCAGTCCGGCCAACATGGCAAAAACCTGTCTCTACTGAAAATACAAAAATTAGCCGGGCATGGTGGTGCGTGCCTATAATCCCAGCTACTTGGGAGACTGAGGCAGGAGAATTGCTTGAACCCAATAGGTGGAGGCTGCAGTGAGCTGAGATTGCACCACTGTACTCCAGCCTGGGAAACAGAGTAAGACCCTATCTCAAAAAAAAAAAAAAAAAAAAAAAAAGAATATTGCTTACAGCAAAAAATAATATCACTGTTTTAAGAAGGAGTTTGTAACAAATACAGAAGTAAAATGTAAAACACCCACCACTACAGCACAAATGAGGAAGAGCAGGGGGATGGAATTACACTGCTATTAGATCCTTTTATTTGTGAAGTGTAAAGCTGTTCAATATTAATTCTAAGTAAAGTGTAATAAATTAAGGATGCATATTGTAATCCCTACAGCACCACTCAAAGTACAGCTAAAAAGCCAATAGAGGAAATAAAGTGGAATACTGACAAATATTTGATCAATCTAAAATAAGGCAGGAAAAGAGGAACAGAGTATTTTATCTTTTTAATACTGTTGGATTTCGTTTTCTTGACATTGGGCTTAGAATTTTTGTATTTATGTTCTTGAGTGAGATTGGCTGAAAATTCTCCATTCTCATATGTGCTGTTGGGATTTGGTATCAAGAATACACCGGCTTTAGCTGGGCATGGTGGCTCATGCCTGTAATCCCAGCACTTTGGGAAGCTAAAGCGGGTGGATCTTCTGAGGTTGGGAGTTGGAGACTAGCCTCGCCAGCATGGCAAAACCCCATCTCTACTAAAAGTACAAAAATCAGCTGCGCGTGGTGGCGTGTGCCTGTAATCCTAGCTCCTTGGGAGACTGAGGCAGGAGAATTGTTTGAATCTGGGAGGCAGAAGTTGCAGTGGGCTGAGATCGCACCACTGCATTCCAGCCTCGGCAACAGAGTGAGACTCCGTCTCCAAAAAACAAACAAACAAACAAACAACACTGGCTTCATTAAACGAAGTGGGGACTGTTTCCCTCTTTTTCTACTGTCTAGAAGAATTTATGGAACATTGACGTTATTTCTTCCATTTAAGTGTTTGGCAGAATTTGCTGGCAAATTGCTGTGGCCTTGAGTTTTCTTTTAAATTATAGAATCAATTTCTTTAATAGGACAATTTTAAATTTATGTAAACTTCTGTCAGTTTTGTTAAGTTGTATTTTTTCTTGGAATGTGTTCATTTAAAATTCCTTTGTCACATAATTTTAATGTACACAGGATCTATAATCATGTTCTTTTCATTCCTGAAATCATATAGTTTCAGTTTTTTCCTTGCTCTACTTACAAGTTTATCAATTTTATTAGTTTTGTTCAAGAACCAGCTTATGGCTTTTTAATTTTCTCTACATATGTTTGTTTTCTATTTTGTTAATTTCTGTTATTTTAAAAATTCCTTCTTTCTTCATTCTTTATGTTGTTGGTCTTTTTCTATCATCTTAAGTTGGATGCTTAGCACATTAATTTTCAGATTTTCCCTTTTCTGATATACGCAATTACGGCCATAAAGTTGTCTAACTACTATTTTAGCTGTATCTTCCTTATTTGAATATGTAGTATTTTTATTATCCAGTTTTAAATATTTTCTAATACAAATTATGTTTTTTTCTTTTAACACATGAATTATTTAGAAGTATTTTTCAATTTTCAAATGTATGGAAGCTTTCTAATTATCTTTTTGATTTTGATTTCTAACTTAAGTGTAATGTCAGAGAACAGTCAGAGAACAGGGTTTACATGCTACCAATCCTTGGAAATACATTGAAGCCTGCCAAATGGCTCAACATGTGGCCAATTTTCATACATCTTCCATCTGTGTTTGAAAAGTTGGTGTATTAGCTGGGTGCGGTGGCTCACGCCTGTAATCCCAGCACTTTGGGAGGCCGAGGCAGGCGGGTCACGAGTTCAGGAGTTCAAGAACAGCCTGGCCAACATGGTAAAACCCCGTCTCTATTAAAAATAAAAATTAGCCAGGTGTGGTAGCACACACCTGTAGTCCCAGCTACTCAGGAGGCTGAGGCAGGAGAATCGCTTGTAGGTGGGAGGCGGAGGTTGCAGTGAGCCGAGATTGCACCACTGCACTCCAGCCTGGACGACAGAATGAGACTCTGTCTCAAAAAAAAAAAGGTTGGTGTATTATTCTGTTGTTTGGCACAGTGTTCCAATATGTCCATTTGACCTAAATTGTCAGTTGAGATATTTGCATCTTCTGTTCTTATGAATTTTTGCTGTTTTATCAAATATATGCAAGGTATGCTAAATCTCTCCTTCCTGTGTGAGTTTGTCGCTTTCTCTTTGTAGTTTTAAAAAGTTTTTGCTTTATGTATTTTAAGGCTGTGTTATAAATTGCATGAAAGATTAGAGGTGGAACTTTTAGAACTGAACTAAACCTTTTATCAATATGTATAGACCCTCTCTACATATTGATACATACACAGAGCTACATACAAAGCTCCAAAACACGCTTTTTGCCATGACATTTCTGTTTGCCTGATGTTAATATAACTACACCAGCTTTCTTTGGGTTATTATTTGCCTAGTATGTCTTTTCCCATCTGCTTTATTTTTATTTCTTCTGTTTTCTTAAATTTTAGATATCTTTCTTGTACCTAGTTATAACAGTCAGTCCCAGCAGGAAGCAGACAGCATAATTAAAATAGGATGATCCAAAGAGGCTTTCATAAGTAGACTATTTACAAAGGTGTGAGCAGAGGGTAACAAACCCAGAAGGGACGGTCAGGTCCCTGGGACTACTGCTCCACAGGCAAGGTAAGGGTGAACTGTGACCATAGGAAGTGCTGGCTGCTGAAGGACTGGAGAATCACTAACTCATAAATAAATATCTCCTCTGTCCCTCCACTCTCCTGCTGGAGTTTCCCCTTGACTGAACTCAACTATAAGCCTCAGGGAAGGGAGTCTGTGGGGTGAAGAAGTAGAGAATGGATCTGGTAGGTAAATGAAATATACATGACACTACAGAAAACACTTATTTTTATTTTTATTCCTTTTTTTTTTTTTTTTTTGAGATGGAGTCTCACTCTGTTGCCCAGTCTGGGGTGCACTGGCGTGATCTTGGCTCATTCCAACCTCTGCCTTCTAGGTTCAAGTGATCCTCCTGCCTTACCCTCCCAAGTATCTGGGACTACTATTAGGCACACACCACCATGAGCTGCTAATTTTTATATTTTTAGTAGAGACGAGGTTTCACCATGTTGGCCAGGCTGGTCTTGAACGCCAGACTTCAAGTGATCCACCCACCTTGGCCTTCCAAATACATTTTAAATACATGAAAAAAAAATCCAATATGACAACTTTGGTCTCTCAAGGGGAGCAATGAGTCTATCTGCCTTTAGTGAAACTACTGATGTTATTGCACTTGTTTGGAAGCACTTGTTTTGTGGGTTCTAGTTACACGGTTTCGTCTGTGTCTCCTTTTCTTGGGTGCCCCTGAGGTCCCAGTGTTATGTGGTCTGCTAGGTGGGCTCCACAGATTCAGCAGATGCCCTCAAGCAAAAGCCAGCATCATGATTCCGTTCACCTCTTCGGCTGTGAACATTTCAACCAACATTTACAATTCTTTTCTGTGGGAAGGAGATTTCAAGACACTTGTTTTCTCTGTTGTTGGAAATAAAAGTCCACAACATCTTTTAACATTTTGATCTTGTCTTTGTTTTGGAGTAATTTGTTAGCAATTTAGGAAAAAAGTTTTATATATCTTTTATTTATTTTTTAGAGACATTAATATTTAGACTGAAAAAAGAAAGCCAAACAGATTATGAAGAAAATAAAATCATAAACAAATTGGGACTTTTTTTTAAAAAAGGAAATAATTATCAAAACTCTGGAGGGGAAATTTAAAATTATTTTTAAGTCAAAAGTGAAACAGCAGGCCAGAAAAAAATATACAAACTATGACACATACGGGGTTATTACACCAATATTTTACATAGACTACATACTTATCAGCTTGATAGCAACACTGAGAGCTCTTGGGAAAGACAGAAAAGAGAATTTTCTTTCTTTTTTTTTTTTTTGAGACAGTCTCGCTCTGTCACCCAGGCTGGAGTGAAGTGGCAAAATCTCGGCTCACTGCAACCTCTGCCTCCCGGGCTCAAGTGATTCCCCTGCCTCAGCCTCCTGAGTAGCTGGGATTATAGGCGCCCACTCGTGACTGGCTAATTTTTGGATTTTTAGGAGAGACGGGGTTTTGCCATGTTGGCCAGGCTGGTCTCGAACTCCTGACCTCAGGTGATCCACCCACTTCAGCCTCCCACAGTGCTAGGATTACAGGCGTGAGCCACTGTGCCATGAAGGGCAATTTTCAAAAGAAAAAACACAGAGCACAAACATTTGAAAAAGGGTTCACCCTTTGTTAGTAATGTTCACAATGTAAGCTAAGGAAGGATATCATCTATCTCCTCCAGAACTGCCCACTCCCGGTAAGACTACAAATCAGTTCAACTATTTCGAAAAGCAAATTGGCAATATGTATCAAAAGTAGGCATATTTGTGGTTTCCACCTCTTATTTATCCCAGTAATTTTACTTCTGGTAAATAATCCCAAAGAAATAATTTTAAATTCAGGAGAAAGCTTTTTGTACTAAGCTGTCCACTCATAATAGGAAAAAATGGAAAGCAATCTACATGTCCAACAGCAGAGAGATACTCAAATAAATTATGGTACTTCCATTGGTAAAGTATTATAAAAATCCATAAAATGCTGCTTACAAAGGATATTTAATGACATTGAAACGTGCTTGCTATGCAGGTAACAAAAAGAAAGATCAAGTTATACATGCAGCACAGTTAGGACTCTGTAAAATGTCAGGGGAGAAAAAGACCAAGTAGAAATGTCTGTAGAGACGTGGTTTTGAACATGATGTGTTTCTGGAAATAAGTAATGAAGTCAAATGTTTGAAAATCAAACGCACTCATCTATTCTGGGGCGAACCTGGTTGCCGGAATGCTGAACTGTGCAGGCAGCAGGAATGCCCAAGCATACCTCATTCCTAAAACCGAGGGCAAATCTGGGAAAGGGGTTTCAAGGGAGCTCTCCCTCCTCCTCAGATCTGTCATTTTCATTTTCATCAATATTTAGTATTTTATTTGCAAAAATTAGCTATGAGGTGAGACAAAGATTATCTTTTTGTTATGCTTTCTACTGGAGACACAGAACTGACTAAACAATGCTGTGATTCACAAATGTGCACAGCAGCAGTTGGTTGCATTTCTTCCCAAGATAAGTGGGGATCCATATTTCTTTTTTTCTCAAACAAGGAGAGTTTTGGGGAAAGGCGTCATTGCAATGGCCCCATGAAAGAGAAAGGAGGTAAAGAGATTGACTGCAATATTAATGCAAATAGGGTTAAAAATGGAACTTTTTGACAACAGTGTGTATGGTGACTGTTTGGAGACTGTGCCAAGTTCTTCAGCTCTGTTTCCAAGGAAGTGGGAGTGATACTCTATAATTGCACTTTCCAGAAATGAGAGTTTAGTGACAAACTTTAAAGCCGGCACAGAAGGCATGTGCTTTAAATCTGTCTTCCTTTCTAGCATCAAGCACAAGATAGATTGAGCCATCGAACACAGATTGCAAAATCTCAACTCTTATCTTAGAAATGAAGATTAGCTTGAAACAGATGTCAATAAAACACAGATCAAGGCTGCTAGCAATAAAATGAGAACAGTTATGCTCTTGGGAAAAAAAAAAAAACATTGTTGAAAGGGCCACTGAAAGGAAATTAAGAATTCATGGAACTTTTTAGGATGAATAAAGGGAAAACATGGTCACCTCAGAAGAGACTACTTTCTTCCCCTTCATTAAACATGTTACTGAGTATGCACAGCTGAAAACAGAACTGGTTAAAATTATATGAGCTCTTGATTTAAACAAGGTTCATGCTTGCATGCACATGCATTCATTCAGTCAATCAGCAACTGCTTGTTAGCCATGTTCAAAGTGCTAAGCCTTCGGGGGAGAGAGCTGAGATATCCAGTTCTGGACTTCCAAAGGCAACCAAAGTTCTAAACATGATGCCTTTGGTCATCTATCCCTCTGCAGCATTTCATAGAGATTATCAAAGCTCTTGTTCAATCTGCCACCTGAAGATATGTTTTAGTCCACGTTCCCTAGAAAACAAGGGTCCGAAGCGAAGCCCATGGGCTGAGGCTTTACTGGGAGGTGCAATCCCAGGGCAACAGGAGTGGAGGGCAGCAGGAGGAAGGGCATAGGGTTGACAAATGGAAGGAGCTGTGTTTCAAGCTGGCTGCAGCTTCGCAAAAAAACAGGGTGGTTGCTTAGCCAGGGGAAGTCTTCCAAACAGGTCTTGTGAGACCAATGTGCCCTCAGACAGGAAGGGCATATACTTTATCTCCTTTCATTGGGTAAACCTTCCTTCTGGGTTGTGTTACCTGCCCCCTCCAGGCAGCTTTTGCTGGGGAGGCAAGATGCCAAGCCTCACCTGGAAGTGGAGAGAAAAGCCACAACCCCGCCCCCAGGTCCTGCTGGGTTGGACCGGACTCCTGCGCCTCCGCCGCTCCTCCCCGGTGGGAACGTCAGCAGCCATTCCAATGCCCAGGCTTCAACGTGGGGGAGGCTGGGGGAGGCTGGGGGAGCTGAGGCAAGGAAGTGAGGGCTAGATCTCTCTACTGGGCAAGAGGCAAGGCCCGACGACAGCGGGGCTGGGCCAGTCTGGGGAGACACAAAGTGGGACCAGTGTAACATTTATGGAGTAAAACGTCATCAAAATACATGTTTCGAGGTATAAAGCATGAGCTGTCACGTTTGAAAATAACCTGCTTCCCTGGGCTTTCTGGAGTCTTCCAAAGGTGTAGCATCACTTTCGTGAGACTCTGTCACAGCACAAGGCAGAACTACAGAATTTGATATGCAACTGACATGTGTAATTGGCTTCAAGGAAACTTAATAGCAAGAAACACTTCTTGGTGTTTTTGATATCATAGGCACTATGGACAAAGACAGATCGTAATCCTCAAACCTTTAAAACTCCTCATAAAGGATTTGCTCATGTGAAACCTTCCTCCATTTGAACCTCCCCAGGTCCGCTGAGGTAGACACTATTATTCCCACCATACACGTGCAGAAACAGAGACTGAGAGGTTCCGTGACCAGGCCAGGAAGTGGCCAGTTGAACTCGGACCACACCTGCCAGCTGCTCTGTTCTGGGCTCACCCAAAACACCACTCTGAGGTTCAAATCCCGTTCAGGGGCTCCAGTGTCTGCAGCAGTCTGGTCTCCTCCCACCACCCTCCTGCTCCATTCGCTCAAGTCGACTGGATAGCGGGTCAGGTTTGGTTTTCATAACTGATCTATACCCCGATAGCTTATTCTGCAAGTTCTGGCAAAAGCACTACAGTTCTGACTAGACCTTCCTCGATCCTGTCTCGGCTTCAACTTTCAGGTTTCTGGGAAGGAGAGAAGCAAAGCTGGGATTCCACAGAAGCGCAGGGTAGAGTCAGGTGCACTGGGCTGCGCTCCAAAGAAAGCCAAGCCCTGTGGGAACTTCCTAAATGGCTCTGCCCCTGGGGCCTGTGAAAGTCCTAAGGAGCCAAGGCAATGCTTGGCTTATTATCTCCTTCTGGCAGTTTCAACACAGAGCTTTTGGTTAGCAAAGTTTTGTTTATTTTTCTTGGGAAAAGTGTTGCTTAAGAAGAAGAAAGGAAGAATAGAAACGTACCTGCTGAGTTCAAAAGTCAGAAGAGTTTTCCCTTAGGGCCAGCCAACCTGATAGCAACCCAGCTTTACCTTCAGCGCAGCAACCCTGGATTCAGTGGATTCCAAATTCCTGGGTTCTGCAGAGGTCACAGCCAATTGGATTTTCCTCAAAGGCATGGAGGCAGGTCTCTACCAGCTTCTCCGGGCTGGAACTTTCCCAGAGAGCAAAGGCACCAATTCCTAAAGACTGCGGTAAAACACACGCTTGCAGTGGCAGGTAGGGAGAGGGGAGAGAAGGAGCCTGGGCCCCTGCGACAACCTACACAGGCTGTGTGAGAAATTTCATGTCCACCAGGTGCTGGCAACACACTGATGAGGAAGTCATGAGTCCAGGTCTCCCAGCCCGTCACTGGTGGAGCCAGCATGGGACCCAGGCTCCTCTGCCTCCATATTCCCACTCTTTAAATCACATCACTCCGTGGCCCCCAGTGCAGAATGCCATATAGATTCGTTTCACACATTTGTTCTACCATCTCTGCAACTCCTGCTTGTTGGCTTTCTATCATGATTATGCCTTCTTGTGTTTTCATTTATATATTTTTATTTTTATTTTTTCTGAGACGGAGTCTCACTCTGTCGCCCAGGCTGGAGTGCAGTGGCACAATCTCAGCTCACTGCAACCTCTGCCTCCCTGGTTCAAGCAAGTCTCTTGCCTCAGCCTCCCGAGTAGCTGAGATTACAGGTGCACGTCACTGCACCCGGCTAATTTTTGTATTTTTACGTTTCACCATGTTGGCCAGACTGGTCTCCAACTCCTGACCTCATGATCCGCCCGCCTTGGCCTCTCAAAGTGAAGGGTATAGGCATGAGAGACCCCACACCTGGTTTTTAGTTTATATTTTATTTGGATACTACAAATGTTGAATATCTTGTGTTTACTGGTTATTTGTATGTTTTCTTTATGAATTGCTTTTCAGGCTTTTGGCCTATTTAGTGATATTATTTAAATATTTCTTAGTGATCTGTAAGCACTCTACATATTAAGGGTATAACACAGTATAGCACTCCGTGATCACCTACAACACAGTACAGCACTCCGTGATCACCTACAACACAGTACAGCACTCCGTGATCACCTACAACACAGTACAGCACTCCGTGATCACCTACAACACAGTACAGCACTCCGTGATCAGCTACAACACAGTACAGCACTCCGTGATCACCTACAACACAGTACAGCACTCCGTGATCAGCTACAACACAGTACAGCACTCCGTGATCACCTACAACACAGTACAGCACTCCGTGATCACCTACAACACAGTACAGCACTCCGTGATCACCTACAACACAGTATAGCACTCCGTGACCACCTACAACACAGTACAGCACTCCGTGATCAGCTACAACACAGTACAGCACTCCGTGACCACCTACAACACAGTACAGCACTCCGTGATCAGCTACAACACAGTACAGCACTCCGTGACCACCTACAACACAGTACAGCACTCCGTGATCAGCTATAACACACAGTACAGCACTCTGTGATCATCTAACCTCTAGGGTTGAGGTATTAGAGATAAAGGTGTCTACCTGTGTATTAGAAATTTTTATGCCAAATATTACTTTAATTTTACCCCTTGGAAAAATGACCTTTTAGCATATGTAGAATTCAGATGATCACTATTTGCTGATTAGCAAGATTTAGTCAGAAAAATAGGCTGATTTATTAAACAGCAGTTAGACCAGGGGGCCTCTGAGTGGGCCCTGGGAAGAATGAAGTCAATGAAAAAAGAACCCCTGGTTGTGATGTATAGTCCTAGGGGAGGACCCAAGGCTCTACTCAGAGGGGCTGGCTCCACAAGGATACAGAGGAGCCGGGACGGGTGGGGAGCAGTGCACTTTGAGCCTTGGTCCTGCAATGAACACGCTCCCCTTAAAGTGTGTTCATGCCAAGAGAAAGACAGCCCTCTACCCATTCAATTCCCAGTATGTAGTGATGTGCTGGGGCCGACTAGCACTGGCTTAATGGAACTGATTGTTATCATTTTCAGGAACTTTGTGAGCTGGTTGTTAAACACAGCCTTTATTAAAAATTAAATTACAGAAGCTTACAATTGAATAAATTATATTAAAAACAAAGGTAATGAATATTCACAAATTACCCCTTCCTTATGATCTCACTATATTTTGTCACTTTCAGGGTTACTTACATCTGTTTCATCTACACAGGGGAAGCACTATTTGATGGTGGCTACCGGGCCCCTCTCTTACCAACCCGTCTCCAGTGATGTCACGTGAGCAGCTTGAAATTGGACATGGCGGGAATATTCCCATATGAAAATTGACAAATACTACAAACAAGGGCTGGGTTTACTGTTGATTTTCTAGACTTAAGAAAGTGATGGAGAAAGCATTAATAATGCAGGTATAACTTAAAACTGTTTTGTGTCTGTAGGCATTACATTGAGAACAGTATACAAAACTGAACAGATATTCTTCCAGTATTTGAAAAGTATTTTCCAATTTAGCAAAGAAGTTGTTCCCATCACTGGTGAGTGACTGAAGTTCTGACATATGTCTTTGTTGTTTCTATGGCAAAAATATTACCCAATATTTATGCTGGAACGACAACTGTTCATGAATTGCAACCACTGGTTTGTCATGGATACAAGAATTTGGCAAAAATCAATGAAAACAGTCTCTGAGAATCAGTTGGCTAAATAGAATTTATAATACAAGCAGTGTATATTTTATTATTTGTAAATTGTTTGCTACACATCCTTTATATCAGTAAAATTTGTAATGAACTTATGTGATACATCTATATCTATATATAATTTCCCCCGTGTAGTTGTTAAATATTTACCAGCAAGCAGGACAATATAGCTTCATGGGTGGTGGGAAAATGGGGACAGGATGGGATGCCTCAGATAATACCCAAATAAACAGCCCTCTTAACTACCATGAAACAGAAGACTCAATTCAACTGAACATGTAAACAGGGCAGAGTGGGGGACAGCAAACTAAGGTCACAGACCTACCGCCTATTTTTATAAAGTTAGGTCAGAACACAGCATGGCCCTCATTTACATAATTTCCAAGGCTATTTTACACTAGAATGGCAGAGTTGAGTAGTTGTCTCAGAGACCAGAAAACCTCAAACATTTACTATCTGACCCTTTACAGAAAAAGTTTGCCAACCCGTGGGCTAGAGAGAAGTGAAAAGGCCATCTGTGAATCACTCGAGTTTGTCCAAAATATTTTATAAGTATTTTTCAAATTTTTTTTTTTTTTTTTTAGAGACAGAGTCTTGCTCTGTCACCCAGGCTGGAGTGCAGAGGTGCGATCTCGGCTCACTGCAAGCTCCGCCTCCCGGGTTCACGCCATTCTCCTGCCTCAGCCTCCCGAGTAGCTGGGACTACAGGCGCCCACCACCACGCCCAGCTAATTTTTTGTATTTTTTTTTTTTAGTAGAGACGGGGTTTCACCATGTTAGCCAGGATGGTCTCGATCTCCTGACTTCATGATCTGCCTGCCTCGGCCTTCCAAAGTGCTGAGATTATAGGAATATTTTTCTAATTTTATGATGTCTTCTGCCAGACAGAAGTTTCTAATTTTATGTGTATGCATCAAGATAAACATTTTCTTTCCAAATGGTTGGCCAATTATCAATAACTCTTATTCAACACTTCAGTCTTTTCCCACCAGTTTAAAATGCTATCCTTAGCGTACCTCTATGGCCTTATTAATGGACTATCCATACTGTTCCCTTGATCTGTCTGTTCTAGCACCAGTGCCACATCATTTTATCATAGTTAAAAATAGTTACACACCTGCATTCATTTTTTTCAGAATTTCTCTAGCTATTCTCTGTGCCCATTCTTTCAGAATAGGTTTTCCTTGCATTCCCTTGATTTTATTGTGATATTGATGGGGATTGTGTTAAAGTGATGGCTATCCCTTCTTTGTGAAGAAGAGATATCTCAATGATACGGAATCCTCCCATTCAGGAACACACACAGTCTATAGGAAAAACCCTTAAAAATCAATAGGCATCTATTCCAAGTACCTATTGCATGTTCCCAAACTTTTTGGCACAAGGAATCAGTTTATTGGAAGACAATTTTTCCACAGTTGGGGATCCGGTGGGGAGCAGTGGGGATGGTTTCAGGGTGATTCAAGCATATGGCGATCATTGTGCACTTTACTTCTATTATTATTACATTGTAATACATAAGGAAATAACTATACAAGTCATCATAATACAGAATCAGTGGGAGCCCCGAGCTTGTTTCCCTGCAACTAGATGGTCCCATCTGGGGGTGATGGGAGACAGTGACAGATCATCAGATATTAGATTCTCATAAGGAGTGTGCAACCTAGATCCCTCGCATGTGCAGTTCACAATGGGGTTTGCACTCCTGTGAGAATCTAGTGCCTCTGCCGATCTGACAGGAGATAGAGTTCAGGCAGTAATGGGAGTGACAGGGAGCAGCCATAAATACACATGAAGCGCTTGCTGGCCGCTCACCTCCTGCTGTGCAGTCCAGTTCCTAACAGGCCCTGGACCATGGACCAGTAGGTGGGATGGGGACCCCTGTTCTTGTGAGCTGGTTAAAGCAAGTTCTCAGAAGCCCTGTTGCTCTCTTGGATTTCAGCCAAGTGAGGCGGCCTCTCAGGAGCAACATTCCTCAACACCCCTGACCCTAGCTGGCACCCAGCAGAGGCTCCCAGCTTTTAACATTTAATTTACTTTTTATCTTCTAATCACAACACTTTAAACAAAAAAATCCAACCAGAAATATCTTAAAGCCAGACACATGAAAACTACTGGCCACAGGGCTAAAGAGATCAGATCAACTACGGGCTGCCTGCACTGCCTTGGCGGGGCCTGGAGACCTCACCAGGTTGGGTTGAAGTGAGGGTGGCCCTGAGCTTAGAAGACGGCCCTCATGCCAGGTTCTGTCCCTTCCAGCCAGGTGAGCTCAGTCAGGCTCTGGGTGGAGGAGCTTGGACTCAGCTTCCTCTTCCACAAAAGGAGAATCTAAACACTCACAAAAAGAGAATCATATTCATCCTGGCAAGGCTCAGCACTTCTCGGGCACTGTTTCGTTTAATCTTCCTGCCGTCCCTGGGCAGAGGATGGGTTGGAGGATCAGAGCATGGAAATGGCCTGCCCAGGTCTGCAATGACCAGTGGTGGAAGATGGATCTGTGAGACAGGCGGCTCTAGAGCTCAACCTTGTGCTACACTGGGTCTTGAAAAACAAGCACAAGCAAATATGCACCACACACATACACATACCCACATATCCATGTGCACACACACAAAGATACATGCACACATATACACATATACTTAATGCCCACATATACACACATACATATCCACATAGACATGCACATGAACACACATATATATACAAACCCACATACACACATACATACTTATACACAGTGCTCTCCCCCACACATACACACATATATACACATATATACACCCAAGCACACACTCCCATACACACGTCCAGGAACTGTCTAGAGCACCTGCAGTCAAACATAAAAGAAACTACGTGTCCCACGGCACAGTGAGCATTTACTCCTCACAAGTGAAGAACCAAAGTGTATTTGCTGTAAAGCAGTGAAATCTTTACATTGTTATATTTAATTGTGCCATCTAAATCTCTTAGATAGTCTTGCATTCTGACCTCTTCGGAAGAAATGTTTCCCATACATGTGCTTTTAAAAACACTTTGCATCATGGCGATTCTCAAATAAACGTAAAATGGAGAAAAGAGCACAATGAGTCCCCATGCCCCATCACACAGTCCCAAGAATCCCCAACCCTTTCTCAATCTTGTTTTCTCCACCCCCTCCCTACTCTCCCACTCCCCACCCCCACCCTCTGGAATAGTTTAAAGCACAAACCTTAGGCATTGCAGTAATATCTTCACTTGTAAATACCATGATATGCATCACTAGCAAAATTAACTGTTCCCGAAACTTTAATTCCTTATTATCATCTAACTCTAAGACCCCTGATTCTATACTGATTTGTAACAATGAGATAAAATAGCACCCAGTGCCTGTTGGAGAACACGTAGGTGCTAATCATCATCCTATTCCTCTCTTTTTCTTTTGATAAATTGGACTTCTTTCCTAGATTGGTGGGAATCTGGAAATAATGCTGTTGAAATAATCTGGAGAAACACAGCACATGTGGGTTGCTGCTCTTTTGGAAACAGATGAAAGATTAGAGAAGAAAGAAATTTTAATCAGGGAGAAAGTGAATTCTCAGAGTTCAAGAGTGACACAGGATTTTTAAAAGTGCCATCAATTGTCTCAGACAGTCTATTTATTACTGTGTGAATACCAAGTATGTAAAACCCTTTGGAACCATGAAATGAGATACATGGTGTCAATTATAGAGAGAAGATTGGAGAGCATGCTTGATTATTTTTTCCATTTAGACATTGATGCCTCACAATTCTCCCTGGCAGGGGAAGACCGTGGGAGGTGTCCCAGCACCTTAGATATGCTCTTGGTTACAAAGCAAGGGCCAGGCCAAGTCAGTAAAGTTTGGGCCCTATACAGAGAGTCATATCCATGGTCGACCTGCCTGCAGGGCACTGAGCTGGGCTCTTGGGGTGGAAGAGGTGAAGAACAAGGAAGCGTCCCTCACCCCCATGCTTACCCAGCAGACCTGGCATGGGGCAGGTGTGCAGAGAAGGTAAGTGAGACACACCATGCAGATGCCCCTTAGGGCTGACGAAGCCCAGGTCGATTCCTGCAGAGCACTTCACATGCATCAGGCATGCCCATGGGATCCCCAGGTCATGAGGAGGTGCAGGGACCTTCCTGTGCCTGAGGGTGCTGAGCAGGATGTGGCCCTGAGTGGGGAGGCTGGCCTGACCTTGGCAGGTGCACAGGCTCTGCCTTGTGGTTCAGGTGCAACCACCAATGTAGGCTCTGAGTAAGAAGGGTGGGCTGGGGAGGCTCCTCTCTTCAGTTACTTGGTCTGGGTCTCACTTCTGCTCAACCCTGTCTTACAGGAGAGAAGACCCAGTGCAGAGGCCAGAGAGACAGGAAAAGTGGAGGCAGGAGGATCCAACCCCAGGCCTGTCCGATGTCTGACGTGGGAGAATGAAGCGTACACGTTTCTCAGAGAATGGACACTTTCTGCATTCTGGGTCCAAACTTAAAATCTTGGGTATTTTGGATGGCAACTCTCTAAAATGCAGCCAAACTTCTCCAAAAGATGTGCTGCAGGACAGGCTATCACCCTTGCTCTGCCTGCACTGTCGCCAGCTCCCTGTCTCTCAGCCTTGCAGGCTCTCTACGTAACGGCTGGAGTGGCGGGCTCACCCACAGTGGAAGCCGCCCCCTCTTCCACACTCACACTGTGCACTGCATGGGCAAGGTCCTAGTGTTCCCAAATCTGGAGCTAAGTAGAGTTCAATAAAGGTGTGCTGGGCTGGGCACGGTGGCTCACCCCTGTAATCGCAGCACTTTGGGAGGCCGAGATGGGCAGGTCACCTGAGGTTAGGAGTTCAAGACCAGCCTGGCCAACATGGCAAAACCCTGTCTCTACTAAACATACAAAAAAAAAAAAAAATTTAGCCAGGTATGGTGGCAGATGCCTGTAATCCCAGCTACTCAGGAGGGTGAGGCAGAAGAATCACTTAAACCTGGGAGGCAGAGATTGCAGTGAGCCGAGATTGCACCACTGCACTCCAACCTGGGCAACAGAGTGAGATTGTCTCAAAACAAACAAACAAACAAACAAATAAATAAATAAATAAATAAAGGTGTGCTGGATGCAGGAATGCATGGCGAGCCGTTAATACCTGCAAACGCTGTAGGACTGCAAAGCAGGATTCGCACTTGATTCCATTCCTAAATTGCCTCCTGGAAGAGAGTGATCCTGGGAGGACCCAGATCCTTGGCCTAGGAACTGAAGAGGAAAATGGATGACTAATCTGCTACTCAACTTTTAAAAATGGTTTTAAAACTAATTACATAAGCCACGTTCAATCTGACAGGAGGTGAGTATTATTCGAGTTAGCATATCAGTCAGATCACTTAATTACTTCATAAACCCTGGGTCTTAGCACAGACTTTAAAGCACTTTTACACAGCACACCATTGGAGCAGTTTTTTTTTTTCTTTTCACTTTTTTTTAAAAGCAATTAACTTGCAGAGATTTGAAGGAGATTGAAATGAACACCACAGAAACGAAGCACCCTGCCCCAAGCACAGGTTCTTGGAATGCTTGTAGAGAAGTGAGGACTGCCTGCTTTTCTGGTCTATGCCTGTGTGTGTGCTGCACTGTGCCTGGCACTGAGGCTGGTGGTGACTGTGCACTCACAGGCCACCCTCACCAGACAACCAGGGAGTGGAAGATAGCGCCCACTTGGGATCAATTCATACCTCGGCATTGACGAGGCCGACAGGCAGCTGACTCCACTAATGCTGACCAGCCCTGCATTTTCCTGGCCTCTAGAGCTCTGAATCCTGGAGCTAGAGGGCAACCGAGGTCACCTCTGTCACCTTCCCAAGCTGAGGTCCCCAACAGGCATTAACAGGTTAACCTGAACATTCAGCGCTGGGGCTGGTCCTGCCTCCCTGTGTACACAATAGCGTCATAGTGTGCAGGCAGGGCCGGGCTCCCCTCTCCACCCATGCACTGATGAGAAGCCCCTTCCAGCGGCTGCCCTGCCCACCTGGCGTGGCCTTGCAGGCATGCTCTGGGGGTTGGTCTTACTGTGAACAATGCCTACGTTGGGACCCGGGTCTATGGGCACAGCATAACCAGTGCCTTGGTGAGCTATGGGTAGACATGGTTCTCTGTTCTTACTGCATCCTTTCACCCTTCCTCCTAGCGGGTGCTTCCTGACTCTCTGGTGGTTCATACAGATGTTCTCAGACTCTCTTCCACACCTCAATGCCCTGTCCACTGAAGACCCCCATCCACACTCACGCCCTCTGTGGGCACCAGAGCACCCTCCCAGAGGCAGCCGGCCCTTTGCTCATGTCGGCCTGGCCAGGAAGCTCCCACCTCTGCTCTGCACTCATGCAAAGGCCCAGATCTGCCCCTGGAGGGAGGGGAGTTAGGACAGGTCATCACTGAGGACTATGTCTCAGCCTGACATCCCCGCACTCGCCCTGCGGATTGGGTGGGGAAGCCTGGCTGGTCGCAGCTGAGCCCCTCTGTGGTCCCTCCCAGGGCCTGGGAAGCAAGGTCAGCACTGAGAAGTCTCACCCCTGGGGGTAGGCGGAGTGAGGCAGGTCATATGTGGGCACTGCCTGGCACTTCATTCTATAAAACAAAAAGGACAGCAGTACCCTTGGGGTGGTCTCCATCTCCTAATGGCCTGTATTTTCTGTGCTACTAAGATAAAAAAACAAAGTGGCACTGGGGAACTCCTGAGAATTTGGCCTCAGGCAGACCCTTCTTCACAAGCCCTTCCTTGTTTCTTTCAGCCGGAAATCCCTGTTTGCTCCGCTGAACTTCGGGCACTCTTCCGGGTCACTGGTGGCCCTTGGGCCCTTGTGCATGGTACTATTGGTTCCTGAAATCCAAAATGTTCCCAACCAGCCTGTGGGCTCCTCAGGGGCAGGGACTGTGTCTTGGGGCCTCTCTGTGCCCCTGAGCACTGGCATAGCATCTGACACATGGCAGAACCTCTGCAAAATGCATCTGAGATGTGTCTGTTAGGATATGCAGACCTTCCCATTTTGACATTTCAGGAACAGCCAGAAGAGGCACCATTCATTTGGAGGCTGAAGAGGGCTTATCCTGGATCAACCTCAAAAGCACTGGGTCCATACACTAACCTGGAGAGGGCCGCTTGGTCTTTGTTTGAGCCCCTCTGACCCCTTTTGGTCTCACTCCATCACTCCTTTCCCTCACCCTGGAAGGATCCGGCCGCCACGCTGAACAACACGCTCAGAGGCTTGCCCTGGAATGAAGTGAGCAGGGAAGGTGGGGGAGACTCAGTTGCAACTGCAGTGTCCCATGCGAGGGCCACATGGATTTCCACCGTGGAGAGATGCTGGTGGGATCCAGGCTCCCAGGCTAACTCCCACTGTGCTTGGGGAGGATGCACGGAGCCTGTGGGTGACAGCAAGAAGCCCGTCCTCCCCACACACAGCAGGGAGGGCTTGCCGTGCGTCAGCCGTGGCAGGATGCATGCCTGCACTTGCTGTTTCTGGCAAAGACCACGTTCAGGAGTGGCAGCTCTCTACAGGGGAAAACTTGCGCGGAATGAAGTGACCCCAGATGCCCCGCAGGAATGTGCACACTCTCTGTGATGACACTGGAGAATGTGTCCCCGCCCCCCAAATTCCAGTAGGTCACAGAAGATCAGAGCTGGAAGGTGCCACAAGGTGTTTATTCTGCACCTGTCTCAACCTTCTGAAAGCAAAGATCCAGTTTCTACCCATGCTGAGGGGTGGAGATCAGCCTGTGTCAAGACTTAATTTGGGGCCATCCCCAGGAAGTATTCATGTATCCACTAATCCTGTGTCCTCTGTAGTACACAGAGCATCTGGTCATGTGGTGGTTACAGAGGGTTACAACTGGACTAATTAATCCGCCAACACCTATTGTGTATCTATCATACACCATGCAGCAGGAGGCTCTCGGAGCACAGCAGGACCGGAAGGAAGGAAGGCTGCAGATGGCAAGCCCATTAGTGCTAAGGCTGAGGCTGGAGCTGCTGAGTGCCATGCAGGCAGCAAGCAGGGAGCTGATATGGTAGCATCTAGCTGGGCAGGAAGCAGTGTGGCAGGCACACAGGTGTGCAGGGCATGTGGTTCCGTGCTGTGCACCACTGCAAGCCTAAAGCTTGCTCAGCACCTGCACGCAATAGGCTCCAAGTGTTAATCATTGTTATATAAACAGACCCTCCATTGCCCATACAGCTTGAAAAGCTGACGATACTTAATACACCTAATATGTATTTCTAGCCCAGTCTTCCCTCTGACCTCCAGATACATATCTTCGCCTGGACTTGTGCAAGTATCTTTAATTTAACCCACCTAAATCCAAGCTCCTGATCTTCTCTCCAGCATCTTCTCCCCCTGAAATGTTCCAGATCTAGGAAACTGGGACTCCATTCTTCTACTGTACAGGACAAAAACTCTGGAGTCATTCATGCCCCCTTCTCTCCTCTCACAGCCCACATCTGATCCATCTACAAATCTCTCGACCCTGCTTTTAGGATCTGACTGCTTCATAGACTCCACTGATGCTGCCCTGTCAGAGTCACCTTCACCTGATATTGCAATGACCTTCTAACTGGCTTCCCCGCTTTTGTTCCTCTCCCATCCTCACTTCCATCTACTCTGACCAGCTGTTAGCCTATTAACACAGAAGTTCAGATCACCTCTCTCCTCTGCCTAAAATCCCTCAGTGGCTTCCAACCAAGGCCCTGTGAGGGCTGACAAAGCCCAGTGCGATCTGGTCCCCATACTCTCAATGCCTGGCCCTGTCCTATTCTGCCCCTCTTCCTGCTGCCCCCTGCAGCCTTGGGGGCCTCTCTGTTGTGCCTGGAACATACCAGGCACACTCCTGCCCGGGTGTGAACCCTTTGCTTGGAATGCCCTTTTCCCAGATGTCTGCAGAGCTCACCCCCTCATCTTCTTTGAGCTTTACTCAAATGTCCCTTCCCTGAGGCCTTCCTGGGACACCCTGAAATGCCCTTGTCATCCTTCCCTTCTTCATTTTTCTCCTTAGAGCTTCTCATCATCTAATGGACAACATCTTCTTGCCTGGTAATCTTGTTTTGTGGCTTCCTCTGCCTTCTAGAATATAAGCTTAGCATCTGTTTTGTTCACCGGTGCACCCCCAGTGCTTAGAACTTGGTAAATGCTCAATAAGTATCTGTCAAGTGAAGGCTGTGTTCTTGGAGGGGAGTATTATTCTTTGAATAAACTGATGAATTCCACTTCCTAATGTTTTATTTAAGACTTCTGTATTCCTATTCAAATTTGCCTATAGTTCCTTTTTCTTTCTTTTTTGGCATATTGATCAATTTCTCTTCACTCTTATTTCCCTCTAGTGATCTGGAAAGTTGGCATCTTGTTTTAAATCTTAGTTATCTCTCTACTATAAGAAGATATTTGAGTTTATATGTCTCTATCAGTGCTAAGAGTAAGACATAATCCATCACCCCTCCCACTAAATGTAGAATGAAAATCTCAGCAAATTTTTATTCCTCCCCATTCTCATCCCCTGCCTTTATGTTTCTGTAGAAGTATGAGGTGAGAGAGTGGGTAGGACGTCCACCACAGGCATTCAGAGAAGACCTCTTCATGAGGCCAGTTCTGAGCTGCAGCCACGGGAAGCCCTAGGGACAGCTGTCCCCAAGGAGGGAGCAGCATGTGCAAAGGCCCTGTGGAGGTAAGACCAGGCATACTAGGGGAACAGAAGGGAGGTCAGTGATGAGGCATAGGAAATGATTCATGGTGGAAAAGGGCTAGCAGGATGTGCAAGTCAGGCTAAGATATTTGGGTTTTGCTCTAAGAGCTGTGGGAGGTCATGAAAGTTACCAGGGGTGCATCATTATCTGAATCATATTTTAAAAGGATCATTGGGTACTGGGTGGAGAGCGGCTCTAGCTAGTAGGGGTCGAGGCAGGGAGGCCAGTGGAATGAGGAGGTAAGAGATGATAGGGGACTGGAATGAGACAGTGGGCAGACTGAGATATATTCTGGAGGCAGATGGTGAAGGAGACAAAGAAGAATTAAAGGTTCACTCCTGGGATTTGGCCAAGCAATGGAGTGCAAGGTGAAGCTATTTACATTAATGTGGAAAGCAGGAAAGAGGCAGTTTGGGAGTGCTGTCTAAGGTGCACAAGCTCAGAGCCAGTTAGACCTATGCCCAGAAGCAGGAGGCTGCTGCAGAGCAGGTCTGGGTGCATGAGGGCAGGGAGAGGCAGCTTTGGGCACCACCAGCAGGTACAAGGTGCTCAGTGTCACAGGGATGGATGAAATCCCTGGATGGGAACAAAGAGCAGAGGGCCCAGGAGCAGGGGTGTGCGCGAGAGGGATCAGCCAAGGAGATGCACAAGGAGCAGCCTGTGAGGTGGAGAGGGCCCACCAGGTGTGGCATCACTGCAGCTATGCAAGGGGGCGCTTCCAGTGGGGGTGAGCTGCCAATGTCGCTGTGTGCCGGGCCCTGCTCTCAGTACCCAGCCTGGCTTACTTGATTTCATCCCACCGCAACCCTGTAACTTGCGTACTATCCCCATTTTCTAGATAAGACGACCAAGGTCTAGAGAGGCTAAGTGACTTGCCAAGGTCACAGGTATTTGTAAGAGTTAGAGCCAGCATCTACCCCCAGGTAGAAGGGCTCCTGAGCCCACCGTCTTAACCACTGCACCCTGTGGTCCCCAGAGAGGATGCTTAGTTTGTTAGAACTATAGACCCTGGCTTTAACAACCTGGGGAGGACAGAGATGGGACCATAGGCTTGGGCAGTGTGGAAACGGCGGGGGACCCTGACAAACCCCAGTTTTTTGTGCAGTGGATGGGAGTTGGCTGGGAGTGAGCCAGTGACGGCCATAGCAGGCAGCTTGTTCTGCCAGCTTTGCCATAAAGGGGAGCAGAGAAGTGGGTGGTGGCTGGAGGGGATGTAGACTCAGGGGAGAGGCTTCAGTGCATGCATGTTGGCCTAACAGGAAGGGGAAAGAGAAGAACGCACGATATGCATGAGAAAGGCTGCCTGCAGTGGCACAGTTCCATGGGGGATTGACTGTCCCCTTGAAGCTGCCCCAGGACATGGGTAGGGCTCATTGTATTCTGCTCATGATACAGAGTAAAGATCACGGGTCTGGGGTGGTGAAATGGTGTGCCCAGTTCCCAGGGCTATGCTATGAGGACACAAGAGCTGTAGCCCCAGCCTCTATGTGCTCTCCTGCATACAGCACCAGCCTCCCAGGCAAGCAGGCCATGCAGGCTGGCATGAAAACTCCGCCTTGTGCCCACGAAGCAGTGAATGCTTGAGGATGCAGCTGGCATGAGGAGTCAACCTTGACTTTTAATACTAGGCCAATATACTTTGGGGCTTTTAAAAGGAAGAATTTAGGAGATTCCACTTTTAAAATGTGTAAATTTCAGGTCATTTAAAATTTTACAGTGTTGTATTTTTAGGATTTGTTATAACACTTTCTTTCTTTCTTTTTTTTTTTTTTTTTTGAGACGGAGTCTTGCTCTGTCGCCCAGGCTGGAGTAGAATGGCACGATATCAGCTCACTGTAAACTCCGCTTCCCAGGTTCATGCCATTCTCCTGCCTCAGCCTCCCTAAGAGCTAGGATTACAGGCACCTGCCACCACGTCTGGATAAGTTTTTGTTAGTATTTTTAGTAGAGACAGGGTTTCACCATGTTAGCCAGGATGGTCTCGATCTCCTGACCTCATGATCTACCCTCCTTGGCCTCCCAAAGTGTTGGGATTACAGGCGTGAGCCACCTTGCCCAGTCAACACTTTCTTAAAATAGTTATTTACTATTTTAAAACCAGAAAGAATACAATTGGGGGAGGTAGGAGATCCCTGTAGATGACTTGAGGACTTAGTCAATTTTCTGTGTAAGGCAAGTCAATGCTCTTCTTTTCTCCTAAAACTGTGTTTTATGAAGAACTGGAAAAGAACCAGGGCAGGGGAAGGTTCTCATGCACTCCTAAGGTGTAGGGTGACCAAGAAGCAGACTGCATCTTCATAGAAAAGGGCACAAGGAATGACAGAACAGTGAAAGCAAACCTTGAGGAAACTCGCCCATAGAAAAGCAAGATTCCAGCATATTCTGTAAATGTTACTATGCATTCAACCCAGAGAACAAAGACAGGTGTTTATAGACCTCTGTGGATAACTAAAAAAAAAGGTGTGCTGATTATTCCAGTTTTCTTTCATGGTTATAACCCCATTACCTAGATCAGAGTCTGGTACTTAATAAAGATTGGTTAAATAAATGATTGATCATTAAGTCAAAGGGATTAAAAAGGGTACAATAATTACCAGAGAAATAAACAATCCAAAAGCAAAATTAAGAAAACTATTCCATTTACAATAGCATAAAAATAATAAAATACTTAGGAACAACTTTCACCAAGGATTGGTGAAAGACTTACATACTGAACACTATAAAAACCACCGCTAAACAAAATTAAAGAGAGCTAAATAAACAGAAAACTATCCCATGTTTATGGACTGGAAAACTTAATATTGTTAATGTGGAAATATTCCCCAAAATGATCTACAGATCCAATCTCTACCAAAATCCAACTACCCTTTAAAAAAGAAATGTACAAGCTTATCTTAAAATTCATACAGAATTACATGGGACTCAAAATAGCCAAAAGAACCACCAAGTTGGAGGACTTGCACTTTCTGATTTCAAAACTTACTACAAAGCTACCGTGAACAAAACAATGTGGTACTGACTCCAGGATAGATATATAGACCAATGGAACAGAATCGAGAGTGCGGAAACGAACCTCTCTTCTGTGGTCAGTTGATTTGCAACAGGAGTCTCAAGATCACCCAACGGGTAAAGAATGTATTTTTCAACAAGTGGTGCTGGAACAAGTGGGTATAAAAGAATGAGTCTGGACCCCTACTTCACACCACATACAAAAAATAATTCAAAATGGATCAAAGACCTACACATAAGAGCTATAAAACTCCTAAAAGGAAACACAGGAGTAAATCTCTGTGACCTTGGGTTAGGCAATGGTTTCTCAAGTATGACACCAAGAGCACAAGCAACAGAAGAAAAAATAAACTGAATTTCATCAGAATTAAAAACTTTTGTGCATCAAAGTGCACCATCATGCAATTGATGAACCACAGATACCACTTCACATCTACTAGAACAGTTATAATGAAAAAACAGCGAACATTAAGTGTTAATGAGAATATGAAGGAGCTGGACCTCTCATACATTGCTGGCAGGAATGTAAAAGGGTGTAGTCAATGTGGAAGACAGTTTGGCTGTTCCTCAAAATGTTCACCATAGAGTTACCATATGACCTGACAATTCCAATCTTAGGTATACACCCACAAGAAACGAAAACGTAGGTCCACATAAAAACCTGTACCTGAATCTTCATAGCAGTACTATTTGTAACAGCAAAAAGGTAGCAACAAGCCAAATGTCCATCACAGGTGAATGAATAAACAAAATGTGATCAATGTGTACAATGGAATATTGTTCAGCCATAAAAGTGATGAAGTTCTGATGCATACTACAATATGGATAAACCTTGAAAACATCATGCTAAGTGAAAGAAGCCAGACACAAAAGGCCAGGTGTTATATTATTTCATTTATATGAAATGTCCAGGAGGGGCAAATCCAAAGAAGCCATAAGTGGATTAGAGGTCGCCAGGAGCTGGGAGGGGAGGAGGGAATGGGGAGCGGCTGCTTCATGGGTATGGGGTTTCTTTTTGTGGGGATGAAAACATTCTGGAATTAGTGGTGATGGTTACACAACATTGTGAATGTACTAAAAGCCACTGAACTGCACACTTAAAAATATTTAAAATGGTGAATTTTCTGTTATGGGAATTCTACCTTTACAAAACAAAACAAAGAATTATCAGAGACTCCGTAGTTAAATAAGGCCCAGAGGTAATAAGAGGGTTGAGATACAAAAGCTGTCATGAGATTCCCAAGAGCCACTGACCTTGCTTCTCCGGGTTGCGGACCTGGGATGGCAGGTCTTGGATTTCCAAGGTCCACTGCCCTTCAGCCTTTTCTCCCCAACAGTGGACAGTCATGAATTCCCAGTTTGTAAACCCTTCATTGGAAAGATCCAGCAATCTGCAATTGGAGACGCAGTGTCAGAAAATGAAGGTGCTGGTACTGAGTGGCTGGGCAGAGGGACTGGCACAAGGAGGGCTCTCGGGGGACTGTATAATCTGGCTGGACCATACCCCCAGGGCAGCAGGGGTCTGGCCCCAGCCAACCCAAGGGCAAAGGGCACAGTGAAATGTGACTGTCTTTAAGGTCTGACACAGACTATCTCCTCCATCACCTCCTTGAACCTCCCTAACATTCTGAGAGGTAGGCAGGCAGACAGGTTTCACATAACCCAGTGAAAGATGTTTACAAGCTTACCAACAAATGCCCCCAATCCCGACATTTTCCTGCAGAAGGTGGTTCATTCCTTCCCACCCAGGAACAATCTTACAGAGCCCATAACTCCAGTGCCTGGATGCACAAAAGCAGACAGGGGCACCCCCCTACCCCCGGGGTACCTTCACTGAAGCCCAGAGAGTGCTCACTAAGGACACCTTTTTAAAGTGCTTGTTTGTGGAAGAACGAAACTTCCACGTTTGACTTCGAGCCAGCTGTGTGCACTGTTCTCTGGGAGACACAAATAAGGAAAGAGGAGCAGCTACTCAAGCCTGTGGGGAAAGTTCTGTCCCTTCACCTCCAGGGCTGATCCAGTCTCAACAGGGGCATTTGGGGGAGATGACGATGACAGGGTTGGTTGCTTTTCAGCAGGAATGGGAGGGACCTGTGGAGAGCCAGGAGGAGACGGCTCCCACACCCCCAGCAGTACCCTCCTTGCAGGTCCCGATGAGCCTCCCTTTGCCCTTCCCACCTTGAAGGCCTTTCCCAACTGTACCCTTGAGCCCCTGGGCCTTCTGCCTCTGCCTCACACTTGGTTCAAGCAGAAACAGGAAGCAACGAATCAACATCCAATCTCTTCCTGCACCCAGTGCCATCCTCAGAAGCGACTCTTTCCGCATTGGAATCAATTCTAGGGTTTTTCCTCTTATTGTTTCTTCATAGTCTAATTTTCTATTTCGATTTTGGAATAAACATTTTTTTTTTACATAGGGATCTTTATTGTTCATCAGAAATTGAAATACGTAAGTTTTGAACAATGTAAGACTCAATTTCCAATCTGGGGGTTCTCTGAACACTCAGGGTAGGAAAATGTTTATCTAGGCAACATACTTTGCAATGGAGAAGAGTGAGGTGGAAGCATCCTGTGCTTTCTTCTAAGAAATGGCAACGGTCAAGGCTGATTTTCACACTCAATGCCAAGCTGAACCCAACACACTGGGGACAGAACAAGGACAAACTGTCTTTTAAGGGCTGAGGTGCTGAGGCACATCAATGGCTTCTTAGTGAAGAAACTGGCAACCTGATAAAGCTGCCAAATTAAGTAAGATGTGCATTAGGATAGGAGGTCATTGATCCAAAAACACAAATTCTTGATATAATCACAAAATCTGCCTTGGAAAAAGACCAAAGTCCCAAGACTCAGAAGACAGCCAGAGTAGCCTCAGGGTAGTTTTTTTGTTTTTTTGTTTTTGAGACAGACTCTGTCACCCAGGCTGGAGTGCAGAGGCATGACCTCGGCTCACTGCAACCTCCGCCTCCTGGGTTCAAGTGATTCTCTTGCCTCAGCCTCCCAAGTAGCTGGGATCATAGGTGCCTGCCACCACGCCCAGCTAATTTTTGTATTTTTAGTAGAGAAGAGGTTTTGCCATGTTGGCCAGGCTGGTCTCTAACTCCTGACCTCAGGTGATCCACCCACCTTGGCCCCTCAAAGTACTGGGATTACAGGTGTGAGCCTCCCTTCCTGGGCTAGGGTAGTTTTTTAAAATACTTGATGGCACAAGGACAGCACTACCCAGCCAAGGGGTGGCTCCCAATAGGCCTGGCAGGACCTGCGCTCTATTATCCCAAGGGCGCAACACTGGGCAGCAGCAGGAGGAGGAAGGCTCCCAGGGAAGGAAACAGGGCCCTAGGGGAGTGGGAGAGGGGAGGCTGGGGCACCAGAAGGCTCTTGTGGGTCAGGCAGCCAGACGTAAGCAGGACATGAAGGGCAGCCAGGCCCCTGCGCCAGGGATGACACCAAACATTTTTATCTATATTATCACACTCAAGTCTTGTAACAGTCCTAATGTTTAAAGATGAGTGAAGTGACATTTTCAGAGGTGAGGAATAAAGAGAGGCAAAGTGACTGGCTCCTGGGAGCCCAGCCAGGAATGGAAGAGCAGGGTGTGGGCTGACTCTCCAGGGTCACTGCCACCTGCCTGCCTGCTACCTGCTGCCCCAGCCTCTAAGCCTCACCACAGGCTCTCCGTCAACCTGGGCCATCACCTGGGCCTGCACCCAGCTCTGCCTCTGAGTCAGGGGTCACAAACCTGGGTGCCACTAGGTGTGCAGCTGGAGTGAATGGAGAGCCCGTTGCTGGCCTCAGGGCTGCCAGCATGGAAAACAAGGAGCACATGGACACACACTCGCCCACCTGCTCAGCCCCAGCCCAGCGCACGAAGGAACATGGGCCTGGTGTCAGACAGCTTCCAACTTTCCAAGAAATGCCAGAAATGAGGACTTTTAAAATCTTTAAGAGTTAAAAATGTAAAATAAAAAACACCACGGGGAGCAACATAGCATCAAGCTGCAGCTTGCCTGCTGACACCTGAACTGCTCATGCCCGCGTGGCCTCCCACAGGCAGAGGCAGAGCACGGCTGGGCCTCCCTGCAGGAGGGAGAGATGCCCCTGTGGCACTTGTGCTGTGAAAGTAGAACGTGGGATGGGCTGAGCTTGGTGCCAGGGTCTGCCTCAGGGTTGATTCCAGTGCACCAAGGACAAAGAGGGTGCCAGGCCCACCGTCTGGTGCTACTATTCCAGCTTGCCTACTGCAGAGAGACCAGGCTCCTGGGCAGTGCTGTGGGGGGCACAGCACAGGCCCCAATCCTCTGGACAATGGCCCTGTCGGTCTTGCATTGCTGCTGAGTCAATCACTCTGTCTCATACAAAGTGTTGGGGGAGGTGAAGGGTTAAGCAAAGGGCAACCCCCAACTTCTGCCTGGTCCCATCTGAGAGCCTTCGCTAGCCCCCGTTTCTGAATCTCTACAGTTCCCTATAGCCCACACAAGGGCCACAGCCTCAGGCAGGTCACCAAAGGAGTCAAGTGGGCCCAGAGTGGGCAAGTCGGGATGGGGACCACACCCCAGTAGACAGAGCAGGCCTGGTCTTGGGGGGCTTCCTGCAGGTGATGTGGGCACAGTGCCAGTTCTGGTTTTTGAGAGAAGCTGGAAATGCTGATTCATCCATGAAATCTCTTTTCTCTCTCTCCCTCTTAGCTAGAAAGAGACAGAAAGGTACCACAATACCCTGGCCCCTCTAAGTTCCTATAAACACCTACATTCTAATTACCTGTAAATCATATATTTGCATCAATGTGTTTTCCCTTGTTTCTAAGTTTGCTAAAGAAATGACTCCATAGCCTCCCAAAACCCATGTACAAAGCTTTGGAATTTCTAGCCCCTGAGTGCAAGAGAAGTTGGCAGACAGCAGCTTGGGGGCACCTTCCCTGCACACCATCCGAGCCTGTCTATCTTCCTGGGACAGGCCCCTGCCAGTGCAGGTTCTGCGGGGCAGCCCACAACTGGGTGGGAGAGCTGGCAGGGGGATAAACAATGCTCCCTGTGCTACACACGCTCGATTCAAAGGCCAATTGAATAGGATAAAAATGACCTTCAATGCACTTCTAAGCAATGAAGGCATAGCCAGAATTCCACAAATCCCTCCACTAAACAACAAAACAAAACGAAACAACAACTCTTTTGTCACTTTTTTCTGAAAAGGAAAGTTTTGCAGGACCTTTTGGAAGGCAAGGTTTCAGGGAGCAACTTTTAAGGTTTGTGGGGCCTACATGCGAGGGTCTCCAAGAGAAAGGAAGCTGCCAGCAGAACCAGCGGGAGCCCCCACATGCCAGAGGGCCTTGCAGAGACACTGTGGGTCCAAGACTGGACAGAAGCTCTTGTGCAGCGTAAATCTCGGGAAGCCCCAGCCCCCATCCCCACACCTGCCTCGCCTTACCTCTTTGCCAAAAGTTGAGACTTGGTTCCCGAGGGAGAAATCAGGTAGATCTGGAGGTCTCCTCGGCGTGGGTGCGAGATGGAGATGCGAACCACCACGTGCTCCAAGTAGACCACGCGCTGGTCCGAGTGCTCCGCGCAGGCACTGGTCAGGGCCGTAGTCCGCAGCACCTGCACTAAGGGGATGCTCCTGGGGGAGGAGAGAGGGCTGAGCACTTGGCACCAAAATCACGAAGTCTCACTCACACAGCCAGGGGCTCCAGCGCCTGTCCACCCCGTTCCCACTGCAGCCTCAGGGCCCTGGGGGCCCCAGGGAGCCGCAGCAGCCTTTGAATGCCTCACACGGATGCTCCGCTGTGAATTTTATCACCTGTCCTGAAGACATTTATGCCTCTGGAATTTGCTCAAAGAAATTTAAAAGATGGGTTCGGCTGGGCACGGTGGCTCACGCCTGTGATCCCAGCACTTTGGGAGGCCAAGATAATGCCTGCTGCCACCACTCCAGCTTGCCTACTGCGGAGAGACTAGGCTGCTGGGCAGTGCGGTGGGGTGCACGGCACAGGCCCCATTCCTCTGGACAATGGCCCTGTCTGCCTTGCATTGCTGCTGAGTCAATTACTCTGTCTCATACAAAGTCGGGTGAGGGGGAGGAGAGATCACAAGGTCAGGAGTTCGAGACCAGAATATGGTGAAACCCTGTCTCTACTAAAAATACAAAAATTAGCTGGGTATGGTGGCAGGCGTCTGTAATCCCAGCTACTTGGGAGGCTAAGACAGGAGAATCGCTTGAACTCAGGAGGCAGAGGTTGCAGTAAGCCTAGATCGCACCACTGCACTCCAGCCTGGGAGACAGAGCAAGACACCATCTCAAAAACAAAACAAAAAAAAATAAAATAAAATAAAATAAAATAAATCATGGGTTCTTGGGCAGACTTGGGTGAATGTCCCCAAGGATGGACCCCCTTTGGTGACCAGAAGGCAGCTTCTCCTTGGTGGCATTTGGCTAGCTCATTTCTCAGTTGCCCTAGTACGACCTCTATGGTGACAGGTACGCTAAAAGGCCAGACCTCACCACATTGCAATATGTACATATAAGAAACCTGTCCTTGGACCCCCTAAATATATAAAAATAATTAAATGTCTTAACAAACAAAAATTTAAAAAAAAAATCCCACTACTTTGTTTCAAAGACTAGCATTGAAAATGGAAGTCACAATGCTAAATAACAGCAACCAGCAAACATTTCCCAAGCTGACTGTGCACTGAGCATAAGGCACCGGCCTGAGAACTTCCAAGGATTAACCCACTTAATCCGGAGGGAATTAAGGACTACACCCAAGGTGCAGCTAATTGGGGGAGGATCTGGGAGTTGGGGCCCCAGAGCCCACGCGTCCGCCTCAAGGCTTCGCTGCCTCGTTGCCTTGCTGCCTCCAATGGAAGCTCGTGTGGACCCACAGTCAAGCACACAGCTTGGAGTCTGTCCTCTCATGCAGGTCGAGGGTGCCAAGCTCGTGTGCTCCCAACTCTCCTGCAGAAAGTCAGGGTCCTCTCGCTTTCCTGTCCTGTAATGGAAATGGATGATGGTTCCCTTTACAAACTCAGGGCAGCTTTACCATATGGGATGGAATCTGAGGATAAAAACAAAGCCTCAATCATTCAAGACTCCTTTCTACTAGAATTTTCTGACATACTCCCCAGACCAAGCAGACACAAAATCTGTACCCCAAGGCTGCTCCTATGTCCAGGCTGGACCATCCTGCTGATTCCAGGCCACTAGGGTTCACGCCTCCTTGAACTTGAGCCCCCACCCACCCCACTGATGTGCAGCTGAAGAAATACGGCATTCTTTGGTGCAGACCAACCGCCACCCAGCAGCACATTAATAATTCCCTACCACACGACTGGCGCTCAGCTTATTATGGGGAGTGCTTTTCCCATTATGCCTGGACTCTCCTCCCGGGAGGCACAAGGCATTCTGCTCAGAGCCTCTCAGGAATTACATTGCCTGGCTCTACTGGGCCTGAGTCATAAAAAGCAATCAAAACAGTTATAAACAGTGATGTAATTCCCTCGGAGACTCTGTAAATATTTGAAAACATGCTTTGCATGCACCATAAATTGATTTAGAGATGCTGACTTCCTTCATTGCCTTCTCCCAAGTTTTACTGCTGGTGTTTACTGGTCAGCAGCCCCCACTGCGGTAGATGCAGAACACAACAGAAGGCTCTGGAGAGTTCCAGGCCCCGCAGGGCCCATGTGTATCTCCAGGTGAGTGTCCCCCCTTCACCCCACACTAAGAATGCAATGTGGGTGTGTTGGGGAGAAGCAAGGTGTGGAAGAAACACCTAGGCCAGCAGACTTACTCAGTGCTCCCCTGGGGCTTCCAAATGTAGCTCCCAGTCAACCCCAAGAACCAGGAATAACCCTACACTCTCACACTTCAACACTTTTCCAGTGCTGAATAGCAAGATCAAGGGGAAACAGAAACAAAAGCCTTAACCAAGTTGAAGACACTGTCCCCACACTCCAACCAATTGCTCAATGGCAGGGGAAGTGATCAATCTGCTCTAGAAATAGACCTGGAATCCTTGTGAAGAAACTTTAATCCCATTGATAAGGCACAGGGATGAGAGAACAGGAGCAGGGTAAAAGTAAAAGACAACCAAGCCCCACCCCTCACCTGCCCCTGCCACCCTGAGCCCCACCCACAGAGTAAATCATCTCAGAATATGAAAGTCTCTTGCGTCTAACTTTTTTATTCCTGCTAAGGGACTCCAGCCACTGTGTAAAGAAGGCTGGGTTGGGTGTGATCCTTCGCCAGCCCTGCTGCTGCTGCTGCTGCTGCTGCTGCTGCTGCTGCCTGCAGGGAGGCTGGCTGGGGGCGGGAGCACCCAGCTCCTACAGGAGTTAATGGCCTCACTTGGTTTGGTTTTCAAAGCCAAGCCCTTACCTTCACCTGGGGGCTAGAAGCTGAGCGGCCTCCTGGAACAAGGCTAACTGTAACAATTAGTTTTTATGTGAAATCCCTTAACTGCTAAATTGCTCAGTAACAGGCCACCAGGACTCCTAATTCCTGTAAGTTCTGGGGCAGCGCGGAAGCCCAGGACAGCTACTACAGGAGGGCATGCTGCCACCTTCCTGACATACAGTTAGCTCCTGACACATTTTATTTCTGTGGTTGCTATTGAAACCATTAACCTAACATCCCAAATTAGAGTGCTTTTATTAGAAAGAGAAATAAAAGAGGAGGCTTCAAAATGTTTCATGATCATTGTGCTCAAAATTTTCTGTATTTCAGACAGAAACTCCAGGAAGAAAATAAGGAAGCCACCTATCAAAAGTCATCACTTTAAAAAATTAACTGCAAGACAGAAAGTAGATCAGTCAATGAAAAAAACAGAAGTGGTTCTCCACCCTACAGTTATTTCTAAGGTAACACTGAAAATGCAAGTCGACTGCCAAGTAATTTATTTTTTAAGTTAAACAATGTGCAGAGATGATCAGTGTCACATGAATACAGCTACATTGTACTTTAATGATGAAAATTGATTTAGAAAGATCTTAAAGTTCCCAAAATAACTGAAAAGTGTCTTCTGCTATTAACTTCTGAAATTGTGGTCTATGTACATAAAGCCATCTTCCTAGGACCCTAAAGGATTCCAAAGAGTTAAATGATCCTGCAAGACCTGCCTGGAGACCGAGCGTTATTGAAGCCAGGGAGATGGCCAGACTTGGAAAAGATCTCTAATGACAGCCGATGCCACGTGCTATGGAGCCACATTTCAATGTTAATTACTCTGGTACTTTAGATGATCTCCATTCATCCTCAGTGCTCTCCAACCGCTCCCTTCTCCTGAGGAGGTGAAGGCCTACCAACAGTAGCCATCCTGCTGGCTTCCTAGGAACTCCAGACCACAGATATGTTGGTCTCTTCCTATTTTTTTTCCAATGCATAATACTATCTAGGAGCAAAAATAAATATTTTCAAGGAACCGAGTGCCAGGGGAAACAGGAAGGCGGGACAGGGGCTGAAACCCTCCGCCTCCAGCTGGGCCAACCTGGATCCTTGCACAAAGCACTTGTTTTGTTCCTCACTGGGCCCATGACTGTTCTAGGGCCATGTTGAGAGACCCTCCAGAATCAGGAGTTGGCAGCATCCTTCCAGCTGCTGCGCTGGCACCTGGCTTGGGGAGGAGAGGCTAAAGAACTGAGGCCCATTACAGCAGAAGGTCACCCAGGAAACCCTTTCACAGACTTGCTAATGGGAGTGAGTGGAGCGGCAAGAGTTAATTGGGACAGACTTGCTAAATAAAGCAACAGGAAAGCCAGCAGGTCTGTCGGAGGGCACAGAGTGCCTTTGTGAGGGTGGCAAGAGGCTTCTAAGTCACTTCTCAGACCTGTGTTCCAGGATGCATGCTTTCAACAAGATGGCCTTTAGGCTCTGAGGTAAGCTGCTTCATTCTATCTATGGGCTTCCTTATTCATATGGGTTCAGCCTGAGAATTTTCCTCAGATGAAATTACTTTTTTTTTTTTTTTGAGATGGAGTCTCACTCTGTCCCCAGGCTGGAGTGCAGTGGGGCGACCTCGGCTCACTGTAACCTCTGCCTCCTGGATTCAAGCAATTCTCCTGCCTCAGACTCCTGAGTAGCTGGGATTACAGGCCCGCGCCACCATGCCTGGCCAATTTTTGTATTTTTTTATTTTTAATAGAGACAGGGTTTCCCCATGTTGGCCAGGCTGGTCTCGAACTCCTGACCTTAGAAGATCCACTGGTCTCGGCCTCCCAAAGTGCTGGGATTACAGGCGTGAGTCACTGCGCCTGGCCAAAATTACGTTTGATGATCAAACCATAGCACATCACTTAGGCGAGAAATAAAATTTAACTAAAAAAAAAAAAAGCTAATCCAGTACATTAACTTACACAATGCTGTCCACAATTAATTGGGCCATAAGGTGCTTTAATATGTAATGCTTAAATTTATAGCATACTTTTTCTTCTATATTAAATGAGGGGACTGAATTAGCTGGCTTTAAAGATGCCTTCCAATTCTAACAGTCTACAATTCAACCTGAAGGGGAGTAAAAAAGACAATAAAATATACAGTCAATCCTCATTACTCACAGATGCTGTATTTGCATATTCACCTAGTGGCTAACATTTATTTGTATCCCCCAAACCAACACTTGTGGCACTTTGGTGTCACGTGTATCAGATGTGTGCAGAGTGGTAAGATATGAGTCTTACCCTCAACAAGCACACTCCCAGCTGAGGTCAAACAAGGCAACATTGCCTGTTGGTGCAGCTCTCATACCGTAAACAAGTGTCCATTTCCAGCCAGGTGTGGTGGCTCACGGCTGTAATCCCAGAACTTTGAGAGGCTGAGGTGGGCAGATCACTGGAGGTCAGGAGTTTGAGACCAGCCTGGCCAACATGGCGAAAGCCCATCTCTACTAAAAATACAAAATTAGCCAGGTGTGGTGGCATGTGCCTATCATCCCAGCTACTCAGGAGGATGAGGCAAGACCATTGCTTGAACCTGGGAGGCGGAGGTTGCAGTGAGCCGAGATCACGCCACTGTATTCCAGCCTGGGTAACGGAGTAAGACTCCATCTCAAATAAAAACAAGTGTCTGTTTCACAGTGTATTTAGTGCCACATTTTTCACAGTTTGGTGCTGTTTTTTGTTTTTTAGAGACAGGGTCTCACTCTGTCACCCAAGCTGGAGTACAGTGGTGCAATCCTAGCTCACTAGAGCCTTGAACTCCTGGGCTCAAGTGATCCTCCCACCTCAGCCTCCCAAGTAGCTGGGACTACAGGTGCAAACCACCATGCCTAGCTCTGTGCTTTTCTGTTGGTGAATTCACTGTTTGAAATGGCCCCAAGTGCAGTGCTGAAGCACTGTCTAGTATCACTAAGCATGAGAAAGCTGAGATGTGCCTTAAGGAGAAAACATATGTGTAAGACAAGCTTTGTTCCAGCAATGAGGGCTAGTGCTGTCATCTGTGAGTCTAAAGTTAATGAATAAATAATCTATGTTAAATAAGCTGCCTTTAAACACATACACATAAAACAGGGTCTGTATTGATAGGCTGGCAAAAATGTGACCAGAGGCTCACAGGAACTTAACCCTGTATCTCTCCTAGGAACAATGCTTCAGTATTTGCTAATTCAGTGTTCGTGGTGACTTTGTAGAACAGTACTATGAATAGGGAGAATCAACTGTATTCAAATTCAAATCCTAATTTTAGAACTAAGTAACCTTTACAATCTGGGGGAAACAAGTTTGCTTCAAAACTAAGCCAGGAAGGGCAAGGGCTGCAGGAACACAGCCAGCTGGTTAAGTTTGCTCGCAGCTACAAGGGGTACCAGAGGCAGGAAAAATGTTGTGGGCCCAGTATGGTTACCCCCAGGGCAGGACTGCACAGCACCACAGGTTTTCTGAGGATACCCAGGCATGCTGTATATAACAATGGCCCAAGAGGAGAAACCAGAAGTAAGGGCCTCCTGTGGTACTCAGGTATGCACAGAGGTCAAATGCCCTGGAGGGAGAGGCTGGGTAAGGTGAGGAGGGGATGTGAGAGTGGCAGAAATCTGCATAGTTCTGAGACAACTCAAAGAAGGGAAGGGCTTTTGGCTTCCTAAAAAGATGTCAAATCAGGCTGTGTGCTTGAGTACAGCAGGGAGCTGGGCTGACCTGTGTCTGATCCACACAGGCACTCCATCAGACCGCTGGGCTCCTGGCCTCACCTGCTTGCCTAGCTGACCTGCCGCAGTTGAGCCACCAGCAGCTGTGCTCTTAGGCACTGGCACCTGGCCAAGGCTGGAGGAACCTCTAGGCAGCCAGGGTCAGGGTACTTTATCATCCCTGCAGGTGGTATGCCCAGCTAGCTCCTGGCACAGAAGTCAAGGAGGTGAGGTCTTCTAACGGGTGGGCAGGTTGCTCTACTTGGCTCGGTATTGCCTGAGTTCCTACTGAGAGGGGCAAGGTGGACTCTGGAGACAAGCAGCCTGCGGTAGCAGTTCAACCCTGCAGCACCCCAACTCTGGGCCTAAGTTCCTAACTCCTTTGTGCCTCCATTTCTTCCTCTATAAAATGGGGATAAAGATAGCACTATAACCTCGTATGTTTATTGGGGATTTTTATGTAAAGTGCTTAGAGCAATGCCTGGCACACAGTAAGTGCCTTTATAATCACAATCCATTATCTCTCATCCACAGCCATATGTCTTTATAAATAGAGTTGTTTTAAAATGACCACCATATGCAGTCTAGTTTAACGAAATTCCAGAAAAGTAGGTAATATGTGGATAATCCAGAGTTAATTCCTGAACATCTATAAAAAGATTATCTGCTTTACAGATAATCCTTGATAGTCAAAGCAATGCATTGGCTTTCGGGTCTGAAGTGTCTTGTGTGGGTGTGAGTGTGTGAGAGTTCTTTAAAAGACAGGCCAAACTAAACTGTAAGCTCTGTCTGGACAGTAACCTTCTAAACCAGCAAAAACTAAAGATGTGCAGGTAAGTTCTTATTGCTTTGTGTTGGCTTAAAAGACCCTGTTGTTGTGGTCTTCCCAGCATGGAGGTGGGAGTCATGCATATCACAAATTGTTTCCCAGGTGCCTGGATTTTCAAAGCAGTGACAGAAGTACTGGCTAGAAAAATCAAGAGTTAAATAGAATATTTAATATTTGGGCCTCTATTTTATTCGTTGGAATAATACTAAGCTTAATTTTCTTTTTCATTGAAAGAAAAGCTATAAAAATATCAACTTTATCCCTCTATTTAATACACACAGATTTTAAAATCATTTTGCACAGGCAGATGCCACTGGTCATGATCCTATGTACTGATCCTATGTACCTTTGTTTAATTGACAAAGGTTCTAAACAGACGGAAACCATTTGTGCCCAGGAGTAGGTCACATGCCTCTGGTCTACGAGTTTGATGATCACAACAGAGGCCCAGGCACAGCTTGCACTTTCATCCAGTGCTATCCTGGAGGACACTAGCTTTTGCTAACAGTAGCTGTCATTCAGTTCAAGTGATTTCCTCTTGCCTCTGCATGTAGATTTAGCATTTCCTGAAAGCTGCCTATGATGGGCCCTACCCCATGTGGGCTCCTACAGAGGTGGTTCAGACATCACTACCTCGGTTCTGGGGCTCAGATTGTTCTAGGGGAGGGTAAACACCAGGCAGTAAAGAGACTGCCAAGCACAATCCCATGGTGCCTCGGAGCAGGGGGCCTGGCTCCTTGATTCTCACCCAGGCCCAGCCCTACCTGAGGTCCCCTCTCTCCTCATTTTCTCCACCCTTCCAGGGACTTCTTCTTATCTTTCAGGTGGATCCAGACAGAGACAGGCTCAAACCCCACAGTCCCCAAATGTGCAATGTCCAGATGAGAAATGCCAGAGTATCGCTTGGGGTCCCCTTTTGGCTAGTCCTTTTCACACCATAGATGGCCTTTTTTTAAGTGACGGAGCTGCCTCCTGAAGGGACTGCATCTGGTGGGTTTGGCATCATGGCCCCAGCTCCTTCCTCTGCAGCCCTCACTGTGCTGTGCTGATGGCCTTTCTGTGCCTTTGGGCCTGAGCATGACTCAGGGGCAGGCAGGGGCTGTGATGCCAGCCACTGGGGCAGCGATGGAGACAGCAGCTCAGCAGGGGGACACCATGGCTGATGAGGCACGAGCTCTGTGCAGTCATCTGGGGGCACTGGATGCGATGCTAGTCTGGGAGCACAGGCTGGGTGCACAGGAGGGATGTGCAGAAGGGGTGGCCCATTTGGCTCTTCCTGTCAGTCATTGCCACGAGGACAGTCTCCCTGAACCATGATCACATCCCAGCCCAGGGCTGGGGGTAGAGAGAGGTGCCCGGGATATTCGTTCCTGCCCCTGTGCGTGACCAGAGGGGTGGACATGTGAACACCCCAGCCCCTCTCCCTCAGGACCATGGGTGACATTACCATAAACCTGGCAGGTGTGGACATATGACCCATCTAGAGGACTCCTGTACTTAACATCCAGTGAACACAGTTGTCTGACCTTTGGTCACACCAGGGTAGCATCCTCTCCTGTTCAAGAGAAAAGACAGTCACCATATCCCACGCAGTGCACACAGATGCACAAGACATGGGTATATAAAGAGGCATACACACCCCTTCTCTGTCTTCCCTCTTGTTCTGCTCTTCACCACGGGAAGCAGCTGAGGGCAGGTTCAGGACATTCAGAAAGTCCTAGGATTCCACCATGAGAGGAAGAAACCAGAATGAGGCCAAGAGAGTAGACAGCTGGACCCAGAAATGTGCGTGGAGAGGGGGCAGTTAGAAGAAGATGGGAAAACGGCTGTGTGGGAACACTTCCTTTTCATTTTCAGCCACGTGATCCTAGCAGCTGGGAACCCTGATGGGGAAAACTTGCATAGCCGTGGGGATATTCGCAGCTCAGGTGCAGATGACCCCGACAGGCAGGCAGGCAGGCAGGTTCAGGGGCAGAGCTGGCTGGAGCTCCCTGCCAGGAGGGGAGACCCACCGGTGGATGTGAGGCATCAAACTCTGCTTGGTAACGCCACTCTCTCTGGAGACCCTTATGTCCTCTGCAACAACCACGTTACGGACTTAAGCAAGTGGTTTGATAAGCAAGCGGTGTGAGACGGTAGGCTGGCTGAATATTCCAGAAAGAGTCTGAAACTGCTAAAGGTAAAGATGACTTTTCTTTAGAAACAGAAGTCTGATTCTTCTCCTCTCTTGGAGTTTGGAGGGTCCTTACTTTCCTCAAAGGACAGGAACAATGTTACACTGTATGTTACGGCGGGTTCCCTCAACCCGTGCTGTCTAGACTCCGTGTGCTTTCACTTAAAAAACAAAATAAAATAAAAATAAAAACAACCACTCGCCACCTAGGCACCACTCTGCCATCTTAAAACGATTTCTGGCAGGAGAAGAATGCTTCATTCAGGAGCCGCCCTGACGGGGACACCGGCGGAGGCGCCGGGGCAGAGGGCAGCCCCCGGGTCAGCAACCAGACCCAGGAGCCCACCTCCCTCACCTAGCCTTTGAGGGTCCAGGCCGCAGGCATTTTCCAACAAACAAAGACAGAGAAGGCACAACCTCCTTTATCTCAGAGACTCTCCCCCTTTTTTCAAATTTGACAGTCTAAGGCTCCTCAGAGAAATTGATGCCTTAAGAAGTCAAGACTGAGGCTTGTCGGGTGGCCGGCTGACTGTTGGGGCCTGGAGTGATCCCTCAGCCGTCCGTGTGCAATTAGCCATGGGAGAAAAAGGTAATTTTTCAAAAGATCCCTCTGTGGCTGTTCATCCAGCTGCTCAGCCAACACATACTCTCTGCATTCCTACCATATGCAAGCCTTCCACCAGAAACATTTTCCTCAACTATTTGTGGCAAAAGAGTGTATTATAAGAGTAGAAGCATATTCAAGGAAGAGGCATCTAGAGAGTGATCTGTATTTGCTGATAAAGCAACATACCATTCTTTATCATTGCATCACTTCTTTTTCAAACACACGTTTTCCAAATGGAACAAGTAGTTATGGGAAAAATGCACTCCATTCTGTATCAGATACAAGGCCCAGAGAAACACCGTTCTCCTTAAAAGAACCGCTGTGATGGCAGAATTGGAATAATCTGATTTCCTCTCCTAGTGGGGTAGGGTTCTTGCTTTCTGATTTACCTTATGGCTGATTTTTTTTAAAAATAAAAATTTTGGCCAGGCATGGTGGCTCATGTCTGTAATCCCAGCACTTTGGGAGGCTGAGGTGGGTGGATCACCTGAGGTCAGACCAGCCTGGCCAACATGGTAAAACCTTGTCTCTCCTAAAAATACAAAAAAATTAGCTGGGCGTGGTGGCGAGAGCCTGTAATCCCAGCTACTCAGGGGGCTGGGAGGATGGCTTGAACCCAGGAGGCGGAGGTTGCAATGAGCCAGGATCATGCCACTGTACTCTGGCCTGGGCAACAAGAGCAAAACTCGGTCTCAATCGATCAATCAATCAATCAATGAACAAACATAACAGATTTAGAAAAACTCCAAAGAGCAATTCTGGGTGTGCCCTGCTCATGGGAGAGAGATGAAGCCAAGGCCCTTCTGCTCAAGCCTTGTTAAAAAAATCCCAGTGCTTAAGTCTGAAGAAGGTTGTACAGGGCCAGATAAAAGCCACACAAAGCTGCTTTGACTGTGAATAATAAGCAGTACTCCCACAACCCACAGCAGAGAAGGGGCTGACCCAGCCACTCCTGCTCAGGCCAGGTGGATTCACATTGCAGGCTCCCAGGGCTGGTTAGGCTGGGCTGGGGCTACAGCTCCAACCTCCAGCAGGTGGTGACAGAAAGGACACTTGCGGCTACTCCTCATTTCACCCTTCTGGCAGGAGCAGATCCCTGACTCGGTCTGATATGCTAAACATGGGTAAGAATTTCCAATACTAGGCTGAGCGATCAGGCTGAGGAACTGACCCCCTGTCATGGAGCAATCTGCTACGGAAGGGGAAGAGGCCTCAAAACAGTGGTGGCTTAAGAAGTGATTCCTTTCCCAGCTGTACGATCCACAGGAGAAAATGCAGACATGTGCAGGCATGCACCGTGCACGTGCACATGTGCACAGAATGCATGTGTAAACACTTCCAGCCACACCTTACAGCAGAGTCAGCTCCAAACCCACATGCCTGAGAAGTCACTGATAACACAGCAGAGCCTTACCTGGGTCTCTTGTCCGAGGCGGCCACACACATGTGCTGCGATGGCACCGCTGTCCACTTCTTTGCCTCCACAACGAGAGCTTCTGCGTCCACCAAACCAAATCCATAGAAATGGCTAACTGAAAAGACAGGCTCGTCAGAGCCAGGCTCTCCTGCCTTGCCCAGGAAGGGAGCAAGGCTGGCTCTTGCATCTGCTGGGCCCCATGGAGGACAGATGGACTATAACACTCGAGGTCTCCTCGGGGTCCCAGGCTGCAGGACAGGTCCCTCTGAGGGTTGCTCAAAGGTCCCAGCTGCTTCTCTCTCTCTGAACCCAACTCCTTCTGTTTAATTTAGGAGTGTGGGTCAGGAAGCATGTCCCGTTTTGGTACAGAGAAGAAGTGCTGAGAAGGTCTAGGACCTCTTTTTTTGAGACAAGGACAGGTTTCTTTACATTAAAAGGGCTTGTCAGCGTCTATGCTCCCTGAATCTTAGACCAGACAAGAGAAACAAAATCTGAGACCTCTTGGTTCACACAATTACCACGTGCCCAAAATGCAGTAACACAAGGCTGTGCTTATCTTTTTTGCCATTTTCTTTCCCTGCTGAGTTCCCAGAGCGTTCCGGGAAAGCAGCATGGCACAGCACAGAGACAGGCTTGCGAACTGGCCCAGTCCAGTATTTAATTTGGCCAGGGCAGGGGATTTTCAAAGTTTAATTTAAGAGGCAAGGTCAAGAACTAGATACAATCTATTTTCCTATTTAATTAGGCCAAAATTGAAATGTAGGTCAGCTCTTGTTACAGCACACCACTACCACCAACATTCCCGCAAAACGAAGATCAACTGGGCCCAATCAATGGCCTCCTTATTAAAAGGAATGTCCCTTGGCACTTAGGGTAACTATGCTTGACCTGTATTTTACAGATAGTAGTATCAGACTTGGTGTCAAATTAGTTAGACCTGAGCTTCAGAAAAAGTTAAAAAAAACAAAAATTCCTCCCTAACATAAATACTATGGCCAAATGAAATACTTTTCAGTATACCTGATAAGAAGTCAGGTACACAGGTCGGGCACAGTGGCTCATGCCTGTAATCACAGCACTTTGGGAAGCCAAGGCAGGTGGATCATGAGGTCAGAAATTCGAGATCAGCCTGGCCAACATGGTGAAACCCCATCTCTACTAAAAATACAAAAATTAGCTGGGCATGGTGGCGGGTACCTGTAATTCCAGCTACTCAGGAGGGGATTACTTGAAGGAAAATTGTTTGAACACAGGAGGCAAAGGTTGCAGTGAGCCGAGATTGTGCCATTGCACTCCAGCTTGGGTGACAAGGCGAGACTCCGTCTCAAAAAAAAAAAAAAAAAAAAAAAGAAAAGAAAAAAAAGAAGTCAGGCAGACAAAGCCAGTGGCACTGTCCTATAATTACCTGCTGCAAAGGCTGCAGATAGTTGGTTTAATCAAGCCCTGACCACGGGTTGATTTCATGGTACCTAGGTCTGTACCAGGCTGGGCTGAGGGTAGAGGCCCCACTGTCCTATGATTTATTTCTATAACATAGGGGCTGGCCAACAGAAGTTTTATAGTTAGAAAGTAACTTACAAAACTATCTCATTGTCCTCATTGCACAGATGAGGAAACTGAAGGCAAGTTTCAAAATCACAGAGCTACTCAGGGCTAAGGATGCAAGTTGCCCTTAGGTGGCACACAAACAAACAACATTTATTTTAATAATTATGGATTTGTTTTAATGCACATTAGAAAAAATACATAACTATATATCAAACCTATGATTAACTAGATATAGTAGAACTTCCTTTTTTTTTTTTTTTTTTGAGAAGGAGTCTCGCTCTGTCGCCCAGGTTGGAGTGCAGTGACTGGATCTCAGCTCACTGCAAGCTCCGCTTTCCGGGTTTATGCCATTCTCCTGCCTCAGCCTCCTGAGTAGCTGGGACTACAGGCGCCTGCTACCTCGCCCAGCTAGTTTTTTGTCTTTTTTAGTAGAGACGGGGTTTCACCGTGTAGGCCAGGATGGTCTCGATCTCCTGACCTTGTGATCCGCCTGTCTCGGCCTCCCAAAGTGCTGGGATTACAGGCTTGAGCCACCGCGCCCGGCCAGAACTTCCTTTTAAAATACAATTCTTTATGTCAAAAAAAAAATAGTGAGGGCAGTAATTTTTGTTTTAAGAGATGGAGTCCTGCTGTGTTGTCCAGGCTAGACTCAAATTCCTGGGCTCAGGCAATCCTCCTGCCTCAACTTCCCTAGTAGCTGGGACTATAGGCACACATCATTGCTACTGGCTTAAAGAGAACTATGAGTAAATATTGGTATAGGCGGTGTCGAGGTGTGGCAAAAGTTATAAAGTTTAGGAGACCCTAGACTCTTGTGACCTGAGGGTTCTTCCATAATGTCAGTGTGAGCTTCCAGGATACTTTTCTTAAATAGCTGTGCATGTGTTTAAACTCTTGTGACATACAATTAATAATAACAATTAATGCTATTTGGAGATTCCTTTTAAGGAATTCATAACACCTCTTCCTATACATTCCAGGATCACCCAGTGGTCCACTAGAATGTCATTGCCGCACCTTTATGACCCGCGCCGTTCACTTTCCAGTCACTCGCTTTCAGGTGGGCCGGCCGGGATGTCTTCACTAGCAGGTGCTGGACGTCCCTCCAGGTTAACTGGCTGCTGCAATGACACAACACACCCTAGAGTCCATAGAGATCAACAACAGCAGCAACACAAGCCACTCAGAGGTAGGAGGTCGGGAGCCGACCCATGGCTGAACTTGAGCAAGCCCCTCAGGCTAAGGATTGCATTCCTTGGCAAGGGTTTATTTCACCATCTCTTTGTAAACAAGTTTCCAGCAACTAAATCCCAAGGAGAAAAAAGGTTCAATGGGTGACCTAAAATTCATAAGCATTAAAAGCCTAGCCTTGCTGCCAAGCTCTGCTTGAGTTTACACAGAGCCATATGGGAAATTCTGAAAATACATATAATAGTAAATGTTTATCAACTACTTGGGGCTATTCTTCACCATAATAAGCAAATACTACAGTGCCTAAGAGTACGTTCAAACCATGATTGGCCGAGATTCCATCCTGTGTGGACCCACTGGCTGCAGATAATAATTCAAAATTTTAGTATATGATTCTAAATTTATAAGATATTCACTTTGGGGAAGTAGAAACATTTCATCAAAAGAATATAACATGCCACTAATGTAAGTAAATACACAGATGATTTTTTAAAAAATTCTAAGACATATGTGCTCACCCTTGCTTTTTGTGTGTGAGACAGGGTCTGGCCCTGTTACCCAGGCTGCAGTGCTGTGGTGTGATCTTGGTTTGCTGCAACCTCAACCTTCTGGGCTCAAACAATCTTCCTACCTCAGCCTCCCAAGTGGCTGGGACTACAGGTGTGCACCACCACACCTGGCTAATTTTTACATTTTTTGTAGAGACGAGGTCTTGCTATGTTGCCCAGGCTAGTCTCAAATTTGTGGGTTCAAGCAATCTTCCTGCTTTGGCTTCCCAAAGTGTTAGGATTACAGGTGTGATCCACCACACCTGACCCATCTTTTTTTCTTTTTTTTTCTAACACCTCTGAAATCCAGATCCATCTTATGATCTGATACCTCTTATAAGCCCCTTTGCCCACAGCAACCAGGAATGGGTTACACTGCCTGGAGGTGCTGAACTTGGTCCTGTCTATTCACAGTGTCATTTTCAGGTCTAAATAACTCTCAGCCTAAAAGAACTCTTCAATAGTTACAAAAATTCTAAGAGATATGGATGTATTGTACAATTGGCAGCACTTCTGGTTTCTGTGGTACATAAAAAGGGTGCATCTTACAACTTTATGGCATCTTGGATTCGATGAAATATAGTGTGAGAGTAGTATAAAATAAGAGCATTGTTCCTTTCTTCTAATCAGTATTAATTGCTATGGAATCTGGATATTTGAACATACAAGCTTTCTGCAAGGCTGCTTTTAAACATGGTAAAGATAACACCTACATGTGATCAGTAATAAAAGGAATGTATTTTTGCCCTATCAAACAGCTGAGTGAAAAGAAAGATGTATGGGCTCATGGTTCCAGCCCCAATTTGACAGATAAATACTTATGGATCTTTTATTCCTTTTTTAGTCGATTAAATGGATGCCTATCTAGGACTTTCCACTCAATCAGAAAATTAACCAAGAATAAATGAGCATCTCTCGAGTCCAAGGCTCTCAACTCCCTAATATCACAAACACATACTCTTTCTTTCCAGACCATCTTCCCAGGGCTCATCGGGATGGAGGTGACCAGAAGCACAAGCCCCAGGCTTGTCTTTGGTGCGTGTTTACTAGGAATGCACGCCATGCCACATGTGCTGCCTCAGGGAATATGACCCTAGGAACATGGACAAAGTAAAATCGGGGGAGCTGCTGCAGCTGAGGGGGACTGGGGACGCAGAAGAGAGAGTGCTGAAGTGCCCAGCTGCCTCGCCCTCCCCGATGGAGCCTGCTCGGATGTCACAGGTATCTCTCCAGTGGCCCACTCTGTGTATGGGTGTGTGAAGATGTATAAAACACAAAATTTACCATTTCAACCATTTGTAAATGTACAGCTCAGTAGCACTAAGTACACTCACATTGCTCTGCTACCGCCACATCCATCTCCAGAACTTCTCACCACCCCCAAATTGAAACTCTCTCCCATGGGACACTCAGTCCCCATTGCTCCCCTTCTCCAGCCCCTGACAGCCACCATGCTACTTTCTGTCTCTATGAGTTTGATGGCTCCAGGTCCTCATGTAAGTGGAACAACACAGGATTTGTCTTATTTCCCTTAGCACAATGTCGTTGAGGGACCTTATCATAATCTGTATCAGAATCTCCTTCCTTTCAAGGCTGAATGATATTCCATGGTGTGTACAGAGCACACTTCACTTATCTCGTCCTCCATCATGGACACTCGGGTTGCTCCCACCTTTCAGCTGTTGTGAACCATGCTGCCATGAACATGGCTGTGCCAATATCTACCCAAGTCCCTGCTTTCAATTCTGGATATACACTCACAAGTGAGATTGCTGGATCGTCTGGGGAGTCTGTTTAATTTTTTTTAAGGAAGTGCTATACTGTTTTCTATGGCGGCTGCTCTGTACACTTCCACCCTTTGCCCCCTCTTTGCCTGTTTTCCTACGAGAAGCTCACCCATGGCATTAAGTCTTGGGGTACACCCCTTCCCTGGGCTCACACTCTCCAGGCTCCAGCTCTGGCCTCCCCTGATTTCTCCAATGTGTTCTTGCTGCTCCTGGCTGGTCACTGGCTTCCTTGCTGTCTCTCCCCATCCATGTCTGGTCGCCCAGTCTCCAGGCCTTTCCCTGCCAGGCACACCTGTTCTCCTCCTGCATCCACTGGCCTTCCTGCAGCCCACACGCCAACCTCACTGTTAGGGGAGGATTCTGAGGCCTCAAGTAGCCCATGGCCACGCACCCTGGTGGAGAGGTCACAGGTGCAGGCTTTGGAATTTAGACAGTGCTGACATGGCCACACCCCATGCTGCCCGTGCAACCTGGCAAGTTACTGCTGTGTGTCAGCACAGCCTACTCAAAGACGGCTATAGCCAGTCCTCCTGGAAATCTTGAATTTAGGTGCCGGGAAGTATGACCTTTGCAGTGGAGGACAGAATGGGTCCAGGGAGTGAGAAAATTTGGAACCATTTTCTTATGAAAAAATCTATTCTATTTTTGACTCTAGTAATAAAATCACAAATATAACTGCACGGAAAATATGTCTAAGAGATGATGTTGAAAATGTTTTTTGATGAAGAAGGGATGTTTGAAAAGTACCAAGACTGTCCCCAAACCATTGGACTCCCTTTGCAGAATTCCAACACGTGTGGGTCTTCCTTCATTCTGGCTGCACACTGTCTGGGGGCCCTCCCCAGACTCTTAGGGAGCATCTCTACCCAGAACCATCTGGCTTTGCCCCAGTTCCTTCCACAGCAGTACTGAACAGAGACAGAAGGCAGTCCTGAGGCCAACCAGAACAGGCGAGAGCTATCCCAAGCTGCAGATCTGCTCAACACAGGCTTTCAAATCCCCAGACATCAACTGTTCCTTCCCTGACCAATCCTGTAGGTGTAAAATGCTTTAGATTGACATTGTTCCAAATGACGTTTGCCTGATTCGCCACCTGTATGTTTCAGAGGAGGAGCTAAAATGATAAGGAAGATGACCGTCTGAGCTTTCATGTGCCCACTGACCAAGTTTAAGGGGACAACATGTCCCGAAGCAGGGTTTGTTTTCTATTTAGCTCTTTGCATGTTTCCAATAAGGAATGGAGGAAAATACAGTGCAAGGAAGGGTAGAGTATGCAAATTTGAGTTTCCATACAAACAAGTAATTACTTAGAATTTTTAAAAAGAGGCTCAGGACACAGAAGCTAACATTTTGGCCTGGAAATTAAAAATATCAAACTGTTTCTTCGTTAAATTGGTAGCATTTGAGTGTTATGCTCAGTTTGTCTTGTGCAAATCCACATGCAAACATACGTAATTACAAGCATTTAGGCATCCCAACCATTCTTTTTGAGTTATTTAAAAACTCATCTACAACAGATGGCTACTGCAGAGGGCTAGTTTGTTCTCTGCCAGTTGTGATGACTAAAGTACAATTTGGTTTTGACCCTATGATTGCATGTGCAGTTAACTTGCTTTTCTGTCTGAACCAACGACACATACACAACTCAAGAGTTTTTCTTGATTGTCAATTTACAAGTGAAAGTTCCTAAAAAGAAGCTAAAGCAACCTAAAGTGTGATCTTGGTGTGAGGTGCAGAATCAGAGGCAGGCCTTGGGCTCTGGCCCAACCAGCCCCTGTGTCCTACAAAAGGTAGGAGACTTGGGCTTTAAGGAAGAAACCACTTCACGCCCATCAGGATGGCCTAAAAGAAGGAAGGAAATTTTGATACGTACTACAAATGGGTGAACCTTAAAGACATTATGTTAAGTGAAATAAGCCAGGCACCAAAGGACAAATCCTGTGTGATTCCACTTACATGAGGCACCTAAAGTAGTCAAATTCATAGAGACAGAAAGTAGAATGGTGGTTGCCAGAGGCTAAGGTGGGGGTCAATGGGGAGTGTTATAGGCTGAACTATGTCCGCTCCAAAATTTATTCATTGAAGTCTTAGACCCCAGTACCTCAGAATATGATTATATTTGGAGATAAAGCCTTTAAAAAGGTAATTAACATAAAATGAGATTATTAGGGTAGGCCCTAATCCAATACGACCAGTGTCCTTATAAAAAGATGACACAGCAGAAGGGGAGAAGTCAGCTTTCTGCAAGCCAAGAAGACACCAATCCTGCTGACACCTTGATCCAGGAATTCCAGGCTCCAGAACTTTGAGAAACTAAATTTCTATTGTTTGAGCTGCCCAGTCCATGGGACTCTGTTACGGCAGCCTGAGCTGACTAACCTGGGCAGCTGTAGGTAGGGCTGCAGGCATAGGGTTTCAGCCTGGGAAGAAGACACAGCTCTGGGGGAGGGATGGTGGAACAGGGCGCACAACTCAGCAAATGTGCTTAATGCCACTGAGCTGTCCACTTCAACATGGTGAAAATGGCAAATGTTATATGTATTTTACCACAATATGAACTTTTTCTTTTTTAAAAAAAAGGAAAGTGGGAACTTACTTTGCTTCTAGAGCCAAGGCGATGATGCCAGCCACCATGGGGGCAGAGACTGAAGTCCCGGTGTGGCCATCGGTACAGCGCTGACGCAGATCGGTGGTGACCTGGGGAGAGACAAGCACAGTGAGGCGGTGATGGCAGACAGGCTAATTCACTCTCTGGAGAAGGCAAGGCTACTTCAGGTGCCACTAACTGGCAAGCGTGACCCTGGGTCCCAGGAACAAATAAGGTGTTAGGCAAATGCATCTCTCAGCAACCACAGGTTTCCACAACATCTGGTGCTCCCTGCTAAATCACTTTGCAGGAAGACAGATAGGGACAAGGAGGCCAGCTGGGAGCACAGACCATAAGCTTTGATAATAATAGATCAGCTGGTTCCCTCTCTACTGCAGAAGCTCATGTGGAAAAAATGGTAAAACAACATGAAACCAAGAAGCACCCCACAAGTCCTCCTCCCTGGGTCTGCTGGACTTTGTGCCCTGTCACCAACACCCAAGAATACCCATGGCAAGACCATCAGAGTCCACACTAGTGACCCCTAAGTCACCCCCTGACTTCAGAGCAGCTAGAGGTACCCAGGTGGCTGAGAGAGTTTCTGCCTTTAGCCAGCAGGTCATAAGTAGGGTCCTCCACCAGGATGTCCTTCTGAAGAAGCAGATCAACCTGGCGTGTTCTTGACCTCCCAAGGCCGGCTGCGCAGGGCAACAAGGCAGGCACTGCTAGCTGGGGGCTCTGCCTGCCCTCCTCGGAGGCACTGGTCCAGGCTAGGTGTGGGATGGAGTCTGGACCTCACTACCGCTTGGGCTGACGTGTATCTCCCTTTGGACTGAAATGGGAAGCAGGTGCTGGGGGTTCAGCCTGTGTGGGTTCAGCTGTGCTAGGTGGGATTGTGGCCCCCATCATCTTTGTCCCCTGGTGTTATTCCGATGAGCTTTGCAGATGGAGTTAAGGTTGGTAGCCAGCCAGCCTTAAAGCAGGAAGATGATCCTGGATTCTCTGAGTAGACCTGGTGCCACCACAGGGCCCTTCACCTTGGAAGAGGAAGGCAGCAAGGCTGTCAGAGAGAGGAAGCATTAGGACTAGACCCACTGCTGCTGGCATTGAAGAGGGCGTTGAGGAGCAAGCCAAAGAATGTGGGTGGCCTCTAGAGGCTGAGAATGGGCCCCAGCTGACAGCCAACAAGGAAACGGGAAATTCAGTCCCAGAACCACAGGGACCTGAGTTTTGCCAACACTGCCAACAGCCCAAGTGGGCAAGGAAACAGACTCTCCCTGGAGCCTCCAGAAGGAACCACAGCCCTGCCAGCACCTTGGCCTCGGCCTCGCAAGACTCAAAGCAGAGACTCGGTTGAAACTCCTGGACTTCTGGCCTACAGGACCATGAGATATCAATTTGTGCTGTTTTAAGCTGCTAAGTTTGCGATAATTTGTTACGGCAGGAATAGGAAAGTCACACCCACCCACCACAGGGCTCCAGTAGCCGATTTGCCTAAACTTTGAGAATCAGTTTCACAGTGAGAGCAATGCAGATCCTCTTCCAAACTCAGCACCTTCCTTGCACACATTTTAGCTGGGCCAACAACTGTCTAGGGAAGTGGGGGTCTGGCCTGTGTGACACACACAGGAAGATTCGACAGGAATGCCAACAGAGACTAGCTTCCTCCTTGCTTGTTTCAGTGGGGCCAGGATACCTCAACATGGGGAGGGCAGCTGAGGGCATGGGAAAAGGGACAAGAATGCCCCCTCTCTGAGCCCAGCATCTTCATATGCAAATGGACACCATGATATAGATTTCAGGGGTTCTCGACAGATCACAGCTGGGCACCTGAACATTCTTGTGCTTGGTAAATGGTGGCCAGGAGGAGAAACTAGGGTGGCTGGGCAGGAGGCCATGCTCCCAAGAGCATGTGAGGCTCACAGCTGGTTCTCCAGCGTCAGAGAAGGTGGTCTTGGGGAGTGAACAGAGGGGCTTACCCTGGAAGTGATGGCTGAACCAAGGTGGACAGCCCCTCCTGAGTCCCAGTGCTATGCCTGGGATACAGCTCCTGTTCAGTGAATGAACATACCCTCCTGTTCTGGTGAGAGATGCTTTCTTTAGGTTTTACTCCTCTATAAAGAGTCATGTCTCACCATGGGACCTCCCTCGCTCCAGGTGGGCACCTGTTCACATTCCCCAGACTCAGAGGGACAGAGAATGCAGGGGGACAGGGTTGTGATTGCCATTAAAGTCCTGCTGAATGCTGGGACTGTGATACGTCGACTGTCCTGAGCAGCACTCGTCTCCCTGGAGTATGTCTAAGAGGACTCAGAGCAAAACCTGGGCTCTGGTAGAGCTGAAAATAACACTGTTCATACTGTCAGAGCAGACTTCCCGGGCAGCGACCAAGACAAAGTATGTTTTCCCTTTTACCCCTCTCCAAACTATGCCCTTCTTACCCACATACTATTGCTCATGGAAGAGAATTTAAAAAGAAAGAAAGCAAGAAAATCAAAGCATTTTATAGCCAAGGCATATGCACATGCATGGCATATGAACATACATGCTGACGTGATTCGTGCTGCAAATAAAGCTGCAAGTCCTGCTTCCAGGGTTGACAGACACCATCCTGCCTGCACGCAGTCCATGTTATAAACTGTCCCACAACTTAGTGAATTCGAACTTGCATCCATTCGGCCAGCAAGACTATGTTGGGTTTTGGCACAAGTGTCTGTCTAATAAGACCCCAGCAAGTCTGGGCTCAAAGGAGCTGGATTTCTATGTAAACAGGACACCATTCAGCATCTCAGCTGCCCGTCCCAGGGGTGCGTACTCGGGCAGAAAAGGAAAATAACAAATTAATACCTTAGTTAACCAGCCCAAGTCGCTACCAGGCTGGTGACGGAACGATGGCAGCTGACCTTTCGCCGCTGCGGAGCAAAGCACAGAACAGGAAGCCCGTATGCTCCCACAGAAAAGTGTAAAAATAAATTTGCGAATAACTTCTAAAGATGTGGTTGAGCAGCCAGAGAAATGAAAAGATGCTAGTGAGCTTTAAAATTTAACCATGTCTGGCCAGCTCCATGGTCTCATTTTCAAAATGTCTACAAGTCAACTTAATGACTGTGCATTTCAATTCTGCATTAATTTGAACTGGAAACCCTCCCTTCCTCCTTTTTTTTTTTTTGTTTAAGTAGGAAAGTATGTAGGGAAAGAAAAAGCATAAATTCTACTGGAGTACTAAAACAGTTACCTTTTAAAAGATAAATCATGCTTATGTTCACTTAAGTGAGTGGAACAGACAGAAACCACTGCTCGACTTAAAAGTGTCCAGGAAAAGTATTTCTGTAGCAACAGAATGCCTAGAAAAACTCTTGGATTTCTAGAATGTCTCAGTATAAAACCAAGTCTTTCTCTTACTCTATTGTACATGCTGGAACTGGATGGGTTCATTGGATTCCAAGAGATGTGACCACAGAATTTCAGAGTTAAAACAAGACATCATGAGAAGGAACCTCATTCTTAAATAATATTTTTAGATCTCTAAAACCAGAGAGGGGTTTAATTGCTATTTCTGTGCAAAGATTAGAAAGCCAGTGTCTGAGGAAGGCTGCCAAGGGACTGGGGTTTACCTCGAGGCTCAAATTGTTTGCCGATGGGTGAGGCTGGGACCCTGGGATCCAGAATAATCTGGCCTCAATCTAACCCATATTTCTGAGAAAGGGAGAAGAAACTCATTCCCAGAGGGCTGAAGCACACACTGTAAGCACTCCAACTTGCCAGGAGAACTTACGATTTTTCGCTCATAAAAGGCTCCGCTGCTGTAGGTGGTCGCCAGGGTGGAGGCGCACTCTTCCAGGTACCAGGGCTTGTAGCCATTCTCGGTGGCGCTGCTGACGGAGATGGTGTAGATGCTGTTGGTGTAGCCATCACACGAGCAGTAGTCTCCCTCTCTCCCACCGTTCCCAGATGCCCAGACGAAAATGGAGCCCAGGCCCTGCCGGCCCTAGAGGGAACAAGAGGAACAAGGCTTAGCCCCGCAGCCAGAACCTCGTAGGGTGGGTCTCACCCCCGACCTAGAGTCCCATCTCCCAAATGTTCCTTCAAAGGGGATAAGAAGGGTGCGTTCAGACCATCTGAATGCTGCTGAGAGCATGGTTTTGGGGGCTGTTTCGATTTTAATGGTGTGCTTTTGCCTGTGGCAGCAGCCCTAAAATTGCAGAATCACAGGCTTATAAGGGGGAAAGCGGCCAGAAAGACTCCTCTGTTCCTCACAGGAAAATCCAGGGTCCCAACACAAGCTGCTCGATTCCACAGCCATGCCTATCATTTCCATTATAATGACCTAGGATCAAAGAGACCTAGCAGTGCTGCAAATAACACTGAGATTACAGATGATGGTGGAATTTATAACTTTAACTTTTCTGGGTTGAAAGAGCTGGTCTGGTGGGGAAAAGAATGATTTTTCTGGAAAACATACTTGAAGAAGTACCCTTCTTGCATAGTGAGAGGGATAGGACCATGAACTCTGGGTGAAGACAGAATAGGTGAAAAGGGTTATGTCCAGGAAGCTGGTAGCAGCTTGTGGGTGTCCTGTCAGAGCTCCCCATGGTCTCTGCTGTGGGTAAGTATCAGGGTGGTCTGATTTACATCACTAGCCAAGGGCCTCATTTGTGTGTAGGTTTTCTTTCCTTTTTTTTTTTTTTTTTTTTTTTTTGAGACAGGGGTCTTACCCAGGCTGGTCTGGAACTCCTGGGCTCAGGCGATCCTCCTGCCTCAGCCTTCAGGGTAGCTGTGCTTACAGAAGTGTGCTGCCATGCCCAGCTGTGCACCAGTGTACATTGTTAAGAACGTACACACAAAAGCAAGCAAGTCTTTGAAAGACAGCAGCTGGTCAGGGCAGATTCCTGAAGCTCTGCTCTATCCCATACCCACAGGATGGATGATTTCTGACCACACTGAGAATCATTCCAGCCACAAATACCAGCTAAAGATTAGCGAGTGGAAGACTGAACTGACCAATATAGTCCAGATGGCTGGATGGGCTGGTGGTACACAGCTGGCCCGAGAGCAGGGCCAGCGTCCACTTCCACGGGAAACTGGAGCCACTAGCTGGCTACCACATCTCTACTGAGGACCCTCCTTCCCAAACAAATGCAGGAAATTTATACTTATGCTCAACAATTGGCCAATTTAAAGATAACTTGCACCCCAATTCTGCAATCCCCATAGAGCCAAATTGAAGTCTGCTGCTGACCAAACATGTCACACTCACTTTCGGAGCACAATGACTGGACCTGCCTGCTCTGTACACTCACGCCATGGAGGTTTGTAAACCAAGGAGACTCCAGCTCCAACTTGAAGCTCCCAAGAAAGCCCACAGGAAAGTTCTTGAAGCCCACGCAGCCCCGCTGCTTAAGGCTGCCTTGTCCACTCTGCTTTCTGCATCCGCAAGGTGAACCTTGTCTGAGTGGCCAAGAGCTCAACAGAAAGGTCACTCCCAGAAAAGCTAACCTTCTGAGAAGAAGGCACAAAGAGCTCAGGAAGGTGGTGTGTGTGTGTGCATGTGATTATATGCAGGAAGAGATTCAGCTGAAGCCAGTTTAAAGCAACTACAATGCAAATCAAAAGGTATTTAACCCATCAGAGCCTCTCCTTATTCCAGGTGAGAATTAGTCCTAGACACTGCCACTCCTAACTCCCCACCCCACTTGAAATGACTCATAAAATGTCCTTTTGCAAGGTGGAGCATGCAACCTTACTGTTCCAGGAGCAGAGAGAATGGCCAAAAACAGTGCTCCCCAAACTTGAATGTGCACACCCTGGAGTCACCTGGGAACCCTGTTACAATGCAGACTTGCACCCCAAAGTCCAGGGTGGGCCTGAGAGTGTGCATCCCTAATGAGGTCCCAGAGGATGTCAGTGCTGCTGGCTCTGGACCCCACTTTGAATACCAAGAGCCTGAAATGCTCAAGGTTTGCATTTACAGCATGCACCATGCATTTATTATGAGACCAACCCACCCTCATAGGTGTCAACGTATCAACAACCTTTCCCCTCCTTAAAACGGTTTCCGGGAAGGAGACATGGAAATGAGGTGAGGAAACAGTCAGATCTGAGGAGTGTAGAGATGTTTTAACTGTCTCTGAAGACTTTATTTTCATTTCCCAGATCTTCCAGTGGCTTCATGGGAGCCATGGGACAGAAGCTGTAGGGGACATTTCAACCCTAGCCGTGAACTTGCACTTCTTTTCAGTAAACTCACAACTTCAACCCAATCAAATCGTATTTCAGAGTCTTCCCTGGGGAGGGAGAGCTCATTTCATGAGCTCAGAAGCACTGCTACTGAGGGCTAGCAAACACCGGCTACCTGGAGGCGGCCAGTGTCTTTAGCCACAGCAATGTCTAATCGCCCTTCTGAATAACCAGGTGTGAGAGGAGTAAGGCTTCCTAAGGACCAACATTAAACAGATCTTTATGCCAAGTTACAGCTTCTGCAGTCTCCCACCACCAGACCACATCATCTACCAAAGATAAAGTCGGATTTTACAGAAGATTGTAGGTGACAAATAGGGCCACAAGGGGGAAAAACAGATGGGGGAATGTGGTTTGGTTTGAGATCATCAAATTTCTAGGAGGATTTTCAGTGACAGATTGAGACAGGTGCAATTTAAGTTTCTCTGTATGACATATTTTACTTCCAAATGACGAAAAAAAAAAATCAAATGACCTCAGTATTTCACGAAACTGTGACAAGGATGAGGGGAAACCACATGGTCCCCTCTGCAACTTTCCCACTCCCCTGACAGCTGGATGAAACCAACACTGCTCAGAACTCAGAATGCAAAGATCCCTCTGCAGCTCCAACCTCCCCAAGCCGCGCACAGGCTCAGTGAACCAGACAGCCCAAACGATCACTGCCAAACCACCAGGACCCCTCCTGGAGAGAGGGTGCCTCATCCTAGGAGCTCCATCTTTGGAAATCATCCCATAGAAATGACAGACGCTCCGCAGTAACCCCATCCAAAGCAATATGTTCTATGCAGGAAATGCCATCTCCAGCTTACCCACCCTCTCCGAAGCTTAAATTTAGCTTAATTTTTAGGATGTCTCGTTTGTCATCAAGACGGAGATCCAAGCGATCCAGTGAGTTGGGGCTGGGAGCCAAGTAATGGAAGGGTGATTTATGTATTCGGCAGTTCTTGGTGGATAGCAGCTGACTTGGTCATACCTGAGTCTGCCAGCACTCACTCGGCCCAGCCTCGGGCCTGGCTTGAGGGCTCAGCAGCCTGATTGAAGCTGCCTTGGTGTTTTCTTGGAGGAATGGAGACAAAGGAAGCTGTCCAGTGTCACAAGGATGCACACTAGGTCCCGTGCTGTGTGCGTGCATGTGTGTGTCTACACTGCCCCTCTTCCTTAATTTTCCTTCTCACATTGAGTGTCTGGGTGAGTACTAAACTTGCAGGGACATGGGGGTAGATACCCCGTATTTGGTCATTGGTTTCTCAGGCATTCAAGCCCTGAGTGGTTGGGGGGTGGGGGCAGTAGAGGAGGAAGCTTCTGTCTCACACTTGCAGAATGACACCAAGTCCTTCAGAGGAGGTGCAGGCGGGTGCAGCTGGCAGGAGGTAGAAGATGCAGTGTAGGCCTGATGCCCGGGAAAGGTAAGAAGTGGAAGAAACTCCAGGGTTTCAGCAGGGCAGCAGGGCAGCAAGGCAGCAGGCCTGGGGGGTCTTCTAAGAGAAAAATGCTCATCCCCATAAGAGGAAAGTAATAGATAGTGACCAAACTCAATGCACCCAGGAAAGCAATCAAATGATATTACTTAGAGAAAGGAAATCATGAACACAGTTTAAAAACAGATTCCTCCTCTGTGGGACAGGACTCGGGGGTGGGCACAGAGAGGCAGAGAAAGACTGTTTGCAATATAATCTCTTCCTATTATCTCACTGACTTATTAGCTGTTTATGAGCCACTGTGTAATCACTATGCATGGGTTATAATACGACGAGAACTTTAAAAATATTTTAAATGATATAAATTTAATGGGCTTGACTCCTGCCACCACCTCCCCATTCTCCCATCCCCCACAGGAGAAGTCAGAGAAGCCTGGACTTCCTGCTGGAACTCCCTGTCCCCACTCCATACAACAGTCACTGACCACACATTGAACTTTGGGCTGGGGCCTGTTCAGCCACCCAGGGCCTCCTGGAAGCTGACCACAGCTCTGTCTGCCTGCTCCAAGAAGCTGTTCTCACCCAGAAATCTGCCTTGCCACCCTGCTTGTAAGAACTGGCTCATCTGCAGCCACCCCCTCCCCCTTCCTCAGCCTTCCTGACACACAAGGATCCGGAACCAAAGACCACAGAGTGGCTGGCGGGTGGCCTCGCAGGAGCCTGCCAGCCTCCCCTTGGCCCATCAGCAGAGAAGCATCTTTGCTCTGCCTAGCCCCTTGTGAGGTTCTCCTGGAGAAGTTCGAATTGGGCTGGGCTGTGTGCTGGTAGGGGACACCCTGACCACTGCTTCCTGCTGCAGTGCGGCCTGGGTGAGTACATACCCCGCGATGAATGCAGAAAGTTCCACGGCTGGGTGTTTCTAAGGGCAGGTGGGCCGAGGCCCCTGCATAGTCCAAGTAACAGGCCAGGGGAGCTGCCTTGGACCCCTGTCACCCACCTGTGTACCCCCTTCAGCCAGGGATAGGTAAACTCCAAGGCAGAGAGGGTCGTGCTAGCAGTGACCACCTGGTTGTCACTGGAACAACTGTTCTGGAACAAGGCAAAAACACTTCTGCTCTCATTGGTAAAGAGCCACTTCTCAGACTCCCCAAGTGACTCCTCCACACTGGCCCTGGCACCTGGCACAGCAGAGTCTTCCCAGTCTGGTTTCAGGGCTGTGGCCAGTGTCACTCTGGTATTTAATTGTTAAAAATGTTTACTGTCACCCTTGTCCCAGAGTGCTCCCTTGTAGCCCTGGGTTACTCACACCTTTTTAATGCCATACTCGAAAGCCTGCTTAGCCAGTCGGCCGGGCCCATCCACCGTCTTCCCATCGTCGTCTGGCCCCCAGCTGGCACTGTAAATGTCGATGTAGTTGGGTCTGATGCCCAGCGACTTTGCCTCGACCACATCTGTGACGTCGCCATCCAGCATGCGGATGCCTGAAAGCACAGAGGAGGCTCAATGTCGGCACCCGGCGCTCCGGGCACACAGCGACCGGAACCCGGGCCCAGGAAACTCAGACAAGGACACTGTATCACAGAGTCCCTCCCCAGCAGGGACTGTTCCCTGTCATTTTGCAAAACTGGCTCCTCTTCTCCATGCTGGCTGATGTGAAAGAATTAAAATGACAACTCAGGCCAGGGCAACAAAAGAAACCAAGCTACTTCCTAAAGAGAGAGTTTAGTTTCCCTCAGTGCTATGATGTCCTGCTGGTATCTAACAATGCATATTTCTGTTTCTTATTTTAAAAAACAAGAACTATTATAATAATAATAATTATTACTTTGAGACAGAGTCTCACTCAGTCACCCAGGCTGGAGGGCAGTGGTGCAATCTTGGCTCAAAGCAACCTCCACCTCCCGGGTTCAAGTGATTCTCCTGCCTCAGCCTCCCGAGTAGCTGGGACTACAGGCACACACCACCATGCCCGGCTAACTTTTTTATTTTTAATAGAGACAGGATTTGGCCATGTTGGCCAGGCTGGTCTCGAAAAGTTCCACGACCTCAAGTGATCCACCTGCCTCAAACTCCCAAAGTGCTGGGATTACAGGTGTGAGACACCACTGCCAGCTAAAACGCACATTTCTATAACGGAACTCCAGAGCCTTTTCAACTCTCCCAGCTGTTGAGAGTTCACATCTGTTTCTCTTTCCTTTATAATTCTACTCTGACGTACAACTTACGATGTACCAAATAATGAGGTTTCAACCTGGAAGACAGAGGCCTCCACTCTAGGTTATAATGGAAGGGACTGGGGTCTTGGACTTTGCTGGCCAGCTCATCTCAATTTGGGTTTGGGATCTATGTTCCCTGGAGGGGTCTTTAGAGGTGGGGAGTCCAGCTTCCTCAAGAGCACCCCAAAAAGAGAGGGGTGAGGGGCTCCCACAAGTCTCTCCCAATGCCTGCCATCCCAGCCAGGGGCCTCCCTTCTTGCCTCATACTTCGCATCTGCCTTTATCACTGGTTGCCCTCTGCAGCCAGAAAGTCGCCCAAACAACAGTGCCTCCCCCAGAGAAGGCATCTGAGAAAGGCTTAGCATGAAACGGGGAAGCAGAGGGGTAATGACGGCCACGGACACACTCTTCCTGGATTCTTGTAGATACAGAAAGTTGACTTCTCTGGGGCTCCGGGAATCTTGCCACCCGAACCTGGGTCAGCTCTCTTCATGGCCACTTGACACCCACAACTCCCCGCTTAGAGGCCCCTGGGAGCCCCTCACCCACGGGGCCCAGCTCTGTGTGTGTGATGACCATGCCTTCATCAAGACAAATTCTAAATCTTAGAGCTATTTAAGACGCAATGGAAAAGAGGACTTCTTCTGATTATAAGAATAGTATATGCTCTTGCCCAAACTTTGGGAAATAGAGAAATAAGCAAAAGTATTTTGGCTATTTTCTTTTCTTTTTTTGTTTTAGAGATGGGGTCTCATTCTGCCACCCAGGCTGGAATGCAATGACACAGATCATAGCTCACTGCAGCCTCGAACACCTAGGCTCAAGCAATCATCCCACCTCAGCCTCCCAAGCAGCTAGGACCACAGGTACACACCACTGCACCTGGCTGGTTATTTTCTTCTAGTCTTTTTCTTTGCCTCTAGCATACACCTTCTTTCCAAATCCTTTTTTTCCCCTACTGAGCTTTATACAGAGCATTCCCCTGTGCCATTAAAGACTCTTTCAAGGCTTAGTGGCTGCAGCTCCCTGCCACCATGCACACACCGCTGGCCCAGGCAGCCTTCCTTCTGAGGTTCACCTTCTGAAGTAGGGGTTCCCCACCTCACCCACACTAGTCTGCGCCTGTTTGTTCTATATCCCAGAATCTACATCAACACGTAGTGCATACTCAAAAGCAGAAACTTTAAATATGATTGACTTTAAAAAACAAAATAGTGACTTTTCCCTGAGGTTAAAAGAGGTGGTGTAGGACTCATGCAGAAGAGCCACAGGAAGGAGACCCTGGAGGTAACACCCTCCCTGGGCGCTCAGGGACAAACATTTTATGTGAGTGGAATCCTACTGTCCCATCCACTTAAATGATAATCATGGGTAAGCTCTTTTGATGGAAATTGATGGGCAGAGATCCCTAACACATATATTTCAAAGGTTCTCGTCCTATAATCTTTCACCCAGTAGCACATGGATTATAAACAAATAACTAAATGTACTTCTTGACTTGCCAGGGTAAGAAACTTCCAACCTAAAAGGAATTTGAAGATGATTTTGCTGCAGTAAATTCTTCCATTCCATCCATTCATTCTACCCAGTTTTGAAGGTTCAGGTTTCCCTAAGGTTTTCCCCTTAACATATACGCTGAATTTTCCCAGGCATGAATCAAGACAGAGAATACAAGAGTCACCACAGACAGTTCTTGGGAGGCCAGGTAGGGTAGCTGGTAGTGGGAAAGGGAGGACAACTCTAGGGCTCAGCACGTTGACCTTAACACTTCGGTGGGACACCAAGCTTAATGGAAACTTCTGCTCCAAAAGCCTGAAATTGTATTCAAAATCATTGTCAGAGAAATTTATACCAAAGCAATAGCAAGGTTGAGGCATAGGAGACATCAGAAGTTCAACAGTGCTTGAGCCATTTGGCAGTGTCAGCCAAGTGGGCATGGGCAGTGATTGAGGATGGGGCTGAAGTCATGGGAAGAGCCATCTCTTTATAGCTTGAAGGCCTTAACAAAGAGCAGCAGGAATAAATTTAACTTCTGTGTTATCTATCTTCTCTTCTGGCTCCACCTATTTCCCTTCCTCTCTTTCCTACCTCAGCGACCTGGCTGCAGCATGGCCCGGGGAAGCCACTAGTATCCAGGCACTGAGATAGCACAGGGCAAGTGGACTTAGATGCCTTGACGCCTGCTCCCAAGCGGAGGCCCACAGATGGAGCTGTCACCCACAGTGTGCCTCGGAGCCTGCAGGAGGGAGACAGGGCATGCCACGAGTGAAGACCTTGCCTTCACCAACAACTGTGACCAGGTAGTGACTTTGAAGTTCTCCCGTCTCGCTAGGCCTTAGTCTTCTGCATACTGCAATGATGATAGTTATCATATATAGAGGGATGTCAAACAAATGAAATCGGATGATCCATGTAAAGGGTCTGGCACACAGTAAGCATTCAACGTGTGTGTTTGCTGCTAGTTTGACCCCACCGAGCCTCAGTTTTCCCATCTGTAAAAATGGAAGTAGTAACAATAACTGATTGGTTTTTCTTTTTGTTTTCTAAAAACATATGACTTGATAAGCACAAAAGATTGTATGTCACATACACGTTAGTTATAAAGCCTAATAAAAAAATGGATACCCATGAACCCTCCACCCCTGATGCAAGAACAGGAACATGACCCACTGGGGGCCTCTACTCCTGTGTCCTCCCTGTCACTCCCCGGTTCTCAGAGAAAAATGATCAGAATTTTTGGGTTATTCATGCCATTGCCTTTTTTTTTTTTTTTTTTTTTGAGACAGCGTCTCACTCTGTTGCCCAGGCTGGAGGGCAGTGGCGCCATTTTGGCTCACTGCAACCTCCGCCTCCCAGGTTCAAGTGATTCTCCCCGCCTCAGCCAACCAAGTAGCTGGGATTACAGGCGCCCACCACCACATGTGGCTAAGTTTTGTGTTTTTTAGCAGAAACAGGGTTTCACCATGTTGGCCAGGCTGGTCTTGAACTCCTGACCTCAGGTTATCTGCCCACCTCACATGCCATTGCTTTTTAAATACTACTAGTTTAATACAATTGTATATATGCTTAAGTGATATATTGTTTAATTTTGTTTGTACTGAGAATTAATCCTTTGTTGGTAATACAGGTTATAAAAATCTCCCAGTGTATGCTTGATCTTCTCACTGTGTTTATGGTATCTCTTGATAAACAGAGGTTCTTAATTTTAATAGAGCAAGAGCTCACCTCCCTGTGAAGATCAAAGGAGTCATAACAGGGGCCAACCTTCTCCGGGTTTGTTGGCATCTATTGTAAGGTTCCTTCCCCGCTTTTATAGGCAGGGCAGAGCCACCTCTAGGCCCAGCCCACATGGGCTGAGCATCAGCTCATTGTACTTCCTCCTTTCTGGATAGAGAGGGGGGGTCGGGTGGACATGAAGTGGGGTGTTTCCCAAACCTTTGGTCCATGTGCCTGGCATCCCATCTCCATGGCAGTGTCAGGGACACTGGGCCCAAGTGTCCAGCTCTCTCAGCTGGGAACCTCCAAGAGAAGGGCCAGGGCCAGGACCAGTGCAAGAGGTTGGCAAGAGCATGGCCCCTGGCAAGATACAGAGCAGCTCACAGCAGGGAGAAGAAAGTGGGGTCAGAGAGTCCTGGGGTGGAATCTCACTTCTACATGACCTTGGGCCATGGTCTCAACCTCTCTAAATCATGTTTTCTACAGTATTTATCTACCGGGGCAGTTAAGAAGATTAATGAAAAGCTAAGTTGAGGCCCTGGTCTCGGTACTGCTGGAGAAATGGCAGCAGGGTTCTTTTTGCCCTTACATTTGGCCATGGACTCTCCAGGGGAGGAGACCTCACTGGTCACACAGGGGGTCAAGACCAATTCTGATGCTCTAATGGTGAAACTGATCCTGTTCTAGGATTCTCTCTATAAGTTATAGGTGTTGAAATGCCTAGTTTTGAACAAGAAGAACGGGATGCCAGGAGACATCCAAAAATACATAAAAACATATGACCAGAATGATTTCCCAACACCTCTCACCATGCTTTTCATCTTGGAAGAAGACTGACTGATGTGTGGGAAAGCAAGCATCATGCGCTTAGATTTTAATGAAGCATCTATTTTCCCCAACACTGACAAGTTGCCAAAAAAGAAAAGGTAAATATTTTCAGTAGAAGCCTGCTGTTCCAACATGAGCTTTAAATGTGAATGGCTCTCTGGAAATGCCGAGGAGAAGAAAAACAGTAATGATTTCTCTAATGAAAAAAGAAAGGCCCATTTACTATATAAAATGTCAGATATAAACTTGATTTGGGCAAATCGTTTTGGTGGCATTGATGGCAATGAGCTCCCCATTGTCAGCTTGCTAACAGACTGCTTTTTGGCATGCTGGGTTCAGAGCACAGTGTGGCACAATGAACACGCCTGCCCGGTGCCCTCTAAGGACAAGTCTGTGGGTGTGAGGCAGGAGGAGTGTTGAGTAGAAGGAAGATGGTTGCTTTGGAGAACCTGGTGCCTTTGTGTTTGAGGGAAGAACTCGGGGTGCTATGGGAACCAATCCCCGCACTGACAATTCCAGCTGCCCACAGAAGCTCCATCCAGGAAAGAATCACACCACTTTGCCTTGCTTTAAATAATACATGCATTCCTATAAAATCTCCTAAACCCAATAATATTTTAAATGCCCTGGGAGAACTTGCTGAAATGAATGATTTTATAAGTCACTTAATTAAGTTAAAAACAAACAAACAAACAAAACCAAAAAAAAGCCACTGTTTTTTCATAGTGACCTGTCTTTCCTCCCTTTCCTCTGCTTCCATTTTTTTTTTTTTTCCCCAAGACAGAATCTCCCTCTGTCATCCAGGCTGGAGAGCAGTGGCGTGATCTCAGCTCACTGCAACCTTGCCTCCCAGGTTCCTGATTCTCTTGCCTCAGCCACTGGAGTAGCTGGGATTACAGGTGCATGCCACCACACCTGGCTAATTTTTCTATTTTTAGTAGAGATGGGGCTTCACCATGTTGGCCAGGCTGGTCTCAAACTCCTGACCTCAAGTGATCCACCCATTTCGGCCTCCCAAAGTGCTGGGATTACAGGTATGAACCGGCCTCCTGCTTCTAATGTATGTCTCGACTTCCCAAATAGCAGGCTTGTATAAGGCAAGGTGAACCTATCAACATGCAGCTGGCCTCAGTCAGCACGAGACACAGCCTTTCCCCTGAAAACTTTCTAGGAAGCTCAGCATTAAGAGCAATGGGAAGAACACACCCACACGCCCACACACGCACGCACACATGCACATCAATACAAGTCAGCCCTCCTGCCCGGGTGGTTAATGGCTGGAGGAAGGCAGGGAGCGGGACATGCCGGGCCCACTTTTGTTTATTGAGAAGTAATGTATTTTGCCTTCAGCAAATGAATGGCAATGCAGAAGCAATGAACAGCAGCAAATAAAATTAGACTGTCGCTTCCTGAGTGTGACAAATAGGCCTCCCCAACACATTTTGCTCATTAGCCCTGGGTTTATTTTAGTAAGTCCATAGAGAATTATGTTTTGTTTTTGTTTTGTTTTTTCAGTAAAACTATAGCACATTCTGTTCTATGAGCATCCATTCTGGGCCAAGTAAGGTTTCAACAGTTATTTAGAAATGCTACAATCCTAAAAGGTTTCTGTCAACCCTCATTATCACCTAAGACAATAGACACGACTCTCAAATTGCTAACTATGCCCCCACAGGACAGCCTTGTTCTAGGAACTCCAGGGACCTGTGGTCTGCTGAGTTGTCAAGGCAGATCTACGTTCACCATTGTGACATCAAGTGTGTGGGGACCCGCGGGGAATCACCAAGCCAAATCTCTTCCTACTTCCTGTTCTGTTCCTGATGCCCTGATGGAGCCACTCCACCTCCTTCTAGAGTGGAAACGCAGCTATAGCCAGCGGTGCCCCTTATGGGCATGTCCTGCACGCAGCCCTGGATCCAGGAGATGTGGTCTGTCTCAGGTCGGGTCCTGTGATAACTAAGGCTGGCTTCCCCAGTCTGTGGTCCATGTGTCTGGCATCCCATCTCCATAGCTGTGTCATGGACACAGGTGTCCAGCTCTCTCAACCAGCAACCTCCAAGAGAAGGGCCACGACCAGTGTGGTCTGGCAAGGGTAGGGCCCCTGGCAAGACACAGAGCAGCTCATGGTAGGGGGAAGAGAGCTGGGGTCAGAGAGTCCTAGGGTGTAATCTCGGCTCTGCATGACCTTGGGCCATAGTCTCAGCCTCTTTAAATCATGTTTTCTATAACATCTATCTGCCAAGGCAGTTGAGAAGATTAATGAAAAGCTAAGTTGAGGCCCAGGTCCTGGTCCTGGTACTGCATCTGGGATAACTTCGGTATTACCCATCTTCTCTTCTGGCTCCATCTATTTCCCTTCCTCTTGTATTTTCAGTATCTGATGCTTTGACATCTGGGGCTTGCTGACCCTGGAGAGACTGTTCCTTCAGGGGCTACCCAGTGTCTCGGGATAGTAAACTACCCATCAGGAGTGTGCTTTTCACATGCAAGCCAACTAATCCAGAGTCTGCACCCCAGCCCCCTCCATCACAGGCTCTCACACACTAAGCCACTACTCCCCTAACCTAACCACCCAAGGCCGGGTGTCAGGCAGCTAGGGACAGCTCCTATTCCCCTGAGTCTGCTGAAATTATTCAAAGTAGCTGATTCTGAACTTGCCTTCTCTGCCTCACCCACACCTTCCTACAGAATCCATCATAAGGCCTCTGGCCCATGTTTTCCCCTCTCTCCTGCCTCCTGACGGACCCCAGTGCTTCCCTGTGTGGCCCTGCATGCAGTACTGGGACACATCCCCTTGGGAACTGTAACAAACCACCTTTTCAATGCATGGCAGTGGTCTCCTCATCAGCTGGCCTTGCCAAACCTAAATAATAAGGAAAACGATTGTATATATTTAAATAGATCTCTCTTTGATAATTGGGTCCTGTTGATTCTTCAAAGAACAATATAAAACTGGAAAAGCCTTAGCCATGATCTAGAGATTTGACATCTAGGCTGACCCTTTCATGGTCTTCCTACTAGGGAATGAGGGCTGGAGAACAGAAGTGCATGGCCCAGGCACTCAGAGGGAGCCAGTGAGAGCCGGCAGCTTGGGACACAGGACAGGACAGCAGGCTTCTGAGCCAGACGGAGCACCTGTACATCTGCACCGCACATGAGGATGGCAAGGAACCCCAGAGGAGGCACACGTGCAAAGAAAGCAAACCCATGTCCTGAATGGACCTCTGAAGGAGACACAGCCGGTGAAAAGGAGACGCTCATGCCGCCATGAACAAAGGCCACCCTGGAGCTTGTTTCTAAGACTTAGCATGCTCTCTTCCTGTCTCTTTGCTTCTTTCTTATGTACACCCAGGAAGAAAGCCTCTCAGCAGCCATCTCGGGAACCCAGATCTGTGCAGTCCACAGCATTCGAGAGCCAGCCTCACCCATCCTCTGCCTGTGTCTGCAGGAGGGCAGCCTGGGGAGGGCATGGCCACCTGGGAGACACAGGGCAGAAGGGGCTATGCCAGCTCTTGTCCATCTCCTCCTTCCTATGGCTCCTGCTTAGCCTGGGGATGCTCAGATCTAGCAGGCAGGGGCCTTGGATAAGGATGTGTCGGGGGGAGGTGAGGGACGAGGAAGAGGGGAACCCCCGCTCCCTGACAGCACCAGCTCCTAACATTCACCAAATCCCCCCAAACCCCCCAGTGCATTTTAAATCCTCTTGCAGTTGAAAATGCACTGGGAACCTTTGAAGATTAATCTACAGCTTAAACTGTTCTCTTAAAATGTTCACAAGCCTAAACTGCTTAATGGAAACACTAATGAGACTGAATTCTGTGACTCAGAATTAACATAATTAACCAATTTATGGGCATGGATTAATTTAGCTGTTATGTACTTAACATTTTTGTGTTTATGAAAGGAAAAACAGGATTCAGTTCCCCAATCAAAATATGGAGCAAAAACGCCAACAGGAATCTGGTCGCTGCTGTTTACTTTTCCTTCCCAGAAACAGGGTAAACACGCTCTGAAAAGATGCGCCTATGTCCGGGGGCCTGAGCTGGGGAGCTTTTCTGTTTGTCAGGTGGGAGGGCTCCCTGCGGTCTCCAGCTGCCCTGCTCCCTTGCTGCAGGCCCCAAATGCAGCCTACTCCGGATCCACCTCAGAGATCCTGCCCTGTGGGCTGGCGATGCTTCTCAAAAGCAGGGAGGCTGGGCACGGTGGCTCACGCCTGTAATCCCAGCACTTTGGGAGGCTGAGGCGGGCGGATCACGAGGTCAGGAGATCGAGACCATCCTGGCTAACACAGTGAAACACTGTCTCTACTAAAAATGCAAAAAATTAGCCAAGTGTGGTGGCGGGCGCCTGTAGTCCCAGCTACTCGGGAAGCTGAGGCAGGAGAATGGCGTGAACCCGGGAGGGGGAGCTTGCAGTGAGCTGAAATCGCGCCACTACACTCCAGCCTGGGCGACAGAGCGAGACTCTGTTTCAAAAAAAAAAAAAAAAAAAAAATGCAGGGAAACTGTACCATAATGCAGTGTCCCACATGACACCCCTCCTGCCTTAGGAAAGTGTCTGAATCTTGTTAAGTATCAGCACACGTGAGGAACTTGCTAAAGGGTAGAAGCCTGGTAAAGTTAAAGGGGTGAGGGCCCCACTCACCTGCCCTGTATATTGCAAACTTCCCTGAGAGAGCAGGTTCCACTCCGGCCAAGCCAGCACACCTGGCTCCCCAGCAAGCTTTTCTAAGGATGCCGCATGGGGCACGAAGCCAGGAGGACCTGGTGCAGTGGATGGGCTCACATCCTCGGCCTGCATTCTAGGAGGGACCTTCACACTGTTTTTGTTTTTTGTTTTGTTTTGTTTGGTTTGGTTTTGTTTTTGAGTTAGAGTCTTGCTCTGTTGCCCAGGCCGGAGTGCAGTGCCATAATCATGGCTCAGTGCAGCTTCAAACATCTAGGCTTAAGAGACCTCCCTGCCTCAGCCTCCTGAGTGGCTGGGATTACAGGCATGAGCCACCATGCCTAGCTAATTTTTAAATTTTTTGTAGACACAGGATCTCACTATGTTGTTGAGGCTGGTTTCAAACTCCTGGCCTCAAGTGAACCTCCTGCCATGGCCTCCCAAAGTGCAGGGATTTTAAGTGTGAGCCACTATGCTTGGCCAGGGCCTTTACAATTCTGCAGGCCCCAGCAGGAAGGGCTTGCCATGCAGCTCAGCCTGCACTCACCTTGAGGTGAGATGGCAGTGGAGGCAGCCAAGTCTGAGAGCCCCCCACCACCAATGCCACCCTGAAGCAGATGGGCTGGGAGGGAAGGAAAATTAGAGAGAGAGAGAGAGATAAGGAGAACTATGTGCCAGGCCAAAATTAAAAAGACAAAAAGGTGAACGGAGCAAGAGAGCAAAGAAAGGATGAATGAGAAGAGGGGCTATGTCTGCTGCCCTCTCTCGCTCCCTCCTGTGCTGCTCCCATTATCATAATTTTTTAGGCCGGGAGGAAGAGGTGAGGCCAAGATATGCTTGGAAGGAATCAGAATTCAGTCAAGAAGAATACAGTTATACACTGTGAAGGCTTCCCCTTCTGCTTCTGTTTCTGGCCACTGGGCTTGGTGGCAGCTGTTCTCATCTGGTCACCGTTATGTCCTAGCATCAGAGGGCTACGATTGCAAAGGTGGAATCCAGGCTTCAGGGCAACAGGCCTAAGCTCAAGCCTCTGCTCTGCCTCTTGGCAGCTGAGTGAACCCGGACGTGGCAATTCATCTCTCTGTTAGTCTCCCCTTGTGGGAAATGGCCAAGAGAACGTCCAACGCACAGACGCCCACTAAGAACTGGATGCAAAGATGACTACAAGTGCTTGGCAATCAACAGCAATCGGCAAGAGGTGTCACCATCTGCATCACAGTGAAAAGACTCAAGACACCCAACCCAGGAGGAAGACTGAGCATGCAGCCTACCTCTCCCCAGGGCCTGGATCCCTAGGAATAAAACTTAAAACGAACAAATCTGAACCAGCCCTGGGAAACGAGATCAGCACAGACAAGCTGCCTTGAGGCACTGAGGAAAGACCGGAAGTGGAGGGCATCAGGTGGCAGCAGGAGGCGGTGTCCTGGCAGGAGGACATCTGAGTGGGGAATGATTCCAGAGCTGCGGAAGGTGCCAGGCCAGGTGTGCAAGGACGGGAGGAGCCCCAAACAGGCCTCGGAGTAAGGGGCCGGGGTGGCAGGTCAGCTGCCTCAGCCTCCAGGCTGAGTGGGGACAGCAGCAGAGTCATCTTGAGGCTGGTGCAGTGAGACAGGGTCCCGAGGCCAGAGCACCAGGATGATGCCCTGGGAGCGGGGAGTCTTTCTAGCACCCTCTCAGAAATGCTATCCAGCAACAGGCCCCTCCACTCCACATCACAGAAAGACCCCTGCCGTCAGACCAGACAACCACCCACAGCCACATGGGGATCTGTGAGCACATGCAGGGGTGGACAACCAAGAAGCAGCCCATGTTTGAGGAAAACCAATCCCAAGAAAGAGGGGCACCCAATTAAAAAGCAATATGAACCAAACCAGAGGGACCCGAGGAGACAGGGCTAATAGAACAAATGGAAAAACCAATACACAATAAGTAGGCCAAATGCCACGGTAAGGAACCGTGGCACCACCCCCACCTACGGCAGCACAGCCTGAGTGGCGAGCCTAGACCTCCACCCACGCGAGGATGAAATGAGGCGCCCAACCCTGCTGCTGGGGCATGTCAGGAAACAGCAGGTAGGAAGCAGGGCTTTTATCCCCAGCAACCTCAAAAGGGGCCCACTTGCGTGGTGCCAGCAGATATCATGCCATGAGCCTGGTCTTCCAACCACACCCAGCAGTAACAAAGTGTCCGCTCCCTCCCCTGGAGTTGTGTCAGGATGCCTGGTGGAGAGTCAGAAGCCTCACTGTTGCTCACAGTAACGAGGGGACCTGCACTGTGGGGTCATGGGAGGCACACAGGGAGTGGGACCCCCCGCCCCTACTCAGCACTGATAAGGAGCCTTCCCACCCTTGGGTATCAGCAGAGGGTGAATGGGGGCCCTGGACATACCTACATCTGGCAATAATGAAATGGTACCCCTTGTCCTCTGCAGCAACAGTGCCAGAGAGAGCCAGCTGAAACAGAAGGCTGAAATCAGGTATAGCCTCATAACATAATGCGAAAATGTACAGGTTTCAAAGGAATATCACATGTCATTCCAAGAACAACTAGGAAGATCTCAAATGCGTAAAGAAAGACAATCACCGATGCCGACATGGAGGAAACAGGGGTGCTGGAACCATCTGACAAACATTTTATTCATTTTCTTCCTTTTTTTAGGTTTACCTTTTAAAATTACTTTTAAGGATATATTAGTTGTATATTAATAAAGATTTTAAAGAAGCCATGATAAAAATACCTAGGTGAGCAATTACAAATATGCCTAAAACAAATGAAAAAATAGAAAGTCTCAATAAAGAAACCCAAAGTCTCAGCAAAGAAATAGAAGATATAAGAGGAACCAAGTAGAATTATTAGAACTGAAAATACAATAATCAAAAAGCTCAGTGGATGGGCTCAATAACAGAACCCACAGGACAGAAGAAAGAGTGAACTAGGAAATAAAAAATATACACATAGAATTACCCAATCTGAACAACATAAAGAAAAAAAATTTTTTAAATATGAACAGAGTATTAGGGACTTGCGAGACTATAACAAAGACCTAAACTTCATGTCACTAGAGTGGACAGGAGGAGAGGAAAAAGGGCCAGGCATGGTGGCTCACACCTGTAATCCCAGCACTTTGGAGGCCAAGGCAGGAGGATTGCCTGTGGCCAGGAGTTCGAGGTTACAGTGTGCTATGATCACCCCACTGCACTCCAGCCTGAGCGACAGAATGAGACCCATCTCAAAAATAAATAAATAAATAAATAAATAAAACAAGAAGAAGAAGAAGGAGAGGAAAAAGAAGTGGGGGCTGGAAAAGTTCTCAAAGAAATAATGGCTAAATGCTCTCCAAATTTGGCAAGAGATATAAACCTACAGATTCACCAAGTTTACTTTCAAGTTTTCTAAATGACATTTGATGGTTGAAGCAAAAATTACAACACTGTCTGATGTGGTTCTAAATGAATGTATGTTTGAGATGTATGTATATTACAAATATAAATGGGAGAGAATATTGGGATATAAAGGAAGGTAAGGCTTCTATACCTCACTCACGCTGGTAAAATGACAACATCCATAAAATTGATTGTGATAAGTTACGTGTGTATAATACCAAGGGAAGCCACTAAAAAAGCTATACAAGAAGATATACTCAGAAACATTATGCACCACGCGAAATTCTAAAAAGTGTTCAAGTAACCCACAGGAAGGCGGAAAAAAAAAATAGAGAAACTAAATACAGAGAAAAAAGAAGAGAGAAGTTAAAATGGCAGACTTAACCCCTAATGTACAATAATTACATTAAATATTAACTATCTAAATACAGTAATTAAAATAGATTGGCAAGTGAATCTAAAAACATTGCTAACGTTTGACAGCAGACTGGGGGGCTATAGTTAGCAACAATATATTAAATATTTCAGTGTAGAAGAGAGGACTTGAAATGTTACCAACACATAGACATGATAAATATCCAAGATGACGTATACCCCAAATATCTTGATCATTCTACATTCTATGCATGTAGAAAACATTCACATGTACCTCATAAATATGTAAAATACTGTTTATCAACAAAAGAAAAAAACCAAGAGGCAACTTCTACTATGCTGCACTCTCTAATAAAATTTTTATACAAGAAAAATAAATAAAAACGTGGCCGAAATATATGCTATCTACAGGAGACTCAACTCAAATATAACAATATAGGCAGGTTGAAAGCAAAAAGATGGAAAAATATATACCATACAACCATTCATCAAAGGAAAGTAGGAGTAGTTATATTAATATCAGATAAAGTAGACTTCACAGCAAAAAAATTTACCTGAGACAAACAGACACCCCTTATCAGCAACACTGAATTCCAGAGACCATGGGGTAAGATTTTTAAAATTACGAGTGAAAATTATTTTGAACTTAAAGTCAAAACCTAGCCAAATTTGTAGGGAGAAAATAATGACATTTTTAGACTTCAAGGACTCAGAAAATTTACTATCTATATAACCATTCATACATATAGCAAGCACTCAAAATATCTTTTGAGAATGAATAATTTAATAGATGAGAAAATCTAGTAAAATAAAAAATTCACATAACAAAAAGATGTAAGAAAAAAGAAACAATGGTGACCAATGAAATTAGTTAGATTTTATACTGAAGCTCACATAATTGTTGATGCATAATGTAAAGTTGTTAAAAATAATATGGAGTTAAATTTTTGAATGATCCCAATTCAAGGAGGTGATGACAGAGAGAAGATGGCAGAGGAATGGAGCTATGGTAAGTTTCTTACGTTGCTCAGGTGAAAGAGTTAAGTATTGATTAGTGCTAAACACTGTAGAGAAATATAAATTCCAATAACTATGCTTAAAGAGTAACAGAATAACAGATTTAGAATGTAAAAATTTCAACCCATTAGAATGAAAGAAAAGAGAAGAAACTACCTCTAACCAGCAAAAGGAACATAAAGATGGATTGGTAGACAGATGGATGGATGGATGGATGGATGGATGGATGAATGGAAGGATGGATGGATGGAAGGATGGATGGATGGATGGATGGATGGATGGATGGATAAATAGATCAAAACACAATAATAGAAATAAATCCAAAGATATATGAAATCAGCACATGTACGAATATAACAAAGTCCTTCTTTAAAGAGACTCTTCAACTGTGTTAAAAACATAAATCCAGATACATGCTGCTTATAAAACCAACATTAGAAATAAAGAATATATGAGAAAAAGGATAACATAATTTAGCAAGTGTGCTACTTTTATCAATCAAAGTACAGGTGTTATATCAGCCAAGGTACAATTAAAGGCAAAAATGAGACAGAGAGGATTTTATAGTGATGAAGATTCATTATACCTTGTAATGTACCTTGTAACACAGCTATAAAATGTGTACAGCAAAAATGGAAAGAAACTGACACATCCATAATCATCATGGAAACCAGCATCCCTTCTCAGAAATAGATCAGGTAGACAAAAAGTAAGAAAGACTCCAGAACTTTTGAATGAACTTGATAGAACACACAGGTGACAGAGGCTGATGCCTAAAGGTATCAGGCAGGCAGGGTAAATGGCTAAAGCGGCCAGGTCTGTGAAGGCCACCTGGGGATGGGTGGATTGCACTTTGAGTTAGGAGCAATCGCAGCCAACTGTTGCCATTAAGGAATGAGGGCTCAGCATAGCCAGAGCTGCTAAGCTTTCACAGAAAGCCCCAAATCCATATTTTTACATAAAATACTGTGATTTGTAAATGTTTGCTCAAGTTTTCAAAAATATACTTGTGTGAGTCAAACAAAACATGTCTGCAGGCCAAAGGCAGCTTATGGGCTACCAGTTGCAATCCCTAATCTGATACAGATTTTTTTACTCAATGAGCATAGAATAAAAATACTCTTCAAACACTGTTATGGTTCGGCTGTGTCCCCACCCAAATCTCAACTAAAATTAAATCTCCCAGAATTCCCACAGGTTGTGGGAGGGACTCAGGGGGAGGTAACTGAATCATGGGGGCCAGTCTGTCCTGTGCTATTTTCGTGATAGTGAATAAGTCTCACGAGATTCTGATGCGTTTTTCAGGGGTTTCTGCTTTTGCTTCCTCCTTATTTTTCTCTTGCCACCACCATATAAGAAGTGTCTTTCGCCTCCCACCATGATTCTGAGGCCTCCCCAGCTATGTGGAACTGTAAGTCCAATTAAATGTCTTTTTCTTCCCAGTCTCGGGAATGTCTTTATCAGCAGCATGAAAATGGACTAATACAGTAAATTGGTACCCATAGAGTGGGGCGTTGCTGAAAAGATACCCAAAAATGTGGAAGCAACTTTGGAACTGGGTAACAGGCAGAGGCTGAAACAGTTTGGAGGGCTCAGAAGACAGGAAAATGTGGGAAAGTTTGGAACCTCCTAGAGATTTGTTGAATGGCTTTGACAAAAATGCTGATAGTGATATGAACAATAAGGTCCATGGTCAGGTGGTCTCAGATGGAGATGAGGAACTCGTTGGGAACTGGAGCAAAGGTGACTCTTGTTATGTTTTAGCAAAGAGACTGGCAGCATTTTGCCCCTGCCCCAGAGATCTGTGGAACTTTGAACTTGAGAAAGATGACTTAGAGTATCTGGCAGAAGAAATTTCTAAGTAGCAAAGCATTTAAAAGGTGACTTGGGTGCTGTTAAAAGTATTCTGTTTTAAAAGCGAAGCAGAGCATAAAAGTTCAGAAAATTTGCAGCCTGACGACACAGTAGAAAAGAAAAACCCATTTTCTGAGGAGAAACTCAAGCCAGCTGCAGAAATCTGCATAAGTAACAAGAAACCTAACATTAATCTTCAAGACCATGGGAAAATGTCTCCAGGCCATGTCAGAGACCTTCACAGCAGCCCCTCCCATCAGAGGCCCAGAGGCCCAGGAGGAAAAAGTAGTTTCATGGGCCAGGCCCAGGGTCCCTGTACTGTATGCAGCCTAAGGACTTGGTGCGCTGTGTCCCAGCCACGCCAGCTGTGGCTGAAAGGAGCCAATGTACAGCTCAGGCTGTGGCTTCAGAAGGTGGGAGCCCCAAGCCTTGGCAACTTCCATATGTGTGTTGAGCCTGCAGGTGCACAGAAGTCAAGAATTGAGGTTTGAGAATCTCTACCTAGATTTCAGAAGCTGTAGGGAAACACCTGGATGCCCAGGCAAAAGTTTGCTGCAGGGGTGAGGCCCTCATGAAGAACTTCTGCTAGGGCAGTGCAGAAGGGAACTGTGGGGTCAGAACCCCCACAAAGAGTCCCTACTGAGGTACTGCCTAGTGGAGCTGTGAGAAGAGGGCCACCATCCTCCAGACCCCAGAATGGTAGATCCACTAGCAGCTTGTACCATGTGCCTGGAAAAGCTACTATATATCCCGTGCTATTCTCGTGATAGTGAGTAAGTCTTATGAGATCTGATGGGTTTATCAGGGGTTTCTGCTTTTGCTTCTTCCTCATTTTTCTCTTGCTACCACCATGTTAAGAAGTGGCTTTCACCTCCCACCATGATTCTGAGGTCTCACCAGCCATGTGGAACTATAAGTCCAATTAAACCTCTTTTTGTCCCCAGTCTTGGGTATGTCTTTATCAGCAGTGTGAAAACAGACTAATGCAAACATCCACTGGCATATTTACAAAAACTGAACATGTATCAGGACACAAAGATATTCTCCATAAATCCAAAAGGCAGAAATTATACAGAACATTCTCTGATTCCAGTGTAATCAAGTTAAAAATTAACAACAAAAGGAGCATCAGAAATCTATGCAACTGAAAAATTTTATAAATCTCTTCTAAATAACTGCTGGGTTAAAGAGAAAAATCTAAGCTGAAACATACAATTATTTGGAAATATATAGCAATAAAAGCACTATATAATTAAACTAGTAATAGGTGATGAAAGGAGAACGTATGAATTTTTATTTATTAGAACACATAAAATCCTGAAAATAAAGAACTAAATACACATTCCATTCAAGGAGTTAGAACACAACAATAAATTTAAAAGCTGAAGGAATTAATAAATAAGAAAAAGCAGTCATTTATGAGGTAGAAAACAAAGGAACTCAATTTTTTTAAAAAAACCTAGTTCTCTGCAAAAGCCTGTTTTTTTATTTTTACTTATACTATTTTTTATAATTTTAACTTTTACTTTAGATTCAGGGGGTATATGTGAAAATTTATTACATGGGTATATTGTATGACACTGAGGTGAAAAAACTTATTTTATTAAAAATAGAAATTTTTCATCAATCAAGGGAAAAAAGATGTCACAAATAAGATTAGAAACAATTATAACTATAAAAATGGAGGATATATTTTTAAATTATGAGAATATGATATTAAATTTACATTATATATTTGAAAATCTTGAAAAATTGATGATTTTCTAGGAAGATTTAATTACAAAAATTTCCTCAAGAAGAAACAGAAAACTTGAATAGGTTTAGCGCTTTTGAAAGTCACCACATCCAATCAGACTAGTTAATCAGCTCTACCAACACTTCAGAAATCAGGCACTATCCACAATACATTAACTGTTTTCAGAGCACAGTAAAAGAAAGTTTCCTAACTCATTCTAGGAGACTGGCATAACTCTGATAAACAAGCTAGAGAGAAACATCACAAAACAAACTGTAATTCTATCCATTTTATAAATAAAGATGTAAAACCACACAGAAGATATCAACAGTTGAATGCAGATGTATTAAAAAAAATTACTCATGATCAAATGGAACTTATTTCAAGAATGAAAGAAAAAATTTCCAATTTAGGATTTTTTTTTTTTTGAGACAAAGTCTTACTCTGTTACCCAGGCTAGACTGCAGTGGCGCCATCTCGGCTCACTGCAGCCTTCATCTCCCAGGTTCAAGCGATTCTCCTGCCTCAGCCTCCTGAGTAGCTGGGATTACAGGGGCCTGCCACCATGTCTGGCTAATTTTTGTATTTTTAGTAGAAATGGGGTTTCAACATTTTGGCCAGGCTGGTCTCGAGCTCCCGATATCAGGCGATCCACCCACTTTGGCTTCCCAAAGTGCTGGGATTACAGGCGTGAGCCACCGTGCCTAGCCCAGTTTAGGAAATCTATTAATGTAACCTATTACACTACACAGATTAAACAATAAAGTTGAAAAACAATATAATCTCAATAGATACTTTTAAGAATTCAACATTCATTCCTGATCAAATCTCTTAGAAATCTAGGAATATAATAAAATTTTCTCAACTTGATAAAGGGTAACTATAGGGAAGACACTGACAAATGGCATAAAACTAGAAGTATTCCTGTATAAGTCAGAAATCAAGCAGAACCTATAACCAACACTATTCAATATTCATCAGGAACTCCTACATATTCAAATAAGGCAAGCAAAGAAATAAGAGTTATTAATATTAAAGAGAGAAAACCACCATTATATTTACAGATAGCTATTACATACATCTCTCCAGAAAAGCCAAGAGAATCCAAGGGAAAACAACAGCACCCATAGAGATCAATAAGGTGGCCAGAAACAAAACCCAACATACAAAAATCAATAGCTTTCCTATATCCATTTCAATAATGACCAATTAGAAATATAATTTTTTTTAAAAACCTAGATCTATATCTAATAAGAAATTTATAAAATCGATATGGAGGAAGTGATAAAACTTTAAAAAAAATGTAAAAGAAGACCTGAAGAAATAAAAACATACCATGCTCCTGGGTGGGAAGACTCAATATTGTAAAGATGTCATTCTACCCCAATTAATCTATAATTTCCAAGCAATCCCAATCAAAATCCCAACAGGGTTTTTTGTTGTTGTTGTTGTTTTTTTTTTTTTTTTTTTTTTATGGAACTTGACAAGCAGATTCTCAAGTTCATCTGAAAGAGAAAATGTGCAAGAATAGCCAAGTAATTTTTGAAAAGGAACCATAAGAGAAAATTTGCCCTATCAGTTTCCAAAAAACAAAAACAAAACCCCAAAACTCTCCTAAACTGTAATAATTCAAAGTGTGGTATTGTTAGGGCTTATGAAGGAACTGACTAATGAAACGTAAGGGGAGACCCAGTGTCCATATGGGGATCTAGGGTGTGATGAGCGCCACATGTGGCAATTACCAAATATTGATTTGGGGGATCTCTCCTTCACACTGCTCACAGAAATAAATTCCATATGGATCAAAAAGCTAAACCGAAAGGCTGGGTGTAGTGGCTCACACCTGTAATCCCAGCACTTTGGGCAGCTGAGGCGGGTGGATCACCTGAGGTCAGGAGTCCAAGATCAGCCTGGCCAACATAGTGAAACACCATCTTTACATAAAAAATACAAAAAAATTAGCCAGGCATGGTGGCGGGCACCTGTAATCCCAGGTACTTGGGAGGCTGAGGCAGGAGAATCGCTTGAACCCAGGAGGCGGAGGTTGCAGTGAGCAGAGATTGGGCTGCTGCACTCCAGCCTGGGTGACAGAGTGAGACTCTGTCTCAAAAAAAAAAAAAAAAAAAAAAAAGGAAATAAAAATGTTAAACAGAAAAGAGAAAATCATAAAAGTTTTAAGAGAAACTACTGTCCTAAAACTGTAAGTTTTTAGAGGAAATACAGAATAGGTTTACTATCTTGGGCAAGATCCCAAACTCAAGAATCATGAAGGAAGATGAACAAATTTGACATCATAAAAACTTTACTTTATTTTGAGACAGGGTCTCACTCTGTCACCCAGGCTGGAGTGCAATGACGCAATCATGGCTCACTGCAGTCTCGACTTCCTAGGCTTATGCAGTCCTCTCACCTCAGCCTCCCAAGTAGCTGGGACTACAGGCCCGTGCCACCTTGCCTGGCTAAATTTTTCAAATTTTTTTTTGTAGAGACAGGGTATCACTATGTTGACCAGGTTGGTCTCAAATTTCTGGGCTCAAGAGGTCTTCCCGCCTTGACCCCCAAAGTGCTGGGATTACAAGTGTGAACCACTATGCCCAGCCCATAAAAACTTTAAACAGATTTTTATTAAAAATTATATATGAAAGGGGGGCACAAATCATCACTGTACTGCTTGACAACTTAATATAAAATTAAAGTATCTCTAAAATGAAAGACATCAGGGACCAGTGAACACACAGGGGTACACCACTCCCCTCTCTGGAAACAATGAAGATGGCACGTGCCTCTGTGGATTCCTAAGAGTGTAAAATTTCTCCCCAAGGTAGGTGCTAACACACCTGAAGGCAACATGACTAGGGAAACTGGGGGCTGAAGGAGTTTATTCCTTTTCTTTTTTTTTTTTTGAGACAGAGTCTCGCTCTGTTGCCCAGGCTGGAGTGCAATGACACAACCTTGGCTCACCAAAACCTCCACCTTACAGGTTCAAGCAATTCTCCTGCCTCAGCCTCCCAAGTATCTGGGATTATAGGTCCCCACCACCACACCCAGCTAATTTTTGTATTTTTAGTGGAGACAGGGGTTCACCATGTTGGCAGGCTGGTCTGGAACTCCTGACCTCAGGTGATCTGCCCACCTCCACCTCTCAAAGTGATGGGATTACAGGCATGAGCCACCATGCCTGGCTATTTCTTAATATAATTTGGACAGTTCCTCTGTTTCTTTCATTTGATTTAATTATTTTTATGTGACAACATTTATAAGGAATACACAGTTTTACAAAGAAAACTGGCTAAACTATGTCTACAGGTTTTTTGACACCTTTCTATTCAAAAGGTGTGACCAAATTTCTCTCCCCTTGGGTGTATGCTAAACTTAGTGATCCATTTCTAATACACAGAGAATGGCTGAAGAGATGGTGCATGACTTCTGAGATGAGGTCATAAAGGGCACTGCTGATCTGGTTTTGTTTTTTCTCCTGAACCACTCGTTATGAAGGAAGCTAGTTACCACGTTATGGGGACACTCAAGCAACCCTCTGGAAAGGTACACACGGTGAGGAATCAGGGACTCCAGCCAACAGACCTGTAAGTAACTCATCTTGGAAGTGAATCCTCCAGACTCAGTCAAGTCTTCAGACTACAATCACAGCCAACAGCTTGACTAGCACTTCATGAGTGACCCTGAACCAGAAACATTCAGCAAAGCCACTATCTGTGCTGGAAAACAAGTGTTTGTTGTTTTAAGCAGCTACATTTTTAGAATGACTGCCACGCAGCAATAGATAACTAATACACAATCTAATTGATAAAGAACTATAAACCACACGTTTTAAGTTCAACAATGACAGAGTTGCATATATCATACTAACTCTTCTTATTAAAGATAATAATTATAAACTCTGAACAAAATAGTTACTTAGAAAAAATCAACTTTTTAAGAGCACTGAAGAATGACCAGAAAAAGGCAGAGGGTAGGCAGGGGATTCAATTCTTGACAAACCATACTGGGCATGATCCAAGTTGACATGACTTTTCCTCTTGAGAGAAATTTCCATTTCTTTTGGTGCAGAGAGGCTAGAACTCAAATACTAAAGCACAGTAAAGTGTTATCTTATTCTCCAGAGGAGTCAAGGGATAGAGTTTGGGACTGTCAGAGCAGCTGGAAATCGAGAGGAGAAATCTCAGAAAGGAGAGAACTACAGAAGAGAACATATAGGCCGGGCGCGGTGGCTCAAGCCTGTAATCCCAGCACTTTGGGAGGCCGAGACGGGCGGATCACGAGGTCAGGAGATCGAGACCATCCTGGCTAACATGGTGAAACCCCGTCTCTACTAAAAAATACAAAAAACTAGCCGGGCGCGGTGGCAGGCGCCTGTAGTCCCAACTACTCGGGAGGCTGAGGCAGGAGAATGGCGTGAACCCGGGAGGCGGAGCTTGCAGTGAGCTGAGATCTGGCCACTGCACTCCAGCCTGGGCGGCAGAGCGAGACTCTGTCTCAAAAAAAAAAAAAAAAAAAAGAGAACATATAAACTCCTCACAATCACTTGGCTGAACCCTGAACTATACATGGGCAACCCTCTAAGAAGTCCAGTAGGAAAACAATAGCCGAGAGGCTGGATGAGCTGAGCAGATATTTCAGCTGCTGCCCACTACAGTCAGTCCATTTGGAGTTTGAGACTTGCTAAGTTAGAGGTCTGGGTTTAAACATTTCAGGCTTTCCACTAAAATACCAAGAGGGTCATGGTCTAGGAGAACAGACTATATCCTGGGGCTAACAGATTTTCCCTAAGGCTATGAGCAAATCAGAAAGATAACCATTAAAAAAAAGAATAATCAGGTCTCCACAAGCTCACATTTAACCTACTGCTAGAACGAAACTTAATGGTATTCAAAGACAACAGAATTCAGAGTCTCTACGATGTAACAGTATCTACCATACAATAAAAAATTACTAGACATATGCAAAGAAAGAGAAATACATGACCCACCATAAAAAGAAAAATCAGTCATTATAAACATACTCCTAAAATGACCTAGATATTGGAATTAAGTGCAAAAGACTTTAAAGTATTTCTTACAAACATGTTAAAGAGTCTAAAATAAAAGATAGATATAATGAGTGAAGAGATGGAGACCCAGGAGAGATTTGGAAACAGTAAAAGAAAAAGAGTCAAATGGAAATCATAAGACAGAAAAGTAAATATCTGAATTTTTTTTTTTTGAGATGGAGTCTTGCTCTGTCACCTAGGCTAGAATGCAGTGGTATGATATCAGCTCAATGCAACCTCCACCTCCCAGGTTTAAACCAGTTCTCCTGCCTCAGCCTCCCGAGTAGCTGGGATTACAGGTGCGTGCCACCATACCTGACTGACTGATTTTTGTATTTTTAGTAGAGATGGGGTTGCACCATGTTGACCGGGCTGGTCTCGAACTCCTGACCTCAGGTGATCCACCCACCTCAGCCACCCAAAATGCTGAGATTACAGGTGTGAGCCACCATGCCCAGCCCTGAAAATTTTTTTTAAAGACTAGACTGAACACAACAAAAGGAAGGATTAGTTAACTTGAAGTTCAATAAAAATCATCCCATTTGAAGCAGAGAAAAAAGGGTTAAAAAAATGAACAGTACCTCAGTAAACGGTGAGGCGTATTAAGCAATCTAACAACTATAACTGTGCCCACAGAGAATAGAAAGAAAATGGAACTAAAAAACATTTGAAGAAATATTGACATTTTTTCCCCCAAATTTTCTTTAAAAAGAATAACCCACTAAGAAGCACAGAAAACCCAAGCTGGAATTAATATGAAGAAAACTACACAAAAGAATGTTAGAGCCACAGGCAAAGCACAGATATCTAAAAAAATAACACTATGAAAGCAGCTATAGGGACGGGCCACGGTGGCCCATGCCTGTAATCCCAGCACTTTGGGAGGCTGAGGTGGGAGGATCACTTGAGGCCAGGAGTTTGAGACCAGCCTGGGCAACATAGCACTATCTCATCCTACAAGGAAAAAAGTTGTTTTTTTTTGTTTTGTTTTGTTTTGATTAGCTGGGAAAGGTTGTGTTCACCTGTAGTCCCAGATACTTGGGAAGCTCATTTGGAAGGATCACTTGAGGCCAGGAGTTTAAGGCCGCAGTGAGCTATGATTGTGCCACTGCAATCCAACCTGGGTGACAGAGCAAGACCCCATCTCTCAAAAAAAAAAAAAAGGGAACAACAATAAGGATGACAATTAACAATTGACTCATCATCCAAAACAATGGATAACAGAAGACAATAGAATAACATCTTTAGAGTGTTGAAAGACAAAAAAAAAAAAAAAAGTTAGAAGGTTATGTTCAGCATAATTTCTTTTAAGAAAAATGAAGAGAAGCCACTTTCAGATAAAATGAGAGAATTTTTCACCAGCATACCTGAACCTCAACAAATATCAAAAGAGATGAGAGATAACCTCAATAAATACCAAAGAGCCTGAAGACAGGCTGAAGATAAATGGAAAGATGGAAATCTGAAGCTAGAAAAAGTAAGGAAGACCAGTGGAATGGTACACATGTAGGTAAGTGTATTTCTTTTCATAAGCAGTTTGCAGTCAACCACGTGTTTGAAACAAGAATAACAGAAATGCACTGTGGGTTTATAATATGGGAAGTAAAATATATAAAAACAACAACACAAACAATGACAGTGAGGGTGGATGGAAACAATCTTAGATTCATACATTATATAGAAAGTATACTATTAATTCCAGATAGACTGGGATAAGTTAGGATGTGTGTAACAGGGATATTTTTTAGTTAATGCATTGAATATGGTTGAGCACGTGTTGCATGTGTAATACTGGGTATGCCATTGACAGAGAAGAAAGAGATGATGGCCACAGTTCTGGGCCTCTAGGAGCTCAGCATGTCTTTGGAAGGAACCAACAAGGAAGATGGCACAGGACCACGTACTGAAGTTTAAAGGGGCAGATGGGAGCCCAGGAGCGGCAGAGCAGGCACTCTGTGAGGGCAGAGCATGAGGGTATGGCTTGAGCCTGACATGAGAGGACTTGACTACCCGTGAGAGTGCTGAGGAGACAATTAGGTCTGCGGCATCGGGCTGGGGTCAGCGTGCCACATAAAGATTGAGGACATGAGGTGGAGCTCACACCTCTCTGCGAGGTAGGTGTGGGGTTGAGGCTGGCCTTGACCCAAGGATCTGGTGATAGCCACTGGCTCCAAAGCTGCTGCAAACAGCTTTAGCCCCTCCACACAGGCAGCCACCCCGCTTCCTCCTGGTTCTCCCTCTGAGCCCACCTCCGGGTGGGGTGCCCTAACACAGCCTCCCTCTCTGAGTGTGCTGGTACACAACAGATAATTTCTCTGGGATGTCCCTGGAGCTGACCATAGAGCTCTTCCTTTTCCTATCTTTATTTTTAGTTGTCACTCAAGAGACTATAATGCATATCCTAACTTATCCCAGGCTATCTGGAATTAATAGTATACTACTTTCTGTATAATGTATAAATCTAAGAGTGTTTCCATTCACCATCACTGTTACCATTTCTGCTGTTGCTATTACTCTTGTTTTAAACACATGCCAAATTCTATCCCTACATTCTCCAAATCTGGAGGGAGCACCTTCACTTGTAGAACTTGGGAAACGTAGGGAAAGAGTTTGGCAATGAGTGTAGAACTATCTAATGGTAACGCTGTATTTACTGTGCACCTTATCTGGGAGGATCTTTATGCATGTTACTTCCACTGACTCCTCCCCACAATCCACGATATAAGTGTTACCCACCTGTGTGATCCCAGGGAGTGCTCTAAACCAGTGCTTCTCAAATGCTCACTTGGAGACAAATCCCCTGTGATCTTGTTATAATGCAGAGCCTGACTCAGTAGGCCTGGGGTGGGGATTCTGCATTTCTGACGGCTCCCAGAGGATGCCATGCTCAAAGTCTAGGGACTTGGGGGAGCAAGGCTCAAGCAACCCTAAATGTGGGGTCCACCCCTCACTCAAAGCAACACAAATGGTTTTTATTCTCCCACTGAGAGTCTCAGCAAGAGGGAAGGAGGAGTTCAGCTATCCCCTGCAGACTTAGCCCAAGCCGATGGTTTCGCACATGGTATCTGACTTCATCCTCATAACAAACCTGGGGAGGCAGCTGCCTCATGGTCATTTCACCCCACAGGTAAAGAAATCTTGGCTCAGAGAGGTTATGTAAGTTGTCCAAGGACACACAGTCAGTGAGTGGTGGGAATGGAATTGGCACCCAGGTTGGCCCGATTCTACAGCTCCTGGAGAGACATCTCAGGGCTCTGTACCCATCGTCAAAGGCTCCAGGGAGAACTTATATATCTCAGTGTGCAAGAACTATCCACAAAGGAGTGAGGCTAGTTGACAGTCTCCTAATTTGTTCGCAGAACACGCCCTTGGGGGTTAATTCTGTTATGAAATGAAAATCCAACCACTTTCAAGATTTCCATGGGAAAAGACAGGCAGAGAGTCCTAAATTAAGTAAAAGCTAAGGACCCTCTTTTCGAAACACAAGAAATTCCCCCAAGGACTAGTGATCCAGGGAACCTTGGCCCAACCTCCCTGCCTGGTACTGCTCATAAGTGCAGCCAAAGGGGCTGCAGCCACCCTCACCAAGGCTCAGTGGCAGGAATGGCAGTGCCCCGGGAAGGTGGCTTCCCACTGCAGCCACCTGAGTGAGCAGGAGCACCTTCGAACTGAGAGGCACACAGGTGTCCTGGGTGAAGCTGCAGTCCCTGGAGGCTCTCTGGCACTCCTCTCTGCTGCCCCCACTTGCTCAGTTCCCGGGTCAATGACATGCACCTAGAGGGGCCTTCAGAGCACTTGGTGACTGAGCTGTCACACTGCCAGGCTCCCATGGGGAACAGAGAGACATTCAACACTTTACTCCAAAGCCTCATCCTAGCAAGGGCAGCTTGATTGACCAGTGTGAGAAGCTAAATGGCAAGGCCAGATGCACGCAGGGTCAGGGGCAGCTGCTGCTCTGTAAAGGGACCAAGAAGAGCTGACTCCCTGGTGAACGAGATGGGGGAGAGCTGGATCCAGGGAGCACTTCACAGAACAGAGCAGGCATGAACTGCCGTAAGGCACAGGTGGATGGAGCCAAGTGGAGAGGCACGGGGAGGCGGGGATGGGAATGGTTCAAGCCCAGGCATAAATTGGGAAGACCAGATGTGTCTAAGGGACACTATAACAAATGTCCTCTAAGGCCAGGGCAGGGGCAGGAGAGGTGGTCCAGCAAGCTTGAGTGGGAGTCGGAACCCAGGGAAGGCTCTGGTCCCAGGTGAAAGCTGTGACTCTGTCTGGGAAGTGACAGGGAGCCACTGAAGGCTATTGGCAGCGGGGAATCAACGCAGCCTTCCAGGAGTCAGCGGCCAGGCCAGCAGGACCAGAGGACAGAGAGTACCTTTCCAATGGGAACTGCAATGGCTTTTCAGGCAAAACAGTAAGCAGTTCCTCTGTTTTGAGGCCCCAGTCCCTGTGGGCCAGTTGCCTGGGCCATGATACAGATGGCACTGCTGCTTCTGGCCCAGGCGTCTGCTGACATGGCCAAGGCCAAAAGACAGGAGGCTGCGGAGATCAGCAGACAGGGAGCTCTCCAGCTGCCCCTGCCCCAGGCCCCTTAGCTCGCAGGCTGCCGCGCCCGGCCTTACCTCCTATTTTGGCATTGTATGCTATGCCCACGATGCAGTAAGAGTTGTTTGCTGAAGCAGCAACTTCTCCCGCACAACGAGTACCGTGTCTGAAACAAAGGAAAAAACCAAGTGAGGATGCAGCCCAGAAAGTTTCAGTGAATTCAGTGTATGGCTCAGTTCAATGCAACAAGTGAGTCAGTTGTCCAAAGCCCAGAGATGTCATTAAAGCCCATTTCCTGCATCCCCTCTCATCACCAACCCCACTCCCACTCTGGGAGAAGGCACCAAGTCAGCCTGGGTACAGCCCTTCCTGGCATCCTGAATGTGGCAAGTGCTCACTCAAGGTAACCTCTTCCAGGATGCCTCCCCTGACCCCCATGTTGGAGGAAGGTGCCTGCCCCAGTGCCCGTGGCCCTATACCTTCCTCCTCGCAGCATGTGTAGTCGGCACATGGCCACTGCTGTGTAGGGTGGGTGCTGCGCCACCTCGGCCCCATGTCTCCTGTGGTTGGCAGCATGGACACCTGCTGCCCGGCAGGATGAAAGAACGGACTGGTGCTGATGTCACCTGCCTCATCCCCATGCACCTATAACACCATGCTCACCCTGAGGCAGCCCTTCCTGTGCTTCTAAGGCCATTTAAGCTGGAGCTGAGGAAGAATGCTCTAAATTAAACACTCAGCAGCTGGGGGACTATGAAGAAATGACCAGAAAAACAAATTGCTTTCCTCAGTAATGACCCCATTCTCTGATGTGCCACATCAGGTCAATTCCTCCAGCGGGGGCCAAAATAGGAGCAACTTGAAATAGCACATCTTTGAGAAGAGTCCACAGAGGATGGGAATCATTGATTCAAATTTAAAGCTGCCTTTAAAAATCGCCCCAGGCAGCAGCCCTTTGGAAGCGAGTCATCTGTCCTTGCCTGGAAGCTACACCGCTTCAAGGCCAGGGCTATTTCCGGGGTCACAGAGCTCGATGGATGGCTCAGGATGGGATTGAATCCTACCCTTCAAGGGTCACTGCATGGTATGTGGATCATTCCTCCTTTGCCCCAGGCGTCCTCACTGGCAACAGGAAGGGCACCTTGGGACGTGCATGAGACTGGGCCGCTGTAGGCTCCTGGGAGCTCTGCAGCTTGCTGTGTGGAACTCCAGTGGCTGAGGCTTCCTGCACAGCACTGCCTGTGCCTCCGTTTGTGAATCTCAGAATCAAAGCAACCGCAAACTAAAAGACTATAATCGGGGACGCCCCGCAGCAAGCATCTTGTCAACAGTGGGAAGGAAGAAGGCTTTTATTATTTTCCTCTAAATATTTTTGGAGGAACGATAAGAGCTCAGGGTATGGGGCATGCTGATGGAGAAAGGAAAGAGACAGCAAATGAACTCCCAGGACCAAGCCCAGGGCAGCCATTTACACTGCAAAGTCACCTGGGCTCTGTCACCCCACTGCCTCCACTTGCAAAGTGACAGTGACACAAAAACACCTGCCATTTCTGGAGAATCTGCTGGGTGCGTTCTTCACGCATCATCTCACTGACCCCTCCTGTGACCCTGTGAGGTAGGGGACGTCATTGGCCTGGACAAGCCTCTAAGACACCAAGACATGAATTTTCAACCAGCTCACCTAGCATGCACGCAGCCAGTAAGTGGGAGAGCTGGGATCTGAACCTGGGTCTATCCAGCATCACTCATGCCCCTTCCACCTCATTCCTAAGGTCACAGAGTCACAAAAGCTCAGGCATGTGACCTATGTGCTCAAACAGACTAAACTGCTGTCTTCACACACCAGGTCATGGAGACTGTTAGACATAAGGGCTTCTCTTTTACAATATTCCAAGAAAGTTGCAAACATTTCTAGCTGCCCGCCAGTGGTGACACCCCAGAGGAACAGGCTACCTCCACAGACGCTGGCCATGTCTGAAGGGCTGTGCCTGGCATGGGCTGTGACTCCTGGATAAGCCTGCCTAGCGCCCAGGCAGGGAAGATATGCCGGCAGTCACCGCCTCTCCAGCTCCCTCACACACACATTCAATAGCGATGCTGCAGGGAGGGGAAGAGAAGCCGGGGAGAGGAGGCAAGGTGGTGACGTACTTATTTTCATTGCTGGCATCGTATCGTGGAGATGGGTCATAATCATTGCCGTTGACATCATAACTGGCGTAGGAATCCTAAGAAATGGAATCTTGGTGAGTGAGGAGAAATGGCGCAGCATATGACAGCTCTGTTTAAATGGATTTTATGTTCTATTGGCAAATAGAGAAACCACATGCGGGATTCCTCTCTTACTATAGCTATAATCTCCTACATGTTTTTATTGTGGTAAAATATACGTGACAGGAAATATACCACCTTAACCATTCTCGAGTGTACGGTTCGGTGGCATTAAGTACATTCACAGTGTTGTGCGACCATCACCGCCACCCATCTCCAGAACTCTCTTCAACCTGCAAAACCCCATATCCACTAAAAACTAACTCCCCATTCCTCTCTCCCAGGCCCTGGCAAACCCCATGCCACCTTTTTGTCTAAGATTTTGGCTACTCTGAGTCACTCATGTCAGTGGAATCATGCAGTATTTGTCCTTTTGTGACTGGCTTATTTCACTTTGCATAATGTCCAAGGTTTATCCATGTTGCCACGTGTGTCAGAATTTCCTTAATTTTATATTTTCAATAGGTATGCTTTTGTTTGTATGACTGTAATAATAGTATTCACATAATTTTACATCCTCCTTTTAAAATATATGATGAGGCCGGGCGCGGTGGCTCAAGCCTGTGTAATCCCAGCACTTTGGGAGGCCGAGACGGGCGGATCACGAGGTCAGGAGATTGAGACCATCCTGGCTAACACGGCGAAACCCCGTCTCTACTAAAAAAAAACACAAAAAATTAGCCGGGCGAGGTGGCGGCGCCTGTGGTCCCAGCTACTCGGGAGGCTGAGGCAGGAGAATGGCGGGAACCCGGGAGGCGGAGCTTGCAGTGAGCTGAGATCCGGCCACTGCACTCCAGCCTGGGTGACAGAGCGAGACTCCGTCTCAAAAAAAAAAAAAAAATAAATAAATAAAATAAAATAAAATAAAATAAAATAAAATATATGATGAAAGCTTTCCAGTGTTGTTGACATGGTCTGCAAAATTCATTTCTAAGGGCTGCATAATGATCTGTCAGATGGATACAATATGGTACTTAATCACTGGTAGGCGCCCAGGTCCCTTAGAGGATTTCAAGCATTTATCATATTTACTATATGCCAAGCTTGCTTCCTTACATTTAACTAATTTAGTCCTTACAATAACTCCATGAGAGACCAGTTCTCTTATGAACCCATTTTACAGATGGTGACACTGAGGCACACAGAAGTTAAGTAACTTGTTCAAGATCTCAGAGCTAATCATTTGCAGACCCAGGATAGGAACCGAGGTACTCTGGGCCTAGAGACCATGTTTTCACGCTGTCATCCTGTCACTGTTCGTGTTGCTACTATCTGTATGCTGATGATCCCCCTCCATGCATTTCTTAGTTCTTTAGGCTCCATTCCTAAAAGTATAAGTGACTCTGCAAGCATGTGGATGAATCCCTCTGCAAAACCCTTGCCTCTGACAGTAGCAAGTAGTAGAATATTCATTTTCCTAATTCTCTCCAGCATAGTTTTCCTTACTGCCTAACTTAATGGGAGTTGGGGGAGAATGGGACCTTACTGTTTTTAAACTTGCATTTACTTAATGACTAGCACAGTTGAGTATATTTGCATGTCAGTTCCAGGGATTGACTTACATAATTTGGGGCCAGGTCAGGGTGATTCCTCTCTATGCCATCATCGAGGATGGTGACCACCACATTTTTTCCTGTGTAGCCCCTCTTCCACGCTGCCTGGACATTCATTTCTGACCGGCAGCGACTGTTCTTGTCGCCACAATGCTGTAAGCACAGAAGACACAAAGTCCCCCCCGCCATGGACATTCCAGAAGCAGAACTGACAGTCGGTGTACACCCCACAGGAAGACGCTTAGGCTTGCAAGTAAATAAGGAGGGAACACCTATCCCTGCTTATATAGCAGAGATGCTCTTTCCCAGTCAGGTTGAGACTCATGCAGAGTGCTCCCTTGCTTTTTCTGCACCTGCAATCTATCACTTTCCCAGGGCATCGCCTCCCAACAGGAGCTCTGTCCAGGGGCTGGGCTTTGCCATTTAGTCTTACAGCCTGCATCAAATCGCTTCCCTTCTCAAAGAGCCCCCACCCCAGGGTGTGTGCATAGTTTCCGAAAAAATCCACACGAAAGCTGGTGCTGCACAGCCTTGACATAGGGGTTTTACACCCTCAAGGTGAAGTGTGTCTGTCTGGAGATGTTGTTTGAATTTAGCTTCACTGGGGGGAAATTAACCCATTTCAGAGACCTGGCAGCGCAAGTGTCCTGGGGCAGAGAGAGGTCCTGTCCTACTTACCAGGTACCACATGTTGGACCAAATGGGGTCGTTGAAGTAAAGGGCCTGTGGGTCACTTCGCACCTGTCTCTTCACCCTTCGTTTCACTTCCTGTTGCTGAAGCCATTTCACCTACCAGAAGAAATGCAATTACTGTTTATATTAGAAATGATTTCTTGATTTCATGTAGCCTCTTTGCAGGCGCCACAGGCTTCCTTGTGCATGAATATCTGTGTCATAGTAGATATTTTAGATGGTAAGTTCCTGGGGACATTTTCACTTCAAAGTGACTGCATTTGAAAGATGAGAACTTGTTTGTATATACAAAGGAAGAAATAACACCACTCGGATAGATTTTGAAGTCGCTGTACTAAAAGAAAGAAAGAAAGTGTTCACGCCTGTAATCCCAGCACTTTGGGAAGCTGAGGCAGGAAGATCCCCTGAGAGACTAGCCTGGGCAACATGGTGAAACCCTACCTCTACAAAAAAAAAAAATCTGGGCATGGTGGCACATGCCTGTAGTCCCAGCTACTCAGGAGGCTGAGGTGAAAGGATTGCTTGAGCCTGGGAAGTCAAGGCTGCAGTGAGCCATGATTGTGCCACTGCACTCCAGTCTGGGCAACACAGCAAGACCCTGCCAAAAAAAAAAAAAAAAAAGAGAGACAGAAAGAGAAGAAGGAAGGAAGGGAGGGAGGGAAGGAAGGAAGCCAGTCTTGTGAAGTTGCCAATAAATTGTCTGGTGATCCCTGTCCTGAAGAAAAAGGAAATACATACATGGGAAAGCAATGAATGAAGAAAGTGTTTGGTTAATCGGCATTGGAATTTGCTTTACAGCAAGGACATAAGTAAATATGATAAGCCATATATTGGAATATTTGGCAGCCACCAGCAACATGGTACCAAAACATGCACAAAGAAAAATCTAGAAAGGAATACAGCAAAACAGTAGTAGAATCAATTCCTGGGTGGTGACATTATTGCTAATTTAAAATTTTACAATTACTTTCAGGATGTCATAAATTGTCTTTCAATCAGCATGATTTGTTTTCATGATCAAGGAAAAAAGTTCACAAGGCTGTATCACTGATATTTAAGACCAAGGATCAAGGCACCAGGCCACCTGCAATAAAGCCCAGCTCCGTGCTCACCAGCTGTGTGACTTAGAGCTGGCAGTAGACATCCATGGCCTCAGGGTGGTGTCCACCCACACAGTGGGGACAGTCATGGGCCGCCACAGGGTTAATATACGAACACACAGAAAGCCCTCAGACCAGTGCCTGGAGCACACCTGCTCTTATCATCCTGTGTACACAATCTTTTCAAGCTAGAAAAGCTTTTTCATTTTAAAAGGATCTTGGCGTAAAGACTTCATGGGCCCTGAGTGGGAATGTTTTCTTTGGTCTTACCATGGCAGCTCCACCTGATTGAATAATGCTCAAAGCTGGGGTTCAGCCTGGCTCTGGGGCCTGAGATGGGCAGGATAAGGATGGGCAGCTGGGCTGTGCTCTTGAGGAGTCTGCACTACATTCAGGGGTCCCACCAATCAGAGTATGATGTGAGTTCCAAACAGGGCAGGCTGCCTGGAGGAGGCAGCTAGAGGAAGGCAAGGATACAAGAGGAGGGGGAGGGGCCCCAAGGTGACCCAAGGCTGGTGACCAGGGTCGTGCTGGAAGCTGGAACAGAGCTACCTAAGGCTGAGCGGGCAGGGAGTAAAGGTACTCAAGGGCAAAGGGATAAGATTTCCCTTCCTCCTCCCTGAACCTCGGCCTCTCCACATCATCCTGAGCAAGGACAGCTGAGCACCTGCATACATAGCTCACATTTAGGACTGGGGATGATCTCCAGGGCATCTTTGGTGTACAGGACAAAATGCCGGAAGAGAGGCATCCCAGCCTGTCCCACCCCAATGTAATTCGTCTATAGAACACCAGCAGACCAGACGCCTTAGAAACACTGCAAAGGGCTCAAAATCAATTTCACGTCAGACACTTAAAAAATCCTCAACACCAAGTCCTAGATAATTTATAATGGCCGCTGATAGATACTTCCACAGAAAATAAAACTATAAAATGAGATATTTTGTTCCTAACACCTGCTGATGGCATTTTGCAACGTCCCCATATATTACCGCCTGAACTAGAAAGCTTTTACCTGGTCTAAGATGCCGCAAACAATATTTCATAATGTGTTAAGCACCCTATTATAAAATACAGTGGTATGTAGATCCCGCGCAGCCCAAAGCTCCCAGGGATGTTCCGCCCCTCCTGCCAGGCTGAGCCCTGCTTATGCAAAGGAGCCCTGAACTCACTTTCTGTTCTAACAACATCCAGTCCCTTCCAACCGCTGTGCCCACCAGACCACACTTCCAGTCAGAGGAGGCGGCGCACTCTGCCCTTCCAAGCCCAAGTGGATGACGCCCCACTAATCAGCTGGGAGATGTGGGAAAGCGTAGAGCCAGAAGTCATAAGAGCGTTCCTCGGCAGGAAGGAAGAGCCTGAGCAACCCGGCCCCTGGCCCTTGCTGGGTTCTGGGAAAAACCCCACATCACTGGCATACAGTTCTGAGAGGGGCTGTGATAGCCTGGGGCCCGCAGCACAGTTTGGGGCTCTCTCTCTGGCGTGGTCACAGGGGCAGCCCTCTCTCTGCTAACAGACCTTCTCCTTGTAAGTCTCCAACTGCAAGTGAGGTGCCGTCAGGCCAACAGAACTGAACGCTGTACAACAGATGATTGACCAGGCACGGGGGCTTCTCTGCGGAGATGAGGTGCAGATAGACAGTGCAGTCGCAGAGGCTGATTCGCCCAGCAGCCACTCTGTCCCTTCCTCTGGGTTCCAGTCACTCCCTTCCTTCTCACTCAGCTCCAGGACAGCACAAGGGGATCCCAGAGCCCACTTCCTACCCATCACAAAGAGAAAGTCATTTTCCAGGTTCACCTTCCCCAATGTCTCTGGACAGCAGGCATCCTGGGGTCACTTATTCTGTGGGTCACTCAACAAAAATGCACTGAGTCTTCCTGTTTGTCTGGCGCTAGGTTCTGGGAAGATCAGCATGAATATACCTGGTTCCCAGCCAGGACCAAAGTGCCTCTCCCTCCCCTCCCCAGCTGGGATGCAAAGCTCTGCCTTCAATGCCCCCTCGGGGTGAAACTGGGAGCCACCTGGACACTCTGTGGAGGTCAGAGGTGTGTCACCAGCCCCAAAACAAGTGACTAAAACTCCAGCTCTCCCATCGAATGAAAGCAACCCTCACAGCTTGCAGTGAGCAGAGATTGCACCATTGCACTCCAGCCTGGGCGACAGAGTGAGACTATCTTAAAACAAAACAAAACAAAACAAAACAAAAAACCAAGAAAAAAAAAGAGAAGAAAAAGAAAATGTGATTAGGTCTTAATGACTGCTGGATGACATCTGTTGACTTTTTTGTGGAAGATCAACTATAGGTGATTTGGGGCAAAGGCAAGGTTTGCCAAATGCCACTTCTAGCCCAAACACAAACCATCTTTCTCTGCAAATCTGTAGAATGTGTCAGGATTTCTTCAAAGTCATATTTTGAAGATAGAACTTCACTCTGATCTTTTTCCTTTTCTCTATTTTCCAAATGTACGTCTCCTGCTAAACATGCAGCATACTTATAGATGAGTTATGCTCTGGGGCAGGGAGTTCTAATCATGAAGAAGGCTTCAGCATCTTCTCGAGACAAGTGCACAGCGACACTTTCTTTTGTAGTGTGTGCTTCCTCCAGCTTTCTTCTTGGGAAATCAAGTTAAAATGAGGCATCCATTGACTGTCCCTCTGTTGATAAGACAAGGTAAAATCTAAGGATGTTCCTAAAGGGTAACACAACAAGCAGAGACCCAGGAGGGGGCCCTGCTCACGTTCCAGTAAACGGCCTGCCATGTCGCAGGCTGTCCGTGCCACTGAGTTGTGATCCTTGTCCAAGCATCCTTTCAGCGAGCAGCCATGGGCAGCCTTCGCCATGTCTTCTTCCCTGTGGGCCACAGGTGGGCCAGAAGTTTGCTGACACATCAGTCCCGGGTGTGACAAGCGACAAGGGCGGGTGTTTTCAAACGTTTACTCATGAGCCAGTGTCACCAAAGAGAGCATGAAATCCCTCCCACTTGCACTTCCACCCAAAGACACCATGTCCTTCTGCCCTAACTTCAAGCCCTTGCCTATTTGTGGGGGGCCCTGCTGTGGCTCAGGAAGGCCCCTAGAAGTTCTTGGGAGCTGGAGAGTCCTAAAAGGAGAGGGGCTTCACAGTCTTTGCTCTGAGATGGAGTGAAGGCCACAGAGACCCTCCCCTAGGGTCCAGGGGTCCCACACAGCATCAAGAGAGTCAAGCTGCTGAGGTTCCTTGAAGTACACACCGGCAGGGCTGGGGACACCAGGTTCACACAGGTTCTGCACAGTTGTAGCCAAAGCAAGGGAGACAGCTCAGCCCGCTCTTTCTTTTCTCTTTTCTCCCTGGTTTCATCAAAGTGAAGGCTACTTTATTCTGTAACTGTGAAAGAACAAGGGGACTGCAAGCCAGCCCTAACTGTATACCAGGGCACATCAAGGGAGGGAGTCAGAGGCCAGACCTTGCACCCAGGAGCCACCAAGCTCTAAAGGCTCCTCCAGGAGAGAACAATCAGAGCACTGTAGAAAATAAACCTGTTATTCTCTCTGTGTGGGAGGCGGGCACTCTGCCTGGGCCTCTGCCTCCAAACTGTAAAGCAGGGGCTGGGACCAGTCCTCATTGAGAGCTTGTGCACTCAATAGTCTGTGGCGCTTAGATCTCGATTCCCATCAACCTTGACTGCTCTGAGCACCTTGCTGGGCCAATATCCAACTAGCTAAAGAGCTAAATGAGAAGGCTGAGAGGTGAATTTAAAGAAAGAAAAATCCCACTCCCTGACAAGTGCCTGTCACTGCATAACGTGCAATGTGGCCCTTCTCTCACTGACAGGCAATGATTAATGCACCACGCCGGAGTCTTCTTGCCCTGGATCCCACAGTCCCTCAAGGAGTGGAAGGATAGGCTCAAGTCCCAGAAACCCTAGAACTGTTTACAAAATGGTGCCAGCATGAGCATGATTTCTTTTTTCTTCCGGAGAGTGAGAGGCCCCACAACTTTCATCAGCTTTTCAAAGGGGCCTGTGATCCCCCCAAATGGCTAAAAACCACTGAACCAAGCTAGACAGAGGCAGAAAGCAGATCAAAGTTTTCCCTGAGTGAGGGACCGGTACTACAGCTGTCATCTTCCAGCAGGGCAAGGGGACCATCGCCACAAGTGAGAGATGATTAAATGGTTTCATGAGAGCCCATCACAGTGAGGTGCCCAGGCCCACCTGTGGCGCTGCAATGGCTCACCTTGGGGTGGGGCTGGGGGAAACACCAGGCTGCCATGGCAACCACACAGCAGGGACCCAGTGAGTAAGCCCGGGCAGTAGAGGAGGGGGGAGGAGGAACCGAAAAATAAAAGACATTCTAACTCAGCCTAGAAAGCCACCCCCACCACCACCTCCCATGTCATCCAGGCAGCTGCGAGCCCAGCTCCCTCCCCACTTCCTCACCTGCAGCCATAACTGTAACAATGTAGAGACCATTTCTCGAATTCTTTCCATCAAAGTTGAACTACAGGTGCCAGAAGACCCCTGCTTAACGGTCACGAGAGAGGGAAGTCTTCGCTCTGCCGATGGTGGAAATGGGACGGTGCGTGTGAAAGCTCTTTGGGAAAGTGAAGCTATTCACTTGTAAGTTAGTTCTGATTTTGCTGAAAGGGGACAGAAGGTGCCCCTCCCGCTACTGCCCGCCACCCACCTCCACTCACTGACAACAGAAGAGGCAGCCGGAGCCCGGCTTCACCTATTGTTAGGGGCTGACCTGTGAACCCCTAAATTCTTATGTTGAAATCTTAACCCCGGATAGCTCACAATGTGACTGTAATGGGAGATAAGGGCCTTAAAGAGGTAATTACGTTAATATGAGGTCATGATGGGGGAGGGGCTAATCCAATCTGACCAGTGTCCCATGAGAAGAGTTGATTAGGACGGAGCCCCTCGCAGAGAGGGACAACCATCTGAGGATGCAGCAAGAATTCAGCCATCTGCAAGAGGCCTCAGAAGACACCAACCCTGCCAACACCGTAATCTCAGTCTTCCCACCTTCCTAATTGCGAGACAATACATTTCTGTGGTTGAAGCCCCCGCATCCTATGGGACTTTGTCACAACTGCCCCAGCTGACTAACAACCTATGAAGTCCGACGCTGCTCAACATATCTGATACCCAGTCACTGTCAGTACCTCTGTTATTTTAGCTCCAGCAATACAGGATACAGCTTTGTTGATTCAAACTATATTTAGGATTTTTCTATAATTTAGCTAAGGTGGGTCAGAATTTACTTCTAAAGTATTTACATAGAAAGAAGTTGCTTATGTTACACATATCTTGCTTATGTGAACCAAATCTGTGGAACTTGAGATATGCTTCAGTAAGCATTGTCTACTGTTCTCTGGGTAGCTGCTGGACTTGTAAGGGAGTAAAAACAAATGGTATGTGGCCTTGGCCCTCGATAACTTCCTGTTGCATTGGCAAGAGATGGGCTTGCATGCTTTGAACTCCACGTTCCTCTCTCCCGATGCATCCGCAGAGCACGGTCAGTTCGCCTTCCCATTGCCTCTCCTCTGGTTCTGGAATACTGAACACCCTCCCAAGCCTGATGATCCAGGTCCCCCAGGAACCACCTGCAGCTCCCCTGCCGACTCTGTCTCTGTCCCTGACAGATCCCAAACAAACTGAACTAGTCATCGTTCCCAACAAACACTGCTGTGTGCTCCTACTCCAGGGCCAGATCTAGAATACAAACATACTTCTGCTAGAAGAGCAGGCCAAGTCTGCAGCCTCTGAGCAGGCTTCCTGGTGGCAGGGATACTGGAGCCCAGAGGGGAAGGTGGGGAAGACAGCCACAACAGGGGAAGGTGGGGAGCCATCTGTGCAAAAGCTCTGCAGAGGGAAAAAGAGCGAAAGTCATCCAAGGAGGACTTTAAAGGCCAATGGTATCTGGGACTCAGGGGGCCACCGGAGACCAGAACAAGCAGGGTTTGGGAGGTGTAGATACAGCTTTGTGGCACCATCAGGCATGTATTTCAGAGGATCCCTCAGGAGCATGGGAGGTGACTGGCTGGGGCAAGGATGCCCATATGAGGCCAGCAAGGGGGGCAGTGCAGTGGTGCAGGCAAGAGATGACAGGAGCTGGGTCTAGGGCAGGAGACACAGGACATGGCAGGGCCGGGTTGTACAGGAGGTGGAGCAAGTGTAGCAGGGAAGGAGAGGTTACCGGCACTGCAGTGAAATGTGGATGAGTGCTTCCCTCTAAGACAGACTTGGGTCAGAGACAGTGAGCTGGGTTTGGGACATATTGACTTTGAATTGTCTTTGAGACATCTAAGTGGAAGGGCAGAGCATTCAGGTGAAAGAGTAAAATGGTGTCTTTTAAGGTATATTTACACATTCAAACTTTTTACCAATTCCTAGTAGCCATGCCACTAGAACCAGCTGGGTGGTACTTAAAATGTGAACAGCCAGCTTGTCACTGTCAATCTATCACCCTCATGGGGGAGCAGTTCACCGTCCCCATGTGGGCAAATCCACTGGGCCCTGGGCAGCTGCCTGGCCCTGCCCTCAGTCCATTACACAGTTCATCAACCCCTGAGACCAATGTGGTCACTTACTGTCTATGTGCTCTTGTCAGGAACTTTCTGTTTGTTTGCACTTTGAATTGCTCTAGCACACAAAACTGTTAGATAAAATTCCATCTGTGGTTAATGGAAAGATCTACTTCAACATTGCATCACTGCTGGAAGGAAACCCGAGCTTTGATTAAACTCTGGGGGCAAAGTCCCATCCTACAAAACAGAATGCCTTCTCTGGTCCTTGCAATCATTTTGCAACTTCTAAACTTTAAAGCACTGAAATGAAGCATCAAACCGAAGCCTCCTATGGCCCTGTAAGGAGCCACCAAGGCTCCCTCTTTACATCTTTATCCTTCCATTTCCATCACCAATCTGGCTGAGATCTGTAGGGAAGGAAAGAGCTGAACCCAAGTCATCATGCTAAAATGTAAGGTCTGGAAGACACAGGCAGCAACGACTAAGTATAAGCCAGCTTGGAACATAATCAGAACAAGTAATTTTAAAAAAATTTGTGAGCCCCTTCAGTGATTGGTCGACGCTTCTGTAATATCCACCCTTCTCCAGACTTTTGGCAAAAGAACAAGTTAAAAACAAATGCTTTCAGTTTGCTTAAATGACAAGCCTTGGAAAAACCCAGCGACCGATAACTGCACACTGAGAACACAGGGGCTGTTCCTCCAAGGCTAGGGCTGAGTAACAAAGCCATCTGAGCAAAATGGCCCTTTTCAAAGATGGCAAGAAAAACATCAAGTAAAGGTAATTAAGAATGCAAGGAAAATGACTGTACCATTCTGGTACAGGATCAGTGCAAAGAAGATGCCTAATAAGTGTGCATGCACACACACGTGCTTAACAAAGTCCTGCTGTTGACCCCCCCTTGAGTTTTGTTTTGCTTTCACAAATGTACATTCTATCTGCTTTTATGTGACATGGGGTGGATTGTAAATTCCATCACTTATCAAAGCACTTTTATACAATAGGGACTGGAGCTAATTAAAATAAAATACCGTCTGCCTTTGATTGAACTTTATCCTAAGCCCCATAACATTCATTTCCAGTTTGGTCATTTGAACACAATGGCGGCCTTGCATTCCGAAGTTTCTGAATAATATTAAATCATCTTTCCTTTTGTTAATAATATTAATTACACAGCTCTCCAGATGTGAAGGTATCACAACAATGCTTTGCCAATGTAGGAAAATGTTCCGATGCGCTGCAATAAAAGATAACACTAAATACTTATATAAAACAGCTAATTTCACCAAATATTTAATTGTAATGACTGGGTAGAGTAAATATTAGTCAGACTGACAGCTAATTGATTTGGTTTGCATTAAAGCTAGACAAATTTAAACAGAGGTGTTTCAGTGGCGATTCTGAATTCATAATTCGTTCAGATGTCTGTGTGCTTTCCCCGGGGCTAACCATTTAATTAGAACTGTGAGAAACAATCAACCAATCCTATGAAAGTTCCAGGAAGGCCTGGGATGCCCAGGCTGTTTACCTTTCTTCCTTTCTCCTTTCTTCTTTACTGGCAGGATGCATTGATAGCAGCCTTGCCAGCAGCTTATTAAGAAGCTCTGTGAAAAGGAGATTTTTACTTGAAAAAATTTAACTGCTATGGTAGCCTTTGCCTAGGAAGTCTCTATCCTTCCTTCTGCTGGCTTCAAGGAGACAACTAATGCCTGGGAATGCTTTACCCTCGGACCCAAACTGAATATAGGACTTTTAACACACCTCAAATGGGTCAATCAAGCAGCTCAGGTGCTGCAGAGAGGAGGCAGGTCCAGGGCATGGTGGCCCTCAAGCCCTCCACAGAGTCTGTCTCTACTGCCTCAGCCTGCCTTGCTTATGCACGGGTCTTCCACTCCCATCTTCACTGAGGACTCAGCAGCACAGAGACCTGCTGGGAAGCTCTGCATCACTCAGGCACAGGGTCCGGCACTCAGCAGGTGCACCATTCATATTTTTGGAAGGAAGGGATGAGCAGTCAACCTGGGTACCTTTAAAAGTTTTAAAACAGTCACCAACAACAGAGGATGTAGTCAAAACACAGATTAAGTCTCCTATTTCGACTCTGCCTTAGTTCTAGCAATTAAGAATCTGCTTTATTAATTCTTGGAAGGCCTCATGGAAAGAAGACTAAGAAATCCACGGTCCCCGTCTCTTCTCAGAGCATGCCTATGAGAGGGGCTTCCTGCATGCAAACAGCTTGCTTTCGATGTAACTATCCGCGTGGTAGCAATTCAACAACTCAAAAGACTTCAGTTGAAGACTGAGGATGTTTCTTCACAAGGCAGATCAAGCGCTTGCTTAAAGTGAAAGTGTGGAGGGGTGCTGCATCGACCTCTTTTCTAGCTTAGAATTTCCTCCAAGATGACAGATGACAGTCTCTCAGCCTCACAGAACTCACGCTTCCTCCAGGATCAGCCTTTGCACCCTGTACAGAGGCCCCCTGCTGCTCAGTTTTCTACTGATCCACACTTCCCTAAGTGCCTCACTCTTTGGGAACGAACAACTACAATCTGGCTTTTTTCCTAGAGGATTAAATATACTGGCCCCTTTGAAAAACATTCCTTCATGTTCCATGGTGTAAGCACAAGTAGACATAATCTCACCCCCATGTGATGGGGTGAGATGGTGCATGTAAAGTGCCCAAGCACACAGTCATCCCTTAGTAAACAGTTAACTCCTTCCCTTGCTATGAAGGAATAATGGAATTAGCACAATGTTTTATATCTATCTCGTTTGACTTATCCGTATCTATCTATCCATCCATTCATCCATCCATCCACCAATAAAACCAATCCAGAAATATATTCAAGACAAGTCTGCCTTTTCACAGCCCAGATCCATGGGTGAGCTCCATGAGGACCACTTCCTCCATGAGGACCAATCAAAACCCTCACCACTCGATGCCCCAGAGAAGGATAATTCAGGCACAGAGCCCAGAGATAGCGCATCTCTCCAACCAATCCCTGCTCAGTCAATATAAAAAGAGCCCTGATTGTCATTGAAGTAGGTGGGTTGGGGCAACACCAAGAACCCATTTTTCCATAAAAACTTTACTGTAAGTGTTTTCTGGAAATAGCTGAAATAGTATTGTGCACCGGTTAGGAAGCCCAAACAAACATCTAGCACATAAATTAACTTTTAAGAGAAGATGATTTCTGTGACCTAAAACTATGATTTACCAATGACCTCCGTTCCTTGTTGGGGCTGCTACTGCTTCTCAGGTGAACTTCATTTTCCTTCTCAGCACTCATCGCCCTGTGACACATCACATATCTTTCTATTTCCTGCTTTGTTTTCTGTCAGCCCCGCCGCCAGCTCCACGGGCCCTGGTGTGGACAGAGCCAGCCACGTGGCAGGTATTCCAAAAACACCGAATAATTGAATGCATCAGAGGCTCACTTGGCCATCTTAAATTTTTAATCTTGATAAATATCTGTTGATTGGTATTTGTCAAACCTTAATTTCAAGTCTATGCAGAAAGGAAATATAATTAACCACCCAATAAATATGGATTATATTACAATTTAAAATGTTAGCTTCTTTTCAAATCACACTTGTTTTAATCCTGAAGATCATGTGAATCTTTGAGGAAAAAAAGTCGGTTTTCAAATTCATAGTAACCATTAACATCCATGTTATGGCAACCACAAATACATCCACCTGCCTGATCTCTAATTTCATTATTAAAATACTTGCTTGAATTGCTTAGAGTTTTTGTTTTATGGGTAAGATTCATATATGTATCTCCTGTAATTATTGTATTTTGTTGATTTTAGAATGCTGAGAGATCTTCACTCACATGATTGAGTTCAGATGGTCTGATATGTAGCTACACCTGTCTTGTTGTAGTTAAAGTGAATGTGGAAAACTCATGTCTATCCAGAATCACATTAAAATCCAGACTCTGCCATTTTTAGGACCGTAGACCCAAACCCTCCAGCCCTTAGGAAAGCATTCTGACCATCTGTACCTGGGGGTCCATTCTGAGGAAGGTGTGAGGGCCTCTGCTACTCAAGGTCGATCTTTTAAAGGTTTTGCTGTGATAAAAATGGTAGTAATCTTCCAGGTTTCCAATCTGCAAGACAAGAAGCAGAATACCATCAATTAATAGTCTCACGAACAGCTTCCAAAATCTTCCACCCCACAAGAATCTCCCCCTTGTCTGAAGGGCTCATTCTCCCAGGGGAAACATACCCTCCACCGCACTGCTCCTCATATCTCTGGCATGTATGCAGTGTTTATAAACATGAAGGTGGATTTAGACACTCATTTTTAGATAAACAACACTAAGTCATATTTCCCATAGAGCACATACTCCACCACATCTCACGGTAAATTAATATCATTTAAAGTTTGGATTATCGTGGCCAAGTGTTTCAGACAGAAATGAATGTTCGTTTAGAGCCAAGCATCCCTGAAGTAGCTAAGTTGGTGTCAAGTCAGGTCTACACCAAAACATTCATTTATAAACAAATTCCATCCTCTCCACCCCATGGGTAAACTGAAATATCGAAGAATGAACACTCACTCTCAAGTGCAACGGGACAGCCAAAGAAAACACGTGGATCCATCTGCTTGGGGATTGTGAAAGGGTCAGACGAGAACATCTAAACCCCTGAGGTGTCCCAATTTTCTGCCAGGGGCAGTTTGTCAGGACAGATTTCAGCTTGAGGACAGGATGGAACCAACAGCAGCCCTGTGGCCCAGCCCCTGACCTTCAAGAAGGGCTGGCCCTCACTGTAGCACCAGCTCACCCTCACGTCTGACCAGGCTTGAGCATGGGGACATTATTATCGGAAGCCTGCTTCTTGGCTGTAGAGAGGTGCTAGTTGATCACCATCCTCCAAAAATGATTTTAAAATCAAGATGGACTGAATATCATATAGACTCTCAAGTTGATCTTCCCAGGCTAAACCATCCTAGTTTCTTTTCCAGCTTGATTAAAGGGTAAATTTAAGACTAATGGTCCTCTACGGCAGTTCTATATGATGATTACAAACATGGGTTTTGAGTCAGAACAATTTGGTCCAAACCCTCCCTACCTATCCACCAAGATTAGCCACGTGACCTTGGGCAAGGATATTTGACTCACAGGAATCTCAATTCCTTATGTGTAAAATGGGGATAAAGGTACTTACCTTTAAAAGTTAAGTAGGACTAAAGTCTACCCGACTCACAACTCCTTGGCTGCTCCCACCTCATACATAGCCATTTAGTCGGCTATGGTCTGACCTCAACAGAGTTGACTGGCCCAGGGGGAGACCTGGAGGGACTTGGATACTGTGAGTGGCCATTTTCACATCTTTGCACAAGAAGATAAGGCAGGAGTGCAAGAGAAAGCCTCCGAGCCCCTTTACTACCCTTCAGTTCTCCTTTCCAGCAATCCTGGTAGCCTGGGTGTCTCCTGTTCTTGGGTTTAGGAGACACCACTTTGTTCTGAAATAAAGAACTCCCTTTTCTACTTCAGCTTGCTCCAGTGTGTTTCTGTTGCTTACAACCATAGAATATCAAATACTAAGATAGTCATGAGGAATAAATAAGAATCACCTATATAGAGCCTAGTTTAGTGCCTAGAACCTAGTGGGCATTCAACAAATGCTGGTGGTCCTGGGAGCTCTCTCTCTGGCTCCTCCACTCCCCTCTCTGGGTCTGGGATGCTTTAGATTTTAGCCAAATCCAGGTCTGCAACTAATTTGACCCCTTCCCTCTGGGTGACCTGGGCTTACCCTCTCTGTTTCCTTATGAGACTAACAACCACCACCCTGAAGGGCTGCTCCAAAATTTGAATGAGATAGGTATGTGTGAAAGAGCTAGCTGAGACCCAACAGGTAGGTAGTAAGTGCTCGATACACTGTTTCCTGCAATTCTGATTCTCACGTTTTTCTGCCATCATAAACCTCATTATTTCTGCCCTATTTTTCTCACAAGCACTTTTATTTTTCTTCCTACATATAAGTCACCTTGCTCACTTCTTCAACAAAGTTAATTGCCACATGTGTCAAAAGGCTGCTCCTCACCCACTAGAGCTGTTATTTAGCAACAGAGGCAATCATGGAGTCTCAACTTGCAGCAGTGTTTAATCAACATGTTTGCTTATAAGCTGCCACCAACCCTGGGAGATATTACATAACTTTTGGTCTTTTAACTCTGGGCATTCAAGTCAATTCCGTCAGGGACATGGAGAAACTAAGAGTTGAATAAAACTTGCTGGCAAAGAAGCAGACTAATTACAGAACTGTTGACTCTTAGCAGGCCCATGTCAGGGTAGCCCTGGAAGCCATTCAGGGCAGCACCTGGCCTTTGAACGGCTAAGCCAGGCTTGGGGCAGCCACCTTTCCCCTCAAAGGCCAGTCCCAAAGCCATCCAGCCCCCGCCCCGGGGCAGCCATGACCATCCTTTGCAAAGGCCCCAGGGTCTGGGCTGATGTGAACTGTTCTCCATGAACGATCCAGGAAAGGCACAGACAGTCCCCAGAAAGTTGACCAGGCCAACCACCCCTGGAGGCAGCAGTGGCCAGAACTCCATTTGTTTGGACACTTATATCCTGCCTAGCATGAGAGCTGGGGGGATGGGGAGGGATGCTCCCACTGCAGGGGAGAAGGGGACACCAGCCAAGGCTGCTCTTGCAAAGCCAGCTGCAGAAGAAGCTGGAATCATACAACATTTGTCCTTTGTGACTGGCTTATGTCATTCAGCATAATGTCCTCAAGTTTCATCAGTGTTGTACCATGTGTCAGAATTTCCTTCCTTTTTAAGGCTGACTAATCTTCCATTATCTGCATACCTCACATTTTGTTTATTCATTCATCTATTGATGGACATTTGGATTACTCCCACTTCTTGGCTACTGTGAATAATGCTGCTGTGTACAAATATCTGTTCATGTCCCTGCTTTCAATTCTTTGGGGTATATATCCACCTACTGTTTTTTGATAAATTTTCTTGGAACATAGCCACACCCACCCTTTCCCTGCTGTTCATGGCTGCCTTCCTACTACAATAGCAGAGTCGAGTAGTTGCAACAGAGATCCTAGAGCCCACGAGGATAAAATAGTTCATATGTGAACTTTGAAAAAGAAAAGGTTGCCAGCCTGTGATGTACAGCATTTGCTGCTGAGAGTATCTGGGGAGTTCACCAAAGTCTCTGATGTCAAGCATGGGTTCTCTAGGTTGGGAAGCGGCGGTCCATACACTGAGTGACTCTGCTGATAAACAGGTGTGGCTGCAAGCCTAGATCTTCAGCATCTCATTGAGTCTCTGAGCCGTGCTTTTTCCATAAACCTCCTGTCAGATGCTCCAAGAGGCCCCATCCTTCTGTCTGACTCATGTGATCCTGCCCTCTGCTCTCCCCTCGAAACATTAGGCATCAGGTCAGGAGCGCGAGGTTTTCATCATGGGCAAAACCAGTGAAAGAACCAAGGGTGACACAGCAGGAGGCAGGGGCAGCTGCCCAGGAACACAGGCCCATTGAAAGTCTCCTCAGCCCGGATGATGCTGCATTTATGATACAGCCATCGCTGTCTCTCCTCCTCCCCACCCACCTAATCCCTTCTAGGCTTCTCACCTGACCTACCACAGCAGGGTCCACCCCAGGTATGAGGAGGTCCTGCCCCTCCCCAATGAGGGAGGCTGTTCCTTCACAACTCTGGGTGCCTTCATGGGGAAGGGGGACAGGATTCGAGGCTGTGAGGCCCCCAGGCTCACACAGGGTCACCTGCGGGGATGTGGCCACTGGCCTGGTTCAACATGAAGGACACCTGGCTGCCCTCTGGCCCTGACTCACAGATTAGGGTGTGAGAAGGACCCACAGAGATGTCCTCATTTCACAGATGAGTAGACTAAGGCCCAGGGAGGTTAAGACTATGTCACACTGTGGGGCTCCCAGTTCCTAAACCAGCAGCCTCCCCATTCTGCTCACAGACAAGCAGGTGACAAAATGTGATACTAAATGACATATAGATACACAAGTAGGGTTTAAAATGATTGCCACACTTTCAGGACCTCTTCAGGGTCAAATGGACAGGGCTGGACTCAGGAAGGGGGCAGCCTAAAGACAAAATTCCAAATAATCTTCCAGGGAAAGTGAGGTTCTTTTTTTATCTGGCATTTGCCCTGATGGCAGGTGTTCCTCCCTGCTCAGCAGCCTGGACATCCTGGGTGGCTGCTGCTTGGCTGTGGCCTCGGACACTGTCCACACCAGGCGCTGGCTCTGCTCCTGTGCTCACAGCTAATTGACTATGCACCACTTCTCCAGCCAGTGCCTGAGCAGCTGCCTTTATAATCAGGAGTGGTGGCTTCCACAGATTGTCACTATTGGAGGGTCCTGGCAGCCTCCTCCTTCCCTTGATTATAGACGAGAGGCGCTGCCTCCACCATCCCAGGCTACTTCCCAGTCCTGCTCAGCCCCGTGTCCTCCCCTGACCTCCACCTGCTCTTCATCAATGAATCTGACTGCTAGTCTGCAAGGCATTGTTTTTTTAATGTCATAACATGAAATTTAAATATGTTCTTGTTCTCTTTCGTGCCCATGATATATTCACAATGAATTAATTAGAGCCCGTCTCGTGCACCATTCAAGAAAATAAACAATTTGCTGAATACAGGATGCTCATGTTTCTTTACTCAACATTGATAGGTGATTACATGCATTACTTGATAAAACTGGTAACATCGTTAAAACATCATTACAAACCTTGCTAAATGTTCTTGACCAGAACAATGGGAGAAATGAGATCAAAGAACTCACAGTGAAGAGAGTTTAATGTAGTGTAATCCTCTTTAACAAGATGATCTGACATTTAAGAAAACATAGGTAATATGTGTACATGACACAAAATATGGAAGGTACAAAAGGGTACAGAGTTAGTAGGGAACAGCAATCCCCCCCTCCTTCACCGGTCCCCCAGCCAGGGTTCCTCACTGTTGCTGAGTGCTTCTGGCTCATTACAAGAGCAGCTGATGCTTGCCGGGCACACGCCCCACTTCAGGCAGCAAGCTTGGAGTGCAGATGAATGAATAAGTTTGATTTTCATAACAACTGTAAGGGGTAGATGTTATGACTGTCCTCATCTTACATATGGGGAAACTGAGGCACAGAGCAGTGAAATTGTTCAAGATTCATTTAGTCAATGAATAGTCAGGATTCTTCACTGTTGAACCTTCTGCCTCTTGGCACAGTTAAGACTGTTATTTGCCATGGGGGACTTCAGGCACCTTGGTCCTTGTCCTTTGCAGCAGGTTCTTTCCCAGAGAACCAGTACCCTCAGCATGTGTGCACTTTCCTTCATTTCAATAAGGAAGTCATGGGAGATCTATATTACGTTTCATGTACACATTATTCCATTATGTCCGTAAATGAGTATGTGTGCATGTGTGGATGTATAGAACGTGTGAGTGTTGTACACACGTGTACACATATGCAGATGTGTGTGTGTGCGCATATGTATATGGATGTGCAAGTGTTTGTATACAGATGTATATATATGTATACAGTCATGCCTCGGCATCAGTGAGGGACTGGTTCCAGGCCACCCTGCAGATACCAAAAATTGACAGACGCTCAAGTCTCTGATATAAAATGGCATCATATTTGCATACAACCTACACACATTCTCCAATACTTTAAATCATCTTTAGTCTACTTATAATACCTAATACAATGTAAATGCTATGGAAATAGTTGTTATACTATATTGCTTAGGGAAAAATGACAAGAAAATAGTTTATACATCCACCATACATTTTTTTTCATGTTTTTGACCTGAGGTTGGTTGAATGTATAGATGTGGAACCCATGAATAAAGAGAGCCAACTGCATATATATTCAGGGGTGTGTGTGTGTGTGTGTTTGTGTATATACATGTGTATATACATATCCAGGTGTGTGTGTTTATGTAAGGTTCATAAACAAATGACTGTGAAACATACCAGGTGAGTCCTTGGTTTTCCCACAGTTCTCACATCCAAGTGAGCATCCTGGGGCCACTGCCGGGTTGCCCTAACTCAGAACCCCAGATCTCTGGCTCACCACCTTGGTACCTGTCAGATTCACCCGAGTAGCCTAAGCAACCCCATGTGGGTGTGGGCTTGGCTCCAGATGGATGCTCTGGTTCCAGAAGTCTGAACAGCCACTGGGCAGGTGGGTTCTGAAACTCCCCCACGAGAGAAGCTGAGCTGTATCCAGGAACTGTATCAGATACCGAGAAGGCAGGCCCAGAAGGCTGTTTCTTCATTTCCTGCCAGCCAATCCCGGGTCCTTCCAGGCTCAGCTCAGCATCATCTCCTCTGGGGAGCCTCTCCCGCCCAAGTGGGTTCTAAGCACGTTGCCCCATAATGGCTGAGTCCTCCAGGGGCTGGGCCAGATCCGCACCATCTTTATCCACTGGCCCCTGGCAGGACCCCTAGGTCAGCACATAACTTCCACCACACTAGAGCAGAATCAACAACACTGTGCACCCTCACCATCCTGCACCCCAAACCTTTCCTCTTGAGGCATTCCTTGTCTTGGTAAAAGCTACCACCAAACCTTCCCAAAGTGGGCTCTTACATGGCTCCCAAACCCGCTCCCCGCGTCGCACCAGCCCTACTGCAGGCAGCCCCATCCCTCTGCTTGGACCCTTGCTGGCCTCTTAGTCTCTCCTGTACCACTGCACTGACATTCCCACCCTGATTCCTTCTTGTCTCAGAGGGTACATGACCAGCCAGGACCCCTCTCCAGCCACAGGCCTGGCCCTGCCCACACTGTCCTCTTTCGTCCAGTGTAAGAGGCCCTGCCCTCACTCACTGTTTCATGTTCCTGTGCTTGCTCAAGTCCCCTCACACCTACAAGACTAACTCCTACTCTGCTTTTAACCATCACCTCGGCTGTCACTGACTCCAGGAAGCCCTCCCAGACCCCCAGGCCCTGTCTGCCCAGACATGGCTATCACACCCTTCATCCTCCCTCCCTCTACCATAAGCCTTCAAGAGCAGGAGCTACATTGTCTGTCAATCCTTGGGGCCTGGTTGTGTCTGGAACACAGAGGAGCTTGAAATCTGCCTGGTGAAACGAACAGACTTCTGTCTCCAAATGACACTGGGAGGATACACAGCAGGTCTCCCCCCATCCCACCTGTGTCCAGCTGTCCAGTGAGGCCCCACGTCCAGAGGTGGGGTGAACGTGCCCCCAGTGCCCTCTGGCCCAGGCTCTGCTATCCTGTCTTTAAGCTCTCTCTCAGTCCCTGTCCCAGGACAGCACTGAGGCTGGGAGGAGGCTAAGGAACCAGGCAGACCACCTGCCGGCTGTATGGTCTGGGCAAGACCCCCACTGGCCTCTCTGGTCTGAGGACTTGAGGCAGGCAAGGCCTTCAACTGGCACTCCCTTCAACTGGCCAGTGCCCTTCATTTATGGCATGCACCAGCCATGAGAAGAACTCTTGGGCACAGGTGTGGACGAGCAAAAGCGGCTTGTAGGGTCACATAAGGGAGGGGTAGGAACCCGCACAAGAGGACAGGCCTGGCCTGAGGTTTACAGAAAGGGCCTCCCCCATCATGTCTTTTCTTTAAATGCGAGTGTAGCTGGCTTCAAACAAGATCTCAGTGGGTGCTGCAAGCTCGCTTTCACTCTGCCAGAAAAGACTTAATGTTTTTTGAAGATCCTGAGGCATGGAGGAGGAAAGCCCAATCTACTCTAGTATGTTTAATTTGCAGCAAAGTCATCGAGAAGCATGCCGAATCTACTCCAAATGACATCAAATAGTTCCAAAGGTCCATCCGCCCACTCAGCTCTCCAACGGACGTGACTGCAGACACAGGTGCAGTTCGTAGCCCTTGAGCAGGCTGCATTGTTGGTGGGGATGGGCTGGCTAAGTGCATACTTTGGTAAGTCTGCAAAAACCCCACCCCACCTCCCCAGGCCAGCCCAGCCAAACCCTGCCACACAGGAACAGCTGATAAGCAGCCACGGAATGTCTCAATTCAAGGCCTCAGTGATGAATGGACTGTAGATGAGGCTTCTGACTTTGCAAAAAAAAAAAAAAAAAAAAAAAAACAACTGTACTTTATCACTCCCAAAGCCTGCCCTTGGCTGGAAACAGATGTTCCAAGCCCCGTCCGCTCTGCAGCTGCAGTGTGCCTGCTTCCGGAGCCGCTTGTCTGTCTTCAGGGCCGGCATCTGCCGAGGGCCTTGGCTTTGTGGAAAGAGTCTATGTCTAAAAGTCATGGTCATCTGAGTTCAGTTATATAATATTATTGATCCCAGTTGGTTCGCTTAAGAAAAACACAACTAATTAGACTCTATAAAAACCTACACACTAAATTAATTCCGTATTGCTCTAGTGACTTCCGCCTGAAAAAAACGTTATAAATATAGATGACCACTGGACCTATATTTAGCCAGCACTGGGCTACCTGGCATTTATAATTAAGCAAGTCCAGAGAGAGAGAGAATGGACATTTTGTTGTTATTTCTTAAAGCATTTTTTAAAAACTGCTTCCCATTTCAGTCACATATACACATAGCAACATTCTGTTATTGCAATAATTACAATCCTGACCCAAGTTAAGATGATTGCACAATTTCCCAGTCTCCTAAAATTACTTTCTTCAACACATATCCACCCAAACTATGCAATTAAGCTGCTCAACATCCTAAAAATTCCTGAGAAATCATTAATTTTTACTTAGCAAACTTCATTTTTCTCTTCCCTTAAGTCGCCAAACCAAATGGTCTGGCTTCGGATGAGAACCCTTAATTTCTACATGTGGCCTCAGCCTATATTTTCAATGTCTACAAAGAGCTACCTGAAAAAACTCTACAATCCTTACTTTGAATATCTCCATTTTAAATCATTTCCTGGTCAAAGGTTTCTTTATGACCGTCTAGAATTAGTTGTTTTACCAGATTCCTAAATCCAATGCCTCTTGAGTATTCATTTTTGTTTGGTTTTGTTTTAATTTAAAAATAAACTGTAAAACTCTTCTTTTTCCTGAAAAATTCCATTCTAAAGCCATCATATGGGGAAGAACATAGTGTGTGCGGGGTAGGAAGATCTGGGGTGGCCTGGAACAAGGCATGGCTGGAACCCAGAAGGTAAGGAGGGAGCCCACACTGGGGAAAGTGGAATCGGAGCCCATGGGGCCTATGGGTGGGAACAGGCTACTCTAGATGTAGATAGATAACCAGGGTGTCCGCTGGATAACCAGGGTGTCCGCTCAGGGAAAGTGAAGACAGGACATGGCAGATTGGTTACCCACAGGGGACGGACGGAACATGTTACTACATTAGGGGCCATTGCAATTGGTAAGAGACCAATGGTAATTCCCTGGTGTCTGTGGCTGCACTGCACAGTTCTGCAGAGACAGTCCTTGTTTATGCGAAGGACAAACTGGAGCACTGGGGCTGATGGGGCCGGGGTCACTAGTTTCTCCGCACTGGGTCAGACCAGCTTTGCCCTGTGCATTCAATTTTTCTGTAAGTTTGTGATAGTTTCAAAAAATTGTAAAAGAAATTTTTAATTGTAATAAAACAAGGTAATCAGACCTTTTAGCCCCTTTCCCAAATAAAGCTTAAAGAACGTATGGTCTAAACTGAAGACAAAAGCTCTTTCATGCTGAGAAGCAGTGACAGACTGCTTCTCAGAGCTGCACCATTCCTTCCTCCCATCAAAGCAGGGCCCATGGGATCCAGGAATTATTTTGTAAAACAGACAGAAAGAAAATGAGGTGTATTTCAAGGGCAGGTGACCTCTGGGGTAGGGAGGCTGCTTGAGGCCTGGCCCTGCCCCATGTTCCCAGGGCCCATATTTCACCCCCAGGCAGAGCATATGCCCCTGCTGCCCGCAGGCTGCCCCTGTGCAGCTGGTGTGTTAGTAGGAATGGATCTGAGCCACATCTCCCTGCTGCCCGCTAACTTCCCTGTGCCATGTATGGTCTCTCTAGTTGGGTGAGGTACCCCCGATGCCATCAGGGCCCAGCCTGGGACCCCACAGTAGGGAAGAGGTGAGTCTGTGGAGACTCCAGGAACCCAGAAGTACAAGATCTCCTGAACTCCTCCAGAGAAGCCAGCATTCAGATCTGACATGCGCTCTCCCGAGTTTTTAATAATGGCAACTCATTGTACATGTTACCACTACTCTGTAGCCTGCCTAAAACACGCCTGCAGGGTACAGGCAGCCTGTCGTCCTAGAAAGTGGGGATGGAGACATTTGGTTCAGCCTTTCCCAACTTGAGGAGGCCCACTGTTTACTTTTTTCTTTCTGAATATGCGAGAAGTAGGGGGTGCCTTATCCTCAATAAAGTCTGATCTAGAGAATTCGCCACGGGAGAGAGGCTCCGGTATAAGTCCACGTCTGCTCTCAGCACAGAGCAGCTCTGCTCCTGAAGAGTGGACTGTGTCTGTGACCTTGAGCACCAATGGCTGTGCACAGCACACCTGGGCAGTCTGCTTACATCATGGATCAGAGAACAAAGCTACACTGAGCACCAAAGGCAGTCAGGGGGAGCCCATCTGGCTCCTGCCAGTCCCCGTCCTGGGCTCCCCAGAAAGAAGGGTCAGTGCTGGGCTGCAGCTCACGGCTACTTAACCAAGGAAGGTCATGTTGGAGGAGGCTACAAGCTTTTTTAAAATAAGATTTTGTCTTTATGAAATAAATGTTGGAAATTCAAATTTTTAATATCTAAAACACCATCACTTGAGAGCAGTTATCCCAAGGGAAATCAAAAGGAATTTTAGAAAAACTAATCTTCAAATTTTTCACTTAAAAATATATACTCCCTGTGGCTGAAAGATGTGAAAACAGGGTTCTGAACAGATAGCTGCATACCCGTGTTCATAGTAGCATTTTCCACAAAAGCCAAGGGGTGGGAGTGACCCAGGTGTCTGTGACTGGTTGAGTGGATTAACAAAACCTGGCATGGACACACAATGGAATATGGTTCAGCCTAAAAAAGGGAGAAAACTCTGGTGCGTGCTACAACACAGATGAGCCTTGAGGACACCATGCTCAGTGAAATGTGCCAGGCACTAAAGACGCATACTGAATGATTCTCCCTGTTTGCGGTACCTGGAATGGTCACATTCATAGAGACAGAATGCAGATGCCAGCGGCTGTGGGGGAGCGAGGAGTGGGGAGTTGGTGTGTAAAGGGTACAGAGTTTCAGGCTGGGCACGGTGGCTTCTGCATGTAATTCCAGCACTTTGGGAGGCCGAGGTGGGCAGATCACCTGAGGTCAGGAGTTCGAGACCAGCCTGGCCAACATGGTGAAACCCCGCCTCTACTAAAAATACAAAAATTAGCCGGGAATGGAGGCGTGCGCCTGTAATCCCACCTATTCGGGAGGCTAAGGCAGGAGAATTGCTTGAACCTGGGAGGTGGGGGTTGCAGTGAGCCAAGATCATACCACTGCACTCCAGCCTGGGCAACAGAGCGGGACTCCATCTCAAAAAATGAATGAATGAATGAATGAATGAATGAATAAATAAATAAATAAGTACAGAGTTTCAGTCTGAGAAAATGAAAAAGTTCTGGAGATGGACAGTGGTGATGGTTACGTAACAATGTGAACATACTAAATGCCTCAAACTATACACTTACAAACAGATAAGATGACATATTTTCTATTATGTGTATTTGACAATAGCAAACAAACAAACAAACAAAAAACCGTACTCTGCATTCTGTCCCCACCTTTCCTACCTCTCTTGTGTCACTCAGGATGCTGGGACCATGGCTCCAGTGTGCCAGCAGCATCTGGAGGCCTGACAGGGAGAAGGCATAGCCAACTCCAAGGCATAGCCAAGCATAGCAGTGCTGCCCAGCTGTGATTATTAACAGCTCTTAGCTCCAGGCAGCGCTTCCCATCCTTGGCCCCTCTCTATTGTGTGGTTTCCCTTAAAGAGAACAAGGACACAGGAAGGAGGTGGCAATGATCTCAGGGACAGCCAGAGTCACCTGACCGGGACTGACAGTCATGGGTGGTGAGAGTGTCAGCCAAATACCATGCAAGCTCAGCTTCCTTTTATCCTGGAGCCTATCCCAAGTGATGGCTTCGAAGACCTGCTGACCAGGTGGCACAGGGACCAAGCTCCTATGCTGACCTCGTGACAGCTTGCCCTGCTGAGATCGGCAGCTCCCAGTGCATGAAGATACAGAAAACTTTCATCCAGCTGCATCAATGCCCCAACTCAATAACACCAATTAAAAACAGGCGTAGAGAAACATGCACTGTCATTTTGCTTCTGTGACTCAACCCCACGCTGGTAATTAAAAATGAAGAAGCTACTGATGAGGCAGCTGTCATGATTTCACCAAAATACAACTGAGGGACACCCTTTCCCAGTTGCAAAACGTATCTTGGCTTGTAAACTAAAAATACACTTTGTGCAATTTTCATACGGCTCTTTTAAAATGGCATTTTGGACTTTTCCTGCAAGCTGTGTGCTAAGAAGTCAGGGGACCAGGTCCCAGCCCATCTCTGCACCCTTGCTGGCCCCAGTTTCTACTCTATCAGGGGAGGCGCTACATTGCCTTTTCTCTCCATCCCATTTGCACTAACATCTGTGGCTTATGGAATATTTGCCAACAAATGATTTCAACAGAACTTGCATACTCAAAGTAAAACCTCAGCAGCACTAATTTACAGATGAGAAGTAATTGCTTGAAAGGAGGGTAGGAGAAGACAGATCATCCTATTCCAGGGATGGAAGGATGGATGGTCCCCTCCATGGCTGATTCAGTAAGACTACACGTAACAGCATCTTATAAACAGGGACTTGGTGAAGACCCACCCACAGTGACGAGACTGTGCAGTCACTGTCCGTGCATTTATCAATAGTGACGCCAACCCTGACTCCTGGGCAGCTCCAACCATTCCTTCCTCTTCTGTCTGGAACCCATGTCCTTGTTTTCTCAAGCCACTGCAGGTCTCCAGAGGCGTCTGTCCATTCCCTCATTCCTTCCCTCAACAAGTATCTGGGCAGCTGCTCGAGTCACGTATTTTAGACATGAGGGACCCAGAAGGGCCCACATGGGCCTAGGGCCTGGATCCAGGGGAGAGGCTGATAGGAGCGAGTATGACACAGCAAGATGAAGGAGGCACATAGGAAGCCACTTTGCCTACCAGACTGTCAGAGGGCATAACAAGGAATTGCAATCTGCCAGATGCACCCCTAGATAAAAACAGGGACCCACATTTTTAGAGACTGGAGTCCTAGCAGTGGAGAGAGCATCTTCTCTACTCATCTTTCAAGGCAAGAGGGAACCAGGGAGAGAAAGGGGGAATACACAAGATGAGGGTCAAAGGGAGGCAAGGAGGTAGCAATGAAGGGACCCCAGGCCTCGCCTTGTACAACCAAGCACACTCCAGAGGGAGTATCAAGGTCTCAACTCAGGCCAGGCACAGTGGCTCATGCCTGTAATCCCAGTACTTTGGGAGGCCAAGGTGGGCAGATCACCTGGGGTCAGGAGTTCGAGACCAGCCTGGCCAACATGGTGAAACCCCGTCTCTACCAAAAACATAAAAAATTAGCCGGGTGTGGTGGCACACACCTGTAATCCCAGCTACTTGGGAGGCTGAGGCAGGAGAATTCACTTGAACCAGGAGGCGGAGGTTGCAGTGAGCCAAGATCATGCCACTGCACTCCAGCCTGAGCAACAGAGTGAGATTCCATCACCCCGGCACCGCCCCCCACAAAAAAATCTCAACTCAGCAGTTGAGATCTTGGGCCTTGGAGCCAGAGACTACCCAGATCTGAATCCCAACTCCTCTGTTTAAGTGAAAACGATCTCTGAGGAGCAAGTTCCTAAATTTCTCTTCAGCTTCCCTTTCCATGCATTGGGATTAGCAGCATTCCCCCTGCCCAAGGTTCCTGGGGGGATAAATGAGGCGTGATGCATATGGAATCTCGGCTCAGGGCCTGGCACACAGGGAACAGCTCCAGCCTCCCAGAGCGCAGGCTGGTCAGCTGGCTTTTTTCACAGTATTTCTTAAAGAAAGTTACAAGGTGGCAGCTCACTTTGTGGGGGAAAATGGATTGCAATAAAGTTAGTTGCAAAGTTAGAGAAATCCCATTTGCCCTTTGATTTCAATTCTTAAAAATATATAGAGTATTTCTTTACCAGTGGCCCCTGTGGGGGAAGATAATCACACCTAGACAGAGCCATAAAGGGCCAAGGTGAGCAATACAGGGTGCAGGGCAGGTGGGAGCCGAGGAGCTGTGTTGGGGACAGTCCACACACAGGCAGCCCTGGCCACCCCTCCGGGTGTGCAATACCACTCGTGTCTGGCAATCCATTTTCTTGAAACTAACTTATCTCTTATCCATTTACTTTTACAAACTCTCAGAAAATGAGCCTGCACTATCTGTCCAATTCCAGACTGAAACATTTTTTAAGTCCAAAACTTCTGATTTTGTAAAACACATTCTGGCCTTACGTCATCTCTTATGCTCACATTCCATCTGATGTTTGCTCACCCCCTACTAGAGCTGACATCTGGTGTCTCCAGTACCCTCCCAGACGGCTGCCCATGGTACATCCCCGCCAGAGGTGGAACTGGGTCCAGCCACGTTTTAGGTGGCTTGCAACAAGGTGGTCAGACACACTCATCCTGCTCTCTCAGAGGGCTCGATGGCTGTTCTACTCATGCTGGGCTATCAGGCAAGACACAGTAAAGACCTATGTGGCTGTCATGTGCACTATCTCAGTTAATAACCAGCAAGTTCACCCAACTATTTCTGGGTGGGTGGGCACAGATCATGGTGATAGGAATGTGAAACCCAACTCCAAGGCTGTGTGGTCTCTTTGCCCCAGTGGGTTTGAGTCTCTGCAGCAGACAGCACACATGTTGAAAGGGGTTTCTGCAAGGCTTTGAGCTGAGGCACAAACCCAAATGCCGTAGAGACTCCAGCTGGGCAATGTGGCCCAGGCTATACACAGTCACTGGACCCCAGTATGACCCGGTTTCTTAGGAGGGCCCTTGGTACAGACTCCGGCAAGGCTCCTGACTCTGGTTTGCTCACCATTTACAGACCATCGTCTGTCTCCAGGGACTGTGCCTCGCTCTCCCTTTCACCATGTGTCTTCCCTCCAAAGGAAACAGACCCCAGCACCCGAAGCGTGTCTGACAGTCCCAAAGGCTCCACATTCCCAGCAGATTGGCTCCTTGCTCCTTCCAAAGATTCCCATTCTGCTCTGTTTCTCCCCAGTGGCAACCACAGACACAAACTCTGTCAATCATTCATGCTCTCAGCGGCGCGTCTAATTACTCACAATGCCACCTCTCTAACCTCTTTCTTGAATCCAGGCTAAATTTAGCAGTTTTGGGTATACCTCTGTCAGCTTCTACCTAATTCCTTCACATCCATCTTACTTGGAAAAAACAAACTGCCTTCCATTTCATTTAATGACCGCGACATCCCGCAAGCGTGCTGGATGGGCCTGGATTTTACTACTGACAGCTGTAGGACTGTGGTTCGCGAGCCACGTGTTCAGACAGAAGGGGTGGGTGTGTGTGCAGCTTCTCTCAGCCAAGGGAGAAAGGCCCAAACAGAAGACAAACCCTCTCCAGGTCACCTCTCCTCACCCAGCCTCACTGCTAGCTCAGCTCACTGAGCCCTTGGGAATCCCTATTATATACATACATATATTTTAAAGCCCCAAACAAGTGGGAAACTCCTGTGCACCTTTGATACTTCCTCACACACCCTTGGCTTAGCTGAAAGCCCCTACGTGCCTGCACAGGGAATCGTGTGTGCTGGCTTCCTCCACCCTGCTGCCCAGCTCTAAGTGTCCAGACTCTCCCTTTCACTTCCTAGAAACATCCTGGGTTGCACAATAAATTCTGTGGCCACAGTAATCCTACCAGGAAAGGATGAATCCAGGCCCATCCAGCTCTCACGGCTTGCTCCGTGTCTCCTCTCCCTAAGTCCACACCACCTGCTGCCACCACTCCTGTGCCCCCCACATTCCTCACTGCACTGTCATTGGGCTCCCTCTCCTCCATCACCATTGTGCCATACCTCCCAGGTAACTGACTCTGCTAACACCCTGATGCCTGCCCTGTCCCCTCCATCCCAGCAACTGTGAACACAGCCCCAGCCGGGCCCCTCACCGACACCCCTCCCTCACCCTGAAGCCTCTCACCCATGGTGACCTTGGTGGTTCCTGGCCCTCCATCCATGTCCCTGCCACTGGGTCCTCCAACCTCCTCAGTCCCTTTAGACAGCTGTTTCAACCATGCTCTCCTTAGAACCCTAGACAGCCCATGCTCCCACCTTCTGAAACATTTTTTTTTTTTTTTTTTTTTTTTTGAGACGGAGTCTCGCTCTGTCGCCCAGGCTGGAGTGCAGTGGCCAGATCTCAGCTCACTGCAAGCTCCGCCTCCCGGGTTCACGCCATTCTCCTGCCTCAGCCTCCCGAGTAGCTGGGACTACAGGCACCTGCCACCTTGCCTGGCTAGTTTTTTTTGTATTTTTTAGTAGAGACGGGGTTTCACCGTGTTAGCCAGGATGGTCTCGATCTCCTGACCTCGTGATCTGCCCGTCTCGGCCTCCCAAAGTGCTGGGATTACAGGCTTGAGCCACCGCTCCCGGCCTCTGAAACATTTTTAAGTCACAAACTTCTGATGTTATAAAATGAGTTCAGGTGTTACATCATCTCTTAGATTCCCAGGTCTGTAAAGAAAAATTCACCTCGAGGGAGAGAGATGTGCGTTAGGTTCTGTGAAATTCCATCTGATGTTTGCCACCCCCTCTCCCAGGCCCCACACTTAACTGAGGGCCTCCTCACCACACAGCCACATGGCCACCACTATGTCCCTGTGAACCCTCACACAGGTCCCTCTCCTGCCCGGGAAGACCCCCCACGACGGCCTAGGCCTACCCAACCCGACCCCTCCATGTCCTCCTCTCTATGGGCTCTCTGTCGTCTCCCCTCAGAAAACTCTCTCGGGCCCTTCTTCTAAAGAGGGGACTTTCCCAGGGTCTCTGGTCCCTGCCCCATCATTTTCCTGTCCTCTGGCCCTCTTTCCAGATGCTACGCCACTCCCTGGCCTTCCTTCACCAGTATTATGCTGTCCCCTCTGCCCAGGCCCCCTGCCTATCTCCATCAAGCCAAATCTTCCTCACCCTCCAGGGCCAGCCCAAACACCTGCTCCTCTTAAATAAGCTCCCTGATTCCAGGGGCCATAAGGGACGGAGGGAGCAGAGGGCCACCTAGCCAAAAAGCCAATAGCAGTGGAAAGGGTCTTAGCCACTCAGTCAAGAGGTGTAATCCAGCAGACTTAGAACTCCACACCCAGCAACAGAGAATAACATTTCTCTCTAGAGATATAGAACGTTTTCAAAGACTGACTCCAGCACCAGGACTTCAAGCACACCCTCCAAACGTCAAAGAACTGATTTCCAAGAAAGCATGGTCTCTGGCAGTAATGCAATTAAGTTGGAGGTCAACAGGGCAAAGAAAGATTTAAAATGCCACACATTTGGAAATTCACAAACACATGTTTATATAACTCATGGTAAAAGAAACCATCATAATTGGGATTAAAAAATACTTAGAATGGAATAATAATGAAAATACTATTTAGGACAACTCATGAGCATTAGTGGACATGACCCCGGAAAAGATGTGTGTAACCTGAGGTGTTCATAGTAAGAGAAATGCTGAAAATTCATAGGATTAAGCATCAAACTACAAAGTTAAAAGAAAAAAAATGAGAAGAAGGTAATACAATTAGGACCAGAACTCTATAAAAGTAGAAAACAAATTTACAATAGAATTTAAAAAGCCAAATGCAGTTCTTTAAAAATCTGGCAATATAGCCAAACCCATGGCACCACTGATAAGGAAAAAAATTAAGGCCCAAAGGAATAAATAACATGGTAAGTGAAAAAAGGATGTAACTGCAGATCAAGCAAAGGTTTAAAAACAATAAGGAAACACTACCAATGCTGTTACACTCATAATTCTGAAAACACAGACCACATTAAAAAATTCCCAGAAAATTATCATTTATGAAACCACTAACTAAAAAACAAATACAGGACTTGTCAAACTTTCCACTAAAGAAACTGAAATAGTGCTTAAACCCCCATTTCTCTCACACAGAACAGGCCTAGACAGTTTTACAGGCAAGCTCTATCAAAATTTCAAGGTATAGACCATCCCAGTCTTAAGCAAGCTCTTCCAGGGAATAGAAAAAGCAAAATTGTATGAGGCCAGAATACTTTAATCCTAACAACAGACAAGAACAGTATAAGAAAGGGAAATTCTAGGTCTACTTTGCCCATGAGTGTAGAAGCAAAACTTGTAACTAAAATGTTAGAAAACCAAATTCAGCAATGAGGAAGAAAGATAGCCTGCCATGACCATGGTGAATTTATTCCAGAAATGCAAGGATATTTTAGCATTAGAAAGTCAGTGTAATTTTTACAGTAGCAGGATAAAGAAGACACAGTAAAAGCATTAGATAAAATTCAAAACCCATGTGATTTAAAACTGTTAGCAAATTAAAACAAGAAGGAAACTTTCTTAATTTGTTAAAAAGGCATTTACAAAAAACAAAACAGCAAATATCAGTCTTAATGTGGAAACACTGAAAGCACTCCCTCTAAAAATCAAGAACAAGATAAGAATGCCCAAAATCAATGCTTTTATTCATCATTATACTGAACGTTCTAGTCAACAACAGCCATGATAAATAAATAAGTGGCTTAAAGATTGATTAGGGAGAGACAAAACTACAATTATTCACAGGTGATATGACTATTTACATAGAAAACCATATCAAATCTACGGTTTCCTATGGTTTACATAAAAAATAGACAAACTATTGGAAGAAATAAGGGACTTTATTGAAAGGTGGCTGGATGTGAGACCGATCTAAAAAATCAACTGCATGTCTATATACCAGCAACAACTATTAGACACTTAAGGTACCTATACCTTTATCAGAGATGTATAAGTTGTGTATATAGGAATTTACAAACTTTACTAATACTTAAAGGAGACCTAAATAAAGAGATACCATGCTCATGGATAGGAAGGTCCCACATGATAAAGATATATTAGATAGACAGATAGATAGATATATTAAATAAAATTTCAGTCAAAATCCCAACAGTTTTTGTTTTGTGGAACTTGTCAAATTGATTCAAAGTTAATATGAAACAACAAAGGGCCAAGAATAGCCTAAAACTCCTGAAAAAGAATAAGACTTGCCCCACCACATATCAAGCCTTATTATGAAGATACAGTACTGAAGTCTGTGAGGCACTAGGTCAGAGACAGACAAGTTTAACTCATGGAACAGAAAAGGGAGACAAATCTGTGTGCAAATCTGGATGTTCTGTATGTAAATACAGAACTTGATTTATTGATAGAATATCAGTGTTGAAAGGAGGAACTAATCCACTGATGATGCTGGGAAAAGGTGGTTATTCATATGGGAAAAAAAGAAAATCCCTACTTCACATCAAACACAAAACAAATTTGAGCTAGATTAAATACTTACGTGTGAGAAGTAAAACTAAAACTTTTAGGAGGACGTCCAAGAGTGGGTTAGATATCTTCTGTTTGTCCCTTTAAATCCACTTTCCAATTTCCTCCACCTTGCTTTCGGCCCCAGGCACATGGTGATGGGGGCCCAAGTCGTGGAGAAAGGGCACCAGCTTACAGGGCAGCAGCCCCAGGAGCAGCCTGGGAAGGCTTTGTGCAGAGGAGGGCCATTTCCTCCTACGTGTTGGGAGAGTTGTCTCTGCAGATGGTGGGTGAGAGTTCACTGCCAAAACCACTGTCTTTCCTGCCCACGGACGCTTCTTCCCCACCTTCCTAAAACCGTAAGAGACCTGGAGATGTTGAGCATCAGTGACTCTTTGACTCAGGAATCTTAAAAATCACACACATGGGGGCCTTCTGGTTGGCTCCTTTGCCCTCTGGCTGTGGGTTGGTTTTGGAAACGGAAAACTGGGGGAGACGAGAGGTAGGTTGGGAGGAGGGTGAAATTGGCTTGTTTTCTCCCCTGCCCTCTTCTACAGAGTAACTTCTGGCTGGCTGTGTTTCTCCCTGAATATCACTGCTCTATCAAGGAGCCTTGTCAACACAACCTCTCCTTCCAGGTTCCATCAACATTCCCTCCCCTCTTCCTTTGGGGCCAAGAGTTGGAACAATTCTGCTGCTAACAGTTCCTGGTGGTTTCTCTGAACTCTGCGCATGGCTTGGGAACTGGTCTAGTAACCGTCTTCCAAGTGCTCTACTGTGTGTCCTATCTTTCCTGCTGAGACCTCCATTGATAAAGTAATTGTTGCTGAAAGTGGTCTTCAAATAGATCCTCACAATGGGATTCTGGGATTAGGTTGTTCATGTATTCTGGGAGCACTGGGATAGTTGCCTTTCTGGGTGTGAGTGTGTGTGTGTGAAAATAAGGATAATCCACAGCATTTTGAATTATATGCAAAACCACAGCATTCATGATTATACATGATACTGGCAGTCACATCAAACGAAGTGCCAGGGAGTTGGGGTACGGGGTGCCCACTGGGAGAAGAGAGGGTGTGGTAATAGTGCCTACAAAAGTTGTGAGGTCAGGTAGATTCTTCTTATGTCCTTAGAGAGCATATATAAGGACATAATCTTATATATTAAGCATACATATAAGAGCACATATAGAGAGCATATATAAGAAATTGAAAGCTATAAACATTCAACTAACAATACACAAGGAGAACCAGAAGGCCCCTATGGCAGCCCCAGGGTGTGATTTTTAAGATTCCTGAGTCAAAGAGGCATTGAGGCTCAACACCTCCAGGTCTCTTACAGTTTTAGGAAGGTGGGGAAGAAGTATCAGTGGGGCAGGGAAGACAGTGGTTTTGGCAGCAAACTCTCACCCACCATCTGCAAAGACAACTCTCCCAACACGTAGGAGGAAACGGCCCTCCTCTGCACAAAGCCTTCCCAGGCTGCTCCTAGGGCTGCTGCCTTTCAAGCTGGTGCCCTTTCTCCACAGACTCACCCACATCCTGCTCCACCTGGGCCCGTAAAACAAGACAGATCCCGAGGCACAGGAGCTGTGTCAGAAGGAGATGTCCACTGTGTGGGGGCAGGAGCCTGGCAGGTGGGTTCCAAGGGGGACAAAATGTAGGTAGGTCATATGTACCCACATGTGTGGACAAGGTGGTTCCCTCACAATTTGGTCATTTAATGTGAACCCTGAACATCGAGGGGGGTGGAGAGTCTACAAGATTGGCTAATCCAAGTCTAGAATTAATAAAAACCAATCGCTGATGAGGTCAGTATGCTGGACCTCCCGGACATCTTGCGGAGCTGTGGTTCTCCAGCCCCAGACTGTTTATTAAAGCCAGATTGTTGGGCCCTCTCCCAGAGTCTGTGACCGAGCAGGCTGTGGTGGGGTCCAAGGATTTTCATTTCTAACAAGGTCCCAAATGTAGCTGCCGCTGGTCTGCTGGGAATGCAGAGAAATGGGAGGCTGGAGGGATCTACTGCGTGATACCTGTTAAGCCACCTGACCTACACTCCCTGGGGAGGCCTGGAGGCTGGTCTTCTCACCAAGGGGTTAGGAAAATGCCTTGGGGAGGGGCAGCGGCCTCCTAAAGAACTCCACGGAGGCTGTCCTCTCTATCCTGCAGGTGACAAACGGATGCTCCCACAGCCCCAGGTTCCCACTCTCCACGGGAACTGTGGGATCCTGGGTAGTAGAGGCCAGCGGCGGGCATACCAGCATACCAGAGTGATCACCTAAGCAAGGGGACGGAGGGCTACTCAGTGTACTTGACTTGCAGAACCTGGGGAGAGGCTCCAAGATGAAAAAGAGGGGAAGCCTGATCAGATGCTGCTTGACACAAAGAAGGTGGACCTACTGGGTCTGCTGAGCAGCACCATAGTGGGGATTCGCAACATCATCCACAGTGTCCAGACCAATGACAGGGAGACTGGGGCCCTTTGAGAAAGAGCCCTGGGAGGGGCAATCAGTGTGTGTGGGGAGCCTGTCCTCACATGTTCCCCAGACTCGCACGGCCACTTGCCAGGTGGCTGTGTGCTGGGGACAGGGAGACACACTGACCTCCCATTGGCTACTAAACACATGCCCTGAACCCGCACTGATTCTACAGCCCTGATGTGCTACCGAGACACACAGGTCCTGAGCTGGGTGGAAACAGAACGTCTTGTTCTGCTCATGGAAACAGGCCCATCTGATGGTGCACCCAGTGCAGCTCAGCCCCTCCTGAGGTCATTCCCCAGCTCCAGAGCAGAGTGTGCGGACACACCCAGGAACGACTGAGGCTCCACTCTGGCTCTGAACTGGTGGGATGAGGGCTATTGGAAGAGGGCAGAGGGGCCACCTGATGCCTTCTGAGATGCTGACTGGCACTAGAGGAGATCTTTCTGACCTTGGGGTAGGAAGGATTTCTTAAACAAGAACAGAGGAAGCACTAACTATGAAAGAAGACATTGGTATCATAAGAGATGGGGCAGTGAGGGGGAGAAATTGGTAATGCTCTAAGGTACCTGAACTACACGTGATGCTATATGGTATTATTTCAAGGTGGACTTAAATCAGTTAAAAGTATGTATTGTATTGTAATCTTTAGGGAAACCACTAAAAAAATTTTAAAAGAAGTATAATCAATACATTAAGCAAGGAGATAAAATGGAATTATCTAAAAGGCTCAATTAAAACCAGAGAAGGCAGAAAGGAGTGGGGTTGGGGAGGGGCAGGGGTGCAAAGAACAAATGTAACAAATAGAAAAGTTACAAACGTGGTAGATATTAATCCAACAACACCAACAATCACTTTAAATGTGAATGGTCTCAATACACCAATCAAAAGACAGAGAATGTCAGAGTGGATTAAAAAAACAATGTCTGTGCTCCAAAGGACACCATCAAGAAAGTGAAAAGACAACGCATAGATGGGTGACAGTGATTGCAAGTCACATATCTGATAAAGGACTCATATCTAGAATATACAACAATAAAAGCCAAATAAACCAACTAAACATGAACCAAACATCTGAGCAGATCGTTCTCTAAAAAAGAGATACAAATGACCAATAAGCACATGAACATATATACTCAACATCATTAGCCATGAGGGAAATGCAAACCACTCTGTCTACAAGATGGGTACAATAAAAAAAGACAGATAATAATAAGTGTTGATGAGGATGTGGTGAAATTGGAACCCTCAGACATGGCTGGTGAGACTGTAAAAGGGTGGAGCCCTAGCCTGGCAGTTTCTCAAAAATTGAAACATAGAGTTGCCATATGACTCAGCAACTCCACACCTAGATATACTCCCTAGAAAAATAAAAACATATGTCCACATACAACTTGCACGTGAATATCCACAGCAGCGTTATTCACAATAACCAAAAACCTGGGAACAACCTAAATGTCCATCAGTTGATGAATGAACAAACAAAATGTTGGTATTTCATTACAGTGGAATATTATCTGTTGATAAAAATAATGAAATACGAATACATGTTATAAAATGGATGAACCTTGAAAACATGCTAAGTCAAAGAAGCCAGATACAAAAAGACCCTATATTACTGTATGATTCCATTATGTGAAATGTCCAGAATGGGCAAATCTAGAGAGACAGAAAGTAGATGAGTGGTTGCTTAGGGTTAAGGGAGTGGGGTAGATGGGGAGTGACTGCTAATACAGCTATGGCATTTCTTTCTGGGGTGATGAAAATGTACCAGATTGGTTGCAGGGATGGTTGTACAACTCTGTGAATATACCAAAAACCACTGAGCTGTATGCTCTAAGTAGGTGAATCCTATGTGAATTATAACTTAATAGAATTGTTATTAAAAGAGAATAAATTGTTATATACAATTATGTAAAAGTTAACTCTCCAGTTTAATCAGAAGACACCCATACAGGTACAAAAATAATTCATAAACTGGGAAACACTGTTTCCCACCCCTGTAACTGACAAAGGATTCATATGCAGTATATGTACACCCAGTAATCCCAATTCTAGGCACATACCCCAAAGAAACTCTGGCATCTGTATACTAGTGGTCTTGCATAAGGCTGTTCTTAGCAACGATTCTTTTTTTTTTAAGATAGAGTCTCGCTCTGTCATCCAGGCTGGAGTGCAATAGCACGATCATGGGCTCACTGCAACCTCTGCCTCCCAATTCAAGCAATTCTCCTGCCTCAGCCTCCCGAGTAGCTGGGACTACAAGTGCCCATCACTATGCCCAGCTAATTTTTTGTATTTTTAGTAGAGACAGAGTTTCACCATGTTGGCCAGGCTGGTCTTGATCTCCTGACCTCAGGTAATCCACCCGCCTCAGCCTCCCAAAGTGCTGGGATTACAAGCGTGAGCCACCATGCCTGGCCAGTAACAATTCTTAAAAAAGAATTACAAACATGTCAGGAGAATGGACAGATACATTGAGATTTGCTGGTCAAAAAACATTGTACAGCAGTGAAAGTAAGAGAACCACGGCTAAGCTGGGGCTATAGCTACACTGTGGTTAAACCTTAGAAACATGATGTTAAACTGGGGGAAGAAAAGCAAGTCTCAGAATACCACACACAGTACATCATTCCTACAGTGCTCAAAACCAAAACTAAGCAAGACATTGTCTAAGCACATCTACCCCGAGATACACAAGTCACACGGACAGTGGCTTCCTGTGGGATCTGGAGGTGACTGGAAGGTGGTAAGGTGTAAGGAATGCAGAGGTCATACCGGTAACAGTCTAGTCATTGGACGGGGTGACTTCACAGGTTCTATTGCTATACTTTGTATAACTAACAAATATATTATGGGAAATATTTTATATGTGTCAAATAACAGATTTTAAATGTTAAACATGTTTTAAAGATAAAGGAGAAAAAAGTGTGGTGTCAGCTCTGGTTATACCATTTCTAATTGGGATAAGTCATCTGAATGCTCTGTGCCTCAGTTTCCTCATCTGTGATGTGGAGATAGGGAAAGTACCTAGTTAGTGGGGTAGCAGTAAGTAGTAAATGAGATCAAGCCCTCAGAGCAGTTTCTTGCCCAGTAAGAGTTTGTCATTCTCGTCATTGTCACCATCATCATCATCGTCATTATTTTCCCTTGTTAGAAGTGATGAGCCGCCACTGCCAGGTCCTTCAGTATCGTGTGCACCCCTCCTTGACACTGATCACATTCTACTCGCACTATGGTTACTGATGCAGGCATCTCCCTTACTAGGTCCCAGAGGCCAACTAGCCGGTCTTGGTGCCCTCTATGTTTCCCACATACCTGGATCCCAGCCTGCTTCATCTGATCAACACTATGAGGTGGATTCTCCCTTGGAATAACTCAAGGCTCTCCTCCTCTCTCTTTCTGATCATTCATAAGAAAGGTGGGGTATACCATAGCCACTGTGGTATGCAGAAGACACCAGTGGTGGCCGATCCTACCTCTAATTCCAACCCTTTCTCCTCTGCCTGCCTCTTCTATGGAGGGTGTAGAATCTAAAGCCTTGATTTCCCAGACTCCCCTGAAGCTAGCATGGCTATGTGTCATAATTCTGTCCAACGAGATGTAGGCACAAGTCCCTGGGGAGGGTGATACTTCCTGAAAGAAAAGGAAAAGGCCTTCATCCTTCCACCTTTTGCCTCTAGCCCTGTCTCCTGGGTGGCACTCAGACATGAGACATGAAGGTGCATTAGCCACCATGGTGCCATGAGGGGATGCCCATGAGAATAGAGCTGTTCCTGATGGGAAAGGCAGAGAACATGATGGAGACATCGCTGGGCACAGCACCAGCCCTGGATGGTCCATCTCCATATTCACTGTGTGAAAACAGTGAGCCCCACTTTGTTTAAGCCACTATCATCTGCTTTTTGCATCTGAATACATTCCTAGCTACTATTTGATAATGCTCTGGAATTGGGTGACACCAAGCATATTATTCCTTAGCAGGATGTAAACTCTCCACTCCCGGCAGGAGCTTTTAGATTACTGGTTAAATAAAATTGCAGAATCTGATCCTTCCAAATTGCAGCTCTCATGTCAGAAGGTGGGCTGTAACTTCAGGACTCCACAAACACCCAGAATTCTATGGCTTCTCCAAAATCCAATAAGGAACCATCCCAGGCAAAATGTCTATGAAGGAGACCGCAGTTGGTACTAACAACTGGGAGTGGCCATCCACCTCCTCGATGCTGGGCCAGTGGTCACAGTATGGATGGCTGTTAGGTGTCCGCACAGGAAGGCACAGCTCTCTCTAGGTTCAGCATGGAGTGTGCCTGTCAGGCAAGGAGACAGACCTCACATCTGCACTAATGATGACAGCTCGTCTCACAGAGGTTTAACTTCATGCTGCAATCCTCACAACAGCTGAATACAGAACTCTATTTTGGCAATGATTGTTGCAATCACATTTTACAGATGAATGATCTGACATCCAAGGATATTAGAGGCTCCCCAACTGTTGATCAATATGTAGTCGAAAGTGCTGGGATTTGTACCCACCTCTTCTGATCTCAAAGTTCTCATTTTGTCACTAGCTCTTTTTGCGAGAACTACTGGATCAAAATAGCGTTATAAAATGAGAAACACATGTGTTTTTTTAGGCATTCTGGGGAAATTTGACTATTACAGGGAGAAAAAAACACTCCCACCTTTGCCCTCCCATTCTAGAGTAGCCTTACAACTCCTGCTCATTTAACTAAGACGGTCAGTTTTCTGTACAATCCATCCCAAACGATGCCCAGAGCAAGAAAAGCTGGGGGAAAGGATAATAATCCAGCCTCTCCAGGCACATCAGTCTCTTGGGAATGAAGAAGGTGAGCATTTGTAGTTTACAGGCAAATATACATGTGTAGAGAGCTGCTACATGCCCTGTGTGACCGTATGCAGGCAAGAAACCATTCCTTCATAAGCTTCTACGCTGGTTCCAAGATGCCGACACGGGCAAACTGCTGAGAGAGACCCTCCATCTGTCATCTTAACCCAAAGTTTTATTTTCTTTCTTCTTTAAGAGAGAATCCTTAGTTAATTAATTTCAGGCAAGAGGGTCCTCTTTTGCATCAGTGGTGGTGGGCACGAGCCCCGAAGAACATGCCGGGCAGGCGAAGGACTGAGCAGGGGCGTCCATGTGCTGCTGAATGGAGCGGCTAGAGCCGGGCGCCTCGCTGGGAGCCGGTGAGGATGGTGTGCAGGCTGGAAATGTCCCAGCTGCTGAATCATGGCTCAGCAGTTTGTTTCCCAGTTTGGCTTAACTTCTGCCTTTTCCATCCTAAGCTTTTCAAATCGGCCAACACAAAAGGTAAAAGAAACAGTGGATCTGAAATTTTCTCCATGACACCTTTCACTAGCTTTAAATTCCTACTTTAAAAATAGTGCTTTCCTAGTCTGACTCCAAGGCCTGACGCTGGAAGGACATGTTATTTCTCTCTCATTCAGTGCTAATGATAATCACCGTGATAATGGTAATATGATTAGCAATAACACACGCTGAGTGCTCATTTCGGGACTGGCATTATTGCAAACATTCAGTTGTTGGAGGTGCTCCTAACTTCCGTTTTTTTGAAGAAAGAGCCGAACCATTTTCATAGCTTTAATTTCATTGGATTTTAAATCTTAGAAGGTAGTTCCATTCCTTTCTCCTTTGAGTGAGTGTTTTTAAACTCCTTACTTTATAGAATCCTCATTCATTTATCAATGTATTCATCTACAAGCATTTGTTTGATTCCAGCTTTTGTAATATAAGTGCCTATTTATTTTGTATCTTGTCCCATTAATGTGCCAACTCAGGGATCAAAAGTCCCTTGTTTTATACACAGGAGGTGAGGTACGGTGCTGGCTGCCAGAACGAAGCAGGCGAATTATGCCTATTCACATATTTTACCATATTTAATATATTTTATTTTGCCAATGTCTCTTAAAGCACATTAAATATTTAATTAGTTTTAGTTCCTTTTACAACAATGGCATCTTATTTATCTGTCTTTATAATGTAATTAGTGTAATATCTGTATTTGTTTTCCCCCTGAGTCAGCTTAACACTTTCTCCTTTTCATTATGAAATATTTTGTTTCCTTCCAAGTTTTCTGCTAACCAAGTCCTTACTTTATTTAATTCACTTTCCCCGTACAGTGTGCTGTAAGATTATTTTATTTCAGAAAAATGTCACATCTTTGTCTTGGTACTAAGATTCTCTTCTCATTTTACCATTTTTCCCTATTTTAGTTTAATGTCCTTTCATTTCTATTATGTTATGTGTTCCAAGTTTTACATCCCTCCGGCATTCATTTTAATAGAATTAGGAGAATCTATAAATAAAAGTAGCTCCTTAGAATAATGCTTTCATTCTTCTCTTCTCTCCCAACCCCCACTTCTCCAACATGCCCTAAATTTACCAGCAACTCCTCCTAGGCAGGGGTTCTCCTACAAGGAGTCTGACTGCTGTGTCTTTGCTGCATTTGCCCTGGTACATCGCCGGGGTTACACAGGATCAGGATTCTGACACAGGACGCCTGTCCATTAGGACGCTGTAGGGAATGGCTGCTGGTGCCGCCCTTCAATTCAACAACTCGAGAGGCTGAAAATTCTACACAAAGTCAATAATTCAAATTCTGAAACTAGAGAAACACTGCGGAGCAAGACCGAGAAGATAATTAGCAGGCAAGCAACCCAGCCTACCTTGCCGTGCCAGGGGTATCTGCAGCAGGCTTATCTCTCCTCCACAGGAAGGTCCTTAAACCGCGGACTCCGCTCATTTACATTTACTGGGAAGCTTCTCCCTGGGACTGAAGCTCTGCCTGGGGAAAGCCTAGGAAGTCAGCAGCTCACAGAGCCACCGTAATCCTTCCAGATGCCAGTGTAGCCCCAGAACATCCTCTACAAAAGCAAATGCCCCTGAACCCAGATTTTGGAGATTTCTTTGATGACATCATTTGCCCCACTAAATCCCTAGAAAGGCTTCTAATCCTCATCTCTAAACATAAATTTATGATTATGTCTTCAAAGACAACATGGGATTTCTCCCACATCCGCCTTGTCTCTGCCATGTCCACAAAATACCTTTCTCCCAACATCTTGTTATGAAAATTTTCAAATATGCACCAATGGTGAATAAATTGTACAGCAGACATCCATACGCCCGTTACCTTGATTCTACCATTAACATACTCACTAAAATCACTTGATCATACTTTTCCCCATCTATCCATCTTTCTATTCATTTGTCAACACATTTTATTTTTGGTGCATTCTAAAGTAAACTGCAGTATCAGTATACAACATACATCTTCCTAAAGACTTCAACATACACATCATTTGCTTATATATTTATTTCTTTTGAGATAAAATTTAGATATGACGAAACAAGCAAATGTAAATTCCACATATGGTGAGTTTGGATAAATGTACACACTTGTATAACTCAAACACCTACCGAGATTCAGAAGACAGCTATCACTCCAGAAACTCTCCCACGTGACTTCCCGGTCAACCCCCCAGTTTTCATTCCCCCACGTTTGGTTCTGCCAATTCTAGAACCTCCTCTGAATGGAATCAGGCCACCCTCATGTAAGGCTTCTTTCACTTGGCCTGTCTATGAGATGCATGCATGTTGTGATGCATGCTGGTTGTCTGTTCCTTTTTATTGCTGAATAAAAGAGTGCTCACTGAATGAATGTATCACATTTGTTTTTCCATTCTCCTATGGATGGATCTAAGAAACATAAAATTGTGATAAAAAAGCTAAATGACCCAGAAAACTCCATAATCCTCTGGGGAAAAAAAAATCAAACAGAGGCATCACCCCAGACTGCTGAGAACCCACCAAGGGGACAGGCAGACTAGAGACATATTCTCACTGACAGTACTTGTTGGCTTGATTCTCTCCTCAAAGCTCCATGGCCAGGTGGCCTGGCCACACCAGTCAGCAGGTCGTCTTCTGCTATGAAGGGGCCGACGCAGAAATCAAACCGGGCTCAATGTTAACATAGCTCCCTGAAGAGGCCTCAGGACAAAGTCATGGCATTGAAAACGGGTTGGGCAGCATGGCCGCACCCTTCCGGCTGTGTCCAGTGTTTCTAACAATGGGACAATCCACCGGGCATCAGTTTCACACCCACGGTGCATGCAGAAACATGGCCCAAGCTCGAGACTTGCAATCTAATTCATGCAGCCTGACAGCACGATTCAAACAAAACTGACGCTGTGGGGAGAATGGCAGTGGCAAGCGCACAAACAGGTTCCCTCAACCTTGGAGAGACAAAAGGATCTCTCAATGGTAGTGCCTGGTCACTGAGACTCCACTGAGGTGGTCAGTTTTCAGGAGAGACCCAGGGAAGAGGCTGAGCAGTTCCCTGGCATGGTGAGACGCCCAGGCTGGCACAGTCATTAGCACAGATCAAGCACAAAGCAACTACCTCCAGGAAAGGAACCAATTGTTGGAAAGTAGAACCAACTTGGAATAAGAAAATAAATTGGGTTAAGACAGGATTTTCTGGCTGGGCGCGGTGGCTCAAGCCTGTAATCCCAGCGCTTTGGGAGGCCGAGACGGGCGGATCACGAGGTCAGGAGATCGAGACCATCCTGGCTGACACGGTGAAACCCCGTCTCTACTAAAAAATACAAAAAAACTAGCCGGGCGAGGTGGCGGGCGCCTGTAGTCCCAGCTACTCAGGAGGCTGAGGCAGGAGAATGGCGTGAACCCGGGAGGCGGAGCTTGCAGTGAGCCAAGATCACGCCACTGCACTCCAGCCTGGGCGGCAGAGAGAGACTCTGTCTCAAAAAAAAAAAAAAAAAAAAAAGACAGGATTTTCTATAGTTCTCTGTAGCCATTGAACTTTTGACAGAAGAAAATAGAAAATACATCCAGGGCTCTTTATGAGTAAGAATCAAAATGGAAAGTGGAAAGATCCTCTGGTTAGGTTTGATAGCTGTCCTTCCCTGGTTGCAAAAGGAAGGCTGTTAAGACCTGGCTTGTGATAGTGTGGGTCTGTTAGTTCTGGTCTCTCAATGTGAGCCTCGTATTGACAGTCTCCCAGAGTTAACGTGTCCATACCTACCTCTGAGGTTTCATTTGGATTTGTTTCTGTTTTTGATTTTTGTTTTTTTTTTTAGAGACAGAGTCTCACTCCATCACCCAGGCTGGAGTGCAGTGGCACGATCATAGCTCACTGCAGCCTTGACCTCCCAGGCTCAAGCAATTCTCTGGCCTCAGCCTCCTGAGTAGCTGGGACTATAGGCACATGCCACCATGCCTGGCTAATTTTTTTTCATTTTTTGTAGAAATGGTGTCTCACTCTGTCATCTAGGCTGGAGTACAGTGGCATGATCACAGCTCACTACAGCGTCAATCTTCTGGGCTCAAGGGATCCTCCCGCCTCAGCCTCCCAAAGTGTTGGGATTACAAGTTTAAACCACCATGCCTAGCCTTCATTTGGATTTTAAGATTATTTAGTGTAAGAAAGAATCAATTTGGTTTTCTAATGTTTCTGATGTGATCAAATATCAGAACAAGGTGGAATAGCAAGTTCCTCGAAAAAGCAGGCAAGCAAACAAAAAACCTAGAAAGCACTAATGAGTTCACAAAACTCCATGGGGAAGAGAAAGCATCTGTTCCCACAAACAGGCTTTTGCATCTTGTGCTAAAATGAATGGTTGTAGGCCGAGGTGGGTGGATCACCCAAGGTCAGGAGTTTAAGACCAGCCTGGCCAACATGGTGAAACCCCATATCTATTAAAAATATAAAAATTAGCTGGATGTGGTGGCATGTGCCTGTAATCCTAGCTACTAGAGAGGCTGAGGCAGAATTCCTTGAACCCAGGAGGCGGAGGTTGCCATAAGCTGAGATCGCACCACTGCACTCCACCCTGGGTGACGGAGTGAGACTCTGTCTCAAATAAGTAAGTAAGTAAATAAATAAATAAATAAATAATGAATGAATGAATGAATGAATGAATGGTTGTGAGGGTCTTGGATTATCAAAGTCATGATACGTAAAGTTATTTAAGTCTCTAAAACAAATCTAACTTCTTGTTCTTGGTTAACAGTGTCATATTCCTGCAAATGAAAAACTGAGAGGCGAGCATAAGAAGACTGTTAATGAGCTCAGTCATAAATGGTTACTTTGATAGGACAGCAATAAGGTTTCTTTTCTTTCTATAGAAATTGGGCTTTATCAAGAGGAACACAAATTGGGATTTCTGTTGGTTTGTTTAAGTTGGAAAAAAACAGCAGAAGATCAAGATGTATGTTAGACTGAATTCAATGGTGACCAAAAATGGACTTATTTTTCCATGTTAAAATCTGTCCTCAGACAGACACACCTAAATAAACTCCGACTGGGACAAGGAGGCACAGATCCAGGTACGTGGGGTCCAACAGACATAAAACCACAGGCCTCTGCTGTGACCCTCGGAGAGGACACGTGGAAAGCTAAAACTGGCGCCACAGTGGTGATCACTGGGGTGCACAGCCTGCCTGACCCATCTTTATAAGTTAGCACCTCGCCCGGGACCAGGCTTTGAGCCAGCATCCAATAAATGTTTGCTAAGTAAAAGCAGCAGCAAATGAACCCCCCTACCATCTAATGGCATTGAGGGTTGCTGAGGCCTTCACACATCCAGAAGTTTCTATCTCTGCCTTTATCCTTACTGAGCTGATTTTTCTCCCTCCACCTCCCCCGACACCTCTGACCCACTCTCCATCATTCTCTGTCCTGCTCTGTGCCGAAGAAGACTAACCCCTCCAGGCAATACTGCCCAGGCCAATGGAGGCACCAGAAGGAAGCTGCATCCTACTCAGCTCTAGCTCCCACAGGCTCCGCTAACACTGTTCTGCCTCCATCACTGCAGTAGCTCCCCAACATCGCCTACCCAGTCCCCGGGTACCTCAACACCCTTTGTTGGTTCCCTTGTCCCCATGCACACCTCTGTAAGTAGTACCTTCATGAGACTCTTTCCAGTGGGTCATCGAAGGTGAGTTGTTTTTGGATGGGATGCAGATTAAAGTACTCATAATCCATCTGCCCAAACACACCCCCACTTCCCATTCCTCTATGAAAATTCTAGGGACCCCTCAAGGTCTGGCCCTAATGCCACTGGTCACAAAGGCCTCCCTGAATCCCCAGTTGAGAGGTTGCCCCATTCTCCTCCGTTATCTTAAAGCATTTGGACTCCACCCCATATTCCATTCACTACTCCTCTTGCAAGAGTTACGTGCTGTCTATTTTAGGTAGGGACTTTGTCTTACTCATCTCTGAATTACACAGAGTGATAAGCCCAAAACCTTGCAAACAAATGGTGCTGCAGATTTTATTTCAAAAAACAACAGGCAAGCCAACAAACCCTCTGAACAATGTTCAACGAAAAGTGACAGGAGAAAATCTGCAACGTACTTAAAAACAAGGGATTAATATCTACAACACAGAGAAAGCAATCATTAAAAGACAAACAGCCCCACTGAAAAAATGGGCAAAGAATATAAATAAGCAATTCAGAGAAGGATTAAAATGGCTAATAAATATATAAAGAGACACTTAACTTTATTTACTTATTTATTTTGAGACAGGGTCTCGCTCTGTTGTCCAGGCTGGAGTGCGGTGATGTGGTCTTGGTTCACTGACTCCTCAACCTCCTCGGCTCCCACCTCATCCTCCCCAGTAGCTGGGACCACAGGCGAACACCACCACACTTGGCTAATTTTTTTTTTTTTTTTTGTAGAGTCAGGAACTTGCCATCTTGCCCAGGCTGGTCTCGAACTCCTGGGCTGAAGCGATCCTCCAGCCTCAGCCTCCCAAAGTGCTGGGACTATAACAAGTGTGAGCCAATGTGCCAGCCAAGCGACATTTAACTTGAATAACAATGAGGGAAAAGAAGCTCATTAAAACAACCACCAGATCTCATTTTTCACCTATAAGAATTCGCAAATATGACAACAATTAGTCATCACTACACAAAATTGGTGGGGGCCCACACACACTTCTGGGGGCAGTGTCAACCGGCACTATCTGTTTGGAGAGCCATGGCCCATGTCTAACACAATGTTAACTTGCACATATACATTGACTCAGCAGGTCGCCTCTCTGGAGCCAGACTATTTGGGTTCAAATCTTGGCTCTGGCACTTACAAGTTGTGTAACTGGGAAAAAGTTACTTAACCTCTCTGTGCTTTTGTTTCCACATCTGTAAAATGGGGGTAATAATAACACCTACCCCATCGGGTTTCTAAGATTAAATGAGTTAATACAAGGAAAGCACATGAAAAGTTAGTTGGCACACAGTAAGGGCCAGCAATCATCATTTATTATCATAACTAGTATTTGTTTTATTATTATGGATCCTGCAGAAATTCTCACAAGTGCACAGAGTCAGGAATAAGGATAACCACTGCAACATTGCTTATAACAGAAAAAAAACTGGAGGCGAATCAAAGGAACATTCATAGGTGTGGTATAACAAAACATGTTGCATCTCTAAAATGCCATAAAACTGTTTAAAAAGAATGAGGTAGGTCTCTATGTACCAGCATGGAAAGATTCCCAAGATATCCTACTGTTAGCTAAGAAAATCTAGGTAGGTCCAAAAAAAACCATGTTTATTGTGATCCCATTTATGTTAAAAAAAATTATTTTTGTGTGTATATGTGCACATATCTGTTAAGGCACAGAAACAGGACACATATACTAATGTGTGAACAGTGGTGACATCTCAGGGAAGGAATAAATTAGGGATGGGATGAGGAGAGGAAGGAGATTTTGGATTTTGCTTTGTATACCTGCACTGTCTGAATTATTTACAATGGGAGAGCATTTATATAATACTCTAAATTTATAAATTTATATGTAATGTATAATTTTTTAAATAAAAATGCTCAATAAAATCCTGATGAGTTGAACTGAACAAATGTTATCAAGTGTGGACCCTCTGCAAGGCTGGTGATGCCGGATGGGAAATGGGGGGAGGTGGGATGAGATGCCATAACCAGGGACCCAGGGCATGTGGGGCGGGGGAGCAGGGCAGTGGCAGAACCTCTTCCACCTCCTTGCATGCTGCTGACCTTCCAGAGTAGCTGCAGCACTATCCACCTCCCCAAGCAGTGATAAAGAACTCACTGACCTAAACGTCAGGAAAGAATTACATAAATGATGGGCCAGCTACGCAAAGGTACACTGACCAGCCATTACAAGTTACGCCATAGAAGACTTATTGACTTGGGAGGTACAAGTTGCAAAAGTAGACAATCCTATTTGTATAAGACATTTGTGAATATGTGTGTGTGCATGTGTGTGTGTGTGTGTGTGTGTGTGTGTGTGTGTGTGTGCATACCTACACAGGTTGAATATCCCTAACCTGAAAATCTAAAATACTCCAAAATCTAACAGGGCACTCAAAGGAAATGCTCATTGAAGCATTTCCAATTTCAGATTTTCAGGTTAGAGATGCTCAACAAGTGAATATAATACAAATATTCCAAAATCTAAAATAATTGGAAATTCAAAACATTTCTTTTCCCAAGCATCTCAGATATGGGATATTCAACCTGTGTAAGAGTGTGCGCGCATACACTCAGAGACAGAATCAAAAAACAAAAAGAACATGGCCCAAAGTGTCAACAGTGATTATTTTGGGGTGGTGGGACTATGGGTGATTTTATAGTTTTCTTGTTCTTTTCTGTGTTGCAAAAATATTCTGTATCCACGTATCCTTTCTGTACTATACTGAGAAGAATCAAGTAATGTAAATAGTCTTATACCTAGGCCATGCTACCTTCTATGCAACTGTGGGTCCCCCTCCAGCCTCTTCTCTCCTCTTTGGATCTGGTTCTACTGTGTTCCACTTGCCTCCCAGCAGGTGGGAAACACAGGGTTCTGGTAAGCAGAAGGGAGGGTATCCAAGAAAAGTTCCCTGACCTTCAGACTCTTAGACTCCATATCAAGAATGCTGCCTTCATTCCTGCATAGATAAGCCTTTGAAGTGAGCCCCAGGTCAGAGCCCTGATAAGGAGGGGAGGATCCCATAGTACAGCTAGGACTTCTTCACAGGTCCCTTATGCCCCAACCCTCCATCTGCCTGGACTGCACCCCTCTGCCCTAGCCACTTAGAAAATCCCAAGCCAAGTTCCGTGGCAGCTCACATGCCAGCTGCTCTTTGTAGCCTTTCCTAATAGACACAGACTCTGTCTATGAGGAAGGCCTGGAATCCAAGTTGCCCAGGTTGAAAGCCTTGCTCTGACCCTTACTACTATAGCAGGTTACTCAGCCTCTGTGGGTCTCAGTTTGCTCATCTGTGTAATGGGATTAATAGTAAGGTTCTGGGGGCAATTATCAGTAGTGCTTGGCAGACAGCCAAGACTGACATAGGAGCGGCTGGTGGCAGTCATGGTAGGGGTACTGGAATCCGAGGACCCAGTTGCCATTCTCAGGAAATAGTCACGTGAGAGGAAAGAGAGGCTGAGTACAGGCACAAGTCAGACTACTTCTTTACAAAAAATAAACCTTCCACAGGAGAGGCTCCACCGAGGCCCCACGACACACCCTTGCCTCCTTTCCTCAGTCCTCCTTCCCACTTTCCCTCCCTCCCTCTTCTGTGGCTTCCCCCATCCTCTTTTTTTTTGGCTTCCTTTCCTCTTGTTCTTCTGCCCACCCAGGAGGAAGATGCTCATTCTGAGCTTCAGAGAACACTAGGATAGGATGCTGGGTTTGACCAGATTTACCAGTTCTGCCTTGGAGTAGCCATGTGGCACAGATGACTGAACATTGCCTTGGCCTTGAGAGGAGAGTCCCTGCAGGTGACACTGGAATCACTCAGCAAGACTCAGTCCCAGGAAACACAGAGCCCAAAGACAAGGTACTAAGAGATGTCAAAGGGTAGAAAGCACAAGCAGTATTTGACTATATAGAAACATCACAAATATTTGCTGCCCACAAACCTGCTAGAGCTCAGCAGAAGTGAAGATAACAAGGTCAGCATTTTCTCCATACCCACACTGTAAGGATCATTTGCCTTTGGTGAATGGAATCAGGGCATCACAGGTCCTGGTATAAAAAATTCTAACAATTTCTCATTCACTAAACCTTCTTAGTGCCGGGAACTGCGCTAGGGTCTCAGGAAGCAAAATGAGTCACATAAAGATGAGGACTATGAGACGCTGTGGTCCAGAGGGTCTAGCGGGGAGACAGACATCCCGCATGCCATGGCCAAGCCCCTCCATGGAGCTCAGAGAGGACAGGGCTGCAGGCAGGTCAGGAAGCAGCACTTTAGCTAATGTCAAAGAAGGGCAGGGTCCCGGGTAGACCACACAAGGAAGGGGCCCCCAGGTTAAAACAACAGCAACAGATAGGTGCAAAAGAAAGAAAAAGCATATGGAAAGTTTGCTGAACATCAAAGGCCCGGACTTAATGAAGAAACGTATGGCAAAGGTGAAGGGTCTGGGTGAGGACAGCAGCGGGGAGGGCAGGCTTGCTCACCAAGGGCTGGATGTATCATGCTTTTCTGTGCAGGAACCTCTGCTGGTTTTAAGGAAGGGAAAGGACAGCATGAGGTTTAGGGCTCTGAGGAATCCTACAGTAGCACTGGGGGAAATGGCCTGGAAGGGAGGCAGGGAAGCCAGTGAGGCAGTCACCAGGACACTCACTACCAGGGAGAGTATAAGTGAGCAGGCCCGGCCTGGGCTGTGGCCATGGGCTGGGCGGCAGGGGAGAAAGACCCAGAGGCAGGGCTGTAGTCAGTGCACCCCCATGCAGCCTTCTACTAGACAGGGAACAGCAGGCCTGACCTCTGGTGGGAGGGCACTTATCCAACAAGAGGCAGCCCCTCCCTTCCCCTCCACCACCTTCCCAGATCTCCACCCAAGGAAGAGTCCAGCAATGATCATGGAGGTGAACTTAGGCCTTCTGAAGGCAAGAAGGAAGCTCTTATAAATGACCACTGCTGGGGTCCTCCCAGGTGGACAGTCCAGGAAGGGGGACAGGGCCTTCTTGGACTGTCCGCCTGTGGCGAGCCCAGCAGTGGTCATCTCAAGATGATCTGCTTAAATGATCACAGGAGATATGTCTGAGAGTTGTCACCAGGGTGTTTGAAACCAAAGGGGGAAAGTCTGGAAGTCCAGGTTCCTTGCAAGAACATGAGTGATGCCATTACCCACTGACGTATTCACCCCCAAGGTGGTCTGGCTGATCACTCAGAGCTTCGGTAGTCTGCTCCATTTGGGCTGTTTCTTCCCACTCTCACTAAGAAGATGGATTTTCCCGACACGGACTCCAGAATTGATGGATGCTGGCCAGTGGTAGAAATTCAAGAGCCCCCGAGGAAGGTTAGAGAAATAACAGTGATGGCATCTTCCCAGCCCAATTCAGTAAATGGGTCCGTGTGCGGCTGAGCAGAGCTGCAGGTTGGGCGTGGCTGTGGGGCCCTGTGGAGTGCAGCTTGTTTATGCCTAAGCGGCCAAGGCAAGACAATGAGACTTTCTTCCTTTCCACGGTGCCACTGTCTTGACACTGAGGGCATTGATGGGCTGGTTGCCATGGGAACCCGAGGCTGCTGATCCCATCCCATGGAGCATGAGGCTCCTGACAGCTGATGGCTATTCATCCCCCTTCCTTGCAGGACTAGACAGGGGGCCTTGCACCTGCTGCTGGGTCCTCAAGATGCTCAAAGAGCAGAGGCACAAGGACATCAGCAAGAACCACAGCTTGATGGGATGATGGGACCCGCAGGGTCCGAAGCATCCACAGTGAGCTCCAGGGCACTAGTGGGGCCTCCAGGGCATCAGTGGGGCCTGCAGGGTACACAGGGCTCTCAGATCAGTGTGGAGCCAACCTGGCCAAGAGGCAAACTACAGCGTCACAAGGAGGGTGTCCTCATACACAAGTACACACATGGGAGGGCCTATCAAGTGACTCCGAAAAGCAAACGATTGGGATGAGAAAGCGATGGTGGCAGTGGTTCAATAAATGACACTTAAATAAAGCAGAGGAGCCTGGCCTTGGTCCTTCACAAAGGCTTATAACCACTAAGAGACTCTTGCAATGCAGGGGCCACATTTTCTTATCTCTAAGTGCCCACGCCAGTGACAGCACACAGCAATACTCGCTGAATAAATGAACGCACATCTGCTAGCCATCAGAGAGGTGGCGGAATTGGAACTAATCTTAGAGAGCAGCCAGAGGACTAACTTTGGGTTGACTCACCCTGGAAGCCCAGAGACCAGTGTCAGAAACAGGCAAGCCATCAGGCAATGTCAAGGTGGCAGGAGGCCTGGGAGCCCAGACGAAGGGCACGTCCAGTGGGCTGGGGAAATCGGGATGAGTTGGCTGATGGAACTGACAGTGGAACAGAACCGGGAAGGCTGAGGGGCTAACCTGGTGACAGGGTAAAGCCATTCTGGGCAGGAAGAATAGCAGAATCAAGCCTGAAAGGAAGCAAAAGCATGAAGACAGGGGTTCGGCAGAGCTGGAGCTACAGCCAGGGCTCAAGGCGGTAGGGTGGGACAGGAGGAGGCCCTGCAACAGTGCAGGGAGGTAGAGGCGATAGAGGCCACAGCCTGTGCTGGGCAGTGGCAGAGGTGAAGCAGGGAGCCTGAGAGCCATGCAGGAGACAATGAGACAGGCTTGGGGGAGCACGGGAACAGGAGGAGGCGATGGTGACCTCTAGGCCTCCAGCTCTGCCACTAAGGTAGACAGGGTTCTCTTTTTATAGACAGGGACCCACACAAGGAGGAGGTTTCAGCAAAAGATGATTAGTGCAGCTGATAAACGTGCAGCTTGAGTGACTGAAATGTGCAGTGACTGAAATGTGAGTGCCTCAAATGTGCAGTTTGAGTGGCTTCCTAGAAGGACTGGAGGGCTTTTCTTTTTCCATCCAATAGAGAGAGGTGTGAGAGGTTTCAATGCTGACGAACAGGAGCCAGTACAGATTGTCCAAGACAGAACGATGCTGGTGTGTAGCCCTTTGAGTCTGTGCATGTTCATACACATGCACGTGCACGCACCAGGTGGACAGAGGGAGAAACAGTGGCTGGTGGGGTCCAAGGAGGTTCCTATGTCATTCATTTGTTCATTTTGGCAGAGCTGAAAGGCTTTCTGTCTGATGATTTACCTTTGTCTGGGAAGCAGGTACAAGGTGACAGCAGTAGAAGGTGAGTCAGAGGGTGTAGGGTCCTGCCCTACACTGATTTCTCAGAAGGTAACTGGATCTAAGGCCTCATCACCATTAAACAGGCCTGGTGACACCTCCCTGAAGGGCTAGTGAGGGCCTTTGGAGCAAGAGTAGTCATGAGAAACATCAGCTGGGGAGAGCAAGGCCAGGGCTTCTGGTCAGTGGCAAGGCCAAGACCCAGTCCCAGGAGCCAGGAGGAAGCCACCCACCCAGGGCAAGGACAACTTGGAAGCCCTCCGAGGGCAGGGCTCTGGTAAAAGGAGGGTGGGAGGTGTCAGCAGCCTGGGCTGAGCTGTAGAAGATCAGAGGAACCACTTTTTAGATGGCAAAATCTGTGTAGAGGCTCAGAGATACAAAAGAGCTCAGGATGTTCCCCAGCTGGCATGCAGTTGGCAGACACTGGAGAACAGGGTCTGGACAGCCCTGAGTGCCCCTGTCGCCACCCAAAGCTCAAAGCCGGCAAGAGTATCAGGCAGCGTCCCAGCCTCCCCTAGCCCATCAACAGCTCTGTGTTTCTCATTTGCTTCCCTGGTTTCCACCTAGAGAAACTCAAGCCTTTCCAGTGGACCAGTCAGCTGAGCCACCTGCTCAGTCCTGATTCTGAGTCTGCCTCTGGATGCTGCCTTCTGGAGCTTTTCTGGCTCCATAGATGGCAGCTGGCTCAGCTTCGATCACCACTCCCCACACCAGCTCCAATGACTCAGGAGGGCAGTTCAGTCAATTAAAATCCTGCCCACTTAAATGCATCACTATTTGGGTGAAGATGTCAGATACGAGGGTTGAGACAATGAGCTTCACAATCCTAATCCTTGTCTCTGTCCCTCAGTTCACACCCAGAACCTCTTGCAGGCCAGCTGTGCACAGCCATTCCAGCTTGGCTCAGAGCATAAAACCAAGACAGCCTTAGACGGAAAATCAATCCCAGAGAACTAGGTCACAGGTGACTGCTATTCTGGGTTTCCCCTTGTCCCTACCAAACCCCTGACACTCTGGCTGGAACAAGTTCTGGCCCATTATTTTAACACCTGGTTAAGGCTTTGGCTTGTTTTTCATTGCAAGAACAAGTTGTCTGCAGCATGACAATTTTCTTCTGCTGACAAATGAATTGTGTAGGCTCACCTGAAATTCTGGGCCAGGTATGTCCTGCTCAGAAGCTATTTTAAGTAAAACTATTTAAGGCAAGTTCAAGATCATTTAAGGCTCTTAGATCTTTTAGGGCCCTGGCAGCCAGCCTGCCTTTTTATGTTCAGACTCAGAAGCAACAAATTAGCTCAATACCCCAGGCAAAGCAAAAACCCAAGGGAAAGTATGGCATCCAAGAACCACCCTTAAGATAAACGTCATTTCCAAGAGTAGCAGATGCTGAGCTGTTGTGATTTGGTATGTGGAGAATACCTTGCTGCCATCCTCTTCACACAAGCAACTTGTCTTTTCTCAGTGTCACAATGTCAAAGGTGACAATGCACACAGGTTGGAGTGAGGGTGACTGGAAGGAGCAAGAAGCAGGGGAGAATGGAAGGGTTCCTGGGCTCCGTGTCCAGCTCTGTCCAAACGGCCATGTGACCTGCAGCCAGGCATTCTGTTTCTCTGTCACCATTTCCTTGACAAGTGGATTGGCCCAATCTGGACATCTAAAGTAGGGACTTCTTAATCTGTGCTCACAGGCACCTGTGCCTCCAAGGGTGTACTTCAGATGGTCCAGGAGCACCATGCGGTATGTGTCCAATGCGCATTTCCCTTTTTTCTCTCTTTAATGTTTTATGTGTATCTGTGTATATGTGTATGTATATAGGTATATATGTCAACATACATGTGTTTATATATTATGTGTGTGTATATATACACACTTGTATACATTACCATATGTAATATACCCCAATACAAAGAAAAAAAAGTACAACATATCTAGGCACAATTTTGTATATAATCCATGTATACATACACACACCCACACACATAAGCGTGTGTTGTAAAGTAGTACACTGCAGATAAAGTTTGAACTTCCTCTCCCCTCCTTCCCTTCTTGGAGGCCATTGCTAACTAGAATTTGATGCAGATCCTTACATCCCACACTTTTATACTTTTACTACATCTATAAGCATCCACAATACAGTACAGATGTGTGGTTTTTGTTTGTTTGTTTGAGACAGAGTTTCACTCTACTCTTGCCGCCCAGGCTGGAGTGCAGTGGTGTCATCTCAGCTCACTGCAACCTCCACCTCCCAGGTTCAAGTTATTCTCCTGCCTCAGCCTCCTGAGTAGCTGGGATTACAGGTGTGCACCACCACGTCCAGCTAATTTTCATATTTTTTTAGTAGAGACAGGGTTTCACCATGTTGGCCAGGCTGGTCTCAAACTCCTGACCTCAGATGATCCACCTGCCTCAACCTCCCAAAGTGCTGGGATTACAGGCGTGAGCCACCGTGCCTGGTCTGTTTTGTGTGTTTCTTAACGTTTACACGAATATGATCACATTGGACATCTACAATTTGCCTTTCTTCTCTCTCAACATTATTTGAGAGATGTATCTGTGTAGATATAGATCTGCTTTATTCATTTCTAACCACTGTAGAGTCTTGTGTGGTGTGACTATTTTGATTTAGTTCTCTATTCTACTTTAAGGAAGGTAGGTTTTCCCTTCATTTAAAAAATGCCTGCATGGACATTCTTATACAAGTCTCCTTGTGCACATGTGCGAGGGTTCTTCCAGGATATGTCTAGATGTGGACTTGCCGGTGCAGTTCAGCCTCACTGTGTATTGCCAAATTGCTCTCCAAACTATACCAATCTCCACCAGCAGCATCTGAAAGTTCCCATTGTTCTATATCCTTGCCAGCACATGATGCTAACACTCTTCCATGTCGGGCAATGTGACAGGTGTGAAATGGTATCTCATCATTGCCTAAATTGCAGTGCTCCAATAACCCCTAGCGAGCTTGAGGGAAGCTGGGCATCATTTCTTATATTTATTGGTCATTTGGATTTCTCTTCGTTGACTTCTCTATTCATAAACTTCCCCATTTTTCTACCTGGCATGTATCTTTTTTTCTGAGTGATTTATAGTTTTCAAAATAATCTGTGTACTAATCTGTTTGTTACATATTGTAAATACTTTCCCAGTCTATTACTTGTTTTTTAACTCTGTTATGATGCCTTTGTTAACATAGAATTTTTATCTCAATGTATCAATCTCTTCATTTTAAAATTTGTTTATTTTCATGACTTGTTGAGGAACTCCTTTCCCAATGTGACAAAGGTATTCCACTGTATTTCTTTCTAAAAGTTTTATATACATATAAAAATTACTGACAGAGAAACAGTAATCCCATCTGGAATGTACTGTTGTGTAATGTGAGGATCCAATTGTTTTTCCATGGGGAGAGCCTGTTCTCCCAGCACCATTTAGTAAATAGCCCATCCTTCCCCATCCATTTATAACTCTTCAGCTCACACGCACAAGTTCCCACACATGCTTGGGTTTGAGGGGACTCTATTGATGGACTGAGTCCATGTTCAGCTGTTGTCGTTACCACAACTCCCCTCCTCCTCTTCTTTCCCAGAGTTGTCTGAGGTATTCTTGGACCTTACTCTTCCATATGAACTTTATAATTCATTTGCGTGATTTCATATTCCACATTAAAACTTGTCATGGCTTAAACTAGATTACATTGAATTTGCAGATTAAATTGGGGCAACTATGAGAGCAAGTTCTCCCATACACGAACACAACACATCTGTCCCTTTATTTAAAACTTTTTTTTTTTTTTTTTTTTTTTTGAGATGGAGTTTCACTCTTATTGCTGAGGCTGGAGTGCAACGGCGCGGTCTCGGCTCACCACAACCTCTGCCTCCCGAGTTCAAGCGATTCTCTTGCCTCAGTCTTCCAAGTAGCTGGGATTACCAGCATGTGTCACCACGCCCGGCTAATTTCTGTATTTTTAGTACAGACAGGGTTTCTCCATATTGGTCAGGCTGGTCTCAAACTCCCGACCTCAGGTGATCCGCCTGTCTCAGCCTCCCAAAGTGCTGGGATTAAAGGTGTGAGTCACCACACCCAGCCTAAACTTTCTTTTCTCAGTCCTTCTTCTAAATATTTTATGTTTCTCTATAAAAGTCTCACCTTTTTAAAAGACCTATTTCAAAGTATCTTACAGCTTTTATGCAAGAATGAAGAATGGTTCTTTTATCTTCTCAGATGTGCTGCCATGCAGGTAGCTGTTGCTGATCAACTCCCTTATTAGCTCCAGTGGTTAATCTCTAGGTTCTTTTGGATTATCCATGTAGTTATGTCATCTGCCGATAATGACATTGGACACTTCCACATTTTTATTCCCTTTGAAATACTGTGGTGTTACCTGGAATGATGAGTACAGGGACAAAGAGAGGCTATCTTGTCTTGTCCCTGGGGATGCATATTTTACAACGGAGAGGATCCACAGCCTTTATCAGATGTTGAAAGGGAGCCAAGACTCAAGAAAGGTGAATAACCACCAGTCTAAATTACCTCTGGACCAAGTAAAATAAACTGAAACCAGTTATTAGTTGTATGGAAGAAAGTAAAACAAGCAAGCAAGAACTTTGAGCACAGCAACTATCTGGGAGAAAACCAGGGCTGTGATTCAGGCAAGTACAGAACATAACACTAATTGCCCATTAAGGGCTTGGAGAAAGAGTTTCACAAAGGAGATCTCAGACCAGAGAATACAGCAGAAGAAAACTGAGCAGGGGATGGAACTGTCAGAGGTGACATATGCATACCATGTGAACACAAACAGCTTCCTTCGCTTACTTCACCCCCATTTACTCATCTGTAAGTCAAAGCTAATAATATCTACATCTTATTTATGAGTCACAAATTCTCCTGGCTGAAAAAAAGGCAAATAAGGTTTTCAAAGAGTTCTTATTGAGTGGGTAGAGGCTCAAATGCTCCGGGCCTTTTCCACATTAGCAGTGCACTTAGAGAGGGGAAAGAAAAGCTTGTTTTGGAATAAAGAGTAATATGCCCTCCGTGAGTAATCACACACAAGCCTCTGAGACAGCTCCTATCCCCAACCAGCTAATCCCTGTGTTAGTGAATGTCACCACAGTGCCACTGCCAGCACCATGCCTGAGTGACCAGGCTGCGTGGCATTCATCCTGGCTGCACTGGACAGAGCTGGGGAGACCCCAATTGACTCCCCAAAATATCCCGGGTAGGGAGTGTGCATCGGAGGGAATCTTCTCTCCCATGAGCAAAATCAGGAGAGCAGGCTGCACATAAAAACTCAGCAAGTCTGACAGAGGTTGTCTCGAAGGGCCGGCATGGCCAAGGGTTAGGCATTTCTATTCCCACAGACAGATATTTCCGGGGAGAGTTACCTGTGCCTCTCTGCCTCTCTCTCGCAGTGTGAGCTCACAGCTCAACTTCAGCTCCATTCTGCTCATTTAACTTTAGGATCCCAAAACCCAGGCACTTTGTAATTTATCATGTAGCTTAAGTCACTTTTAGCTGCAGGCAAACTGCTGGGCCACCTGGGCACAGCAGCAAAGTGTGGCAGGAGCCAGGGGCACAAAGCAAACATGAGGAACGCCTTCTTCAGCCTGGACAATCAGCCAGGGAGAGTCAGGAACTACAGAGACGAACGCAGTCAGTGCTACTCGAAGGCAAAATCTGAAATCACAGGATGTTTGGAGGGACTTGAGTGGTTAAAAAAAAAAATATATATATATATATATATATATGGATATACATGTGTGTATATGTATGTGCATGTATATGTGTATACATATAACATTTTATATATACATATACACACACACATATTTTTAAAAGGTCTCCAAAGATGTGCTAGCATTCTTTCAGATAAACTCGAACGTGCCTTGCGAAGATTCTATCATTCAAATGGTAGAATCTACCCCTCCAGCAGGCCACACACCTAACAGCACATCAACGTGGGGCTTGGGATCCAGAAGAAATGTCATTTCTATCAGGGACGCCACCACACCTTGCTGGCTTCTGCCACGGATAATGATGAAACTAAATTTAACACTGCCTGGCACTGAGGTTTAGAGTTATGAGTCGGCGCTTCCCTGTCACTTCACTTAATCCTCTGAGTGTGTAGTTTGTAGATTTGTTAACTGCACTGAGAGGTCCCCTGGTGCGACCCCAAACTGATGGCCTCTCCAGGAGCCATAAATCTGGATCAACCCCAACTCACCACCCCTCAGCCCGGTAGCTGGTTGAGACAGGAAAAAGGCACCCGCCGGGCGGTCCTTTGAGGGTAATGCCGCCTTTGTGCCCAGGGCGTGGCCTGCTTGCTAACTGACAGAAGAGGTGACAGCCAAGCCCGTGGGGTGCGGGGCTGGGAGGGCTCCTCGCTGGCCCCGTGGGGGCCGGTAAGGGTCAGGCCCCGGTCCAGGCTCTGTGGCAATGCAACATTAGATCTTTCCGACAACCGAACAGTGTAGACATTGCCACTAACTGCAAAGGAGCATGTAAGGGAAGTGACTCGCCAAAGGTCATACCGCTCTGCCATCGGAACTGCGGCTGGAGCCCACAAACAAAGCGCCCTCCCTCCTTTCCTGGAGAGGTTTTAAACCCAGGACCCCCAGCCCTACGCTGTCCCAAAGCCTCTCCGACGGCGGCCGGGCTCCAGGGTGCAGGCACCCCGGTCATCTACCTCCGGAGCGGCGGACACGGAGGCAGCGCGAGTCCCCCAGACGCCGGGCCACGCTCATGTCACCTAAGCAGCGGCCGGCCGCCTTGGCGCGCACACAGGGTCCAGAGCCCGCGCTGCCCGTCGGGGGCAGAGGGGCCGGTCCTCCGCGGGGGAGAGCTGGGTGGGCGCTCAGGACCCAGCGGCGGACGGCGAGCGACGCCCGAGACAGCCCAGCCTTCCCCGGAGCCCGGCAGGTGTCCGCGCCGCCCCAGCTTCTGAGGCCACACTTCCGAGCGCAGGGTTGGGCGGCACTGCCCGGGTACTTGCGGTCGGCGCGCCGGACCTGCGTGGGCGCCCACGAGGGACCCCGAGTCCCCCCAGCCGAGTGTCCCGCGCACGCCCTCCCGGGTGACCCCCCCGGCAGGGCGCCCCGGCCGCCTGCAGTCCCCAAGCGGTCCTGGAGCCTTCCCACGCGCGGCCCGGCGCCGGGGCCGGGCGGACAGGACTGCGGAGGCTGCCCCCTCGCGCGCGCCAGAGGCCGCCGGGAAAGTTTTCGGCGCGCGGGGCCGGCCGCACTCACCTGGCCCAAGTTGAGGTAGCCGTGCGCCGCGGCCACGCGGTCCGCTTCGGCCGGGCCGCCCAGCACTTGCACTGCCCAGTGGTTGGTGTAGACGGGGCGCGGCGGGGGCGCGGAGCAGGCGGCAGGCAGCGCCAGCAGCAGCAGCCAGCGCCAGGGACGCGGCGCGAGCGGCCGGAGCCAGGGCCCGCCGGCACCCCCCGCGTTCCCCGCGCCCGCGGCGGCGGCGGTGGCGGCGGCGGCCCGGGGCGGCGGCCGGGGCCCGGGCGCAGGCAGCGCGCGCGGAGGCATAGCGGCGGCAGGCTCGCGCGGCGCCCGAGCTGCGAGTGCGCCGGGGGGGTGGAGTGCCGCCTTTTAAAGCCGCTCCGCGCCGGGGAAGCGCCGCCGCCGCCACCGCCGCGGGCGGGAGCCAGGGAGGAGGAGGCGGCCGCGGCGCGTTCCCGCCCGCGCGGCCCGGCGGCGCCCCCGGGCCCGCGCTCCTGCGGCCGGGCTCCGGGGCCGAGACCGGTCCGGGAGGCCCGAAACGCCCCCCACCGGGGGAACTTCTCCGCCGACTTTTGGGGCTCTCGGGACGCAGGACCGCCCCAGCGGCGGCCTCGGCCCCGCGAGTTCTGCTGGGAGCGGGGAGGCCCTGGCGTCTCAGGTGAGTCCCCTGTTCCCTAGACCGGCCGGACACCCGGAGGCTGCACTCACCTGGCGGGGCCTCAGACGCCCGGCGGCCTCGCCCGCCTCCCTAGACAGAGGGCTTGCCAGTGTGCAGGGTCCCAGGGAGAAGAAGCTGCCGGGAAGACACTGGATCGCCCAGGATCCAGCATGGCTGAAGGGGCACGTTGAACAGGGCAAAGGCATGTGGCGAATTAGCCGGGCTCACGAGCATGTACCCGAGAAACCACCGCACAGAGCCCATCTGGGCAAATGACTGTCCTGGCTGAGGGCAGGTGCCCCACCTGTAAAATGGGGGGAACAGTGGTATCTACCCCATCAGGCTGATTTGAGGATGAGGTCCGCTTTTGCTGTACAATAAGCTGTCCATAAACGTTCGTTTTTATGAGCCCAGGGCCTGCCTTGTGGTAGGTGTTCACTAGATGATGTACACTCTTAGAAGCACCCACTGAGCTGGGACCAGCAGTGGGAAAGTGAGTTGAATCATCCTCACCCCTGTTGCCTGGAGCAGCCTGGTATCCAGTGGATAATGATTTGAAGTACCCTGGAGATGTATGGAAATGTTCCATGACCAAGGAATTATGAAGGGTAAGGATCGCTGCTAGATCCCTTCTGTCATCCCTCCCAGGACCCATTGGTCCCACTGGCCCACTTGCAGAAAGCAAGCCATCAGCCTGCTTAATACAGGAAGTAAAACAAAAAGGTCGAGAAGGCCTTGAGGTGGGAAAGAAGCTGCTTCTCTGATGCTCAGTTCCAGGAGCAGTCTCCTGTTGAGCGTGCAGGATTCACTTGGAGTCTGTGGCTTGGCAGCCTGAGTTGAGAGGCTGGGGCAAGAGGGGATGGGCAGAGGACAGGATCTGCATAGATGGTTTCCGAGGTCCTTTCCAGCCTCGCTCTCAGGAGCCCTTTGGTTTCGTAACCCACATGATTCATCCTTTCTGCAGGTGTGAGTCACCCCTAATGGAGGTGGGAGAACAGGAGGCGTGGTGGGAGGCCCCATCCCAACAAGTCACATCCATGTTCACAAGGGCTCCTGCCAAGGGCCCATCTTGGAACCTGGAGATCAATGTCCCACACGGCCTTCCCTTTGCTGCTCTAGATGCAGCTTCACCTCCCTGTGTTCCCCCGGCAAGTGGGGTCCGCTGCTTGGGCAGTCACTCTAGGTCTGTCCACGCTGCAGAAGACAGCCACTGTGTGTCCCTCCTACAGATGGACTGGATGCTCATCAGCCCCTGCCAATGGAGAGACACGAGGCCCTCATGCAAACTGGCAGCCCTAGAGGAGAACCCACCATACCTGTTGGACAGAAACAGTACCCAGAACCCTCAGTCTGCCTCTGCCTGACATGGCCCTGGCTGCGTGGCCAACTGGCCTGTAGAAGAGGGATATTGGCCTGAGTCAAGGGGACAGAGTTGGAGGCATTGCATTGTCACCTAGCAGCAGTATGTCTGGGCAACATGTGTTACCTCTCTTCCCCTTCTCCTGCCGGCCAGATATCCCTCAGATTCATCCTGGATCCGGTACTGTTCTTCTTCGAGTATATGGCCTGCTTCAAGATAATGTACACTGCACATCAGCTAAATAATTATAAAGCAGCTAGTGTCTCCCAAGACGGAGCCCCCGCAATGTCAGTGATTTTGACAGGCAGAGGTAAGGGTGTTTCCATAATAATGTGGTAAATTAAGGGATTCAGCCTGATGTACTGAGGGAGACTAAAATGCATCTGAATTTTTATTTGGAGAGATCTGAATTTATTTTATTAACAAGTCTGGTCCTTTTGGGCTGAACTTTCCATTTCTCATGGAAGTGCCCTAGCAATATCTTGACTCCAATGTTGTAGGAAGACCACCTTCCCAAAATGAACATCCTAAATCAAATCGCCTCCTGTGGGTTTCCTATTGATTTACACGGTGACAGGATTAGCTCAATCACAGGAGTACCAGCCCTTTTCATTGTGATAGGATCTGTAATAAAACTTGGCTAGTCGTCCTGCAGGGAGGGGATTTATTACTCAGTCAGACTCTGGCTCTCCAGATGACCCCCGAGATCTACATAGCTCTGTGGGGAGGGAACGGGATGCTGCTTCCCTAGATTGAGGTCTTTGAGCCTCAGGAGGGACAGGACATGGACCCAAAAGGTGATTGGTCATATTTCGGAAGTTTTGTGATATTTATACTAACATCTTCTAAAATCAGAAAAGAGGAGAAGACATTGAATGATGTGTTCTCATGCCCACCAGTGATCCCTTTACAGCAAGTACAGGGTTATCCAGCCAGAGCCCAGGAATACCCATACAGCCAAGACCACTGGACAGCAAGAGCCTTTGCGCAGCCTTCTAGGGTGGGATAAGACAGACTTTGATGCAGAAATTACCTCTGTGTAGGGAATAGACGCTTTGCTGAAAAATTGCATTTTTGGCAATATGCTAGGTTCAGCAGGCCAAAGTAGCATCCTTTGAAAAATGTCTGATGGACACCACCTTCAGGATACCAGAGATGAGCATGGACTCAAAGCCCAGCTTTGTCATTTACTCATGTGCAGCCTCAGTAAAGTTGCTTCAGTTTGCCCTACTGAAAATACTAGTAACACTGCTGTCCCCATGCAGAGGTGCTGTGAGGACGACAAGAGCTGATGTGTGCAGAGCCTGGCACCCGGAGCCTGGCACCAAGTCAGCACTCCATAAATAGTGGCAACAGTGACCACTGCTAACCAGGAGCTCTCCAGTGGGATAGAGTAGTTAGGGCTGAATACTCTGACCTTCTCTGGATGAGGGCTCACTGTCCTCATCTATGCCTGGGTGCACATTTTCTCGCATTTTAACATCCCCAAATCAAGAAACATCTCACAATTAGTGTTTTGCAATCACTACTGGCCTGGGCTGAAATTGAGTTCTTTCAGAGAGGGTTTGTGTTTGCTTCTGCCAGTGATCTGGGGACACAACTCCTGAAACTCCTTGGGGATCTGCTGAATGGTGTGACCCCAGAATGAGAACCAGCTTATGGTTCTAATGATCAGTGCAGGGCATCTCTCCCTATTTCTTTCTCCCCTCGCCAGGGCCAAAATAGAAACCTGTTGATTCCTTGCTGTTCCTCTCCATGGCGGGTTTATTTCTCATTTTCTTCTGTACTGACAGTGGAGTCTTTCTTTTCTTGCCTGCCTGCCTGCCTGCCTGCCTGCCTTCTTTCCTTCCTTCCTTCCTTCCTTCCTTCCTTCCTTCCTTCCTTCCTTCCTTCCTTCCTTCCTTCCTTCCTTCCTTCCGTCCCTCCCTCCCTCCCTTCCTCCTTCCCTCCTTCCTTCCTTCCTTTTTTTCTGAGACAGAGTCTCACTTTTGTCACCCAGGCTGGAATGCAATGGTGCGATCTCGGCTCACTGCAACCTCCGGCTTCTGGGTTCAAGTGATTCTCCTGTCTCAGCCTCCCAAGTAGCTGGGATTACAGATGCACACCACCATGCCTGGCTAATTTTTGTAATTTTAGTAGAGATGAGGTTTCACCATGTTGGCCAGGCTGGTCTCGAACCCCTGACCTCAGGTGATCCACCTGCTTTGGCCTCCCAAAGTGCTGAGATTACAGGTGTGAGCCGCCACGCCCAGCCAACAGTGGAGCCTTTCATTGCTCCATCTTTTGGGAGGCATCTCCTGTGAGACTTTCCATCTTGGACATTTTTTTTTTCTTAGTAATACGTTAAATAATGACACATCTTCCAATTGAAGATATCTCTTAGATTTGATGACATATGATACTAATGCCTTCAAGACACATTGCAGTAAAGAAACTTGTTGAATTCTTCCAAATATATTTGCTATGTCTGTGTATGTGTGAGTGTGGCATCTATTGATATACTACAGAAAAGGTACAGAGAGTACAGCATTTTTCATGAAAATCTGTTTTGAATCCTCAACAAGGTAAAAGCTTTTTCAAAGTAATTGCCTGGCTCATTTGAATTTTCAAATACCACATTTCTATCGGGAGAACCCTCAGATACTTTGGGCCAGACAGCACTCAGAGGCGAGATACCAATGGGATTTACAGTCATTCCCTAGACCTGACAGTGCTGCTTGAGCCCAGATAAACACCCACGGTCCCCAGGAACAGAAGGTGTGATGCAGGTCACACACAGCCAATGGGCCTGAGACATGGAGAGCCCAGGGCAGACTAGACCTCTGCCTCCCACCAGCCCCCTTCCACCATCCCCGAGAAACCTTTACCTGTGCCCAGGTTTCTACAAACCAGGGGTTTCCCCAGCCAGGTCCTCTTCTCTCCCTTTCACACTTTTCTTTGCCCTCCTTTTTACTCACTCCACATCCCACTCACAGCTGCTGCCCCTAGCAGTGGTGGGTCAGGGGCTTTTGCTCCCCTGCAGCTCCAGGCTCTGCATCCTTCTGGGCTCTGCCATCTGCTCGGTGTTCACAGTTTCTCAGTGGTCTCTTCAGTATCTGCTCATTCATGTGACCATCTGGGGTGGGGAGGGCATGGAGCAGCTCCCACTTGACTCTCCTCTCTGCTTAAACTCTCTCTTTATATCTAGATCCTAGTTTTCTTAAGAAAGAGCCCTTGAAAACTGCTTCTTCTGTGAATCAATTACCCTGGGTCTCGCAATTATGTATCCCAGTGTTCCTTTCCTAAACTCCCATGTGGAAATTTAGTGTCAAACAAAGAATTTAGGGGCAAAAAAGCTGAAACTCCCTGAGAAACTCTTCCTGACTAAGAATGAGAGCTTGGCAATTCATCTCGTTTCCCTTTTCACCTCAGCATCCGGGAGGCTCAGAGCCACATGTGACAGAAAAATCATAGTTCTTTATTTCTGCTTTGCTGCAGTAGGTAAGATGCCTTTGGTTACAAAATATGAGAATGCCCAACTGAAATGAATGCGGACAATAAGGACAATTCATTATTTTGCAAACAAGAATTTGGTAGTAGGTGGATCCAGGGTTGTTAATTCAGCAGCTCAGTGATGCCGGGACTCAAGATAGCTTTTCTATACTTTACTTGCCTTTCTCCTATTCTTAGGTGACTGCCACAGATCGGAGGATCATATCCTCTCAATACAGCCTCCAGGGAAGAAGCACAGGAGCGACTTTCCATCTCTTGAATGTCTTCTTCTCCCTGGGGAAGAAGCACCTTAATCTCCAGTCCACTTCCTCTCAGGCCCCACCTACCAGATCTGGGTCACAGGCCCACCCCCTGCTGCCAGGTAATCATAGACAGGGTGAGCAGGGCGGCTCAGGTTGCTTTCGATCAGTCTTACCTCTTCTCCTGGGGAACACTCCCTGAGCACATTGCTGCCCCAGATTGAGCAAAACCAGGATGCTGTTAGCAAGGGGGAGTACTGTGGAGGCTGCTGGGTGAGTTCCTTGGGGGTCCACCTCTTCCTCTGTTTCTGTTGTATCACCTTCATATAGATTTTCTTAGGCACACAGCAGAGTCTAAGCAAGTATTTGTCGAAAAGTGGAAAGGAAGGGAGGTAAGGAAGGAGGGAAAATGGGGAAAGGGAAGGGAGGAGGGGAAGAACAAAGGAAGGGAAGAACAAGAGGGAAGGGGAAGGAAGGCTCAAGTATTATTTAGAATTAATGTGTCCCATAAATTAAATAACAACACAAATCAACCTAAGCAGCGGTGACTCTGACTTACCCCACCTTCCTGCCTTCACGCCTGGCAGTGCAAGGATGGAGTTGTACTGTACACAAGCCCAGGGTGGGTTTCAGGTTTGTGGCCTAAGTGCTCTTCCCAAGTGAGAGTGAATTGGGAGCTGGGGCTTCCTCCCTAGTCCCGGCAAGGAGAGCAAAGCAGAAGACGGGATGGGAGTGGGGTCTTCGCAGTGACAAGCAGAGGAGAAGAGCTGGCAGGTTATCCCTTTCTACAAAAGTCTGGTTTGGAGAAGCTGAGTGTAGAAATACATCATGGGAAAATGGACATTGCCGGGGACCTCCTGGGCTGTGGTATTCACCAAGTGGTGGGGCTGGGTGGAGCTGAGGAATTGCAAGTTCCTGTAGACCCCGCCCTTTAGCTGCTCTCTTTCCTCAAGAGCACAGAAGGCACAAACACCATTGCTTCTGCATCCCCCTGCCCTGTCCCTCTCCAAAGCTGCCCCTCCCTTGGTGTCCTGGTCCCCAGGGAATACTGCCCTCTGCAGGGTCTTGCTCTGGCAGTTCCCCAAACTCCTAACCCTCTAATCTTTTCCCGTCCCCAGATCCTTCCCCTTAGCTGCACATGTGCCAGAGCTCCCCCAGCCCACCCTGAGAAGGCTTCTTACGCCTTCCTGCCCCTGCCGCCCATTCACCTCACCTCTGACCTCCTGCCTTCACTGCCCGGGGTTCTGGGACAGGTCACATCACATCACTCTTCACTCATGGGCCTCTCCGTGCCCTCCTCTCCCTCTCACTCCACTCAGCACCTGCACTTAGCTGAATGCAGGTGGAGAAGAAACACAGCCACCCCGGTTGCTGTCGCCTGGCAGCCATCATTACACACCTCTGGCAGTCGCTCCGGATGCCCACTCCTCCTCTCCAACTCCCATCCTCCATCCTCACCTTCAGCTGACAGCCTTGCTTTCTTCTTACCTCCTTTCTCGGAAGAAACCTTCCTCCTCCACCTGCACCTGCACCGGACTCTGCCTCACAGCACTGCTGTAGGTGGTGGGGCCTACTGAGGACCTCCCCTCCCGCACCTGCTGGATCCCAAGCTACCCCAGCTCCCCAAAGCCGCCGTTTCACAGTATCGCTTTCTCCTGCTGAGTTACCTCCATGAACGTACAAGCATGTGGTTATACCATCTATCTTTAAAAACCCACAGGACTCTCGCCAGCTACTCTCCCATTCTTCCCTTTTTAGCAACACAAAACTCCTCAAGCAAGTCTCCCCACCCACTGTTTCAGTCTTTCCTGCACTCAAGCCACACCCTCACTGCCCACCCACAGCTCTCATCGCCATCACCCGCAGCCTGTATGCTCCTTACTCCTGGGGGCCATTCTCTGACCTCATGTTGGAGGCCTTCCTGCACCTTTGACACGGCTGACACCCCTTGTTCTTGAAGCACATTCCTCTTGTGGCTGCCAAGCCGCCCCTGCTATCCTGGTTCTCCTCTCACCTCTGTGGCTGCCTCTCCTCAGTCTCCATAGCTGGTTCTTTCTTAGCATCGGGGTGCCCCAAGCTCCGACTCTTGGGCGGCTTCTTTTTTGTACCCACCCTCACTCCTGCGATGCTCTCAGTCATTCTCCAACTTTAGGTGCACATTATGTGTGGGTGACGCTCAGTGCCTGTCGCTGGCTTGGACCTTGCTCCTAAACTCCAGGCAGCCAGCAGTTTCTCTGCTTGGATGTCTAAGGCACTTTACAAGCTGAGCTCCTGGTCCTCCCCGTCCCCACCACAAAACGCCCCCGCTGCCCTGCCCTGTCCCCAGCTTTCTCCATTACGGCAAATGCCAACTCCACATTTCCATTGCTCAGGCTAAAGCCTGAGGTCATTGTTAACCCCTCCCTTCACCCCGGCACACTTGTGTCTAGACTGTCAGTGAGTCTGGTTGTTTCTACTTTGAAATCCATTCAGAGTCTGACCACTTCTCACCACATCCCCTGCTACCTCCCTGGGCTGAGCCACCCCCACCTGTCACCTGGTGAAACTCAACAGCCTTCTTAATGCCTTCCCTGTTGCAGCCTTGCCTCCTGCCATCAATCCTCAACACAGAGGACTGTGTGAAAATAGAAGTCAGATCAGGCTGTTCCTCAGCTCTAAATTCTTCCATGGCTTCCAACCTCACACAGAGAAAAATCCAAGTTCCTTAAGATGCCTCAGAGGTCCCTCCCCTCCCCCAAGCACACAGTGGAGCCCGTCAGATACAAGAAGAGCATTGACCAAGATGGTTAGGGCTTCCTGGAAGAAGTGACTTTTAACCTGAGCTTGAAGACATAACTAGGAGATAGCCAGATAGGTGGACCATCAGTCAGGACTAAGCAAGAACACAGAGATCACGCTGAGGATTTGCAGTGCAGGGAGCTGGTGACTCAGGGATGAAAGAGCAGAGTTTCTCCCACCCCTGGGTGGTGGCATCCCTCCCCCAGCTCCAGGCAGAGGGCCCACTCAGGACCAGCGTGTGCAAAGGCCCTGGCGCAGGAAGAGGCCTGGTGTGGTGGAGGAACTAGAGGGAAGGCAGGGCGGCAAGGGCATTGGCAGTGAGAGGGTAGTGGGAGAGGGGACAAGAGGCACGGCCAGAGGCCGGGCTGTGACAGCTTCGTCAGCCTTGGCAAGAATTTGCACTCCATCCCAAGAAGGGTGGAAAGCGGAGGAGGGGCATTCCCACAGCTCCAACCCGCCTGGCCTTGAAGGCCTTCAGACCTGTACCCGCAGCCCCACACTGTCTTCAGGAGGCCAGGAATCTTGGTTGCCACATCGTCACCTCCTTACTTAATATCTCTGCTCTCTCTGGCCTCTGAAATCCAGAGCAGCCTGTTCTAACCTCCTCACCCCCACCCGGACCAGACCCTGGCCTCAACGGCGTGCTGTGGCCTTCATGCCCTGACCCAGTCGGCCCGACTCCCACCTCTCACCAGTTCCCTCACATGTCCCCAGGCGTCCCGCCCTAGCCGAGGACCATATCGCGCTGTCTGTGGTGTTAACTTCCCAGGTGGTCTCTCTGGCTCCAGCTGCTGCCCCTCATCACCCTCCCTGCTGTCTCCAGAGTTTTGGTTCCCAGGCACTCCCATGAGACAACTTAGACCATCAGTGAGTCTTCTCAGCCAGCAGGGTGGAGATCAAACTCAGGGGCACGGCCTTTAGCAAGCTAGCACTGTTTTTCTTGCTCTTCCTGTCCCACCATAGGGCCAGTGGCTGCTCCCAGACAGACTGGCCCTTCAGGCCCGGGCACCTTGACTTCCACCATGTCTTCCTGACTGGATTCTTCTCAGTCTCCAGGCAGAATGCCTCTCCCTGGCTGTAGGACCTTATGTTTGGGGGCCCAAGTGTGATTTCTGGCCTCATTGCCAGCCTTGTGTGTGACTCATGGTGAGGCCTCAGTGGCTGCTCCCTGCACCCCCATTTCTCACTGGCAAGATGAAGCCTCAGATCTGGCAATCTCGCTCCACCCCTATTTAAACAAGGCAGAACCTCTGATCTGGAATGTTCCCACCGCAGCCTCTCCCAGAGCCTTGGGAAGTAGTTGGCTAATACAATGCTGGGTGGCAGGGCTATGCCGCCAGTCCAGTGATTTTTAAAATATGTATTAGAGCCCTGGATTTTTCCTATAAATGGGATGGTCGGCTGTCATCCTAAATGTCACTCCCTCCAGGTTATCTTTCCCTCACTATTAGCCACAGTGATGTTCCTAAAAGAGTCAAGAATAGAAGACCTGTTTGTAGGTATCTAGGAGTCGGCAGCAGACCTTGAGGATAGAGGACCAAGGGCAGGGAGGTTTCAACTCTGGATCTCCATCGATTTTGAGCACCTCGGTGACCAGGGTGGGCTTCAGGCTTCCTGAGCTGGGGCTACAGGAGGGCAAAGGGGTTTTATGATAGTCCATGTATTAAATGAAATAAGGGCCCATAGAAAAGAGAAGGCTGGGACCACAGGTGTCCAAGAAGCAAGGCACAGAGGCAAGCAGATACCTTCCCACACACACAGGTAATTTTCTGCTGATTCTAGCATAATTTCCTCAGGATCGCCTTTTGAGTGGGCCTCAGCTGAGTGTGGAATCCAGCTCACCACTTGCTGGCTGTGTGACCTTGGGCCGGGCACCTAACCTCCTATGCTTCCGTTTTCTCTGCTGTAGAAGAGGCTGCCAATGATGCCTTCCCTTAGGGAGTCAGCCAGGCGGTAACTCAAGGCTAGGCAGCACCTGGCAGCTGGCATGCTGGCAGCAGACCTCCTGACACACGTGTCCTTGGTTTGGCAGATGCTGGCAAGGGTTGTGGTGACAGCGGACACGTGAACCATGACAGTTGGAAGGCAACAGTGGAGGGGAGGGCGCTATGCTGAGTTACATTTAGACCTCACTAAAACCTAAGTGGTTCCTGTTAACTTGCTTGGGTCTACGTGGTGGATTTAGGGCTTCCAAAAATCCTCTTAAGGCTTTTTATATCCTCCTCACTATTTATAGTCTAAACTCCCCCAAATCCCCAACCCAGGCAAAATCATTCCTGCTATGTTTTCTTTTGATGCCAAACTCACCAGCAGCAGAGAACATAGCTGCATGACATGGGACCCAACAGGCTGCCCATGCCTGTTCTCCTCGCTCCAGGAGTGAGACTTGGGAAACCCTTCACCCTCTGCAGGTTCTGTCTTTACCCTTTGCGGGGTCACCTGCCACAGTGTCCAACTCCTGCCACCCACAGGAACTCCAGCAATGCTACTGATTCCCATATTGTTATTTTTCAAAGGTTGAAAATTTGATAAGCAAACAACACATATGTGGCCCAAATGATTTTGCATCTGGCTCTTTTCATCTGGACTGGGGCCAATTCCCTTATTCTTTTTCTTTTTCCTTCTGAGCCCTTTCTCCCTCCATCCTGTAAAAGTAATCTTTCATTAGAAATTGGCAAAATGGAACAGTATACTCCCTCCTGAGCATGTATCAGGCACAGGTCACAGGTGATCACCACTGTCAAGAAGAAAATCTAATTTAGTCCTTACCTTTGATAGACGGGAAGTCTGGAACCTTCTTAGTCATGGCCTCTCAGGTAGAAGATAACAGAAGACTTGCCACGGTGCATGGCAGGGCCACAAGGCAGCATGAGGGGAAGTGACACTCAAGTCCTGTCCCTGGGAATAGGCAGGGGATGGTCAAAGTGAAGTGGGATTGTCCAGGCAGGGAGAGAAGAGACAGAGGAGCACTGTGGTTAGGGCAGAGACTCCAGTGCTGACTACCTGAGTTCTCATCCCAGCTCTGCACCTCTCAGCTACCTGACCTCTGATGAGTCCATTGATCTCTCTGGGCCTCAGTTTTCCCAGCTGAGCATAAAATGGGCATATTTGTGTCCGCCTTAAATGAATTAGTGTACAGTGCTTTGACTTGTGCCTGGCACTCAGACAGCATTATGTGAGAGCTGTTTTCATAAGGCCAGAGGTTTAGCAATATCTGATTGCTACTTGTAAACATGCCTGGTTCTGGAAGTGTCTGTGTGGGTGTATCTGTGTTAACACAGACATGCCCCAGGCTGGCCAGCCCCACAGGCCAGCCTTGTATCTCCCCCAGCAGAGACCCCCCAGGCCAGCCTCTCGTCTCCCTCCACAACCCAGACCTAGAAGGACTGCACAGCCTGGGGACTTCAGCTCCTTCCTGTACGTGCCTGATGAAAGGAGGGAAACAGGCAGTGAAGGAAGAAAGAGCAGAGGAAGAGACAAAAACTTACCTCTCCTGAACCCTCTGTTAGGCTTTTGCATCCATTTGTGTCTGAGCTCCTAAAGCCCCTGTCTACTATTTTATAGACAGGAAAGCCCTGATCCTCCAAGGGAGCCAGGGCCTTGCCTAAGGTCTTGTCAGGTGAACAGTTAGGGTTCTGTAATGGGTGGCTGTGAAGGCACAAGGCAAAGGCAGAGGGAGGAGGCTGGGCAGCAACCCGGCCCCATCTCTTCCTGTCAAACAGTGAGGGCATCCTTGGGCACAAGAGCCTTGATGGGAGGGGAGAAGGATGCCCCAGCTGGCTCATCCCCACGGGTCAGTAGAAACAGGAGACAGGCCTGAGGACTCCCTGGTGACCAGGGACCATCTGTAGCATCCCCTTCCAGGACTGCGCTCTGGGGAGAACAGCTCCCTGGGGATCAGCAGGCTGCACTGTTGCCCCCTGGAGGACGCAGAAGGAAGGAGACACAGTGCCCGGACTCGCTAGCTCCGTGATCCAAAGCTGAGAACCCCCAGGCAGGCTTCAGACTTCTTTACTCCCTGCCTGTCACACCCCCAGGCCCCTCCTGCCAGGGGGAGCTCAAGGGAGTGAGTCCCCCCAGGTGGCGGGGAAGCCCGTCCTTTGGGATGGAAAAGCCCAAGGCCACACCAGCTGCCTGGGCACCAGCTCCCTGGCCACCATCGTGCAAAGGCAGCAAGGCGGACAGTTGAAGGACGTACATTCTCCAGGGGCTTTGATTCTTTTGATGCCTGCTGGTGAAGGACAAGTCACTGTCTATGAAGGGTCTACAATGTCCCCAAATTCTGCCCCTAATGTCTCTTTAGAAGTCAAGCCTATCCCTGCTAGTGGCATTTGGGAGCTGAATTATATCTTCTTTCAAAAAGAAAAAAAAAAAGACTTCTCTCCAGAGAAGTATTCAGATGCCCATGAGCTCTGCCATCAAATATGAACATTCTCTTAAAAATAAAAATTATGGCGCACTTAAAAAGGAGCATGTTATGTCAGCACCGGTGATAAGACAATTTATTACTGTCTACAAAAGGAAGGCTCTAATGCCATAGTAGAGGCTGGCTCAGCGGGCTGTAAATTATGAGCCATTCTCTGGCTGGCGGAAATAAATCCTCTTGTCACTCACTGCGCTCTCCCCTTGACAGGCCAGCAGGCCGCCGGGAGCAGGCAGAGTCAGGAATTCCATGTCCATGACCTGAGAGCCGCACCACTCTGCCTCCCGGGCCTCACCCCGCCCCAGACACACCCACACTTAATGACATCTCTGATCACATCTTTGGGACACATGTCCTTTTTGACTTGAAAAAGTAACAACTGTGTGTGGCCTTCTCACAGGCTGAAAAGAACAAGCAGGGTCCAGTGGAGAAAGGTGAGCAATGCGAAGGCCTGGCCCGAACACTATGACTTCAGCAAGGCTTCCTCCACCCTGCTCAGCTGCTTTCCTGGTCGGAAAAGTAGAATTGGACCGAGAGGGTGAGCTGACAGGTAAAGCTGTTTCCACCTGCGTGTGCTGCCTGTGAGCTGGGGAACAGCCCACACCGGGAGGGGTTGGGAAGCATAGGAGGGCACCTGTCGCAGACCTTGAGGAGGGGCTGCCTTTCCCCTCCAGGGGCTGACCTCTCAGGTGATTCCTAGGGCCAGACCACAATTCCAGAATTCAGTGAAAACAGCACCAAATCCTATTCCCTCCGGATCCCACCCTGATCCCTACCTCTGGTAAACTGGTAAGTCTTGTTCCCCCGCCCACCACCTCCCACTCACCACCTTCCTAAAGCAATCTGTGCCGTCAGCCCCTACTATGAGTGCAGCCCTCTAAGCCACTCAGAGGGACTTCCTTTGGAGCTCACTGTCAGAGACATCCTGCATGCATCCAGGTAGAGACACCATGAACAAAGAATACGGGCTGGGCGCGGTGGCTCATGCCCATAATCCCAGCACTTTGGGAGGCCGAGGCGGGCAGATCATGAGGTCAGGAGATCAAGACCATCCTGGCTAACACGGGGAAATCCAGTCTCTACTAAAAATACAAAAAATTAGCCGGGCGTGGTGTGGGGCGCCTGTAGTCCCAGCTGCTCGGGAGGCGGAGGCAGGGGAATGGCATGAACCTGGGAGGGGGAGCTTGCAGTGAGCAGAGATCGCACCACTGCATGCCAGCCTAGGCGACAGAGTGAGACTCTGTCTCAAAAAAAAAAAAAAAAAAAATTATGCTTGCTAGGCAGTAAGTATGATTAAATGTGTCTGTTGTGTAAGAACTTGCGATTAAATGTTTCCAAAGAATGGTTGAGGAATCAGCTGATGTGATTGCCAGATAAACACTAGATGCCCAGTTAAATCTGAATTTCAGATAAACAAAGAAAACGCTTTTGGTTTAAGCATACCTCACTCAAAAGTTGGGATACGCTTACACTCTTAAAATTATTTTTTATTTATCTGAAATTCAAATTTACCTGAGTGTCTGTCCTGTATTATTATTTGCTAGATACAGCAACTCTGGGTGGGCAGGAGGGTCAAATGCTCAAGCTGGAACTGGCTAGAGAAATGCATCCCCAATATTTTAAAAAGAAGTGGCAGGTGCAGGTTTTGGTTGAAAAAATACAGAACATTTTCTGTTGGGGCCTGGAATCATGGCAACTTAAACCATTAAAAGTATCCTACTGATCTCAAATACAGTCTGTTAGGCATCTAGGAAGATTAAAACATAAGAAAAATAAATAAAAGTGACAAAAGAGACAGAGCCGAGAGAGATCAAGAACTAAATGGAATATCTGATACTCATGGAAACTGTGATAGCTCAGAAACTGCACATTCGAGAAGTTTTGCCAGCTGGTATTTCAGGAAGGGTTTGGGGGAACGGGGGAAAAGCCCTTCTGCTGGCCCATCTCCCTTCTCGTCCCAGCCTCACTCGGCTCCAAGATGGGAAGAGCAGAGGTGAGAAGGAGCCACGCCCCAGGACCGATGAGGGCCCAGCAGGAATATCATGTCAACCAAACCATTAGTTAGGTATGCTTGGTCCTCCCTGCTCAGCCTTCTTCCCTGCTCCCATGGTCAACCCCACACACCTCAGCAAAATGGACAGTCATCCAAGCCAGAGGCACCCCCTCCAAACAATTCTCATTCATTCTACTTCATCATTTTCTTTAACATCTTATTTGTCCTTCTTGAATTTTCTATTTTACCTTTTCTCCATTTTCTACTTATTTTCCACCTCCCCCAAAAATGTTTTCTGGTGGTCAGTAAGATACTTGTTCTCTCTGGAAGAACAGTGAAATCCCTGTATGAGACTCATTGTGAATTCACAGTGTTCTCATGTCTGTCCTATGAGATTAGGCACCCATGAACCTTCCCAGCTTTGTGTGGATCGAGCAGGTAAGAATAGAACAACCATTTGCTGCTCCCAGTGCCCACAGTGAGATACACTTCAGAGGTGAGAAATGGCTCATGCAGCAGCTCAGACCCCAGGCAGGAGGCCACGGGGACACCCACCGCTCTTTGCAGTGAGGGCTCCGGCACGGTGGAGAAGATGTCGACAACCCTGTCTTCTAGGTTCAAACACTAGGTGATGGAGATAAAGGGAGAAAGGGTGAGGTTAAGGGCCTGCAAAGCTGGCTTAGCCAACAACCTGTTAACAGAGGTTCAATATTTACCAGCCTTTCTGAAGATCTATAGAAGAATGACAATGTTCAGACTATCAATGTCAAGATTGGAAGGAGTCTGCCTGAGTCATGGGTTAAATTGTACCCATGAGTATTTTGTTGAACTCTTTCCTAATTGTTTACAAGCTGGACATTTTCATCAGCCATACACAGCAGTGTTGTGTGCTACCCAGAAGTTTTGACTCATCAACACTTTGTCAGGTTGACAGAGAGTAGGCTGTACCTGCCATCTCGAACCCAGAATTCTTTCTGTTCTGTATTATTTTGTGATTTGGTCCAGAGAAAAATAATGGATCAGGGCAGAAAAGCAGGTAATGGTCTGTCCCCAGATGAGCACATTGAAAGACAAAGAGCTATTGAAATGTCACAGACTTTAGCTGTAGCCCGTCATTGGAGAGCTTTTCTAGCCGAGAGCATCCACCTTGACATCCTCCCCTCCCCCAGCTCCATCAGGCAAGAAGAGGCTTCCTGCTGGCAGACATTAGGGACACGAACCAAACCGACACAGTGGATTAATCCCGGTGTCTGGGGAGCAGTTAGGACATGCCATGTCAGTAGGTGTCTGGACACCTTTTAGACCAGGCCTTAATGGCCCATCCTGGCCCTAATCATCCCTCACATGCCATGGTTCTGCTCTCTCATCTTCACTGTGTGTGTCCCATGAAGTCTCATTTTAAACAATGCAGCAAGGCACAGTGACCACAGCATAAATCCACTTCCCGCGGGGCCTTCCAACAGATGCCGGCAGAGCCACCAGCCCCCATCCTCAAAGAAAAACACAACCAAACTGTCGTTAAAACGAAGAAAACCACAACCATGGTAAATTTGTCAGTGTTGGTGGAGAAGATAATGATACTGAAAATAGCCTGAAAGTGTTTGTCAGATGGCTTGCATTTTTGGTCACAGGAGAATATTTTCTGTGTGACTTGTGTAAGTGACCTATGGGATCTTGTCATCAGTGAGGTCAGAGCACTCACTGATGCTGAAGTTTGGGGGGCTCCCCAGGCTGCCCTCGTTGTTCTTGCAACATGGCTGCCAGGGCAGCTTGTATGAAGGCATGGGGTAGGCTCACCCTGGGTGTGAAGGCATGGGATAGGCTCGCCCTGGGTTTGAAAGCATAGGGTAGGCTTGCCCTGGGTGTGAAGGCATGGGATAGGCTCACCCTGGTGTGAAGGCATGGGATAGGCTCACCCTGGGTGTGAAGGCGTGGGGTAGGCTCGCCCTGGGTGTGAGGGCGTGGGGTAGGCTCGCCCTGGGTGTGAGGGCATGGGGTAGGCTCACTCCGGGTGTTTGCACCAACGTCCTTGCTGCTTTGGGGTCCTTGGGACACTGCCTGTGGTCTGTACTGCTTGGGTGGTCCATGGAACGTCTTGCTCACAATGTTCATAAGAAGTAATACAAAATAGTATCCTTATCCCACAAGGGGAGGGCAGGGAAAACTGGGAGAACAAGAGGCTATTGGCACCTGCCAGGTGGAAAGCAGGTGGACAACTCAACAGAGGGTCTGTCTGTTGGCACCCAGCGGTGGCAAACTGGTTATGTAAAGGAGAAACAAAAAGGGTGCTAAGTCTCTTGAATGAAACTGGGCCCCATCACATGACTCTCTCATAAGCCCAGCACAGCTCACCAGGGCCTCTATTGACCAGAGGCTTCTGTAGAATTTCGTCAGAATGGAGGCTCACACCTGCCAGTTGGCTGTATCGCTAAAGGTCATAATAATGGAACTTCTCTTTTACTTGATATTTTTTAGGTCTTCTGAATCACACTTTACAAAAACAACTTGGCAATTTTGATTCAAAATTCAGATGCTTCATTTTTTTCCTGTAATTTTCCTGCACACACACACACACACACACTGCCATCAGACATACTTCACACACACACACTGCCATCAAACTAATAACACACACATACACACACACAGTGCCATCAAACTAATACTTCACATCCACTGTAAGCTTATCTTTAATTTTGGGGCTGAATTTTGGGGCTGGAAGTACTAATGAGGAAGGGACTATTCCCACCCTTTGGCAAGGCCACCATTCTGGAACCTGATGACAAATGCATGACAGATGCTGACTACCTTCTTGTCTTGATTGCCTAAAAAATTGCTTTTCACTATCAGCATGTTTTCATATCTGGTTTTCAGAACATAAATGTATTCACAATTCAACATTTTAGTTTATTCATTTAAGGCATTAAAAAATGTTTCTCAGAATATGCATGGTTGAGAAGGGCATATTACTAAAGCAAAAATCATCCACTGCATTCCTTTGTCCTACCCATAGTCCCAGAGGCCACCACCTTTCAGCATTTCTGCATTTTGTTTTCCTAGTGGCTAGCATCCTCATTCTACATGGCATCCTTACATCTCTATGTTGATATTCAACTCAGGCTCTATTGACTCCTTGCCATGAAACACAAGGCTTTAGCTGACTTACACTACACCCTCCCCTAAATTTTCACAGTTACATTGTTATTTTTAGTTTTCTGTTGTTTGCCTTTCTAACTTGCAATCTCTTATCTATCATTTCTTGTTCTATTGTTTTCAGACAATAGATCAGTTTCTCTTAGCCAAACCTTAACTTTTATACTGTTGGAGTTGATCATTTTATATACTATGTTATAAACATAAGGCTTTCATGCTTTGTCCACTGGTTGATTCTAAAAATCTAAAGAAACAATAAACACTGTGTACATTATTATGACTTTGTAAATATTGTTCCTTCAAAGTCAATCAGTATGTTAGGATTTTATTTATTTTTCTCTAGATCCAGTATCATTAACCGTAAGTGACATGAAAGGTTAATTATTAAATTCACATCACATCTTTATTTCCTTTATATTTAGACACAGATATAAATCTCCTAAGTAGCTTTTTGTTTTTCCTGGGATTTTAAGTTTGCATTACTTGTGCTTATGTCAGATCCTCAGAATTACCAAACCTCTTAATCATACTGTTTCTTGAAGCATTTTGCTGGACTATATTTTGCAGTAACAGAAAGGAAAGGGTGCTTTGGAGGCAAATTCTCTGAGTACTTGTAAAACTAAAACTCTTGCTCACATGCTTAACAATTTTCTGGGTATAGAATTTGGGGTTTTAAATCATCTTTCCCAGAATTTTTTTCTTCTTAGTATTCAATGTTCCTGACAAGATGTCTGAATATTATTTTTGGTCTTTTGAGAATGACTTTTCTTGTTTCCTGGAAGCTTTTAGGAATTTCTCTTTATGTTCAACCTTCTAAAGTATATTGAGTCTGTATCAGGGCATAAGTCTTTTGTTCTTCATTCTATTTGGAACTTGGAGGGTCTTTTAGTCTAGAGATAATTATCTTTCTTCATTTCTGGAAAACTTTGTTCTATCATGTCTCTATTATTTTAATTTTAATAAAGTTGTACATTTATATAGTTTTACAAATTAAACAGTTCTATAAATCTTTTTTTTTTTTTTTTTTTTTTTTTTTGAGACAGAGTCTCGCGCTGTCGCCCAGGCTGGTGTGCAGTGGCCAGATCTCAGCTCACTGCAAGCTCCGCCTCCCGGGTTTACGCCATTCTCCTGCCTCAGCCTCCCGAGTAGCTGGGACTACAGGCGCCCGCCACCTCGCCCGGCTAGTTTTTTGTATTTTTTTAGTAGAGACAGGGTTTCACCGTGTTAGCCAGGATGGTCTCGATCTCCTGACCTCGTGATCTGCCCGCCTCGGCCTCCCAGAGTGCTGGGATTACAGGCTTGAGCCACCGTGCCCGGCCCAGTTCTATAAATCCAACAGTGATATTAGCAGTTCTCCTTCCACTCCCTGGAAGCCATGACTTTCAATGTTTTTAGTTTTCTTGTATTTGCCTCCAAATTTCTAAATAGCAGGTTTAAATTCCTGTTTATTAATATTTTTAGTTTTAAATATAGTATGCTTACTTCAGGCAATGGACAATAAGGGTTTGGCTTTCTACTCTACTCCCATACCCTTAAATGTATTTCTTTTTCCCTCCCATTTCTCTAATAGAATTGCATAATTTTAAGGCAAATCAATATTTAGCATTTATTTTATTATGCCCATGGACATAGTATTTGAGGTTGTAGCTATATGCATTCTAATTTCCTTTACTTTCTTATACAATTTTTGTTTTCACTGGAGTCAACATTTATCCCATTTGTTTCATTTTACTATGTACCTATCACAAATCCTTCTCCAAATTCCTCAACAGAAAAAAATCTCCTTCCTGAGGAAAAAAAAAAAGAAAAGCAGGAACAATTTGTAAAAGTTGAGACATTGCATTCTGAAAATTCCCAGTAGTCTTTATTCTAGCCCAAGAGCACGTTAGTACTTTGACTGAGTATATAGAATTCTAAGTTGGAAATAATTTTCAATAAGAATGTTGAAGGCCTTGCTCTATTATCATTTAGTGTTCAGCATTGCTGTAGAGAAGCCTAATGCAGAACTAATTCTAGACCTTTGTATGCGACTTGTTCTTTCTTTCAAAGAGCATTAGTACCTTCTCTTTGTTCCCAATGTTTTGAAACTTCGTGTGAATGTGTTTTGTGTGGCTTTGTTTTCATTCATTGTACTGAGCACTTGGTGAACCTCTCAGCCTAGAAATTGATGTCCTTGGGATCCAGGAAATTTTTCCTGAATTGTTTCTTTGATGAATTGCTCCCTTCCATTTTTTTCTCTATTTTTGAAAGCCCTATTATTTAAGATGCATTTCCTGTTTAGTCTAATTTTCTTGCTTTTTAGCTTGTATTTTCCATTTCTTTGTTGTAATCATTTTTGTTACTCGGCAATTTCCTCTATTTTCTAGGTTTCTACTAAATTTTTCATTTCTGCTTTTGGATTTTAAAATTCCAAAATCATTTTTGTTTTCTAAATGTCCCTTTCTACAACAATACTCCCCTTTTCAGCCTCACTGAAGTATACTGATATGTTACTCCCCACATTTAAAGTGTACACTTTGCTAAGTTTTGACATATTATATATATGTGTGTATATATATGTATATATATATTCCAATAAAACCATCCCTATAATCAGTGTAAGCATATTCATCATCCCCCAAAGTTTTCTTATGTGTTTTCATAATTCCTGTCACATCCTCTTCCCCACCCCAACCCCCCATCATCCTATCCTCAAATAACCACTGATTTGCTTTCTTTCATTGTAGATTAGTTTGCGTTTTCTAGACTTTATATAAATGAAATCATACACTATGTACTCTGTATTATTTGACTTCTTTCACTCTGCCTAATGAGTTTGAAATTATCCATGCTCTACATATCAACATTTCATTCCTTTTTATTCCTACGTGATATTTCATTATATATTGTGTATACCACTATTTGTTTAATCCATTCACTTGTTGATTGGCATTTGAGCTGTTTCCAGTTTTAGACTATTTACACATAAAGCTGCCATGAACATTTGTTCACAAGAGCTTGGGTGGGCATATGTTTTCATTTCTCTTGGGTAAATACCAAGAGTACAATGGTTATAGCATATGATAAGTGTGTGTTTAACTTTTTAAAAAATTGCCTATATTAATTATCTAATGCTACATAACCAATTATCCCCAAAACTCCCCAGCTTAAAATAACACACATGCATTATCTCAGAATTTCTGTGGGTCAGGAATCCAGGCATAGTTTAGCTGAGTACCATCAAGGCATTAGGCAGTCCTGAGGTTTGATCTGAAGACTCAACTGAACAGAGATCTACTTTCAAAGTCACTCATGTGGTTGTCGGCAGGATCGAGTTCCTTGAGGATTGTTCGGCTGAGAGCCCCAGTTCTTTCCGTCTGTTGGCTGTAGACATCTCTCAGTTCCTTCCCATGTAGGCCTCTCCAGTACGGTGACTTGCTTCATGAAAGCTAGGAGGAGAGAGTCTGTTAACAAGATAGAAGTCACAGTCTTTTGTAACCTAGACATGGAAGTGCCATCCCTTCAATGTTGTTGTATTATATTGGTGAGGAGAAAGTTACTCAAGGAGAGGGGTTACACAAAGCCATGAATACTAGGTGCTGGGGTCACTGGGAATCAAGTCAGAAGACACCTCCCACACTGCCAACAGTTCCCCAATGTGGTTGCATCATTTTACACTCCTGCCAGAAGCTTTTGAGATTTCCAGTTGCTGCTATCTTCACTTACATTTTGAGTCATCAGACTATTTAATTTTAATCGTTCTAAAAAGTGGGTAGTGGTATCTAATAGGGATTTTTAACTTGCATTTTCCTAATGATGAATGATATTGAACATATTTTTATGTGCTTATTTACTATCTGTATGTTTTGTTTCTTTCTTTCTTTTTCTTTTTCTGCAACCTCTGCCTCCTGGATTCAAGCAATTCTTGTGCCTCAGTACCTCTGAGTAGCTGAGACTACAGGCACGCACCACCACGCCTGGCTAATTTTTATATTTTTAGTAGTAGAGATTGGGTTTTACCATGTTGGCCAAGCTGGATCAAACTCCTGGGCTCAAGTGATGTGCCCACCTCTGCTTCCCAAAGTGTTGGGATTACAGGCATGAGCCACAGCACCTGGCCTGAATATTTTCTTTGGTGGTCTGTTTAAAGCCTTTGCCCATTAAAAAAAAAAAATATATATATATATATATATATGTGTGTGTGTGTATATATATATATGGGCCGGGCACAGTGGCTCAGGCCTGTAATCCCAGCACTTTGGAAGGTCAAGGTGGGAGGATCGTTTGGGCCCAGGAGCTGGACACACAGCCTGAGCAACAGAGTGTGACCCCATCTATACTAAAAATAAAAAATTAGCCAGGTGTCGTGGTGCATGCCTGTGGTCCCAGCTACTCCAGAGGCTGAGGTGGGTGGATCCCTTGAGCCTGAGAGGTCCAGGCTGCAGTGAGCTGAGATTGCACTACTGCACCCCAGCCTGAGTGACAGAGCAAGACCCAGTGTCAAATAAATAAATAAATAAATAAATAAATAAATAAATAAATAACATGGGTGGGTTGATTATTATCACATTTTGAAACTGCTTTATATATTCCGGATCCAAGCCTTTATCAGATATGAATTTGCAAATACTTTTTCCAAGTCTGGGCCTTGTCTATTCTTTCAACAACATCTTTTGAAGAAAAATTCTTAACTTTTCTTCAAAAAAAAAAAAAAAAACAAACAGAAAAGTTTAAAAGTTTTAACATTAACACAGTGCAAACTACCAGCTTTTTTCTTATCTGAATTGTGCTTTCGATGCCATAGCTGAGAAATCCTTTGCCTGACTCAAGCTCACAAAAATTTTCTCTATGTTTTCTTCATCTAGAAGATTTGTGATTTTATATTTAGATCTATGATCCAATATGAACCAACAATCAAGGTTCATTATTTGTTCACACGTGTATATACACTGTTTCTATGATGTTTGTTGAAAAAGCTATCTTTTTCCCTTTGAATAGCCTTGGCACCTTTGTCAAAAATCAGTTGCCCTTATAGGTGTGAATTTATGTCTGGACTCTACCCTCTGCCATTAACCTGCTTGTTTATCTTCACACCAGGAACCAAACTGCTTAATTACTGGAGCTGTATAGTAAGTTTTAAAATTGGGTAGGGAAAGTCCTCACATTTGTTCTTTTTTTCCAAAGTATTTTTGGCTATACTAGATCCTTTGTATTTCCATATAAATTTCAGAAATAGATTATCAATTTCTACAAAACAGTCTGCTGGGATTTTGATTGTTTTCATGCTAAATGTGTATGTCAGCTTGGGGAGAAGTATCATCTCAATAATATTGAGTCTTCTGATTCATGAATATGGCATGTCTTTCCATTGATTTAGATCTTCTTTGATTTCTTTCTGCATTGTTTTATAGTTTCTAGTGGAAAGGTCTTATGCACCTTTGGTTAGATTTTCCCCTAAGTATTTTATATTTTTCATGTTATTGTAAATGGTATTGTTTTAAAAAATTTTAATTTCTAATTATTAATTGCTAATATATAGAAACGCACTTGAGTTTCTGCTGTGTGCTAATCTTATATCTTACAACCTTGCTATACTTACTTCTTAGTTCTAGTAGTTTATTTTGTAGGTTTTATCAGGTTTTCTACATAGATGATCAGGTCTGCAAATGAAGACAGTTTTTCTTCTTTATTTCCATTTGGATACAACTTTTCTTCCTTTTTCCAGTCTATCTTTTTCTTGCTTTATTTAATGGTCTAGAACTTCCAGGACAAGGCTGAATAGAAGCAGAGAAGCAGACATCCTAGTGTGCTTCTAATCTTAGAAGAAAAGCATTCAGGTTTTTTTTTAATTCAAAAGATCATTTTCATTAGAGGTACAAAGTCATAAAAGAAATCTTGTGAGGGAGTGGTAAATTTATTTGATACAACACAATGTACTGAAACATGGTGGCTGCTTTTCCTTTTTATAAAAAATAAACTTCACTTTTTAGGAAGTTTTTGGTTCACAGACAAAATTGAGCAGAAAATATAGAGACTACCCATATCCCTGCCCCCACACCACACATAGTCTCCTCCATTATCAACAGCCCCCGCTGGAGTGGTACATTTGTCACAATCCATGAACCTACACCTTGACACATCATTATCACTGAAAGTCCATAGTTTACATTAGGGTTCACCCCTGTACATTCTGTGGACTTGGACATGTGTATGACGACATGTATCTATCATTATAAAATCATACAGAATAGTTTCACCATCCTAAAAGTCCTCTTTTCTCATATTCATCCCTCTCTCCCTAAACTGCTGGCAACCACTGATCTTTTTTACTGTCTCCATAGTTTTGCCTTTTCCAGAATGTCATATATTTAGAATCATACAGTGTGTAGCTTTTCCAGATTGTCTTCTTTCACTTCGTAATATGCATCTAAGTTTCTTTCAGTCAGGCGTGGTGGCCTGCATCTGTAATCCCAGCTACACAGGAGGTTGAGGCAGGAGAGTCACATGAGACCAGGAGTTTGAGACCAGGCCAGGCAACATAGCAAGACCCCATTTCTAAATAAATAAATAAATAAATAAAAATTAGCTGGGCATGGTGGCCCATGTCTGTAGTTGCAACTACTCAGGAGGCCGAGGTGGGAGGATTACTTGAGCTTAGGAATTCAAGGCTGCAATGAGCCATGATTGCACCACTGCACTCCAGTGGGGTGAGAGTGAAACCCTGTCAAAAAAAAAAAAAAAAAAAAAAAGACGTTCTCATAGCTTCATAACTCGTTTTTTTTAGTGCTGAATAATATTCCATTGTATAATGTACCACAGTTTATTTATTTGTCCATTCACCTACCGAAGGACATCTTGGTTACTTCTAACTTGGGAATTATGAATAAAGCTGCTATGAATGTGTGCACAGGTTTTTGTATCAACGTAAGTATTTTCACCTCATCTGAGTACCTACCAAGAAGTGAAATTTCTGAACTGTATAGTAAGAATGTGGTTAGTTTGTAAGAAACTGCCAAATTACCTTCCAAGATGGCTGTACCATTTTGCATTTCCACCAGCAGTGAGCGAGTTCCTCTTGCTCTGCATCCTCAACAGTGTTTCGTGATGTCAGTGCCCTGGATCTGTGCCACTCTTCTAGGTGTGCAGTGCTATCTTCTTGTTGTTTTGAACTGTCTGTTTTCACCATGAAGTTTGATGTTCTAGTTTGCTGAGAGTTTTTATCAGAAATTAATGTCAGATTTTGTTAAATACTTTTCCTACATCTATGGAGATGGCCAAGTGATTTTTCTTTTGTAGTTTGCTAATATGATTAATTCTTCTATTATTTTTCTCCCTTCCTTCCTTTCTTCCTTTCCTTCCTTCCTTCTTTCTTTTCTTTCCTTCCTTCCTTCCTTCTTCCCTCCCTCTCTCTCTTTCTTTCTTTCTTTCTTTCTCTTTCTTTCTTTCTTTCTTTCTTTCTTTCTTTCTTTCTTTCTTTCTTTTCTTTTCTTTTCTTTTTTCTTTTCTTTCTTTTATTTCTTTCTTTCTTTTGACAGGGTCTGACTCACAGAGTGCAGACCTGTCACAGCACTGGAGTGCAGTGCTGTGATCATGGCTCACTGTAGCCTTGACCTCCCAGGTTCAAGCCATCATTTCACCTCAGCATCCTGAGTAGCTGGGACTACAGGCACAAACCTCCACACCCAGCCAATTTTTTTTTTTTTTTTTTTTTTGGTAGAGACAGGTGTTGCTATGTTGCCAAGGTTGGTCTCAAACTCCTAGACTCAACTGATCCTACCACCTCAGCCTCCCAAAGTGCTGGAATTATAGGCTTGAGCTGCTGTCCCTGGCCACATCAATTGATTTTCAAATGTTAAACCAACCTTGCATTTCTGGGTTAAACCCTACTTGATAATGAAGTACTTTCACTTTTATTTCTTGTTAGATTCAGCTTGTTAAGTTTCATTAAGAATTTTTGCATCTATGCTCATGACAGGTATTTGCTTGTAGCTTAATTTTCTTGTCTTTTTCTGATTTTGGTATCAGGGTAATGCTGGCTCCATAGAATGAGTTAGTATTCCATCCTCTTTGATTTCCTGGAAGAGTTTGTGTAGAGCTGGTATTATTTATTCCCTAAAATGTATGGTAGAATTCACTAGGAAAGTATGTGGAGCTGGAGTTTTCTTTCAGGGCATATTTTTACTTGCAAATTTTGTTTTTAAATAGATACAGGCCTATTCAGATTTTTTTTTTATTGTTACAAGATATTCTTAACATAAAATTTACCATTTTAAATGTATAATTCAGTAATATTAAGTACATTCACAGTGTTCTGTAACCATTACCACTATTCCCAGAACTTAAAAAAAATTATTCCAAACAGAAATTCTGTATTCATTAAACAATATCTCCCTCCTCCTAGCCCCTAGTGACCTCTATTCCTCTGTATAAATTTTCCTATTCTAGGTACCTCATATAATGGAACCATGCAATATTTGTCCTTTTGTGTCTGGCTTATTAAGCAAAGTTTTCAAGTTTATCCACATTGTGGCATGTATCCAAACTTTATTCGTTTTTATGGCTCTTGATTTCTTTTTGGGTAAGCTTTGATAGCTTGTATCATTCAAGAAATCTAAGTTGTTGGATTTATTGGCATAATGTTATCTATAATATTTTCTTATCTTCCTTTTAATATCTGTAGAGTCTGTAGTGATGTCACATCTCTCATTCTTATTGATAGTTTGTATCTTCTCTCTTTTTTCTGATTTTTCTGTCAAGAAGCTTATTGATTTTATCAAATAGTAAACTTTTGGTTTCCTTGATTTTTATATTGTATTTCTGTTTTCTATTTATTTATACTCTTACCTTTATTGTTTCCTTTTTTCTGCTTTAATAGTTTAATTTGCTCTTATTTTTTCTTATTTCTTATGTTAGAAACTGTAGTATATATAAAACCTTTCTTTTTTTCTAATATAAGCCTGTAGGACTATTTATTTTCCTCTGCATACTGCTTTAGCTGCATCCCACACATTTTGGTAGGCTGAATTTTCATTTTGATTTAGTTCTCTTTTGATTTCCTCCTGATCCATGGATTATTTTTAAATGGATTAGTTAAATCCAAATATTTGGGGGGATATTCCAGATACTTTTGCAATACTAACCTTTAATTTACTTCCACTGTGGTTAGAAAAGTGTTCACTTTTTTAATTTCAATTTTTAATTGACAGATTATGGTTATATATAGTTATGGGAGAAAAAGTGGTGTTATTATCTTTTAATACAATGTGAAAAGATTAAATTAAGCTAGTTAACATAGCCATCAATTCAAATATTTGACATTTTTGTGATAAAAACATTAGAAATATACTTTCTTAGTGATATTAAAATGTACAGAACTTAATTATGGGTTATGTTTCCTATGCTGTACAATTGTTTGTATACACAAAAATCAAATGTATTTTTCCTGTCTAACTGAGGCTTTGTGCCCTTTGACTATTATCTTCCTATTGCCCACATACCCCAGGCTCTGATAACTACCATCCTACTACCTTCTATAGTTCAACTGTTTTAAATTCCACATTTAAGTGAGCACATGTGACATTTATCTTTCTGTGTTTGGCTTACTTCACTTAGCATAATGTTTTCTATCCCTGTTATTTCAAATGACAGAATTTCTTCCTTTTTAAAGGTTGAATAGCATTCCATTGTGTGTATCTACCACATTTTAAAAAATCCATTCACCTCTTGATGGACACTTAGGTTCATTCCATAACTTGGCTATTGTGAATAGTGCTGCAATGAGCATAGGAGTGCAGACATGTCTTCAACATACTGATTTCAAATATTTCAGGTAAATACCCAGAAGTAGGATTGCTAAATCATATGTTAGTTCTATTTTTAGTTTTTTGAGGCATCTCTGAACTGATTTTCGTAATTACTGTATAACTTACATTCCCACCAACATGTAGAAGGATTCCCTTTTCTCCATGTCCTTGCCAACACTTTTTTGTCTTTTTTTTTGAGATGGAGTCTTGCTCTGTCGCCTAGGCTGGAGTGCAGTGGCGTGATCTTGGCTCACTGTAACCTCTGCCTCCTGGATTGAAGTGATTCTCCTGCCTCAACTTCCCAAGTAGCTGGGACTACAGGCATGTGCCACCTCTCCCAGTTAATTTTTTTGTATTTTTAATAGAGGCAGGGTTTCACCATGTTAGTCAGGATGGTCTTGATCTCCTGACCTCATTATCCATCTGCCTTGGCTCCCCAAAGTGCTGGGATTACAGGTATGAGCCATCGTGCCCGGCCTTTCTTGTCTTTTTGATAATAGCCATTCTAACAGGTATGAGGTAATAGCTCATAAAGTTGTATACCTAATTTATTAAGAGTTTGTATCATGAGATTACACTGAGTTTTTTCAAATGCTTTTTCTGCTCTAGTGAGATGATCATATGATTTTTGTCATATGATTTTGTCCTTTATTTTGTTAATATGGTGCATAACATTTATTGATTTGCATATGTTGAACCATCCTTGCATTCCAGAAATAAATTCTACTTAATTGTGGTAAATTAACCTTTTAATGTTTAATGTGTTAACCTTTAACGTGTTATTTAATTCTGTTTGCTGTTGAAGATTTTTGCAACTATGTTCTCTGAGGATATTGGCCTGTAATTTTCCTTTCTTGTGATGTCCTTCTCTGGTTTGGTATCAATGCTGGCCTCATAAAAAGAATTTGTAAATATTCTTTCTTCTTAATTTTTTGGCCTAGAAATCAATAACAAAATAGATTTTGGAAAATTCACAGGTACATGAAAACTGAACATGCTCCTGAACAACTAATGGGTCAATGAAGAACTTAAAAGGGAAATTAGAAATACCTTAAGCAAATGAAAATGGAAACACAATATACCAAAACTTATGAGATGCAGCATAAGCAGTTCTAAGAGGAAAGTTTTTAGCAATAAATGCTTACATCAAAAAAGAAAAAAAGTTTGCAAATTAAGAACTTAATGTTACACTTCAAGCAAATAGAAAAAGAGCAAACTAAGCCCAAGATTTGAAGAAAGAAATAATACAGATTAGAGCAGAAGTACATAAAATAGAGACCAGAAAACCAAAACAAAAAATCAACAAAATGGGGCCGGGCACGGTGGCTCATGCCTGTAATCCCAGCACTTTGGGAGGCCGAGGCGGGCGGATCACGAGGTCAGGAGATCGAGACCATCCTGGCTAACACAGTGAAACCCCGTCTCTACTAAAAAAATGCAAAAAAAAATTAGCCGGGCATGGCGGCAAGCGCTTGTAGTCCCAGCTACTTGGGAGGCTGAGGCAGGAGAATGGCGTGAACCCGGGAGGCGGAGCTTGCAGTGAGCCGAGATCGCACCACTGCACTCCAGCCTGGGCGACTGAGCAAGACTCCGTCTCAAAAAAAAAAAAAAAAAAAAAATCAACAAAATTGTTGTTTTTTCTAAAAAAAAGATAGACAATTGACCTTTAGCTAGACTAATCAAGAGAAAAAGAGAAAAACTCAAATGAATAAAATCATAAATGAAATGAGACATCATAAGTGACACCACAGAAATACAAAAGAGCATGAGACTATTATGAATAATTATATGCCAAAAAGTCACATAAGCTAGAAGAAATTTATAAATGGATAAATTCCTAGACATATACAACCTACCAAGACTGAATCACAAAGAGAAAATCTGAACAGACTGATAGTGAGAGAGGAGATTAAAGCAGTAATAAAAAGTCTCTCAACAAAGAAAAGTCCAGGACCGAATAGCATCACTGCTGAATTCTACCAAACATTTAATAAAGTACTAACCACGCCTGTAATCCCAGCACTTTGGGAGGCTGAGGTGAGTGGATCGCCCGAAGTCAGGAGTTCAAGACCAGCCTGGCCAACATGGGAAACCCTGTCTCTACTAAAAATACAAAAATTAGCTGGGCAGGGTGGTACACACCTGTAGCCCCAGCTACTCCAGAGTCTGAGGCAGGAGAATCGCTTGAACCCAGAAGGCAGAGGTTGCAGTGAGCTGAGATTGTGCCATCGCACTCCAGACTTGGTGACAGAGCAAAACTCTGTCTCAAAAAAAAAAAAAAAAAGAACTAACACCGATTCTCTACAACTATTCCAGATAACATACTTTATTTGATTTAAATCCTTATACATTTATAGAGGGTTTTTTTCTTCTGCCGAGAATATAGTCTATCTTAGTAAATGTTCCATATGCACTGCAAAAGAGCGTATTCTTATGTTGTTAGGTAGGATGTTCTATAAATATCAATTAGATCATGTTGGTTGAAAGTATTTTGCAAGTCTTCTGTATCCTCACAGATTTTTCTATTTATTTGTTCTACAAATTATTGAGAATAAGATGTTGAATCTCTAACTACAATTTGGACTTGCTCATTTCTCCTTATAGTTCTATTCACTCTTGTTTCATGTATTTTGAAACTCTGCTATGATGTGCATAAATGTTTAGGTTTGTTTTATATGTTCTTGGTAAATTGCCTCTTTTGTCTTTATGAAATTTCCCTATTTACCTCTGCTAATATCATTTGCTCTGAAATTTCATACCTGTTAGCACCTCCTGCTTTCTTTGAATGAGTGCTCAAATAGTATATATTTTTAAATCTATTTTATGCATTTTGTCAACTCTTATTTTAAACCTGTTTGTATCTTTATATTTTAATGGGTTTATCGTAGTGGATCCTGGGAGGTCTACCTATTTCTTGTTCAGATTTTCAGTCAGTCTTCCTCTTTTGAGCTTCACTCAACCCCTTTGGTTTCAGTTAACTAATGCTTCCAACTTTTAGGGCTCTCCCATTTTTGGATTTTCCTCAGAGCCAGTGTGGGCTTCAGCTTTCTTGGCCCTGTTAACAGTCACCACTTATCCATCTGCCTCCCAGCTTCCAGGTGGATGGTTTTAGACTGTCCTCCCATTCTCATCATCTTTACAGGTTTATCCTCTCATTGTCATTTTGCTGAACTTTTTAGAGGGAACAGTAAATTGGGCATTGTCTTTGCCATGTTAAACCAGAAGGTAATTTATAAAAATCTCTGTTTTGTCTTTGATAATAATTTTCTCTCCATTTTCTGTCTCTGAAACTGTTAGTTGGGTGTTGCCCCCTCTTGGAGTAATCCTTTGGGTCTCTTATGTTTTCTCTCCTATTTGTATCTCTTTGTATAAATGCTCCCTTGATTACCTTTCTTTCCTGTAGGGTCAACTATTCTGTTTAATATTCCTGGTATTTTTTCTTTCGGATGGCTCACTTTTCCTGTGTGCCTGGTGGTCCTCTGTCCTTTGTTCATATGTGAGGATGAGGGATCACACTCACGGTAGCTGGCATGCTGTGTGTCTTCCATGGGCCTCACCATTGAGTTAATAAAACACTTGAATGGGAGCTCATGTGTGGTGTTGGTGCTTGCACACCAGTGGACTTTGTAGGATTTTAATGGTCTTGGGAGCATCCTTTGATATTAGAATGGGAGTGCACAAACCCCTAAACTAGAACCTTGGATTTCCAAGGTCTGTGTCTTTAGAAGATAGCCTTCTAGTTTGTTGCTTTGTTTGCCTGGGGGCAAAGATCTGATTGTCAGTCTCTCTGTGAAGTAGGGAGGGGTTTAGGGAAGGGACTGCCTAGCACAAGTGTTTTGTTGACAACCTTTTATTAAAATCTTCTGTGTGATCCCTTCCCTTACTCCCAGCTCTAACCTGCAGCCTCTCCGAGCTCTGTGGGGAGAACTGGTCACTGCTGTGCCCCTGCTGCTCATGTCTCTGATCTGGCACCCTGTCCTTGGCTCTGTCACATCTATAACCTGCACCCTCTGTGTTCCATCTCCCTGTGCCCATGCCTTGCTTGCATATAACCCCTTCTTCACTTCTCCTTCCTGTTTTGGGAGATTATTTCATTCTGTACTTCTTTAGTGGGATTTGGAAGGGGAAAGAAATCCATGTGCAAAATCCACCATCTTAAACCAGAACTCTTTTTACCCCTAGCTTTACAAGCCCTTAAGCTTCTGCAGAATCAACCCATAGTTGTTTTTTTTTTTTCTTAACCTAGAGAGACATCTAAGTAGGAGTCAACAGGCTTTCCAAGTTCTTGAGCCAGCCGATGCCATGGGTCTGTGATGCACAGACGCTATGTCCACTAGTTTATGGCAGTAATATAGTCACCTGGGATGGATCTAAGGCCAAATTTGCTGTAGCAAGATCTGTGACTCCAAAGGATTAATAATACTGAATTATTGCAGTGTGGACCCAATAAGCAACCTGAAGCTGCATCATGGAATTAAAGTGAGTTAGAGCCTGAGTATATTGCTCCTTGGGTGATTCTATCCTGCAAATAATACATTATCCAAGGCCTGGTGCTGGAGATGGATTGCTGCAATACACATCCAAGGGACCTGTTGCTGGCTGAGAGCGACTCCAACCCATCATCCCAGTGCTGCTGTTTTATTGATACCAGAGAGTCCCCACAGGTGATGCATTACACACCAAAGAGGTGGCCCCCGGAGGAAATGAGGGATCTGCAAGAAAACTCTGTAATAATTATTGCACAGAAGACAGCTACCATGCTACATAGAAAAGGTCTTCTTTTTTTCCCATGTCAACTAGGAGAGAATATAGATACTGACTTTGCTTCTTCCAAGTTATTTCTTCTGCTTTCATATAATATGTTCAGATATAACCAAAGTAATTCTTCAGATCCACCCTGCAATTAAACAAAACAACTTCCTTATTTTCTGAGTATCTCTAAACCTCCACAGATTCAAGGACAGATAAGCATTAAGGCTTTCAAATTTCCTGTTTCACAATGACTGAGAGGTAATTTGAAGTGCAAAAATATCTGTCAGTGAGCATATTAAACAACTCCACACCTTCAGCCATTCCGTCTTTAGCTATTTACAGATATGTTTTAAAAGCATACCATTTAAATATGAACAGTAACTTCCTGTTAAACTTTGGATGTAGCAACCAACAAGAAATATGGCCCCCGGTTGTAAGAAAGGAAAAAATAGTTTCTGTATACAAAGCCCTACCATAATAAACAAACAGGAGCACTTCCTGATAAATAGCGCCAAGCAAACAATCATATCCTTGCCTCTGCTATATTCAAAATATTTTTACTAGACCAAGTGCAAAGTATTATTATCATTAATATTAAGTTTATCCTTCTTGGAACTGAGCCAGGCTCCAGTTCTACAGGAAGGTCTGGTAGGAACCAAGGGTATGGCCGTTTATCATGGCAGATACTTTGGTTTTAATTCCCTTCATATAAAAGTTGTAAAGGCATGGATGGATATAAACATTACTGCATTTGGTGAAACCCACGCCCAATGGCCCCAGGCCTGCAGCAACCACCCCACAGAATGATCAAACCGGAAACTCCAGAGCAGTAAACAGGACAATTTCAGATCCAGCGACAATCCTGGCAGGTGGCCAGATGAAGAAAAGCAAGGACGATGGCAAAGACAGACAGGTGCCCACAGGTTCCCTCCAGCTACCACCACGGAGTGGGAACCCTAGCCAGGGCACAGACAGAGGCAGGGCCCCTGTGAAAAGGGGCAAGGACTCAACTTGCAGGGAAGCACCGCCTTGTGTTACCTTTGTTCACTAATGTGAAATGCTACTCGGAGTGTTCCTTATTTTTAAATCAACAATTATATAAAGCATACACACCCACACAGAAACCTTTCTATCTATTGACATATTACAGATAGCAAAAAAAGTGCACACATCATATGAGTACAGTTCGATGAATTTTTACAAACCAAGACCACCCCTGTAAATCACACCCAGACCAAGACAGAAGACATCAGTAGCTCCCAGGAGGCATCCCTGTGCCCCGCTGCCATCAATTCCTGCCCCCACGCCCACCCTCCAGGGCAACCACCATCTGGACGTTCTTGTTTACACATCTTCCGGTACTGGAATTGGAATCCCAGAAATCAAGTGGAGTAAATGAAGTGCAAATTTGTGCTGATGTATTTGAATTGAGGCTGCTGGGCCTGCAGGTGACAAGGCACCACTTCCCCAGAGACCTCTTTCAGCATTCCCGCGGTATCAGGAGAATGCACTGCAGCAGAGGAGAAAGAGAAGCAAGGAAGGGCTGGGGAAACTGCTCGAATGGAGAGGTGTGGAAGGCAGTGTGTCCATGAGTTGTCAGGGCCTTGGAAGAAAGGACACCCTGATTGGAGGGGCTGGGCAGGAGGAGGGGACACTAAATACCAGTGGCAGCCATGGAATTATGTGTGTGAAGTGCTGCCAGCCACAGGGTTCAGCCATGCAGCTGGGTGGGAGGGTGTGTGAGAGGGTCCTGCTTAGATAGCACCAACAACCACCCCTAGGAGCTGGGCTTGGATCTGACGAGAGTCTGTTTCCTAGACGATGAGCAGTTCCCGGGGCTGGCCACTGAGGATCTGGGTCACACAGGCCACTGTCCTCCCCTTAGGAAGGTAGCAGTCAAGTTAGGAAGATGACAGGTAATGGGGTCCACACCACATAGCATGGTGTGGCATGTGTCAACACATTTGCCAACAGAACCAGTGCATGAATGAATGCCTGGTGGCATAGAGCACCTCTCCTGTCTTGCCTGAGGTGTCCCCAGGAGCAAGCCTGAAAGCCAGCCGGGCCACCCTGTGAGACCAGGGCCCGCTGGATCCCTTCCATGAGGAAGACTGAGCCGAGCGCCTGCACTAGCTGAGAAGCCATGGTACCGCTGGGCTTCAGGGCCCGCTGGGGGAGTGGGCTGCCAAGCACCCAGTGAGCTGCGGCTTAAACAATGATGACATTTTGTCATCTCTGTCAACACAACAAGAACTTGGGAGGCAGGTAGGCCCCTGCCATGCACAGTGCCCAGCACTGTCACCAGAACCTCTCCTTTATCCTTCTCCTCTGTCACATCAGCTGCTGGTGGCTCCTCCCTCCCTGGCAGTCACAACACAGCCACCTCGTTCTGTGCATCATGGCCTCAAACTGCTCCTCCCTGCTCATCAGGGAGAGAAAAGCCAATGTTCCCTGTGTCTCATTGGCCATAAGGTCACCTGCCCTGCAGGGTGCTGAGACAGGGAGTCTGGTCACAGGGGGCTGTTGGAACCCTCCCTCCTCAGAGCTTTGCAGGTTGAAGGGATGCGATTAGACTCTGTCGACACATCTGAGAGCTCCACCGTGTGCAACAGAGAGCCCGACTGCATCTCAAAAGAAAAAAAATCAATCTATCCACCGTCATAACTTTAGTCAATATGCCTATTCCATCACTTCTTCGTTTGTTATCCTTTAACAGTATCTACTGTTTCTGTACTATTAAAAATGAGAATTTCACTCATTTACCACCACCCCCCACCTCCTCTCAGTCATGATTTTCAGTTTTCACATTTGTTAGATTTGCACCTATAAATGTAGACTTGAACATTTACTGCTTTTCCATCCAGTTGAGACTGCTGAATCTTCAGCACACAGTCGAGGCCCCTGAAGCCCTGTCCCGTCCTCTGTCTCCCCTCCCCTCTTCCCCTTCTCTTCCTCTGTCTGGTGGGTTTTTCTTTTGCAGTGCCAAGGATGGCATAATATTCTGTTTGATGAGCGTAATTAAGTTTTCTGTTCTTTGTCAAGTTTTATCTGTGTTGAAAACAAGTCAATGGCATTCGCATTTTTACAACTTTGTAAGTACCATTCATAGCAGCCAAGTGGTTTCCTTCTCTGTGGATGATGGCTTTCGTGGGGCCACATGAGAGAATGAGTTCAGTGTCAAGGCTGAATGTAGTCTGTCTCTCATAAACTTTCTTCTTGCTCCATACCATAACATGGCCGGGCGCAGTGGCTTATGCCTGTAATCCCAGCACTTCAGGAGGCCAAGACAGGCAGATCTTGAGGTCAGGAGATCGAGACCATCCTGGCTAACACAGTGAAACCCCATCTCTACTAAAACCACAAAAAATTAGCTGGGCATGGTGGCATGTATTTGTAGTCCCAGCTACTCGGGAGGCTGAGGCAGGAGAATTGCTTGAACCTTGGAGGTGGAGGTTGCAGTGAGCCAAGATTGTGCCGCTGTCCCTCCAGCCTGGGGGACAGAGCGAGACTCCGTCTCAAAACAGAAAACCATAACATATTTTTAGTTTTTTCGTGATTAGACTGTGGCTTTCATAGACAACTTTTTGATATTCCCCCCACCCGTGGCCCCCAGATGTTTGAATTACCTTTCATTTTTCTCGTGGACAAAGAGTAACTGCCTCTTGATTGTGCTTCTCCATCTTGCAATCTGTGCTGTTTATTTATCTGTCGACATAGCTTCTAACTTTTCACTCTATACTCTAATTTGTAACTGCCAGGGCTGGAAGCCTATGAACTATATTCCCAGCTTCTCTTGATGCAAGTTTCTGGCCAATGAGAGGCACTGGAGGCCGGAAGTCTGGATCATGGGAGAAAGCATGTCCCCTTCTCCAGCTCTGGGAGCAGCTGGCAGCTGAGAGTGACTACAATCTGCAGATTGGTGGTGGGTGTCACAATAGTGGTGGAGCTGTTGATGTTTAGGCTCCGAAGCAGCAGCCAGAGGGTGAATCCTGGTTTCTGGATAAGAGGCAATCATGCTCATGAGCTCTCATAGCTCCACTTTCCATTTCATTCTCCAGTCCTATAGGTGGTTAGTGGCCTCCTGTAGCTGCTGCTCTCTGGGTGTTATGGAATGAATGTTTGTGTCCTTCCAGATTTTTATGTCAAAGCTCTACCCACCAATGCAACTGTATTTGGAGACAGGGCCTTTAAAGGTAATTAAAGTTAAATGAGGCCGGATGTGGTGGCTCAAGCCTGTAATTCTAGCACTTTATGAGGCCCAGGCGGAAGGATCACCTGAGGTAAGGGGTTTGACACCAGCCTGGCCAACACGGTGAAACCCCGTTTCTACTAAAAATACAAAAATTAGCCAGGCATGGTGGTGCATGCCTGTAATCCCAGCTACTCGGGAGGCTGAGGCAGGAGAATCGCTTGAACTCAGGAGGTGGAGGTTGCAGTGAGCCAAGATCATGCCACTGCACTGCAGCCTGGGCGACAGAGTGAGACTCTGTCTCAAAAAAAAAAAAAAAAAAAAAAAAAAAAAAATTAAATGAGGTCTAAGGATGGAGCCCAATCCAGTAGTTTGTTAATGTCTTTTCAAAAAAGCCTTTTTTTTTTTTTTTTGGCGTGAGGTTGTAATCACTGTATGCCTGGGGTGGGAAGGCTGACTGACAAGGCAGCTTCCTCCACAGACTTCCAGCAACAGTGCTGCCCTGGCTGCGCTCCTCTCCCCCAGGCCTCCAGGCCACCAGCTTGCAGCCTGTGCTCCTCTGGGGTTCAGGAGGGATCCCCCGCTCCCTCACTCCCAGCCTTGCCCTGACAGTGATCTGAGTTACGGATATTGGTTTTTTCCTCCATCCTCACCTGTCCATTTGCCCTCCAGCTCGCAGAATCATTTTCTCAAAATTTTCAACTGCTAATGACCCTGTCACCAGGCCACCCGGCAGGGAAGCCCACTTGTCCCTTACCAATAGGCCCATGGCATTTTGGAGGCTTTCCTGGTCTCCTGAGACAAGACAGCTGCCCGACTTGTAGCCAGGACTGTGCCTGTAGCCCACCTGCTGTGAGCTCACGCCTGCAGGCACTGAGTTTTACCAGCAAGATCTAAGTTAGTTCTCTACCAACACCCTAAGGCAGGTACTACTACTTTCTCTTAGAACTGGGGAGAGTGAGATGCAGACAGCCCCTCCCCCGGCTCTAGGCGGAGCACAAGACTCGCTGCAGGCTCGTGAACTGTGCCACCTGCCCTCCTGAGGCCATGTTCTTCTCACAGGAGGTTGCCCTGTGGCCTCACCTGGGCCGGATGGGAATTGCAAACTTGAAACCACTACCGCTTTTCCCTGTTTTTATTTTAAAAAGGATATTAAAAGAACATATCTTTTAAAAATTAAAGTGAATTGAAGTTCATTTTCATTTTATCCTGAGAACTTCACAGTAGCTCTTGAAATACATGACAATGACTTTCAATGAGTTTTGTTTGGAGACGATCTCAGTAGCTCTGAGGACATGCATAGCTGTTTTGGAGTCTCACAAAACCCGGCTGGAAATCTCTGGCTCCAAGTGGTGGAAGATAATTCTCTATTTCTACCTGAGGCTTTCCTTAGGCTGCTGGTCAGGAATGGAGAAGAGACCCCGGGCAAGGGGTGAGAAGTGGGGGTGGGAGGGGCTTGCCCCTTCCTCTGGATGACAGAGCTCGTTTCTACAGGGAATTTCAATGGTGTTTCCAACCCCAGGTCTCAATCCAGAAGGAGGAATCTAAACAAACTCACCTGCCAGTGGTTCCCCCCATAGTGACAATTTGAGGCCAGATTCACTGAAGTTTTCACAGCTGAGTCTAGGTAAAGTTGTGGGGGTTTTTGTTGTTGTTGTTTTGTTTTGTTTTTTGAGACAGGGTCTCAGTCTGTCGCCCAGGCTGGAGTGCAGCGGCGTGATCTCGGCTCACTGCAGCCTCCACCTCCTGGGTTCAGGTGATTCTCCTGCCTCAGCCACCCAAGTGGTGTGAGCCACCATGGCCAGCTAATTTTTGTATTTTTAGTAGAGACAGGATTTTACCATGTTGCCCAGGCTGGCCTTGAACTCCTGAGCACAAGAAATCCGTCCACCTCAGCCTCCCAAAATGCTGGGATTACAGGCGTGAGCCACCGTGCCCAGCCAAAGCTGTGGTTTTAAGCAGAATGTTCCAAAGTCCAGTGGTTATGACCAAATGTCACACAGAGACAGAAGCCTCCCACACAGCCCCAACTCCCAGCAGCCACGGTGTTCCAGGTCCTCCAAAGTCAACTTCTCCTCCAGGAGGCCACTAAACTCCCCGGCCATGGGGCTGAGGCCGCACAGCCCTGTGTGATTCATCTGCCATCGGGGCCCTTCGTCCTCTTCTGAGCTTCACAGTTAGCCCAGGGAAGAAAACAGGCGTGTCTTCCACAAACCCTGAAGGGAATGGAAAGTGCCAACAGTGAGAAGGACTTAGACGTAAAGGATATACACAGTCACCGCATTTCCACAACCCTCTGGGCACATGAGTACACATGTGTGCACACACAGATGGGGGCGAAGGGTGGGGTGCAGGCCCCAGCTGTTCACACCTAACCAAGTGCATGTGAGGCAGCAACACTTAAAGGCCACTTGCTTCCCGCAGCATCTGAATGGAGCAGGAGCCTGCCTGGGGCATCTCCACGCAGCCTGGCTCAGCACCCAGGACTGAATGCATCCCTCAGCCTTTACATTTTTTAGTGCTATTCACTGAGTGAGAGAGAGACAGAGAAACAGTGATAGAGACAGGGAAGGACAGAGACAAAGAGAGCAATGGGTGAAGAAAAAGCAAGCAAGCAGGGATGTCGGACATTTCACACGACGCAGTCACCAGGGAGGCAAGAACACTCACAGAACAGTTTGAGCCAAAGAGTCACTCGGGGACAGGAACAGCAATTACTTCAATATTTAAAGCAGACACCCTGTGAGCGGCTGTGGAGGCGGCTCTTTGTTAATATTTAACACGAGCTGGGCAGTCGCCGAGAAAACAACTGTTTATGGGAGAGATTAACCAATATTCACCACTGCTCAAAGCTGTGGGGAGGCTTCAGGGGACAGGCAGCTGCCGGTATTTCTAGATTACAGCAGCTCAAGGCCACAGGGCTGGGGAGGCTCATGGTGTCCCCAGGGTGCATGAAAACTGTAAACAGGCAGTTCGGGGTCACCTACCCTGCTGCAGAACCACGGTTTGCAGGAAACCCAGCCCTGCAGCTGGGCCTGGGTGGTGGCTGCTGGCCGGCCGGCCAGCACCTCGCTGGGCAGCTGCGTCTCATAGCCCCAGGCTGGGCTGTCCTTCAGGCCCATGCACAGTCCCAAGCAGACTCCTTGTATACTCCCTGCGTGAAGTCGGGGGCAGGTGCTTGAAAGTAGAGGGGCTCCTACTGATGGAAAGTGTCACCAGCCTGCTTGCGAATCCTCCAGCTCACACCTGGGCTTGTAGGGACACCAGCGAGGCCACCTCGCAGAGATGACAAGCTGCCTATTTTCAGGGGCTGTGAGATGTGAGTGTTGTTCATGACAGCTTTCTCCTCTGTGTGCCAAACCTTTAAGAGCCTGGCCATTTTCACCCAGCCCCATAGCCTGGATGAATCAGGCCTCACTCCCCTGTACTTACTTCCAAACATTCAATCACTCCCAACACCCTCCACCCAGGCCTCATAGAACTACATACAGATCATGCTTGGGCCCAACTGGATGTGGAATCCCAGCTCAGGACCAAGCAATGCTGCTGTCCTTAATTCTGATGCTCTCTCCACAATGCCCTAGACCCGTGACCCTGGGCACTTCCTGGCATACCACTGCCCACTCTGTCCACACCACAGCTGACTTTGACTCTCTAATGGCTCTTCAAACAGTTCTTTGCACGCCTGGCCATTTATTATAAAGGAAGAAGTGCTGAACAGCACGTGCTGCTCTGAGGAATCTGTACAAGAACTGGGGCTCTGCATATGAATCTTTGCTAAAATGGATTTAGTTTATTAGAGCCAATGTTTGGGTATTTAGGTTTCACAGCATAAATATATTTTTCTCTACTCTGAGACCAATGGCACAAGGCTGTCTAAGGCATTAGAAGAACAGTCCTAAATCTTTCTGTGCTCACAGTATAATTCTGAATACTAGAAATCTAGAGGAATGCTTGAAGAGGTTTGAAAAAAAATTAAACAACATTAAAGCAGTCAGCAATGATTTTCATCTCAGCAAAACAGGGGCCCCCAGGGTCCAGAAACATCTGTGGCCATTGAGCAGTCACTTGGTCATTCTTGTGGATGCTTTTTTTGAGATGGAGTCTTGCTCTGCCACCCAGGCTGGAGTGCAGTGGCGTGATCTCGGCTCACTGCAACCCCTGCCTCCCACGTTCAAGTGACTCCCACTTCAGCCTCCCAAGTAGCTGGGATTATAGGCATTAGCCACCACGCTTGGCTACTTTTTGTGTTTTTAGTAGAGATGGGGTTTCACTATGTTGACCAGGCTGGTCACGAACTTTTGACTTCAAGTAATCCACTGCCTCTGCCTCCCGAAGTGTTGGGATTACAGGCGTGAGTCACCACACCTGGCCTTGTGGATGCTTTTTATTTTGTGGTTGTCCAGCATCAGGACAGTCTTTTAACATTTGAGAAGTGAACTGTCTTGGTGGCAGGCAAAACCCTGCTTCCTTCTACAGAAGCCTAAAAGGCCAGGAATGTGCATTTCCTGACATCTGGGTGAGGGGAGCAGGGCTCTGCAGTCACATGCGCAGGAAGCACGGAGACTTCAGAGTCCATCCCTCCATTCCCAAGTGGCCAGAGCAGTGCCTTAGTGTCCTGTGTGCAAGAAGTGGCTAGCACGTGCTCAGCACCAACAGTGTCCTAACCACATGTCCTGGGGCTATAGCTGTGGTCACTCGGCACCTACAGGTCCCTGACCCCTCCCCACAGTGATTCAGCAGGCAGTTGTCTGTGAGCCACTTGATACCCTTTTGCAATATTCCCCCCTTCTGATGATAAACCAGAAGGGCTTTGCAGGCGGGACGCCTGGTGCGCACAGTCGGGGTCTGCCCTGTGCTGCTGCTTGAGGACTGTCTCCTGTCCTGACAGTGCTCTTCAAAGCTGCTGCGGGCCTGCTTGATGTAATGCTCACTTCTGACCTCTTTGCCCATGCAAGGCACACCCTGCCCTGCCCTGCCTTCCACCCCCTTCCTCCTTGGCATTCTGATGGACTCAGTGATCCCCAAAATTGCACACATCAATTAAACCAGCAGCATACTCATGGAGGGTGGGTGGCGCCCGGAGTGCTGCTGTGTGCCAGATGTCAATCACCGTGGGCTGGAATGCCGATTACAAGCCTGGAAGGGGTGTAGCAAACTCAGGGTTTAGCCACAGTATACAAACAGCTTTTCCACCTTTCCTTTCCTGAAGGCCACAGCAGGGCCTGCTCTGCTCCCTGAGGCAGCAGTCGTCATGCTTAGGCAAGTGACTAGGCTCACTCGCAGTCACTGCAGGGCCACTGTGTCCCCAGCTGAGCCTCGTACCACAGAGAATTGGTCAGAGAAGAAGGCAGCTTAGAGAGGGTCAGGTTGGCCTGCAAGCTTGAGCCCCTGCACTGGTGGAGATTAAGTCCTCGTTACCTGGTGGTATTGGGGCTTAAAATTAAAACCGAGTTCAGTTACTGAAAAATAGAGAAAGGGCCACTTTTACGCTCCTGAGGTCGGAAATGAGGTTTACCACCCGGAGATCTGAAGGATCATCCACTGGGCTTCCCCAAAGGGGCATTGTGCCATTTCTCCTGGCTAAGAGAGGTCTCCCCCTTCTCAGTTCCCATCATTATTCTCACTCAACAGAACCTCTCTGAGCACCTACTGTATGCATGAGCCCAGCATGGGTGGGCCACGGGCCAGCCAGGATGGGACAAGTGTCTAGGGCAGCTGGGATTTGGACTCTACTCTGCCAGGCCACACAGGGGAAGGGGAAGCCCAGATAGCTGTCAGGGTATTTGTGGGAGCCGGGGGTTTGGAAGGGCTGTTGGGTGTGCTGGGGCACCGGCTAGGCTGTGGGATGGTGACTCTCCTGCAGCCTTGGGAGGCTACCCTGGGATCACCCGTCACCCCACTGCCTGCTGCTCATTCCTGATGCTGCACTCTGGCCTTGGGCAGGGAGCACTGTCTGCCACGTGCTGTGGTCCATGGCCCCTTCGCCTGTGTAGTTTTCTTTTGTGCCCATCCCCCTCAGCGTTCTAGTATTTTAATGTGTGTCCTTCTATTTGCTTGTGTCCCAGTATAAGACACTATTCTATTTTTGTTTTTAAAATTATTTCTTTACTACATTGAAACTTCTTAATTTTATTTTTATTGTGGCAAAATATATGTCACATAAAATTTACCATTTTAAATATTTTTATACGTACAGTTCAGTGGCATTAAGTATATTCACACTGTTGTACAACCATCACCACTATCCACCTCCAGAACTTTTTCATCTTCTCAGTCCGAAACTGTTGCCATTAAACACTAACTCCTCATCCCACCTCCACTCAACTCCTAGAAGCCACCATTCTTTTTTTCTTTTTTCTTTCTTTTTTTTTGAGACGGAATTTCGCTCTTGTTGCCCAGGCTGGAGCGCAATGGCATGGTCTCAGCTCACTGCAACCTCCACCTCCCAGCTTCAAGCAATTCTCTTGCCTCAGCCTCCCAAGTAGCTGGCATTACAGGCACCCGCAACCACACCCAGCTAATTTTTGTATTCTTTTTAGTAGAAATGGGGTTTCACCATATTGGTCAGGCTGGTCTCGAACTCCTGACCTCAGGTGATCCCCCTGCCTTGGCCTCCCCAAGTGCTGGGATTACAGGCGTGAGCCACCTTGCCCAGCCCCCACCATTCTACTTTCTGTCCCAATAATTTTGACAACTCCAGGCACCTCACATACATGGAATCACGGAGTATTTGTCCTTTTGTGCCTGGCTTATTTCACTCAGCATAAGGTCCTCAAGGTCTGTTCATGTTGCAGCACCTGTCAGAATCTCCTTCCTTTTCAAGGCTGAATCATATTCCCTTGCCTGCATAGACCACGTTTTGCTTATCCACTTATTCCTTGTCACTCAGTACTGTTTTGTACTCTTGACTTACATAAGGACTATTTCACTCTTGGCCTTGATGGGTTTCTATGTTCACTCAGCGCCAGAACCGCATAGTAGGTTCCTGTGTCTCTGTGCACATCTAGGTCATTGCTTCTAATGGGAGCCTGGCATCCCGGGTGCCCTCCGTGCCTGACTTACCCTCTTACCCACAACACCGGCCCCCAGCCTGGGACGTTCCTGCTGCAAGCCTCAGTGTGCAGGTCTCGTTTATCATTATTTGTATTTCCGCGTTTTATGTTTCCAACCCTTCGTGTTTCCATTTGGCTCTTTTATGGTTCCTCTGTCTGCTTTCTATTATTAATACTGCCCCTTAGCTGAGAATACTTATTACACTTAGTTTAGATTCCGATCCGCCTGGTGCTCCTGCTCCACAGGTGACTGCGGCTCTGTGAGAGAGAAATGCTCTGGGGCCTGCATTTGCCTTGGTCTTAAATGCATGTCCTCCTGGGGGCATCTGCAGTCCTGTTTGGGGACAGGTAATGGGGAAGGTGCTGAAGCTCAGGCCCAGGTGTCTGTGGCCCCCCTGAAGGGGGTTATGAGATGGGGGATGAGCCCTGAGACCATGAGGTTGCTTCTGTTGCCAGAACTTTCCCTAACTCACAGTTGCAGGTGGTCCTGAGAAGAGGTGGGTTTTCCAGGTTGCAGCCCACCTGCTTTGGGGAGCAGAGGGGAGCAGCCAGGAGAGGTGCCCGAGGAAGGCTGATGTGAATGTACCCAGCCTCCACCCATGCAAGCCTGGGACTGGACCCTCACCAACACAAGGCGGCTGGGCTGGGAATGCTGCTGTCCTAGAGGAACAGAATAAAGTGGGGTGGACACAGGAGCAGGACTTCCAAGCTCTCCCCACCACTGCTCCCTGCCCTGGCCCTGGGGCTGCTCCCACCCACACCCCTCAGGGGTCCCAGTGGCCCCAGGCTTCCCTGGGGCTCTGTGGTTTCATGCTCCCTCTCCCCAATGTGTCTCCAGGGTCAAGCTGGGCAGGGGTGCAGCTCATGCTTTCACTGAAGCCTGTGGCTCTTCCAGTACCTCCACCAAGTCTGACCTGATTCTAAGCCCATGGTGGACGCTGATGGGATCCCTGTGGATCACCTGTACTTTCTGTTCATCCAAATGTTGGTGGAAGGAAGGAAAGAAGGAAGGAAGCAAGGACTCCCCGTTGAGCCCACCTTTAGCACTCCTGGGAGGGCCTTCCATACACTGGGCCTCTTCATCCCCTCATTCCTGGCTCTGTCCTCTTCTGAAAACTTATTTCCTCCATCAGTTCCCACCTACCTGGCAGGCAAAGGACGGCCAGACCTGGGTAAAGTCACCTAACGGGAGTCTGCTTAAACGGACAGCAACTTTCACAGTCAATAGTGAAACAAAACAAAGGGTTAGACTGGAACCTATGTAAACAATGAAGCACATTTGTGAAAATTTATATATTATATAATGTATAAATATATTGTGAAAAATTGTATTTAAATAAATTACTTGATATGCAACTCTGAGCCAATTCTTAAAATGAAAGATGAAAGAAAGCTATTGTTAATTAGTTTTTTTGGCATAATTTTATAGGCTCGTACAAAATTAATAGCAAATACTTAATACCACTTACTATGTGCTAGATGCCATAGATGTGTATCTACACTCATCTAATGCTCACAGCACTCACCGAGACAAATCCCATTTCTATCTCCATTTCACAGATGAGAAAGCTGAAGCACAGAGAGCTTCCATGCCTTGCCAGGTCACACAGCCAGTGTTAGGAGGGCTGGGGTCTGAGCACTTACCCCCCTGGGCTCTGCTGTGTCCTTTAAGTTTCTGACTTCGGCATCCGATCAGGAATAGGGTCATCTCGCAAAGCCCTAAAGGCTTCGTGGGTTTTCCCCAGGCCCTCTCTGAACACTGTGTCTTGGAAGCTGTTCCCTTTGGAAGTGCTCATTGGGCCAGGCACCATCTTTGTCACTTCTCTCCTCTTTGGCTGTAACTGACCTGCCTCCTGGATTTGCTTTTCGTGTGTGATCCCGGCAACTCTGCCCACTCTGCACTTTGCTTTTCAATGGATTCACCCAGGTTACACTGTGTTCTTCCATGCATGAGATCCAAGAGTCGTCTACTATAGATTGACTCTGACGCTGAGTGATGGGCAGGGCGAGAGCCTAGAGATGCTGGAGTGGGACTGACTTTGTAGGTCGTTTACTTCCTCACTGAGCCGGCTTTGAGTCCGTTCTGATCGGGGCCCCACAGAGGCAGCCACAGCCCCCTGTTTCCATGGAGAGGACATTCTGTTACATTGAACAGAGGGACACACACACACACACACACACACAGATAAGAAGGGAAACAAAGCAGGTAAAGAGTATAGGAAGTGTCCAGGGTGGGCTGAGGGGTTGCAATTTAAATAGTTGGGCCAGAGAAAACATCTCCAAGATGGAGAAATCCGAGTAAACATTGAAGAAATCCAGGAAGGGGGACCCCGAGGGAACAGCCGGCCCTGGAATTGGGGTGAGGGGAGGAAGAGCTGAAACTGGAAGCAGAGAAGCGGAAGGCGAGGGCACTGGGGTGACAGGGCCGGATCCACAGCCTTGCCACAGCATCAACACTTTGGCTTTGTCTCTCATGGGACAGGGAGTTGGTGGATGGTAGGGCCTTCAAACAGCAAAGGGACATGTGGCTTGTACGTGAAAGGGCCACCCTTTCCACGTGTTGAGGCCAGACTGCAGGGGCACGTGTGCATGCAGGGAGGTGAGGCCAGGCCACTTGCAATGTTCCAGGCAGGAGGTGGTGACCACAGGGACCAGGGTGGTGGCAGTCATGGGGGCAACAGTGGTCCCATGGAGGGCGTACTTCCATGTCCTAGAGTAATGGTGTGGAAGGAGGGCAGCCAAGAGGACTCAAATGCATGGCCCGTGCAACGGAACTGCCATTCTCTGGGGCAGGCGAGACAAGGTGGAGCAGGGGCCGGAGACCCGAGAGGCCCAGGCGTGCAGGAGAGGCCAGTGGGAGACACGTGTGGGGTTGTTTGCACAGATGGTATTTCAGGCCAGGAGAACTCTGGGCTTGTGGGTAGAGGGAGTGTTGATGATATGGGAAGTGGCTCCCATGGAGTCCCCGGTGCTCAATGGGGAGAGGAGGAGGGAGAGACCAGCAGCCAGTGGAGCCCAAGGCAGGCAGAGACAAGGATGAGGACCAGACCGGTGCTGGGTGGAGCAGCCTGGAGGCGAGTGCTGGCCTTGCCAGAGCCGCTGGGAGGTGTGCAGGGGGTGAAAGCCAGGCTGCTTTTTACAGAGGAAGGAAGAAGAGGACTCGGAGACAGCAGGATAGACAGCCTATCAAGGAATTTTCCGGAAAGAGAAAGAGAGAGATAGGGCAGTAACTGGGGTAGGGGTGGAGGGTTGGTAGGGAGTGACTCAAGGGAGGATTTCTTGTTTGATGTTTGTCTTTTAAGACATGAAAAAAGAGAAAATAACCATGTGTTTCTAGCCGATGGCCATGGCCCAGGGGGAAGGTTAGGAATTGCTGGGCCTGCGGAGGGCTGTCCTCCAGAAGCAGGATCTGGGACCAGGAGGAGGCACTGGTCTTGGGGGACAGCAGGGGCGGAGGTGGACGGCGCAACCCAGACACAGAGGGAAGGGCAGAGCCTTGGGGTCCACAGGCAACAGTGGGGGTATGGGGACTTTTCCCATGGCCTCTGTTTTCCCAGGGCAGAAGGGGCAGGCTCATCAGTAGAGAGAGAGGAGGAGGCAGGAGGGGACCCGCTCCGAACCCCAAACAGCTTGCTCGCTCTGTGGGGTATGTTGTGACTGCCATGCTCTCTTTCCACAAGAAGGTGTCCCAAGTGGACCCTAGACCAGGCATGGTGGGTGGCTGGAGAAGGGGTAACCTGGAGTCCACAGCCTCCCCTGCCACTGGGAGGTCCCGCGGAGCAGCCTCCTGCTAGGCGGGTCCAAGGCCAGTACAGAGCTGTGGGAGCAGTGTGGGGACAACCGGGGAAGGTGGTGGAGAAAGAACCCCAGTCGGGTGGTGGGTGGTCCTCAGCTCACCACTATCCTGGGGCCAGTGATTTGGCCACCAGGCCCCAGCTTCATTGTCTGAGTCTTTCTGGCAGGGCAGTAGTAAGGAGTTCCATGAGCTAACAGGAGTGGAATGCCTGTCATTTCTCATCTCCCTGACGTGAATCAGTTTCTCCAAGTCCCTCACCTAACAGAGCAGAAATGGTGACTCGAAGTCACACCCGGGGCTCTTAATCTTGCATGTCTGTCCCCGCCCCATCTGCTGCTGCCTACATGGAACCCTCCTAGAGCCGTGCCGTAATGGGACATAAGGCCCAGGGAGCCTCGCAAGCAGATCTTTCCTGTGTGGAGCCAAGGATGCAGCAGCAGATGTGCTTATGGCAAGGTGTCCCTCCTGGGAGGCAGCTCTTCAGGGTTTGGCAGAGGAGAGGAGTGCAGTGATCACCCAGCACTGGCCTAAGTTATGCAGGCACCCAGGAGCGATAATGGTTCCATGGGCAGGCAGAGGCCCAGAAGCGCTTGGCAAGCTAGCTGGTCCCATCTCTGGATCCCAAGACATTCCCTTCTGCTGTTATTCCCAGCTGAGGAAGGCCACCGGGATCAGTCAATCACTTGTGTTCCTAAAAGGTGCTGTCTGCAGATGCCCTTCTGACAAATCTGCAGGGCCCACAGTGAAACTCTGCAGGCTTGCCTTCTGCTTCTGGGGATGGCACTTTCATCCTATCCTGGAGTTACTGCCCGGGCTTCCCTCTCATGCTGGCCCCACCTGTGTCCCAAGCACGACACTCCTTACACGGCCCTCTCCCTTGCCATCCCATGGCTGGATGATCAGGAGGGAGCTTCTGAGGGCTGCCTTTCCATGCCATTTAATAGGGAAGGGGCTTTCTCTCCAATTTTTCTTGCTTCCCATTTAGCATGTTCTTTCCATTTACACAATGTGTTCTCCGATCTTGGATAGCTTCTGTTCTTATTTAAACTTTTTAAAAAGTGATTCAAACTCAACATACAAATGAGGAATGCAGCTGAAACTGGGAGACGTGAGGAGAAGCTTTTTTTTTTTTTCCAAGTCAGTGCAAATATTTTTGGAATTTAATTTTCCTTAGAAAAAAACGCCTTGCAGACAGAGCGTCTGCATCCTGTGTTTGAGCACCAGTGGCCTCTGGTGTCTTTATTTGTAAACTCAACATGATGATATATGACCCCACAAACCCTGACTTCCCCCCTAGCAAAATTAGAACAGAGGCTCCTCTCTTCCTCCTGCCAGTCCTTCCCCTCTCCTTCCCCCTCTCTTCCTCATGCCTCTACCCTTTCCTCCCTTTCATCTTCTTGTTTGGTTGTAGGCAAATATGATGACACCCTTATAGGAAACACTTAGAACTAACAGACAAGGAGAGTCTATAAAGCAAGCCCGTGCCACTTAATTGCAAAGTACATTTCAGCCCAGGCATTCTGAAGGGACACAGACAGGTGAGAAATGCCATCCACTCAGAGAAAGCAGAGATACAGGAAAGCAGTGTGAAAGGCAGGCCACCATGCCACCACATATGTTCAGTCTCTGGGACACAGTCTTCCCACTGGAAAAATGGTTAAATAAATCTCCTTTCCAAGTTATTCAGGCCAACCCCAGGAGGATCAAGCCATATATATGCCTTGTGGAGGGCCCATCTTCCCTTGTGACTGGTGTTGTCTGGCCTGCAGCTGGCCCCATTACTGTCCCCAGGAAACCCAAGGTTGGGGGTGAAGGCAGCCAACTGTTTTCATGAGGTGGGTCATAGTGACAGTGCCCTTGGGCAGAGCCATGGTATATGATCATTTGATTTTCCCTCATGAATGTTGTAAAACCTTAAAGGCCCAATACCACAAGTTATTGGTTAAATAAACGATGATATTTCCATACGTATGTGAACCATACAGCTATTCAAAGTGAGTACTGGCATGGTTAACTATTAATAATGCATTTGGGAAAAACAGGCTAGAAAACTCATCTTTAGTGATAAAAGTCAGAGAGTGTGCAAGGGTGGGGAAGAGGGTGCGTATTGACTAGCAAGGGGCATAGGGAACCCTCCAGATGCCAGAAATGTTCTCTGTCTTGATGGGTAGGGGGATACAAAGGATTATAGACTTAATAAATCATTGGGCTGTAAACTTGAGATTCGAGCCCTGCATTGTGTGAATGTTATACCTCAATAAAAGAAAAGCTGTATGCGTAGCATGACAATATTATGAAACTTTAACATGGCAGATTGTATTTCCCCAAAATGGCCATAGCAGTATTTCTGGTCCTGAACGCATTTCCAGAACTCTGCCACTCTCTGTCCGAAGGTGGAGTGTCTCTTCCCTCCCTTGAGCCTGGCAGGTCTTTGCATCTTTCAGCTAATATGAGGTGGTAAAAGAGATGCCCATTACTCCTGAAGTTAGGTCGGAAAAGCTGTTTTTGCCTGGCTCTCTCTATCTCTTGGGACACTTGCCCTCAGAACCCAATCACCATGTTGTGAGGAAGCCCTGGCCGCTTGAAGAGGCCAACAGCAGCAACTGGCCACCAACTCGCACCACTGACCTGAACGAGGCTTCAGATGATACTGAGCCTCCAAGTGTCTCTCCTGAGACCCTAGACATTACTGGGCAGAGAAGAACCATCCGCATTATGCACATCCAAATTCCTCTCATGGATAATAAACGGTTGCTTTATGCCACTCTGTCTTGGAGGTAATTTGTTACACAGCTATTGTAACTGGAAGCGTGTGTGCACATGTGCATGCATGCTTTTGCCTACACACAGGAAGATTTCTGAATATCTGGACAGAGGAATTGGAGTTGCTATTCATTTATTTTCTCCTATTCTCTAATGTTTCTCCAATAAGCTGGTACTATTCGTGTAATAAAAATAAAACTTAAACAACGTGAATAAATTTCTCAAATGGAAACAGGACCGCAGCGGTGATTCAAGCATACTGTGCCGGGTGAGCCTGTGCTCTGCTGCCCTCCAGGCGCTGGGGCGAGTCCATGGAAGTGTTGAGAAGGACGGAGTGAGCTCTGGCTGAGAGGACGCTGCTGCAACCCTGCTTCCCGCTGGAGTGGCTTCTGCATCTGTGTTTGTTGAACAGCAAGCAGGCTTTGTGGAGGGGATTCGGGTGCATGTGTCTGTGCCTGCAGAGGTGGAAGGGGGCCCCTGCTAGGCCAATAATGCATTCCTGGTGAAACTTTTTCTCTCCAAACAGATTCCAAAAATCAAATTAATTAAGGGGTAGCCTCGAACGCTACCTCTAAGAACAGTATTAAAATATCCACATAAATGCCCACATTTTGAGTTTTAGGAATGCAAATCACCAGGTGATGATTCAAAGAGACTTCAACACAAAATACAGTGTGTTCAACATGCCCCTGGCCATGAAATAATAACAGTCAGGTCCAGGGCCTGCCTTACAGTATCTGGAGAAGAAACGGGCCCTCACCACTGATTCCTGAAACCAGGGTGGTGTCTTGTACGGACCCTTTATTATCCCTGTCCCTGCCTCCCATTTCCTAAAGCTCCCTCTAGCATCCCACCATCTGCAGTGTTCAAAGGTCGAATAGCTGCTGAAAGCTTAAGAACCAAGGAAGCCTCTGCTTAGGATCCATGCTTTAGTAGGAAGAGAGGAACCTGAAGCCCCCTTGTCTTTCTATGCTCCGTTGCACTCCTCCATCATTTACCCAGGTTGGAATTTCCAAACAATCTGAACCAATCAAGGTGGATTTGCTTCTTGACCTGAGCACTTGGAATGAGGCATGGAGCCTGGGAGAATCACCATACTTTGGTTTCCGAGTACTTGGGTTCTTTTGTTTTTGTTTTGTAGAGATGAGGGTCTCACTATGTTTCCCAGGCTGGTCTTGAACTGTCCTGAAGTGATCCTCCTGCCTTGGCCTCCCCAAATGCTGGGATTAGACATGAGCCACCATGCCTAGACTATTTAAAAAGTGGGTGTCCACCCAGGGTTCCCAAGGTAGATTGCAGGGAATGATGTGTGGGTGCTGGGGACAGCCCATCAGCAAGTCCACCTCCAACCCGATGCTAGGAGTGCTGTTCACCAGAGGCCCCCAGAGGATAACAGTGCAGAGGGCCCAGGGTCATGGCTCTCCAAGTAGGAGGACGAGCGCTGCCACAGAGAAGGTCCAGAGCCAGCCCTGGGGATCTGGCCTGGGGACGGGTGGCATCACATTCCATTTGTTGGAGCTGGTCTGGGAGTGGAGCACAGGTCTCCAAGGATCAGGAACCCCACGGAGGAGCAGGGGAGCTGGAGCTTTCTGTATCAAAGGCCGGTGCAGGGGCTGAGAATGCAGGTATGAGCAGCCAAAGTCTAGGGAGGTGCCACTCCCTGGGCAGGAACTAGAAAGCCAGAGTGAACCCAAACTGGCCTGGGCTGCTGGGGGTGCCGGGGGCATGTGGAGGGGAGGAGGGGTCCAGGAACAGCTGCAGGATTCAGCTGAGGATACTTGTCCCCACACCCACCATGCACCTTGCATACCACGGAAGTCTGGTGCCTACAACAAGCAGAACTCCCAGGGCAGCCCAGGGTCTCTGTGGACAGACAGGAAGAGATCCAGGCTACTCTTTGGGGACGAAGAGGGCATGGCCCTTGGCATAGAGAGACCACCAGGACCCTGGGAGCCTGGAGGCTGGGAGCAGGGTCGGGGGTCTCTGAGATAAGACCATCCAGATGCTCCCAGGCCCTTCCTGAGGGGAGACCAGGTGAGGTTTTCCATGTCAGTGCAGTCACCTGTGGGCAGGGGTGTGACAGGGCCGCACATGGCCTCTGGGTAAGGTTTTGATGGACAGAATAAAGGAAAGAGCGCTTCCTTTGAGCTGTAGGGTGGAAATGGCATGGAGGCAGGAGAGCACGGGTCTTAACTGGGCCAGCGCATGGTAGGCTGAGGCCCACCGACCTAGGTTCATCTAAGCCTCCAGGCCTCCAGCGCTGTTTTCCCTGCGCTCTCAAGCTCCCTTCCATCCTAGTCTTCCTCCCAGGCCCCCTCGCTGTCCTGTCTGCCCCTCCTCCTGCCAGACACTAGGTCTTCACGAGAATCCCCAGGACCGCACTTTCCCCAGAATTGGGGGAACCCCAGCGGCCACCAAAGAGCCCCTATAGCCCACACTCCCAGGCTCCCAGGCTTACAGTGGGGGGCCCAGCTCTGCAGTTGTTAGCCCCTGGGTCCTGGCCATGTTCTCTGTCCCCACACACAGCTGAGGGACTTCATTTTGCTCTTTCTCCTGCCTGAGGCTGAAGGACTTCCCCTAACCCCCAACTCAACCCCAACACTGCTCTCCCAGTCTTCCCCTGCCGTCTCCAGCACCTAAAACCACCGTCCTCGGGTGGGGAGACCCACTTGGGCAGACTCTTGTTTGGTGGTTGCTGTCTGCAGCCATAAGGGAGGAGGGAACCCGGGAGCCTAGGCTGGGGGGATTCTAGGGGCTGTAGTCCTCACTGGCCTTGGGCATGTCCTGCCTGTTGTCCCTCAGGGTGTAATTTTCCCTGTAATGAGGACTGCCCCAGGGAATATCTATATCTGGAGTGTGTCTGGGAGTGGGTGGTATTCAGAGGGGGTGGCGCTGCTGTCAGTGTGGACTCCTCACACAGAATGCTGGAGGGACTCTGCCTACAGGAGTGGAGGGCATGGGGGCAATCCCCATCCTTTCTCCTTCCGCTTCCCTTGCTCTCCTGCCTTCAGTACGTTCCTTATCTTATCCTAGGAAGTCAAACACAAGCAATGGCTAACATCTATCAGACACATATGGTGTGCCAGGCCCTTTTCCTAACATTGACACACTCCCCACAAGGAGAACCTGCTACCCTAGTCCTTCTACAGCTGAGGAGGTGGAGGCACAGGCAGGGCGGGTGAGCTGCTCAGCCAGCAGGTGAGACAGGTGGGATCTGAGCCAGGCAGGCCGGCTGCAGAGCCCAGGCACCAAACCAAGACCCCAGACTGCCTGGGGCTTAGTGTGTGGCATTTCTTATTTTACTCTAAAAGAAAACATCGGGAGGTCATGGTAAACTGCCTTTTATTATATGGGGTTCTGAGCGGGCTCCTGTCTCCAAGGCCCTCAACAGCTGAGCCAATACAGTCCATGTTCCACAGCAATGGAGGATTACAACAATGACCCGGAACCCAGGCGTCCCAGGCTTCAGAAAAGCTAACGTTCACGTCCCTGGACTGATGAAAACAAGGAAGGCTTCACTTTAGAAAGCATTGTTCACAGCACTGCTTGCAGCCAGTAGGACTTCCCAAGGATGTCCTCAGTCAACACAGAACTGGCACTGCCCAAGAGTCCCCCTGCCCCATGCATGCAGGGGCTCACCAGTTCTGTCCCCACACCACATCCTCCAGCTCCGCTCATGCTCCCAATAGGAACAGGTGGCCCAGAGCCCTCCGCTGCCTGGCAAGATGGTTGGAGAGCTTTAATTCCCACCCCAGTCTCCTGGGTCTGATGCCCTCCAGTCCACCCCGCCTCCCACCCATCCGTGTGACCTCAGCCTGTGGCTCCTCACCTCCCTGCTGCTCACCACGCCATGGCCACTGTGACCAGAGGCCAGTCCCCCAGTGTCATGGACCTCCCTGCCCACAGAGACCGTCTGGACGGCCAGTTCTGAGCAGCCATATGTGTGGGTGGAAAGGAATCTGAAGGCAAAGCCAGTCTCCAAATAACAATATGGAAAAAATGTTAAAGAGACGAGCACTAACCTAGGATCGCTGCAAGCCTCATTCATTAAAATAAGGAGGAAGGAAAATTGGCATGGGAATAAGGAAAATTACAGGGTATTTCCTGCAAGGAATATGGGACATCCTTGGAAATTTCTTGAGGCATAATAAATTTACTGTTCCTTTTCTTAAAAAGAAAATATTGCTATGGCTCACCTGTCCCTCCTTCCCCTCCCAAAAACAGTTATTTATGGGTGTAAAATATTCCTTGTTTCAAGCAATGTAAGAGAAAAAATACTGCTGTGAGAAACTCCCCAAGCAGTGAAGAATTTGGCACACAGTCAGGATCTGAGGTTTGGCTATTTGCTTTTAGCTATTAATTGCTGTAGAAAGCCTTTGAAAAAAGCCCTGTATCTGGGAGTCTCCTGCTATAAAAGACCATTTAGAACCAGTGGGAAGCTGGTCTTTAAGTTCTTGTCGACAGAGACTCCAGTCTCCAAGCAGGAACTCCCAATTACAAATTTACTTGATAAAGATATAGGGGCTACCTGGGGGGTAATTAAATGTGAAAATCTCTCTTTGAACCTATCATTGTGGGATGCCCAAATTTGGCCGTAGAGCTGCTGCGTTTGTGACCACAAGGGAGCCCAAAGAGAATCGCTGTGGGATTGAGAAGAACAGAAAGGTTTCTTTCTCCCCCTCCTTCACTAAGAATGCTTTTTTTTTACTCTCTTATTGTAAAAATTATTAATTAAATGCCCAAACACAGCTACTTTGTCACAGGGAACTATTTAGAAGGCAAACACCGAAATTAAGCCCAGACACAAACTCATTCTCCTGCAGAAGATGCTACTGATGCACCTTCTGCGTGAGACTGTGAGGAAACCGGGTTTCTGAGACTGTATATGCCAGGCATGTTGCTTGGCATAGGATGTAGTCTGGGTTAAGACAATCCTCTTGTAAAAGCAGCACTCCTTTTGCCCACTGTGGTGATGGTCCTTGAGATGGAAAGAAGAATGGAAATGGGGATGCCTGTCCACTCTGAACCTGGTTCGTTTCTCTTCTCCGCAGGATTTGGGGTGTTGATTCTGTTTCTTCTCTTATCACTGCATTTATTAGAGTCCTTGACCCTCCAGAACCTGGCACCCACCTCGTGTGAGGAGCCAGCCTTTGTGGTCAGGATTGCAGCATCCCGAGCCCACCTTGAGACCCACAGGCTTAACTGTGAAGTGGCTCCCATCAGTAGGGGACCTGATGTTGGAGTCCTTAATAAGGAGTGAGCCCTGAAGTCTGGAGACATTGCAATTGCCCAGGTCACTGGGTGAACCTGTAACCAAGAGACTGCTGGCCAAAAACTCATCAACAGCTTGTGTTTTCCAATTTCCATCTCTCATATCCATAGGGCAATGTTTAATGCATAAGGTCCAAGTGAACGTTTGCACTAAAAAACATTCTGTTGAGTAAATACAAACAGTCACTAAACATATGAAGTAAAGCCCCACCTCACTAGGCACCAGGGAAAGGTAACAGTTAAAGCTTCTCCCATTCTGAAGCTAGCAAGTGGCAAAGATACAAAGATAAATTGTCTATGGCATAGACGGTGACACCCAGTGTTGGTGAGATGTGGAGAAACGGGTTCTCTTTCCCACAACTAAGAGCAAACATGGATGCCATGTTTCCGGAGGGCATCTTGGCACTGTTTTCAAAAGCATTAAAAATATGTGAACCAATGTGTACTTCCAACAATATTGGACTAGCTTATTTCAGATCACCCTCCTATCAAGAACAACTAGAAAAGCTGCAGACAAATACATAAATCACCTGCTTGAAATCGTGGGAAAAGCCCCAGGGCAGTGAACATGCGAATGGTCCAGGTCCTGGAGAGAAGAGAAACACAGGAGGATTAGCTGGAAGTTTGGTGCCTATTTCTCTCTCAAGGCAGTTGCTGGTTCTCTCTCAGCTGCAGCTGAGAGGTTGAGAAGCTGAGCAGCAAGCAGTGATGGAGGGGCTGAAAAAGCAGGTGGAACTACTGACAATCTCATAAAACAAGGGAACAAAAATTGGCATAGAGGGTATGCAAAGGAGGAGTCAAAGGTAGATACCCCAGGCCTTCATTTCAGAGGCCCAAAGAGCTACCTAGAGTGACCAACCACCCTGGTTTGTCTGTGACTGTCCTGGTTTTAGCACTGAAGGTCCCCTGTCTCAGGAATCCCCTCAGTCCAAGGCAATCCAGGGTTCTTGGTAACTGCTGTGGTTTGAGTGTCCCCTCCAAAACTCATGCTGGAATTGAACTGCCATTGTGAGGGCATTAGGAGGTGGGGTCAGATGGGACATTTAAGAGCTGATTTGGTCATGGGTCTCCACCCTTATGAGGAGGAGTTAATTAATGGACTATGGATTAATGGACTATGTTATTATTGGTTATGTTATTATGGGTTAGTTATTTTGAGAGTGGGTCTGTTATAAAAGCCAATTTGGCTCTCTGTTGTGCACCCCACTTACCCTGTGTACCCCACTTATCCTGTGATGCCTTCTGTCATGGTACAAGACAGAAAAAAAGGTCCTCAGCAGATGCAGCCTTTTGACCTTAGAATTTCCAGCCTCTAGAACTATAAGAAATAAATTTATTTTTATTATAAATTACCCATTCTATGTTTTTGATTATAGCAACAGGGAACAGATGAAGATGGTCACCCTAAATATACCCTGGGGACTAATGCTGACACCCAGGTTCAAATCCTCTCAGGCCCGAATTAAGTTAGGTGATCTGCCCTTCCTTGATTATGACCAGAAGTAAAAGTAAATATTCTCTACGGAAAGATACCATCCAGGGTCTTGAGTCTTTTCTGCAAATTTTATACACTATAGCTAACATTCCATCAAAACTAACCAGGTATGAAAAATGATAAGATTGGAGCAAGAGGGAAAAAATAAACAATAGAAAAAATCCTCTGGAGATTCTGATGTTGGTGTTATCAGGCTTTTAAAAACTAAAATAACTGAGATTAGTACATTCCATAAGTTAAGTATTTTCAGTAGCATCCTGGAAGCAATAAATGGAAATTTTAGAACTTAAAAATATGATACTAAACTTGAGGGAATAGTTAAGTTTAACTACAGATTAGACATAGCTGAAGAAAATAAGTAATTGTGAAAACAGTTAGAAAAATATATCTAGACTGAAGCACAAAGAGAAAAAAAATGAAAAATACAGAAAAGAATTTAAGAGAAAATATGTAATTAGAGTCCAAGAAGGAGAGAGGAGAGAAAATAAAAGTAATATTTGAAGAGACAATAGCTGAGAGATGACAAAAATGATGAAAAACAGAAATGTACAGATTTCAGAAGAACTGTAAAGCACAAACAGTACAAATTTTAAAAACCACACCTAGACGCATAACAGTAAAACTCCTGGAAACCAAAAAGAAAACTCCAAAAGCAGTCATAGAAAAAAAAGCCATATTTCCTTTGAAGAAAACAATGAAAGCTAATGGACAATGGAACCATATGTTCAAAGCACTGAAAGTAAATTGCTTCCAACATATAATTATATACACAGCAAGAATATCCTTCAAAAGTGGGGGTGATGTGAAGACATTTTCAGACAAGTGAAAACTAGAAGAATTATTCACCAGAGCACCTGCACTAAAGAAACTAGCGAAAGAGTTCCTTAGGCAGAAGGAAAATGATCCTAGATGAAGGCACAGTGATGCAGGGAAGAAAGAAGAGAAATACAAAGATTTAATATGCAGGTTAATCTATATCAAGACCGATTATACAAAACCACAATAATAATGTTTTGGGAATACTATATGGCATTTTGTAATGATGAAAGACCAATTCACCAGGAAGACAGTCATTCTAAATTAGCCTCAAAATTGTGAAGAAAAAAATTGACAAAACTAAAATGAAAAATAGACAAATCCACCATTATCCTGGGAGATTTTTAACACAACTCTCTAACTGAAAAAACAAGTAGACAAAAAAAAGTCAGCAAGGATACAGAAAATTCAAACAACACATTGAACAAACTTGACTTAATAGATATCTGCAGAACTCTACACCCACAAATTGCAGAACGTGCCTTCTTTTTAATTGCACATGGAACATTGGCCAAATTTGACCATATTCTGGGAAATGATACAAACCTCAATACATTTCTAATGACTGAAATCATGCAGACTATGTTCTTCCACCACATTAAAATTAAGCCAGCAATCAAAACTAGGAATCTCCAAATGTTTTTAACTTAAGTTATATGTTGCTAAATAACCCCTGGGTCAAAAAGAAACTCAAATAAAATTTCAAAAATATTTTGAACTGAATGATGAATATGTGATATAAAACCTTGAGATGAAACCAAGCTATACTGAAATGGATATGTGAGAGAAGTAAAGAGGCTAAAATTCAATGAGCCAGGATAAATACGAAATGATTCCACTTATATGATGTACTTAGATTGGTCAAATTAATAGAGATGGAAAGTAGAATGGTGATTGTCGGGGGCTGGTGGGGGCAAAGGAGTTAGTATTTCATGGGTACAGAGTTTCAGTTTTGCAAGATAAAGAGTTCTGGAGATGGATGGTAGTGATGGCTGCATAACACTATGAATGTACTTACTGTTACTGAACCCTACACTTCAAAATGGTTAAGATGATACATTTTATGTGTATTTGACAATTAACATTTTTTAAATTAATGAGCTGAGCATCCATCTCAAGGAAATGGGAAAATAACAAATTAAACCTAAAGAAAATAAAAGGATAGGGGTAAAAAATATAATAGCAGAAATTAATGAAATAGAAAGCAAATGTGCAAATAGAGGTGTTAAATAAAGTTAAAGTTTCTTTTTGAAATGAGTAATACAGTTGGTAGTAAGTTGGGTTTCCCGGGCAGCAGATTCTGAGATGAAGAGCACAATGCTGAAAGGTTATGAGGGAGTATTCTTGGAATCCAAGGAAAGGGGAGAGAAGTGAAAAGAAAGGGAAGAAACCAGGATTGGGTAGAGGAAGAGGTTGAGCTGTAACACAGCCTCAAAGGATGCCTCGGCCAGCTACTCAGGGAGGACGGAAGCTGACATGACCCTCGAGAGTCATCCCAAGTCGGGGGTGGCCGGGGCAGACCTTTATATCCCACAGTGAGCAGTCATCCTGCAGGCTGCCCTGGAAAGGGCACATGACATTGGGCGTCGCCAGCATTTTCAGCAGCTGGGGCAATGAGCACCTCATTTCTGAAGGGGGATTCTGGTAGCTCTTCACCTTACGAGCAGGGGATGAAGAAAGAAGTCGCAGATTGCCAGCATCAGGAAAGCAATGGGGGACAGTGGAAGGTGTTACAAACCACTGAAAAGAAAGCAAGAGGATTTTGTGGACATATTCAGGCCTATCTGCTTGAAAATTTAGATGAAATGAACAAATCCTCTCACCCAAGCAACTTTTTAAAATGAACATGAGAATAGAAAATCTGAATAATTTTGTATCTATTAAATGTTATAATTAGAAAACCTTCCTATAAAGAAAACTCCAAGCCCAGATGACTTTAGTGCATTCTTCCAAATATTTAAGGTAGATATAATACTAATCTTATAAAAACTCTTCCAGAGAATAGAAAACAAGGAAACGCTGCCCCGCTTATCATGAGGCAAGCATAACTTTCATACCAAAATCTGAGAAGGTCATTACAAAAAAGTAAAATGGCAGGTCAATCATTCTCACAAACATAGGTGTAAATATCTGAAACAAAATATTAGTTAAGCAAACCCAAGATATACAAAAAGGTATTCCAGGAATATGAAGTTGGTTTAATGTTCAGAAACCAATGGAATTCAGCACATTAACAGAATAAAGAAGGAAGTCCTATAGTAATTATATTACTGGATGAAAAAAAGGGTTTGGTAAAATCCAACACCTGTTCATAATGGAAACCACAGAAGCTGTGAATGGAAGGGGATTCCTTAATCATGGAGGCATGAAAGGAAAATAAATCTCCCCAAAATCACTAAGCCAATGGCAAAAGTCAAGCTGGGAACTGCCTCCCATTCTAGTCCTAAATAAGATAGCTACAAAGATTAACAAAAAGTTACCTACCTCCCTCACCATTTGCCCACAAGGAAATTCCTTGTGGACAAAGGACAGGCAGAACTCAAGTCATCGTCTGCTCATGTGAGACAAATGCATATCTGATTGCTTCCTCTTCCCTGTGGTTTCACTAAGCCAGACTAAGGCATAAGTCTGACGGTGTACATTCAGTACACTATTCCTGTACAGTGTACATTCAGTGAAAGGCTAATCAGAAACTCAAAAGAATGCAACCATTTGTCTCTTATCTACCTATGACCTGGAAGCTCCCTCCCTGTTTCGAGTTGTCCTGTCTTTCCAGAACGAACCAATGTACGTCTTACATATAATGATTGATGTCTCATGTCTCCCTAAAATGTGTAAAACCAAGCTGTGTCCCAACCACCTTGAGCACAGGTTATCAGGACCTCCTGTGCTGGGTCACGGGTGTGTCCTTAGCCTTGGCAAAATAAACTTTCTAAATTGATTGAGACCTTTCTCAGACACCTTTTGGGCTACAAAGGCTATCTACACAAAAACCCCTATAGCAAGCATCATACTTAACCATGAAATAGTGAATGTTTCTCCCTTGAGACCGGAAGACACAATTCAGACTAGAAAGAGAAAAATCCACGGATGACCTCCTGGCTTCAAGGGAGAGAGATTCTTCTGGACTTTGGAAGGGCACCTGGGCATGTGAGTGTTGGAGATAAGTCCTCTAGCCTCAGAAGAGGGTGCAGAGGATTTTTGAAAGGTGGTCAAGGTGGTGTTATCACAGCTGAGACGAAGCGAATGAGCTCTGGGCAGACTTTGACTACTCTCTCCTTACTCAGCATGGCTGGCCTTTTGGAGTAGAGAGCGCCTGAACCCCAGGATGTTGTTGGAGCTCGAGGCCTGGGACAGAAGAGGTACTCAGGAGTGTGCCTTGTGCAAATGGTGAACCTGAGGTAGCATAGTTGCCCAGGCTGAGTGGGGACCATAAAGGCCTGAGCCCCAGGCAAGGCTCTTGTGGTTGAGCTGAGCACCAGGCAGTACTGCTACTTAGGTGTGTCTGCAGGTCCAGGCAGGTGGTGGCAGACCAATACCCTACAGCAGCACTATGTGGTCTCACAGAGCAGCCCCATGCCGGGCCTGAGCAGTTCCTAGGGCACTCCCACAAGCCCCTGTGGCTTTTGTTGGACCCTGAGGTAGGGAGCAGGTGTCCTGAGTGATCTGCATCCCATACCCATGTGGGTAGTACCAGAGGGGGCAAGGCAATTCAGAGGCAAGTCAAGCATTATGCATCTTTAATTAGAATCAAGAGAGATCGGATATTGTGCTGCTAAATTCTGCCAGCGGGGCTAACTATAAAACCCCATGGCTGCCCATGGACCCTCTGAAACCAGGAGAGGAGGGAGGCTAGTGCTGGAGCAATCTCTGCCATGGGACTTGAGGTCCCCATTATCCCCTCAGAGGAACAGCCTGAGTGCAGCCACTCCATCTTCAGGGTGTCGGGGACACTGGGACCCTCCAGTTCCCAAACACTTGCACCATGGTGAGGTGACCGTTTGCAGACAGGGTTGCTTTTGCAGGAGCTTAAACTCCAGGAGAACGGGGAGTGGTCTGAATGCCTGGGCACCCCAGCACCCAGCAGTGACCAAGCTGTGGCTTGAAGGAGAGGGAGTGGATGCCGAGAATAAAGGATGGGTGCCGTTTTTAGCTCTCTCCTCTAAGTTCTTCAGACTGTGGGCCCGTGAACTTGTGAGCCAAGGAGAGTCCTCGAGGGGATACTCTCCTTCTGCCTGGCACTCCGTTGTGGCATCTTGGCCTCCAGAGGAGTAAGAGAGAACTGTCTTTCTCCCAGGGGTTCCCCTGCCCAGGGTTTAGAAAAATCAATACAATTGACTAAAGAAAGATGGCGGCACAGGGATGCTTCATCTTTCTTCCTCCCTGACCCAGGGACCCACAGCAGAAGCTCAGAAGAGGAAGGCTCCCGGCCCCTCCCTCAACACCAGCCTCCCCAGTGGGACCCTTGCTCTCCAGCACACACCCAGGGGGCTCTGGTTCCATCGCAGCCTCTCCTTACTATCCCATTTTGTAGTCATTGGGGATGTGCCTTTTCATAAACTTTCCCTCAAATCTAAAGCATTACAAGATCATGGTAGAAAACACTTTAAATGTGGAGAAGCTGCAAGCAAGCTAAAGAATAAATTCCTCATAATGCTTTTTTTTTTGCTGTTTCTCCTTCCAGAGATTTTTCCTGTGTGTGTGTGTGTGTGTGTGTGTGTGTGTGTGTGTACGTATAAAATCCCTATGCTTTGCTTTTTTTTTTTTTAAGAAAAATTGACTTATTCCCTACATACAGTTGTATATTTTGTGTCTTTCATTCAATAGCATGAAAACTCCACATTATTCAATATTCTTAACACTTTTGGCAGCACAGTATTTTATATTTGGAATTATCAGGCTAGTACCCTATTGTTGGACATTTAAATTGAAAACTGTTCTGAAAATTATTTTGCCCTTGACCCTCAATTATTCTGTTCTTTCCTGTGACAGTTCTAAAAATTATCTTGTTGTGAACACACTGATTAGTTCACTATTCTGATCGTACTGTGCGCCCATCTCCACCTCCCAGGTTCAAGTGATTCTCGTGCCTCAACCTCCCAAGCAGCTGGAATTACAGGTGTGTGCCACCATGTCCAGCTAATTTTTGTATTTTTTGTAGAGACGGGGTTTTGCCATGTTGGCCAGGCTGGTCTTGAACTCCTGACCTCATGTGGTCCTCCTGCCTCGGCCTCCCAAAGTGCTGGGATTACAGGTGTGAGCCATTTGCTCAGCCAACAGCACAGATTTACTATTTTACAGTGCAACAGATCAAAAGACATGGGTCTCAGCGGAATAAAGTCAAGGCCTTGGTAGGCTGTGCTGTCTCTGGTGGTTCTGGAGGAGAATCCACGCCCTTGTCTTTTCCAGTTTCTAGAGGCTGCCCTCATTCCTTGGCTCCTGGCCCCTTCCTCCACCTTCCAAGTCTGTCTGTGCCTCTCCTCCACAGTCCCATCCTCTTATGACCACAACTGAGAGAGGATCTCCAGTTTTAAGGATTGTGCGATTGGATTGTTTTCGCCTGAAAAATCCAGGATCACCACCCCATCTCAAGCTCCTTAACTTCAATCATGTCTGCAAAGCCCACTTTGCACCATGGCATGACTTAGTCACTGTCTCTGGGAATAAGGATGGGGACAGCATCTTTGGGGGACCATGATTCCACTTCCCACAATGCTAATAACTCCCATTTATCAGGCAGCTGCTATTATTGTCAGTGTTGAACTGGGCACTTCACAGGGATTATGTCATTTTACCCCAGCCCCAAATCCACAAGGCGGATACTATGGTTATCCTCACTTGGCAGATGAAGAAAGTGAGGCAGAGAGCAGTAGTTTAGAAGCTAAGGCTAGTCCGCATGAGTAACGCAACTCAGCAAAAACTATGAGCCTTCTTGGTTTGTTTATTTAAAGACAACATTGAAACCTTAATATAGACCTGGAATTTTCTGAGGAATTGCTGTTTATAAATGCTGAGCCAGCCAAGTCTGTTTTTACTCCTCAGCGTTTGCTAAGTGTCATGAAGTCCTCAGGTGGAAGCTGTGGGGCTGGGCCCACGTAGCTGCCTCCCACCGCTGAGGCAGGGGCTCGAGGCACTATTTACCAAGGATGACATACTTCTCATGGAACCAGATGTGGTTCTGTGTGACTTGCAGATCCCAGTGGCACTTGTGGAAGCTGTTAGGTTGTGTACTTGGGCCCTCGTAAAAAACACTTTCATAAAAAAATTTTCAAAAAAATATTTTAAAAAGAACTGAGCGACTCCACTCCCACCTTGCTGGCGTGAGGCGGTCATATTCAGCCAGAGAGGAAGCTTCTCCTATGGAGTGGAGGTGAAGCACATTGCCGTGACCACAGCACAACAGAGCCTGGAACTCAGCCCTGGGAAGGGACGACTTTCTGTCCTCAGATGTCAAGTCGCCATCCAGCAGGGCAATACAGGAAACATGGTAGGGTCAAGTCCTTCAGGGCCCTCTGGGGCAGGTGGACTTTCTCTTCCCCAGAGGAGCCACAGCGAGGTCCCGTTGGCATCTCTGAAAGGAGTGTTGTCAGATTCAAGCGGAATAAAAACAGGACTCCCAGTTAATTTTTTTTTTTTTTTGAGACAGAGTTTTGCTCCTGTTTCCCAGGTTGGAGTGCAGTGGCGCGATTTCGGCTCACTGTAGCCTCCGCCTCCTGGGTTCAAGCGATTCTCCTGCCTTGGCCTCCCGAGTAGCTGGGATTACAGGCACCTGCCACCATGCGTGGCTAATTTTTTTTTTTTTTGTATTTTTAGTAGAGACGGGGTTTCACCATGTTGGCCAGGCTGGTTTTGAACTCCTGACCCCATGTGATTCACCCGCTTTGGTCTCCTAAAGTGCTGGGATTACAGGCATGAGCCACTGCGCCCAGTTATATTTGATGTGGATTGTATTTCAGAGAAACAATTAACGATTTTTAGTGTATGTTTCCAAAAATGCATGGCTTCATATTTACAAAAAAAATTATTTGTTGTTTGCCTGAAATTTAAATTTAACCAGGCATCCTACATTTTATCTGGCAGCCCTACTCAGGAGGGAAGATACATGTTTCTAATTCAGACCCCAAATTCAGTGAATCCAAGCCTTGTGGTTTAGCCTCCCTGACTCAAGGGAAAATAGTTCCATGCCCTCTGTGTCTCACAATGTTCTTTCGTCTCTTCCGTCTTTGCTGCCAATCTAAATTTGTTATGATCAAACTCACGCCTCGCCTTGCCTCCTCCTCCAGGAAGTCTCTCCTGATTGCACTTTACCCTTTTAGTTCAAGGCTGAGGGAGGCCTCTGGTGTTTCCAGGACTGTGCACTGTCCCAGGCTTACTTATGGTCTGGTGAAAGAGACAGATGTAAACAGAAATATTCAGAGAATGTGAAAATGCATTAAAAGATGTAGCAGGATATTTGGGTGGGAAAGGAAATGATTTTATTTATTTATTTATTTATTTATTTATTTATTTATTTATTTTTGAGACAGAGTTTTACTCTTGCTGTCGAGGCTGGAGTGCAATGGCAAGATCTCGGCTCACTGCAGCCTCTGCCTCCTGGGTTCAAGTGATTCTCCTTCCTCAGCCTCCGGAGTAGCTGGGATTACAGGCTCCTGCCACTATGCCCAGCTAATTTTTTGTATTTTTAGTAGAGATGGGGTTTCACCACGTTGGCCTGCTGGTCTCGAACTGCTGGCCTCAGGCAATTTGCCTGCCTTGGCCTCCCAAAGTGCTGGGATTATAAGCGTGAGCCACCACACCCAGCTGGAAATGATTGTTTAAAAACACCTGTCCACTGCCACCTTTGATGCAGTGTCATCCTTTCTGTGAGACAGATCTCTACCTGTTTTTCAGAGACAGTGGGAGGAAGAGAGAAGGAACAAGGGATTCCTCAGAGCTTCTGCTGTACCCCCAACTCCCCTAGAAGCTATCCCTACTTTAGCTGAGCATCCATTGGTGAGTATTTACATACATGAGGGTAGGTGCAATGAGTAGTGGGGGTGAAATTTCTCTGCTTAAACAAGCCAGGGACTTTGCAGGTGTGGGGAGACTTGAGAGCAGTTAGAAAACTTGAGGAGTGGAAAGATGATTAGAAAACTTGAGAGCAGTTAGAAAACTTGAGGAGTGCAGAATCACAGGCTGGGTGGCCAAGCAAGGTTCCAAGCGGCAGAGCCACCAGGGCCTTGGGGCATAGAGGGGTCTGGGTTCCAGGTTCCAGCTACCTTGGTCCACAGCATCACCCCTCCTCTGCTCACAGCTTCAACAAAGCCTGCTCGAGAGCGCAGGTCCCCTGTGTGTGAGGTACCTCCAATAAAGAAGGCTGGATTGCACTGCCAGGGCCACATAGAGCAGGTCCTGCCAGTGACAGGAGGAATCACTGAATCCAGACTAAGAATAGGAGCCTGTGTAAGAAATCAGGCACCGACAGATATCTTGAGGAAAGCGTGGAGAAATCCTTGTCAGTAGCTCTGGAGGAAATGTGTTAGTTTTTATCGCTGGTCCTAACTTCCCAGGTTTGGAAACTGAACAAGACTAAAATTCCTCGGGGTTTAAACATTTGACTTGACATAGCTTTTTTTTTTTTTTCCCCCTGGCTAGGAAGTATTTACATTTGAAATACAGAATTCAGTCTGATAGCCTAACTACTAGTCATCCAAGAGGTTGCCAGAAACCAGTGTACTAACAAATGCGTTAATAGGACTTAATTGAGAGGACAGAGCTGGAATTCTGAGGACAACCAATGATGACATCGTTCTTTATGTGCCCACAGGAATGGCCCAAGTGCTAGCCTGGTGATGGGCCTGGCCGAGGAGGACGTGTGATTTGGGGTCATTAAGAACCTCTCATAGATCCTGGAAATGCAGTGTGTTTTTAAGTGGATTGCTTTACCAGTGAGCATTAAAAGTGTTTGAGGATGCTACACATACCTGATGAATGATCGTGCCCCTGCCGTGAAGAAGCAAGGCAGAAACTTCCACTCAACTGGGTCTGGTGCTCAGAGGCAGGCAGGACGGCCGTGCGCACCCAAAGCAGCCTCTTGGTGGGAATCCCACCAGCACCTTAGTGTGTGTGTCACTCACTTGGTGTGTGTGTCACTCACTTTGAGGCCTCTAGGGTTCTCCAGAAAGGTAAGTGCCCCTGCCTGTGTGTCTATCTGGCAAAAACTGTTTCTGCTTCTTGAGAAGTTCACGCCCCCTAACTCTATCATCTGGGTTTGGAGTGGACGCCTCTTGGAGCGGTCACTCCTGTTCTTCGCCTTCTCCTGGATTCTGCCAGCCACTGTGGGCTCGTGAATAGAAGCGAAGCCTCACAACTACATGAGAGAAAGCATTAGTCCTGGCCAGACAGCGGGGGTCCTATCAGATTTTAAGTGATGAAGTCCCAGCTACTGGCAAATTCTCTTTGCCCAGCTACGCGTTAAAAAGCTGTAGCCACTTTCATGGAGGAACTGGTGGCCAGATATCTTTGGCTTTAAAAATATTCCTTCTTCTACCTGTAATCCCAGCACTTTGGGAGGTCAAGGTGGGTGGATCACCTGAGGCCAGGAGTTCAAGACAAGCCTGGTCAACATGGTGAAACCCCGTCTATACTAAAAATATAAAAATTAGCCAGATGTGGTGGTAGGCACCTGTAGTCCCAGCTACTTGGGAGGCTGAGATAGGAGAATTGCTTGAACCTGGGAGGTGGAGGTTGCAGTGAGCCGAGATCATGCCACTGCGCTCCAGCCTGGGTGACAAGAGCAAAACTCCATCTCAAGATACATATATTCCTCCTTCTGAATGTTGCAATGTCACAAAAAGCCAACTTCAGGGATTATCCTCTTGTGACCCCCAAAGACAAATATTCTTAGGAGAGTATTTTCTGCCTGAATCTTGGTCCCTCTTTCGTGGGTGTATTAGGGACATTGGAAACACAAATTCTTGAATCCGTGCAGAGCCCTGCAAGCTGGGCAGGAAATGGTTAGGATTTACTTCAGGTTCACTGTGGTTGTTATTTATGCACTGCAAACCTCCAAAAAAAGTTGTCTGGCCTCATTCAACCAACCAATCAGCTATTTTTGAAAACCGCAGAGCAACGGATGATTGTGTCGCACAGGTTTCTGTGGACGCACCAACAGGTGGGAGCAAACCAGGACACACTACCATCAGCCATTGTTGAAACGTTTCCTGGAGCATTTGGATTTTGGCTATGGCCCCAAAGCCAAGGACAACAGGAATGAAGTACCTCCCACACTTACAAAAGAGCACGGAGCCACCAGCCACCAGAAACCCACTCTCAGGCTTACTAAGAAGTCTAAACTGGTTTTGCAACTCTTACCCAGTGGCCCAGCCAATCAGCTGTAAAGAATGTGTGAGGAATTAAGAGAAATGGGGCAAGAAGGGGTCTTGAGGGGAGCAGTAGGTCGTCACGCAGTGGGAGTGCCAAGAGGTATCCCTCGAACCAGGTGATGTGATGCCAAGAGATACTCTTAGAAATCAGGGTGCTGCCAGAGGGGACATGGCTGTGTGCCCACCCTGTGCAATTAGCTGGACGGTCCCTGGTGACAATGTTCCCGAGAGATATTTGGTGAATGTTTGAAAGTAGAAATGAGCAGAAATAATGATGCCTGCTCCTCTCCTAGAAACCTCTGAGGATGGGAGACTGGCTGGAGCAGCCAAGTATCAAGGAGACCCGCCAGGTGCAGAGAGTAAAGGAAGTTGTTAGTCAAGGTCCCAGCAGAAATTCGCCCTACATGGTTAAAATAAAGAGATTTATAAAAATTGAGTTTACTAAGACAAAATCTGTACAAAATGAAATTCGTTCTTTTAAGGTGTCCCATTCAAGGAGTTTTGCCAAATATTTCCAGTAGTGTGGCCACTATCACAAACAAGATCTAGAACATTTACATCACCCCCAAAAAAGCTCTAGTAGACACACCAAAGTTTTCTCCAAAATGTTCACACCATGCTACACTGCCTCTAGCAGTGCAGGGGAGTTTTGGTTGCTCCACGTTCTCACCAACACTTGGAATGGCCACCATGTTTATTTTAGTCATTCTAGTGAGTGTGCGACCATCTTTCATAGGTTTTCACTTGTATTTTCCTGATGGCCAACAAAGTTTAACTCTTTTGCATGACACACATGCAGGAAGATATTCTGATGTGTTCTTTTGGGAGGTATCTATTCAAGTCTTCAGTTCCTTGTATGTTGGGTTGTCTTTTCCTCATTGATGTGTAGGAGTTACATAAATATTCTGAATCTGAGTTTTTTGTCAGATGTATATATTGCCAATAGATAGTGCTGATATCCCACTCTGTGTGTTGCCTTTTGAAGAATATTCCTGAAGGCACCCCTTCAGGTGGGGTGTTAAGGGACCCAGGGACTAGTATTAGCAGGGAGCCACTCCCACTCATGTTTGAAGGGGAAACAGGATGAATTGTCTTTTGAGCCCAGTGAAGACTGGTGGTGGGGAGGTCGGGCAGCCCAGCCAGGGCTGTGGAGGTGGCGGTCACACTCTGGCCAGATGCAGCCCTGCAACAGAGACAGGGGATGAGGAAGGCCTCAGACTCCTCTTTCCGCCCATCCTCCACTCCCTCGCTGGGACCTCTATTGGCCAAGCCCAGAAGTCATCCAGGAAGAAAGCTGAAAGATGCAGTCCCTGGGAGTCAGCCTCCTGGGACAGAGAAAGACAAAGATGGGAAGGCATGGATCAGGAGAAGGGTACAACGGAGAATCCCCAGCAAAGAGGGACTGCAAGAAATTATCCAAAGAATATGTCTCCTAGGTTAAGAAACTACACAGGGTGCATGTCCCTGTGGGGCCTCTGAAGAAACCACAAAATGTGGTCCTCGCGAGAACCAGCATTTGAGTGGTTGCTACATGAGAACTACAGCCGCAGAACTAGTTAAGTTAAAAGGGAAAAGATTTCTTGCTTATATCCTCTAATCTCCCATCCCCCTGTCCTGCCTGTAAGGGCAAGAAGAGGGAGGGAAAGAGAGAACTAGGAAAATAACACACATTGCCCCTTCCCTACCCCTGGCCCAGACACAAGCCCAGCCTGTGCTGAGGACTGTGGGAGGGGGAGTTTGACATGGATGTCAGATTCAAATCGACTCTTTAATACATAAAAAGTGAGTCATTCTCATAAGAAACAGCCTTTTTCTTGACTAAAAATGCCTGCAAACAGGTGAACCGGCTAGTTGAGATGTCATAAGGGGCAGGGAAGGCTGACAGGAGTGGTCTCACCTGAAGCTGGGATGTAAAGAAGATCAAGCAGTTTCCTGTCTGCTTCTCACTGAGTTCAGACTTTCCCACAGCCAGTTTTAAATCATAACTCAAATCCCTCTTTCCTCTACAAGCACGAGGCTACATATTTTTCATGCATTGTCTTAGTAACCATCATGACCACTCTACAGTTCAGCACTATTACTATCCCTGCTTTACAGATGAGGAAATTAAGGCAGAGAAAGGTTAAGTGACTTGTCCAAGTCCACACCAACCTGCAGTCAAGTCCAGCAAATCTGATTCTAGAGCCTAAGCTAAAGGCTCTGTGCACTCTCCATGCCTCACACAGCAGCTGAGAGGTGTAGAGTTGTGACGTTGTCTATCTAGTTAGGAACCTCAGAGGCTGGGCTGGTCCCCAGAGTCCATTCAGGCTGGTGGGCAGCTAAGAAGTGGGGACTTACAGAGCATCAACCATAGCTGATTGAGGGTTGGGGGAGACCCCACATCCCTGGGGGATTGGAGGAAGACCAGAGCCTCCTCATGCAACCCACACTATAGCAGCAAAGCCCCCCCTGCAGATCATGTTCCCACCTCTGGCTTTCAGGTAGAGCAGGGACTGGTCCAGGGAGCCCTCCCAGACCCTCCCTGTGGGGTGCACGGTCACATCCACAGAACCCCAGGCTGTAGAGCTCTGCATGTGGCTTATCAGGCATCAGGGACTTCTGGGGCCAAGACTGGGAAGAGTTGGGGTGCAACTCCCAGTGGCCAGTGCTCAGGGAAGTCACGCAGGGAAGTCCTGGGAGGCCTAGGCTGCCTCATGGAGAAGCTGCATGGATGAGCAGGGGACAGGCACACAAAGTTCTGGGGCCTGGGAGAACAGAGGGAGGAATCATTACCATGTGGTCGGGCTGCAGAGGCTCTGTAGCAGAGGAATAGGGAGATGCAACCAGCATCGGAGGTGGAAGCCGGAAAGGCACCGGGTATAAGCTGGGGGACAAAGGAGCAGGCGGACAACAAGGGCAATGTCATGGGGAGGCAAGAGGCACAGGAGGTTTGAATTGCCCCCTGCCTGTGATGTGCTGCCTGGTGGACTCCGCTGCCCTGGAGCTCCATGCAGGGGCCAGCGCTCATGTCCTGAGAGTGCGGGCAGCTCACAGCACAGAGGACTTCCCCGGTGTGACCACACCCCAGCGGTGGTCACGCATGAATGGCCTCATCTCTTAGGTTAGCTACTGAGAGGGCCTCACTTCCTCCACCCACAGAAACCAGAGCGCAGCTAAATCAGCAAGATGTTTTAATCCTGCGCTGCCATTCATCCAGAGGGCCCCGTTTTGGACATGTATCATCTGTGTTTGAATGCAGCCCAGAACCCAGTCCCAACTCAGCCTCACCTTTGTGGCAGTCAGGTTGTCTCCAGGAAGCCCAGGCCTCCCAGAACTTCCCTGAGCACTGGCCACTGGATGCTGCGCCATACCTCTTCCCAATCTTGGCCCCGGAAGTCCCTGATACCAGCAAGCCACACACAGAGCCCTCCAGACCAGGGCTTGTCTTGGGGTATGATTGTGCACCCCACAGGGAACCCGCCAATCCATAACACGTAACAGGCCCCTGTCCTGTTCACAAAGATGTGTAACTTGGTAAAACACCGTGTGGAAGTAAACACCACTATTGCAGTGACGTGGCCACGAGTCCAGTAGGGAAACCGTTTTCCACGCTCTTCCTCTGTGGACACTATCTGGTTACTCATCCTCCTCGGATATGACTGGGGATTGGGGGCTACAGCTTCTGGAGATCACATGTCTTTCTTTTTTGCTGGCGAATTCGGACAACATCTACTCTGCTACAGGCTTCAGCCCATCTCCTATCTGCCAGAATTCACCTCAAGAAATCAAGAACGAGGTGTCATCTCTCACTTCGAAATGTTCTTGGAGGCACGTGGTTTCCGGGCCAATGGCCTGCGGAGCAACAAGCCCGAGTCTGATTGTGACTGTGATTACTGCGTTGCAGACCTCACCCGTGACACTCCATCTGCAAGAAAGACACAAGGAAGTGGTGGGGAACACAAGGAGGTTGTGAAAGACCTCCACCAGAAAGGGATGGAAGAGCAGGCTCCGAGCTGATGGACAGGACAATGGCTGCATTTCAACAAGGAAAGACACCTCTTGCTCCATACTCCACTCCTCCTCCTGCAGGGGCAGGGATCCCACTCCCCACAGTGTCCAGGTCCTCCTCGCCACCTGGTGTGATGCCAGCATCCTCTATGGGGGGTCCTCCTATGGTGGCAGTGACAGGCCCACCTCCTCCTGAGGGTGATACCAGGGGACCTGCTCCTGGAATGAGGCCACCCATGGGATATCACATGCCAGTGTTACCTGGGCCCTCAGGATGAGCCCTCCCACCCATTGCATGGTGGTGCCCATGTAGCCCAGAATAAGTAAGCCAGACAGATTAGAACAGTGGAGAGACTTCGTCATATCAGTTTTTTATTTGTTCTTCTCTGGGAGACCATGGTGCTGTGATGCTGGGTGTTTCCTTAGCAGCATAAGGAAAACCTGCTCCCCCTTCCTATCAGAGAATAATTTTGGAGGGGAGAAGTGAGACCAAAAAAGTACAGTTTTCATTTGTATTGTGAAATGTGAACATAAAATTGCCAACTCTTTTAGTTTTTTTTAAAAGAAAGTTCTTGGAAAAGCAAATAAAAACCACAGTGAGATACCACTTCACATCCACTAGGATGGCTATAATTTTAAAAACGAAAAGTAAGTGTTGACAAGGTTGTGGAGAAATTGGAACCCTCGTACATTGCTGGCAGAAATGCGAAATGGCTCAGCCACTGTGGAAAATAGTATGGCGGTTCCTCAAAAAGTTAAATATAGAGTTCCCATATGTCACAGCAATTCCACTCCTAGGAATATACTCCAAAGAATTGAAAACAGATACTCAAACACGTACCCCATGTTCATAGCAGCACTAATCCCAACAGCCAACGTGTGGAGTCAACCCAAATGTCTGTCAGCTCATGAATGGATAAGCAAACATGATTTATCCATACAGTGGAATATTACTCAGCCTTAAAAAGGACTGAAGCACTAATACATGCTCTAGCATGCAGGGACCTTGGAAACATGATGCTAAGTGAGAGAAGTCAGACACAAATGGCTACATACAGCATGATTCCACTTATAGGAAATGCTCAAAATAGGTAAATCCATAGAGACAACAACTGAGTCTTTGCCCAGGATGGAGGAAAACGGGAGTGGGAAGCAACAGCTTACCAGGTACAGAGTTTCCTTTTGGGTGATAAAAATCTTCTGGGCTTAGGTAGAGGCGACAGTTGCACAACATTGTACATGTACCAAATGCTATAAAATTGTTCATATTAAAATGGTTAATTTTATGTTCTGTGAATTTCAAGTTTTCAAGTAGTGGGGTTGAATCTGGAGACCTAAGGTCACTTGGGATCTCTAAGTGTTATTTTCTTAGCCTTTCTTCTTCTTCTTCTTCTTCTTTTTTTTCCTCGAGATGGAAATTTCGCTCTTGTTGCCAAGGCTGGAGTGCAATGGCACAATCTCGGCTCACTGCAACCTCTGCCTCCCGGGCTCAAGTGATTCTCCTGCCTCACCCTCCTGAGTAGCTGGGATTACAGGTGCACACCACCATACCCAGCTAATTTTTGTATTTTTAGCAGAAACAGGGTTTCACCATGTTGGCCAGGCTGATCTCAAACTCCTGACCTCAGGTGATCCACCCGCCTCGGCCTCCCAAAGTGCTGGGATTAAGATGTGAGACACCGCACCCAGCCAGCCATTCCTCTTGAGATATAAACTGGGTGCTGAATTAGAGTCAATCATTGCTATTTTTTCAATGGGTTGTTGTATATAAATAATCTGGGATATTTTATTAAAAATTCAGGGTTATAAAACTTGCATAGAAGGATTCTATAATTATCAGGCCCGGAACAAAAAAAGAGGCTTGGTGTCCCAGTAGAATGCTGAGTGGCCAAGGCGGCACTACCAGTGGCTACAAAAAGGCCCGCTGGAGGCCAGCATCAGCTCTGTCTGACTGCAGGTCCTGAGGGTATGGGACCGTTGGAAAGGAGGTTTCTCTAGAGGACACCAGTGTCCAGAGGAGGTTCTAGAGGGTCTGAAGGAGCATGCTGGTGCCTTTGCTCTTGTAGGATGCTGTGGAGAAGGATCCCTGTATCTTACATATAGGTTTCATGATCTCTAGAAGCACCATTACAAGCCCATTTTACAAATAGGGAAGACAGGAGTGAGAGGGCTTGCCCAGGGCCACTTGGCTAGATACTCACCCAGGCCAAGCTTGCCCAGCCCTGCCGACTCACTGTCACCATCCTTTACTCCTGATGACCACAGCCTAGAAGGACAGGTTGTGTAACATTCCAAGAAAATCATGCTGCCATGCAGGAAGGAGACAAGGAGACAGACCTAGACTCAGTCAATAGGAGCTGAGGGGTAAAGTTGCTTCAGAAGAATTCTTGGCTTCTTAGTATTATTTGGTTTGCCCAGAGACTCCACACCCCACTTCTTCTTCTTCTTTTTTTTTTTTTTTTTTTTTTTGAGATGGAGTCTCGCTCTGTCACCAGGCTGGAGTACGGTGGTGTGATCTCAGCTTATGGCAACCTCCAACTCCCTGGTTCAAGCGATTCTCCTGCCTCAGCCTCTGGAGTAGCTGGGATTACAGGCACGCACCACCACGTTCAGCTAATTTTTGTATTTTTAGTATAGACGGGGTTTCACCATGTTGGCCAGGATGGCCTCGATCTCCTGACCTCATGATTTGCCTGCCTCAGCCTCCCAAAGTGCTGGGATTACAGGCGTGAGCCACCGCGCCCGGTCTCCACACCTCACTTCTACCGTCTGCTACTCTGCTGTTTGGAATGTTGCTTTCCTCTGTTTCCAATGGTTATTATATGGATGGCTATTTGGTAAGTCCCAGTTCCAACCCATCACTCTTCCAAGGAGGTTGGAACTGGGACTTAGACCCCTGTGGGACCTGGATTCTAACATGTAAAACTCTAATACTCCTGGAAGCTGTGTTACTCCAAGGTAGCAGCCAGGCAGACAGAGGCAGAGGAAACAAGGAGGTAGAGATGACGTCCTCACCTTCCCACAGTGCCCAGTGCCCAGCTCCGTCCCTAAGGCCCAGCTCCACACTGCCCACAGATTCTGAGGGGTCCCCCAGGATGCTTCTATGGCAGGCCCCACCTACTGGCACCCTCACAACCTACCCAGTGTCTTCCCGGGAATCTAGAGGATGGGAAGCCTCAGTCTGCATTTCCCAGACTCCCTTGCAGAGAAGGTTTCACATGTGACCTGGGTCCCACCAGGCAGAGACACCTGCAGACTTGGGAGTTGGAAATGAGCACCCCAGGGTGGTGGCAACACTCAGGGAGATCAGACTTTCAGCAAGCAGAATGGCCCAGGTGCTTGGCTGTTCTGAGTAGCTGGGGTGGAGGATCTATTGTCCCAAACCTAAGCCAAGGGCAGCAGCAGTGGCAGTGGAGTTTTCAGAAGAGTCCTGTGAGCTAGGCATGTATTTCTCCTGGCTGTAAGGTCTAAGCTTGGGTCCTTGACCTGTCCAGAAATTAACAAACCACATGACAGGCTGTAATAAATTCCTTTCTCTTAAATAAACTGGAGGGGATTCTGTAGTCTGCAACTAAGAATCCTAATTTATATACTTGCCAATAATAAATTCATATTGTTGATAATTTGACTTGAGTGTCTGTCACTTGCAAACAATGTAGTCATAGTACGATAGCCAAAGTAATCATCCAAACTGTTTTTTAAAAAAACTTTAAAATGGATAAAAAGTGTCCTTATCCAAATAACAGATGTCTCCATTTGCAGGCAGCTAGACTGTACCCTCTACATTGAGACATCAAGACATCCTAAATTTCATTTTATAGCTTGGAAATGCATGAATATTACAAGTTAACTGACCTGTAGGGAACACTGAATAGCTGGAATTTCATCTAATAAGAGATTTAAAATTAAAATATTTTAAATAAAAATGTTCACACTTATTGGGTCACTGATTCCAATATTCTCACTTCAGTCCTGAAGACACAGAGGCCTGAGGTGTTGCTCAAATGCACACAGAGTCACTAACAGGATTAGAACTAGAAGCCCTATGCTAAGCTTCATACCTAGGTGATAAAATAATCTGTATAACAAACTCCTGTGACACGAGTTTACCTATGTAACAAACCTTCACCTGTACCACCAAACCTAAAATAAAAGTTAAAGAAAATAAAGTGACAAAAGAGAAAAAAAAAGTAAAGAACAAGAAGCCCTATCACTGAACCCTACACTTGTCTCTCCACCACAGCACTGTGTCTCCGGAGGCAAAGATTTCAGAGCTCATGACTTGGCCAGAAAATGCAGAGGAGGAAAAGAAGTCAGGGCCCCATCACATATTTTGTACTTGTGACCATGCTCATGGAATTAGAAGTCAGAAGAGTGGAGCTGTGAATGATGCATCGGGCTGAATTCTCACTTGTAATTCCTCTTCTGTGGGGAACTGGCAATTCAGAGGGGGAGAGCATGAGTTCACGGTCTGTTCCACCCCTCACCCATTGCCAGCAATCCCCACACTGGAGGAGCTGGACCTGGGTTTCTCACGCAGTCCTCCACATGAACTGCGTCTAACAGAAATTTCTGCCAAAAGAGGTTTTGCTTCTTCCCCCAAAACACATGCTCCAATACAGGTTTTATTTTATTTAAACAAAGCATGCAAACAGTCTGTAGCAATTGCCTTAGGTAGAGATGCTCCTAATGGCTGGGAAGGGTGCTGCTGAGATGGACAGGCTGACTGGAATCATGGATTTGTCTTCATGTGGTGTTCTGAAAGTAGTGCAGATGCAGAGGAGAGAAGTCTGTTGCTGGGCACCCGCCAGGGTGTTTGAATGAAGCTCTTGGGTTTCTCCATCAACCTAGCTGGTAGTGACTGTTACCAACAGTCAAGAGGAGCCCAGACAACAGAGTGCCAGTGGGGACCCACCTGCAGGGGTCTCCTTGGGCTGCCTCATCATCAGGGGTTGGATGTCAGGGTACGGCCACGATGTAAAAATTTAAGAGTTTTTAGTACTTACAAGCTCCAGGGCGTACATGACACACCTGGAGGACACACACACACACACACACACACACACACACACACAGAAGGAGGTCAGCGAGTGCAGGCAGAGAGAGATCAGGGATCTATGGGCCAATGTCTTTATTGGGTCCAGGGCGCTACCCAAATAGGCTTCCCAAGGGAGCTTTAGTTGGTGGGTTAGCAGGCAGGCACAGTTCCAGGAGGTCACACTGTGTCCCAGAAGTGATCACTTTAAGTCCATGGGCAAGTATCTGAATCCTTTAAAGGTAGAGGGGATCCCAGCCTGTCAAGAGGGAGAAATGCCTCTAAGTTTTATCTCTGGCCACACACTGGAGCCATTCCGATGAGGTATAGTATTGGAAACTCTGTCAAGAGTGACTGAGCTCTGCTTCTGTTATAAAAAAGTTAAATTTGTATTTAAAAATTTTTTAAATTACTTATTTATTTTTTTAAAATTTTTGAGGCGTGATCTCACTCTGTTGCACAGGCTGGAGCTCAGTGATGCAATCCTTCTTTACTGCAGTCTTGAACTCCTGGGCTCAAGTGAGTCTCCTGCCTCAGGCTCCTGAGTAATTGGGACTACAGGATGCCCCACTACATCCACCTAAGTTTTTTTGTTTTGAAATAAAACCTGTATTTCTCACGTCGGGCTGGTCTTGAACTCCTGGTCTCAAGGGATCTTCCCGCCTTGGCTTCTCAAAGTGCTGGGATTACAGGCATGAGCCACCATGTCTGGCTTAAACTTGTATTTTAAAAATAGATGCCAAGGCTAAAATTATAAGTACTCACTACACAGGGCCTTACAGGACCCTGAGTATAAACAAAGTCAGCAACCGGCTTAGGAAGTGGGTCCATTCCTTGCACAAATGCTCCTGAAGGTCCTCTCGGAAGAGAGGCAAAGGCTTCGCTGGAATAGAAGAGAGGGGAAACAATCGCTTTTGTCCTGTGCAAACCACTGAAAAACAAGAAGAGCTGTTCCTTATTGGATGTGTCTTCTGGAGATAGATGGCATTGCATAGAGTCAACCAAACAGGAAATGAATCAGTGCTTGAAATAACAGTCACTGCAAAAGATTTTTCTTAATTCCCTTCAGACTCAAGACCAGTAACAATATCAGTGTCCAGGAGACGCAAGTCCTCTGTTGCGTACTGAGGAATCACATCTCGTTCAACTGCCTGTTAGAGGGATCTGGGAATTGGATGTGGGATCTCACACCTTATTGTGATCCTTAACCACCTATTTATCTTTGCCAGAAAGACCCAGGGTTGCAGAAATGAAGAGCTTTGCTTTGAATGTCCTTTCTCAAATGGATGCTGGTAGCACTGTAGGACCATTTTTCAATAATAAAAGTCTGGGAAGTCATACTGCCTCATTTGAGCTTCTTCCCCTCCTGGGGGGGCCTTTCCCCATAGGATTGGACCATCTCCAGCCAGCAAGCTGGGAACATGCTTATGTGCCCAGACCAGGGCAGGAGGGCTGGGGCACGGAGGGGAGCCGCCAAAGGGAAAAGCCACCACACAGGCCACCAGGAAAGTGTCCTGATGATCTCTGGCAATGATTAATGTAGTTTCTTTTTTTTTTTAATTATTTTTTATTATTATACTTTAAGTTCTAGGGTACATGTGCATAACATGCAGGTTTGTTACATATGTATACTTGTGCCATGTTGCTGTGCTGCACCCATCAACTCGTCAGCACCCATCAACTCGTCATTTACATCAGGTATAACTCCCAATGCAATCCCTCCCCCCTCCCCCCTCCCCATGATAGGCCCCATCAGTGACAGACTGGATTAAGAAAATGTGGCACATATACACCATGGAATACTATGCAGCCATAAAAAAGGATAAGTTTATGTCCTTTGTAGGGACATGGATGCAGCTGGAAACCATCATTCTTAGCAAACTATCACAAGAACAGAAAACCAAACACCTCATGTTCTCACTCATAGGTGGGAACTGAACAATGAGATTAATGTAGTTTCTAAGGGCAGGGTGGGCCTGAGGTGCAATCCGGGAGGAGGAACATACAATCACAGATTTGTTGCAGGAAGAACAAAAGAAGAAAAGGCGGAACAAGAAGGGCAGAAAAGCAATTACGAGAGGCAGAGAAGATCTGCCTTGGGGGAAAGGTGCCTTGATGTCCTTGAGCTCACTACCAGGAGGCCAGCACAGATGCCGTAGGACAGAAAGGCTGGCAAAGTAAGTTCCTTAAATCGGGCGGTTACTGAGCAAACTTAGAACATACAGAGAGAAGCCCAGGCAAGATAGGGGAAGGCTGACATCTGGGCTGGGGGCAGGCAGGGTAGAAGGGCCACTCCCGGCTCCCAGGTTGCTCAGCGTTCACACATCTACCCCAGCTACATCAGCCTCCCTGCTGGCCTCATGGTTAGGAGGACCATGGTTGAAGTGAGGTGGAACAATTCCCACCTCATAAGTCTGTGCTCAAACTATCAACCAAACGTAAGGGTATAATAAATACATTTGCAAATATTCATGTCCGCAACATGCTCTATCATGTATCCTTTCTCACAAACTGCAGGATATGCCTTATCAAAATTAATGAGTGATATAAGCCCAAGAGCATTGAAAACACATGTCCACATAAAAAGTTCCACAAATTTTGTAACAGCATCATGTGTAATAACCCCAAAGAAGAGACAACCCAAATGTCTATCAACTGATAAATGGGTAAATAAAATGTGGTATATCGATACAATGGAACAAAGTACTGACACATGCTACAACATAAATGAACCTTGAAAACATTATGCTAAGTGAAAGAAACCAGCCACAAAAAGTCATGTATTGTATCGTTTCATTTATTTGAAATATCCAGAATAAGCAAACCCATAGAGACAGTGGTTTGCAGGATCTGGGGAGAGGGAGAAATGGAATGTGACTGCTAATGGGTGCAGGATTTCTTTCTGGGAAAAGTAAAATGTTATGGTATTACATGGTGGCACGACTCTGTGAATATAATGTAACTACTGAATTACACACTTTGAAGGGGTGAATTTTATAATATATAACTTATGCTTCAATTAAATGAATTTTCTATTTCAATTTTAGTTAAAAATAAATATGTAAATTGAGAAAGGCAAATTTTGGAGGGTCTTCAACATAAGAGACAGGCAAAGGGAATGCCCAGGATAATATGAACATCCCAGGACAGCTGTGCAGCAGTCTTGGAAAGTAACACTTCAAGATTAGAACAGAAGATAGAGGACTCTGAGAAAGATGTCTCCAAATCAAAAATGAGTTGGTGTTGATGAGTTTGAAAATATTCAAAATAATTTTATAATACAATCAGTTTGGTAATAAATTAGTGATTAGTACATAGAAAACTAAACAGAAGGAAAATGAGAAAAACTATTAAATCTAGAAAAGACAAAAAGCTAAACAAGAAAGAAATTATAACTAGAGTATACTATATGACTCAGCTGTGATTAATAGCTGCACAGTTATAATGTAAACACAAATACATACAGAACTAAAAACTGATATACAATATTGGCAAGAGAGGAAGTCTATTGATGTTTGCTCACAGGAAGTAAAATGGATTATCAGTAGATAATATCTAAAATCAAAAACTCGAAAATATCAGTATAGGCAAATACAGTATATAGAAATATGGATATAAAAGCCAGAAAATAAAACACAGCTAAAGCGGTTAAAAGCATTCATCTCAGAGGGGTAAATGTTAGAAGTTTCATGGATGAGGACGGAAAAGACTGTTGTTATTATTAGCCTAAGTAAACTCCTTGATTTTAAAAAATACATAGATAACATTATTAGAAATTTGAATTTTATTTCGTGTCATATAAGAGAATGTGTACTATCTGTTGAAAGAATAGAAGGTTCTTTCATTCTCATATTTTCTCTCTACCTCTCTTTAACCAAGTTCATGCACAGTAAGTTCTCGATGTCATGGATAGGTTCTTGGAAACTGTGACTTCAAGTGAAAGGGTGTCTAATGAAAACAAGTTTTGCATAGGCTGGTTGATATATACAAGAGTTAAGTCTCTATGTATATTTCTGGCCACAAAAACATTACAAACTTCTAAATAAAGACCAAAACACTTCCACTATTAAACATTGAAATAACTGTGAGCTATACATCCATTTAAGATAGATTAATAAAAACAAGCAAGGTAATTATTTACCCAATTATTCCAGATCAGGGTGGTGGGTGACCGGAGCCTGTTCTGACAGCTCAGGGCCAAGGTGGCAACCAGCCCCGGTTGGGACACCATCCCATCGCAGGGCACACTCACACGCGCCCACACTCCCTCACACTGGTACCATTTAGACATGGTGATCACCTCACATGCACTACTTTGGGGTGTGGGAGGAAACCAGAGCACCTGGGAAACCCATGCAGACCTGGGGAGAACGTGCAAACTCCACACAGACAGGGTCACCACACCGGCCGGGAAGCCACGTTTTTGCCCATCAATATTATAAGGAAACAACATTGAACAAAACGTTATTCGAGGACCTGCTGTATGATACTTTTCAAAAAATGATACAAGAAAATTTCCTAGAGTTAAAGAAGGCAATTATTTAGATTGATAATTGGTGTCAGAAGTTTGACTTTCTATATTTGAAGGAAAGAAATAAAAATTGAAAAAAAATTAAAAAGCAGAAATGGCCTACTACTGAACAGCCATTTCTCCCTCCTCCTTTGTAACAGAACCTGATTGTTTTAGGTCTTCCTGTTCCTCGGTGCAGCCCCAGCCCCAGAGCCTGGACCTGTGTCGGTCTACATCCACCATGATAATTCTAATCACAAGCATAGAAAGAGGCACGTGACCCAGTTCTGGCTGATCAGATGTTAGAAAAGTCTCCCAGGAGGGAGTCTGTGATGGATTTCTTGGTTCTTGAAATAAGACACAAGGAAAAGAGAGTTCCCTCTTCTGCTCTGGACATTGCATGGCAAGAATGTGTTGCCTGAACTCACTGCAGCCCTCTGCAGCTAGCTGACATGTTGAGGTTGGCAGAGAGAGACAATAGGGAAAAGATGAGACTTGATGGCAAGGCCCTGGGACTTCACTACTTTGGGAATTCTTATTATATGAACCAATAAACTCCATACTATTTAAGCTGCCATGAATTGGCTGTTCAATTACTTGCAGCTGAAAGCATTCTGAATGACACAGAGATCCACATCTAAACTCACATGATGAATTTTCAGAATAGCCAGGATAAATCTTAAAAAAAAAAAAAGAAGAAGAAGAAAATCCTAAAAAGTGTCCAGAGGGGAGAAAGACAGATGGTCCTCAAAGGAATGAGAATGAGATAAGCCAGAGGCTGAGAGCATTGCTGGATACTTGAATACCATGGAGCAGAGCTTTCAGAGACTTAAGGAAAGTGGCTGCAACCTAATGGTTCATCCAAAGTGACCTTCCAGTGTGAGGATACACTACAGAAGTTTCTGGATATGAGGGAATTCTAAAAGTTAACTGCTCATGCATTTTTTGGGAGGAAGTAACTAAAGAGCATACTCCAGCAAAGTAAGGAAATGAACCAAGAAAAGGGACAAGAAAAACTCTAGAAAACAATAGTTTTGAATCCCAAAGAGCCACCAGAAGACCCAGGACTGCACCTGAATAGCAAGCCTGGATATTAACCATTTCACTGGAGTGGGAGTTCAGAAGGCTCTGGAAGGAAGGACCTGTGAGAAACTGGACTCCTTAGAGACTAGCATGCTCGAGACACTGCAGGAACCTTAAGTTATGACAAACACAAACAATGTAAGAGGAAGCCACGAAAAGCAAAGGGATGCACAGTCGTGTATGATGCACCTGGTCCAAATTAGTCAAGGATTTGGATAGGATTCAAGAATAAGAATGAAATGGACCCTGAGCAATTAGAATTTTAGGAATCAGGAAACTAGGAGGCATTTGTTGGGTAAGGCGAAAGTTTCTTCTCTCCAAAAGAAAAACCAGCTGAACATACAAGATATAATCCAGATTTGCAGCAAACCAAAATATATCTTGATTTTGAGCAATTGACAGTGTAAAAAACAATCAATTGAAAACATTTTCCTATCATGACTCAAGGACACTGACAGTCGAACCACACAGAAGGGTATGTCATTCTAGAGTGTGGCTTGACTCAGCAGTGAATAGAATTTACAGTGAAAATCGTGTCAACATGATATTGCTTGTCTCTTGGCTTTTACCTTTGAGAATCAACCCACAAATAAATTCAATATCAATATTCAATACATTGATAAATGTTATCAATCTTAACAATATAGAAATGTGTTGACAGAAACTGGTAAGTAGAACTGGGATGAGTAGAGGTAAAAATGTCCTCATTCCACTGAGGAAGGAAGCAAGAGACAGAGACCACAGTCGCTAGAGCAAGAATGAACACAGAGAAGATTACATCATTTAAATGTCTCCTTCTGATTTCAGTGGTAATGCTTACAAAGTTTCACCAGTAAATATCATGTTTCCAGTGGCTTGTCTGTTTGTTTGTTTTTTTTCAGGCAGAGTCTCACTCTGTCACCCAGACTGGAGCACAGTGGTGCTGTTTGGGCTCATTGCAAGCTCCACCTCCTGGTTCAAGTGATTCTTCTGCCTCAGCCTCCTGAGTAGCTGGGACTACAGGCACCTGCCACCATGCTCGGCTAATTTTTGTATTTTTTGTAGAAATGGGGTTTCTCCATGTTGGCCAGGTTGGTCTCGAATTCCTAGCCTCAAGTGATCTGCCCACCTCGGCCTCCCAAAGTGCTGGGATTACAGGTATGAGCCACTGCACCCAGCTCCTCTGGCTTGATTTTTTAAAAATTTTTATTTCTGGGAAGTTTTAGTTCTACAGAAAAAATTAAGCAAAAAGAGAGAGTTCCCACCCCTTGCTAATTTCCCCAATTTTTAACATCTTGCATTAATGAAGGTTTTTGTTTGTTTGTTTGTTTGTTTGTTTGTTTTATAATGGGTGAGCCAATATTGACACTGTGGATTGTTTCTTTAGGTTGAGAAAGTTTCCATGTATTATCAGCTTTTTGAGTACTTTGATCAGGCTGGGTGTCAGGTTTTTAAACTTAAGAAATGTATCAAGATGAATATATTTCCCTTTAATATGCTAGCAAAGTATGTTAATAGTTTCCAGTGTTGAATAATAACAGTAAAAAATCGGATTCATTAGTAAATAGTGTTCGGATGTTTTGGAGGAAAAAATAACTTAGATCTATACCTCACACACCACACCCAAAGGCAAATTCCAGGTAGACTAAAGATCTACATGTAAAAATCCAAACCATGAAAGAGTCAGAGGAAAATATAGAAGAATGTTTTTACAATCTTGGGATGGGAAGGCCTTACTAACCAAGATAAAAGGAAAAGATGAGGATATTTTATTACATAAAAATGTAAAATATGTTTCCTACACCCCATCCCACCTCCCAAGCTGTTACTAACAAAAAGGAAAAATATAAAAAGATCAGTGGGGCCGGGTGCAGTGGCTCACGCCTGTAATCTCAGCACTTTGGGAGGCCGAGGCAGGTGGATCACAAGGTCAGGAGATTGAGACCATCCTGGCCAACATGGTGAAACCTCATCTCTACTAAAAATATAAAAAATTAGCTGGGCATGGTGGTGGGCGCCTGTAGTTACAGCTACTCAGGAAGCTGAGGCAGGAGAATGGCATGAACCTGGAGGAGGAGCTGGCAGTGAGCCAAGATTGCACCACTGTACTCCAGCCTGGGCGACAGTGCAAGACTCCATCTCAAACAACAACAACAACAACAACAAATCAGTGGTAGCCTGGGGTTGGGGGAGGGAGGGATGAACAGGTAGAGCACAGAGGATTTTTAGGACAGTGAGACTATTCTGTATGATACTATAATGATGGATACATGTCGACATTATATGTTTGTCCAAACCCATAGAATGTACAACATTGGCTGGGTGTGGTGGCTCTTGCCTGTAATCCCAGCACTTTGGGAGGCCAAGGTGGCTGGATCACTTGAGGTCAGGAGTTCGAGACCAGCCTGGCCAACATGGGAAAACCCCATCTCTACTAAAAATTCAAAAATTAGGGGGGCATCATGGCACACACCTGTAATCCCACTACTTGGGAAGCTGAGGCAGGAGAATCACTTGAACCCAGGAGGTGGAGGTTGCAATGAGCTGAGATCGTGCCATTGCACTCTGGCCTAAAGGACAGAGAGAATGACACTCTGTCTCAAATAAAGAGAACGTACAACACCAGGATGAACTCCAGGGTAAACGATTGACTCGGGGTGATAATGCTGCCTCAGCGCAGGTTCATCAATCGTTACAAATGGACCACTCTGCTGGTGGATGTTGGTAATAGGGGAGGCTATGCCTGTAATGGGAGAGGGTGTATAAGAAATCTCTGCACCTTCTGCTCAATTTTGCTGTGAACTTAAAACTGCTCTAAAAAGTAGTTTATTTTTAAAAAGCTAAAGGACAGGCTGAGATAAAATATTCACCATATATAGTAGACTTAGGATTAGCATGCATAATATATAAAGAGGCTCTGCATATTGGCAAAAGAAGAAACAACTTATTAGAAAATGGATGAAGGTTAGAAAAAGACAATTCACCAAAGAATTCCAACTGCTTGTAAATACGTGAAAAGATGCTCAATATCAAAATGTAAGCAAAACACTGAGAGACCTATCGGAATGCTAAAAATTAAATGGGTGGTATGTCTAGAAGGCAACAGAAAAGGGTGAATAGTAAGGGTGAGTCCACCTTGGAAAACGAGGGATGCTGTAGGACTTGCCTTGCTGCTCCTTGAGGCCAGTGCTGGCTGTGGAGGGTGAGTAAGAGGTGTGTGTGGTTCTGAGTCTTCTCAGCAAGGAAGACAGGCGGGAAGCTCCAGGTGGTGGGACCACAACTGAGTCCACCATGGCAGCTGAGGGTGACCCAGCATTGGTCAGGGATGGATGACATCCATCCATCAGGGTGGATGACAAGGGTTGTTTAGGACAATGGGGCCCAGCCCTTCCGAGCAGCCTCCTTTCACAGCCTGATCTTTCTCCCTGTCATCCCCGACCCCATAGCCCTTGCCACCCCTTCTGGAGGCAGGGAACCCCACACTCCAGCTGTGTCCCGGTTTTCTGCATCCCTGGCCCACCCCATCCCCAACCTCCACCAGAGCAGCAGCAGATGGAGGAAAAGAAAAGGGGCAAGAGGAAAGAGGGATGGGAAAGGAACTCCAATATCGTTTCTTTCCTCTACATTTTGTCCTGCTAAAGACAGTTTTTAAAAAAATAATTAAATCTGCCAGTATAAGTTCATTGGGGAAAAAATTAAGGGTAAATGGACCATGATGGATCAATTTAATAATCTATGGTTAATCATACTAGCCCACCAAGTGACACAACCTTGATTTCATTTCATTTGGAGGCTTTTGGATTGGAAATAAGGGTGGTTGGGCTTATCCCTAGACCCAAAACTAACTTTTTTTTTTTTTTTTTTTTTTGAGAGGGAGTCTAGCTTTGTTGCCCAGGTTGGAGTGCAGTGCTGGATCTTGACTCACTGCAACTTCTGCCTCCTGGGTTCAAGAGATTTTCCTGCCTCAACCTCCTGAGTAGCTGGCACAACAGGCACCCACCACCATGCTTGGCTAGTTTTTGTATTTGTAGTAGTGACAGGGCTTCACCATATTAGCCAGGCTGGTCTTGAACTCCTGACCTCAGGTGATCCACCCGCCTCATCCTCCCAAAGTGCTGGGATTACAGGCGTGAGCCACCACACCTGGCCCAGAGCTAATTTTTAATCCAGCAATGAGGAGGGACATATAAGGATCACCCCAGGGACAGAGGACGCCATTTGCCAGGGACACCACTTGCCTCCATTCTCTGGCTCCTGCCTCTAGCTGCATCCTCGGCAGGGGCCCGGACCCACTCTCCTCACTCCCTGCCCCTCTTCAGGTCCTTCCATGAGCCCTTTCTCTTGGCCTGAACATGTCCTATTTGATAATAAATAATCTCCATTCCATCCTTAATCTTTTCTCATGTCTTTTTCTACTTGTTGGTCTGAACTGGCCTGATGTCTCCTCAGGGTCCCCATGTGGGCAACCTTCTTAAATGGATGTGTTGCCTCCCCAAGTCCCAGAGGCAGGAGGGAGGGTCCACACGTCCTGGAGTTGCATGCAGAACATTGTTCCACAGTCACCTCTCCAGGCTGTCCTCCGTGGATGTCTACACCCTCCATTGATCCGCCCTCTCCCTGTCAGCATCACTAAGGCACCTCTAGACCCAGTCCAATTCTTCCTCACACAGCACCCTTCAGAGTCCCAAGTCCCCTGGGACATGTCTCTCCCTCAAGTCCGATGACCTCTCCTGCATCATTCTCATGTGCCCCCGTGATGCTCGGAGCTCATGTGCAGTCCCAGAAACCACCCTCAGAGGTGTATGCAGAAAAGGGGTAACTGAAGGCTTAGGTATGCACACAGTCACCTGGGCTGGAGGTGCAGGCCCTCAGTGTGGCTTTGGAACTGGTCCTCACACTGCAGAACTGGAGCTGCATCTCTGACATGAACACGAGGTGGGGAGCGGGGAGGAGGAGCAGCGGCTGGCTCCCCATGCAGAGCCGCTCTGCGGAGGAAGCTCAGCTGCCTCTCATGCCCAGGATGCTGGCCACTCAGTCGTGATCCACACCAGCCACACAGACGCCCTCTGCCTGCCTCCCACAAGCATGAGACCGTTGTCTCCACTGCTGCAGAAAACCAAGTGCCTTCTCCACCATCTCTGCTGTCACAGCAGAATGAAAGCAACAGGAGCAAGGCCTCAGCCTCACCTCCCTGTCCAGGTGACATGCATCTGATTGTCAGGCCCTTGCTGACAGCCCAGAGGCAAGTGGGTCTGAGAAATGCAGGTTTGAACTTTCCAGCCCCCAGAGGATATCCCCAAGGATGCCACAGTGGAGGGAGGGTGGTCAAACATCTGCCACACTCACCACAGTGCCCAGCCCTGCCAGGACTCACTCCTTTGAATCCGTAAATAATTTTGATCATGCCTCCCGGAATGTGTATATATGTATATGTGTGTGGGGTGTATATGTGTGTGCGTGTGTGTCCCCTTGTGTAGAGGGTCTGTGTGACTGTGTCGGGGGGGGGGTGAGGGGGAGAGAGAGACACACACACACAGTGATAGAGACAGGGGGAGAGAGAGAGAGCCCACAAAGGGGCTGTGCGTGGGGGAGCCAGTAGTTGACTCCCCTTCCCACTTCTTGATCATGCTTTAAACCTCCTTGAAGACAGGAGAAGGGCTAGACTCACTTCCCTGCGCAGAGCAGGAGGCTCAGTTACTTTTGCTGAATGGTGCAGCTGGAAGTGCTCTGGGGGAAGGAAATCAAAGAATATAAGGAACCCCAAAGTGGGGAAGGGAGCTGACTTTCACAGACATGAAATGAACCGCATGGCAGTTCATTTAGATGGAGTCACGTTTTGGCCATCAAAAAAAGTTAGGAAAAATCTTCCTTTCAGAGCTCTTTGAACTTGAGAATCAG